>NC_138515.1:11147557-11889976 GCF_964252035.2 Podarcis erhardii | reverse complement strand
ATATAAAATTTACCTACTGTACAAAGGCAAATTTTACATTACCACCTACTTCTGCGTCTGTCCCTATTCATCCACCACTGATATGTGCCCTCAGGTGGTTGCTCAGAGAGTTTTGCAGTCCCCAGGCTCAGAAAGCTTCTCCAACCCGTCATAAATAGCCACAAACAAAAGATTGTAAGACATGTTTTGCAAAGCATGCTTCAACAGTTCATTCTAGATTTAATTTTGCGAAAGAGTTGAGGTACCAACCTGCATAAAACTAGCCTCTGCATTCGACATTCTGGTGTGGGGGGTTGGGGGAATTAGTCTGAGATTTCAAGCAGAGAAAACAAGGCGAATGATTGAGATATCAGCGGACACAAACTAATCCAAATCTTCTGTGGGTTCTGTTATTGAGTTGCTTATTCTAACAACAGAACAAGATGGCTGTTATGACTGGCTTCACCACCAGCTGATGTTGCGAACATTTCCCTGTTTCCCAATCATTCTGGGCAGTGAGAGTTTTTGTCCAGTGCTACAAACTCCATGATTTGTGAAGCAAGACGAATTGGCCCCTGGAAATTTCCAGCATGGACAAGGAGTAGGTGTGAAAGCCTGGCAGGTTCCAAATGATTTAGCGGGGGCAGTAATGTCTGAAAGCGCAAGAAGGAGTGTTGCTAACTTAATCCATATGATGGCTTCTCCCAAAATGTATGTTAGGACAGAGAGATATGCGTGAAACAGACATTAGTCATTGTCTACAAGTGAGATCTACCCCAGAGATTTACCAGCAAGTGCTGCCCTGCTGTGCTTGGGCATTTGTACAATAGATTAGTACATCTTGAAGGAATGAGGACTAAAGAAGATCGTCTATTTGCAGATGTAGCCAGTTTAGTACAATCCATAACAAATTGTGTTGGGGTCGTACAAGGGAATTTAGGTTAGCTTGCTCCTCTATAGTCTTCCTAGTTTACTACTCCAGGTGTAGGTAAGGGTTGAAATGAATTGTTGCACAATCGACCCTTTCCATATGAGCAATGCCTGGAAGAGAGAGAGAGAGAACAAAATATGTATAGCAGACAACAATATGACAAAGATGGGCACCTGGTTCAGTCATGGAGTCCCTTTTCAGATTTACCGTATTTTTTCGTGTATAAGACTAAGTTTTTTTCCTAAAAAATAATGTCAAAAATTAGGGGGCGTCTTATACACGGATATATCTCCCTCCATTTTCTTAAATCTGAGTCCCCCAAAATAGGGGACATCTTATACATTGGGCGTCTTATAGACGGAAAAAATACAGTATACATCATCAACTGGAGGGTAACATGTAATTTATACATTTCACTTAATGTGATAACAATGGCTCAGATGTTGCGCCTCCACTATGAAATGTTCACGCTTAAATCTGCATAATGCCATGAAGCTCACTCATCAATCTGCAGCAAATCAATATGCCAAAATATTTAGATAAGGCCCATGGTGCTAGGCACTGCTACCTAAATATTATAAGATGAAGTTGCCGTTCTGAAAAGTATTTTCAAGGAACTAAGAAATCACTAATATATTTAGGGGTGCAATTCTAAGCGAGTAAGCCCCATGGAACCCAGAACAGTTTACTTCTGAGTAACACATTTAGGATATTGCATATCCTGTGATGGACATGGGACACAGGAGAACAAGCATCTCTAGACAACCTCTGGATGTCTGGTCTCTCTTCCAGCTCAGAGAGAACAAGGCATGCACATTCAAGGCCCAGTGATGCTCACTGCATGTATTGGTAAACGCCAAGTGGTTTGTCATGGGCAGGGTGCCACCCACCCACTTGCTTTCAAAGTGGCCATCACAAAAACAGAAGTTTTATTTTTATTTATTTTATTTTATTTAATTTATTTAACTCGGCCAGATGGGCGGGGTAGAAATAATAAATATTATTATTATTATTATTATTATTAGTGCTGATGGCTGTATGAAGAGGCCTAAAATCAGTGACAGAAGAAGGAACATGTCTTCATTTTTAAACTAGTATACAGTGGACCCTCTAGTTATGGATTTAATTCATTTCGGGGGTTCGTGTGCACGCCAAAAAATCCATAACTAGAGGTCTGCTTCTGTGGTGTGATAGAGCGCTTCTGTGCATGTGAGCAGCGAAACCCGGAAGTATATACTTAAAGGGAAGTTTTCCCTCTGCACATAACTGTTGCATTATAGGGAAGCATTGCATCGTTCTCTTTCTACACATAACTGTGGCCTTATGGGAAGCATTGCTTCTTTTCTCTTGCATTCTGGGAACTCTCGCTTATAATCTTTTCTCTGTTTCTGCACACACTGTACGAACCTGTTCCAAACACCAAGACATTCTCTCATCGCTCAGTTCACTTTAAGTTCATGATGACTTGTACTCCATGCATAGCTGACCACATCTATAGCTATGTTAATCTTTAGTTATTATTAATTAGGAGGTTTCATGCTTGTCTAGTCCCAACCTCGTTTCCCAGCCTTTAATCTACCGGTGATTAATGTTCACATGTAATTCCCACCCCTCACATGTAATTCCCGCCTTGTATGTATGTTAACCAATCAGCATTAAGTTTCTTTGTGTTTGTATCAACCAATCAGCCACAAGCACACCTGTGGCAATGTTTGTAATATTCAATAAAAGAGAGTTCCCGGGACTTTCCCGGCAGACGCCTCATGACATCCACTACTCGTCTGTCGTGATTTTCATTCCTACATATACTTCCGGGTTTGGCGCTTTCGCAACTCGAAGATTACGTATCTAGAGCGGTATGTAACCCAAGGGTCCACTGTACTACCCTCTTGGACACCTCCAATGGTTAGAGCATGGTGCTGATAACGCCAAGGTAATTATTATTATTATTATTATTATTATTATTATTATTATTATTATTATATTTATTTATTTATTTCTACCCCGCCCATCTGGCTGGGTTCCCCCAGACACACTGGGCGGCTCCCAACAGCATATAAAAACACGATAAAACCTCAGACTTTAAAAACTTCCCTAAAGAGGGCTGCCTTCAGATGTCTTCTAAATGTCAGGCAGTTGTTTTTCTCTTTGATATCTGGTGGGAGGGCGTTCCGCCGAGAAGGCCCTCTGCCTGGTTACCTGTAACTTCACTTCTCTCAGGGAGGGAACCGCCAGAAGGCCTTTGGAGCTGGACTTCAGTGTCCGGACAGAACGATGGGGGTGGAGATGCTCCTTCAGGTCTACTGGGCCAAGGCTGCAGGCTCGATCCCTGTATGGGACAGTTGCGTATTCCTGCATTGCAGAGGGTTGGACTAGATGTCCTTCTGGGTCCCTTCCAATTCCGCAGTCTCTAGCCACAAGGCTGTATCTTTACTCCTTATCCACAAGGTGAGCCTGCCTTAGGGAAGAATATTCCGCAGAGCAGGCAGCCCTTGAAACCAGAGGACATTTTCCATCCTAAGCCAACAGGTGAATAAGATCAAATCACAGCTAATGGTTTCCACCTTAGCTTTGGCTGACTCCTGATTGCTTTTTATTTGCCCCCATCCACATTCTGGAGCAAGTGAATATATTTTCTTGCGTGTGGTTAGCATCTGAGGCCGCAATGTGTACACAGCCTTGAAAGATATATTTTTATAAGTAAGCACCTCATAAAATATTTTTTTCTCTGAAGACATTTATCAAGAGACTTTGAAAAACTGTGTGGGAGAAGGAGGGGGAAATCCAACATGTGCTTTTTAGCTGCCAAAAAAATGCCAGTAGCAGTGGTGGCGGCGGCTGCCTTCTTGCAAGGGGTGAAGTTTTGCACATGACAACAGGGAATCGAAAGATTTATTCTCAGCCGTATATATGACTCTCTCTGGCACTATTCAGGAAAGGTGATTATTGCTTCAACGTGAGAGAATATTTTAGATTAAATGCTGCAAGTCCTGTGCATGTGCAGTAATAATCACCCCGGCGCTGGTTCTCCCTTCCACACACACACAAAGTACATGATACATTATTCCAATAAAATGTTTCATTCTATTTATTATTACTATCCACTGGTTCTCCAGTGACTCATATTGTACTATCATCTCTTTCTCTCCTGCTCTGAACTGACTTAACTTATCAATACAGAAAATGCAGCGTAATGGAAAGTTCCATCATTTAGCGCATTGCAGGATTTAACATTATTGCCTTTGTCTTGAAATGAAGCAAATTTTACAACCACTTAAGAGGTGGAAAACAATTTTGCAAGAGGCTTCCTTCTGCAGATCCATTGATGACAAAGTTGTCATTATAGTTTGTTGTTGTTTAGTCATTTAGTCGTGTCAGACTCTTCGTGACCTCATGGACCAGAGCACGCCAGGCACTCTTGTCTTCCACTGCCTCCCGCAGTTTGGTCAAACTCATGCTGGTAGCTTCGAGAACACTATCCAACCATCTCGTCCTCTGTCATCCCCTTCTCCTTGTGCCCTCCATCTTTCCCAACATCAGGGTCTTTTCCAGGGAGTCTTCTCTTCTCTTCTCTTCTCTTCTCTTCTCTTCTCTTCTCTTCTCTTCTCTTCTCTTCTCTTCTCTTCTCTTGAGGTGGCCAAAGTCTTGGAGCCTCAGCTTCACGATCTGTCCTTCCAGTGAGCACTCAGGGCTGATTTCCTTCAGAATGGATAGGTTTGCTCTTCTTGCAGTCCATGGGACTCTCAAGAGTCTCCTCCAGCACCATAATTCAAAAGCATCAATTCTTCAACGATCAGCCTTCTTTATGGTCAAGCTGAATTATTCAAGGTCTTTTCCTGTAAATTAAATGCTAATTTGTGCTGTAAGTTTTTAGATCATTGGTGCAACCAAATGTACAATTCACAACATACCTCAGTACATTCAAATATCTCCTCCACTGTAGTTTAGCAATGGGCAAATCTGTTAGTTTTGGTCTCTCTCCCTTTCTCATTCTTATCCAGTCTTACGATTGGTTCTCCAGATTTCCACAACAGTTTGCTTTAAAAAACCAAAGCAGCCATCATTAAAACTCATCAGCATTTTGGGGTGAATTTTCTTCTAATATTCCCATTGTGGTACGCAATTTCCCTAACACACACATTTTTTCAAAGCAAATTTCTTTTTAATACGAAGCAGTTTTGTATGTTAGTTTCACTAATATATCTGTTTATGTATGAACACTTTACCCTAGTATATGCATTTTTGCACACGTTATTTGGCAGCATCGTAACATTCAGAAAAGTGCAAATCAAAAGTCACAGATACAAGTGACACCATCCAGCCCAAACTGAGGAAGTCCTGTGTGTTTCAGATGGAGAGATTTAACCCTCCAATTGAAATCCATGTGATTTAAAAGTGTTTTAACTTTGGTCCATTTGTTAAAAATGTTTAACCCTCCCAAACAAATTAGCGACAGTGAAAAAGGAAGGCTGGTAACACTTCTTAAATTACCGTATAAGTCAATGCAAAGTAGCACCTAGTGGGTCAAGTTAGAGGGAATGGGCAAATCTGCTCCTTTGTACCGGTGTTTTTGTGGCTCTCGGAGTTAATCAGAATCTTTCATCACTCGAATGTGCTCAGAATGTTGGCCCTCAGCAAAACAGGACCAGGATTAGGGGAAATGTATGTCTTACATTCGGTTACCGTAGCATGTGGCGTGCAGAATGTTTACTTAAACTCAAGAAACAGATATTTTGCCACATGTTTAGCCTCAATTTTGCC
The DNA here is from genome assembly GCF_964252035.2 of Podarcis erhardii. Taxonomy (NCBI): domain Eukaryota; kingdom Metazoa; phylum Chordata; class Lepidosauria; order Squamata; family Lacertidae; genus Podarcis; species Podarcis erhardii. The sequence goes on along the minus strand of NC_138515.1, from coordinate 11,884,305 downwards.
GTCTAAAAAAGAAGAAGTATCCTTTATTACTTTCACGTTTCACAGATGTCTGGTCATTGTGAAGTATGTTCAACATGGCCATTTTCCACAGAGCCTCACAAAGCAGAGCTTCCTCAACCCTGAATTGTACCAATACCAATAATAATAATAATAATAATAATAATAATAATAATAATAATAATACCAGGACAGACTTTGCTCATGTGCTCAAGACATTGATTCCATAAAACATATTTTGTTGCATTGTGCAAAATATGAGCAAGCCAGGGCTGAACTGATAATATCCTTGCTGGTAACTTACCCGGGAAAATCAGAGGCTCACTATGTCAGGTTCGTATTGGAAGACCGGACAAATGCTAGAACATTAGCAGTGGCAAAGTTTTTATCGGTGGTTGCAAGAAAAAATGATCCCTATATTCTGAACAAAATGCTTGTTTAACCTGGAGGTAGGCTTTATGAATTGTGTATTGCTTTGTAATGATTTGTTGGGTCTCTGGACCGTAATAAAGATTGATGATGATGATGATGATGATGATAATAATAATAATAATAATAATAATAATACCAGGACAGACTTTGCTCATGTGCTCAAGACATCGATTCCATAAAACATATTTTGTTGCATTGTGCAAAATATTAGCAAGCCAGGGCTGAACTGATAATATCCTTGCTGGTAACTTTCCCGGGAAAATCAGAGGCTCACTATGTCAGGTTCGTATTGGAAGACCGGACAAATGCTAGAACATTAGCAGTGGCAAAGTTTTTATCGGTGGTTGCAAGAACAAATGATCCCTATATTCTGAACAAAATGCTTGTTTAACCTGGAGGCAGTGGCGTAGCGTGGGTTGTCAGCACCCGGGGCAAGGCAAATAATTTATGCCCCCTAACCCATGGATTTGCGCCCCCTAACCCATGGATTTGCGCCCCCTAACCCTAACCCCCAGATGTTGCGCCCGGTGCGGCCGGCCCCACATGCACCCCCCACGCTACGCCACTGCCTGGAGGTAGGCTTTATGAATTGTGTATTGCTTTGTAATGATTTGTTGGGTCTCTGGACCGTAATAAAGATTGATGATGATGATGATGATGATAATAATAATAATAATAATAATAATAATAATAATAATTTCCACCCAACCCATCTGGCTGGGTTTCCCCAGCCACTCTGGGCAGCTTCCAACAAAAGATTAAAAATACATTAAAACACCAGTCATTAAAAACTTCCCTAAACAGGGCTGCCTTCAATAATAATTAAACAACAACAACAACAAAGCCACTTCCGCCCTACAGAGGAGGTGGGGTTGCGGGCTTCACGGCCCCACCATGCGCGCGGTGGCTGGAGCCCAGTCCCACGCAATTGGGGGATTCCTGGCCGTGTCACCCCCCGGCCAGCCAAGCGGCTGGCTCTGGGGGCGTGGCCTGCGGTTAGGCATTGGTATTGTTCTGTAGATGGAAGAGGGGAGGTAGCACCATCACCTGCCCCACATATTGAAGGGTAGTCCGATAAAGGATTCTGGGGGGCGTGGCCCTGTCTGAAGCCTAGGGAGGTGAGGGCCTAAGGCACGCCCCCGAGCGGTGACCCCGGGGGAGTTCCTAGTTGATGTGCATCAGCAGGACTCCCCCTACTGGTGGTTAACCCTTCCCGGACTTCAAGCAGATGGGCTGAAGCCGGATATAGTCGGTTAGGACCAATGCCTAAGCCAATACCGCTCATCACCTGTAACCAATAAAGTTGTGGCCTTATTTAGCCCATTAACCTTAATAATTGTATCATGTGTCTTTATTTCCACTGGGGGGGCAGGAACTCGTCACACAACAACAACAACAACAGCAGCAGCAGCAGCAACAACAACAACATTTTTGGTCTACAAAAAAAAAGAAAGCTTGGGTTATCTTGGAGGAAGAGAAGAATTTCAAGGCTTTGCCAGCCTGCGCATGACATGGACAAATGCTCAGCTCTTTGGCATCCAGACTAAGGGAGCCAAGGAAGCAGCAGAGTAGGATGTGGAAAAGAAGAAATAAACTCCTTGTTCAGAGCACCCCAATAAAGGACAGATTTGGACCTAAAAAAATATAATAATAATAATAATAATAATAATAATAATAATAATAATAATAATAATGGACTATGCAGAATTGGACAAAATGACAGGAAGGATTCGAAACCTGCGGGACCAGAGATTTACAGAAGATTGGAAGAAGTATATGAATTATTTGAAGAGCAACTGTAATCAACAAATTACGCTAGTAGGACTACAAGAAGTTTTGTAAGGAGAAATATACGAAGTGTCACAAAGTAGAAAAAGCTAGAGATATTGGTTATGAGTTTGAAATGTAGTAGGGAAGATACTGAGACATTAGATTGGAAAATTATCAGACAGGATTGATGGAAGTCAAAAAGTTTGAATAAGATGTAAAAGTATGTTTAATTACTGTTGAGAATGATATCTTAAAAAACCTAATAAAAATTAAATAATAATAATAATAATAATAATAATAATAATAATAATAATAATAATAATACCCTGCCCATCTGACTAGGTTGCCCAGCCACACTAAAAGTTCAATTTCTTGCTCATTTCTTTCATTAAAATCAAATGCACTGGGGGCACCCCTTTGCTTTTGCTGGATTATACCCAAAGCTGGGATATTTTTAGGGTGTGTGTGTGTGTGTGTGTGGATGTTGCAGTTTGGTATTGCTTTGCGTTGAGCCACCGCTACGTTTGTTGTCAGCATGAAAACCAAGCTGACCCACAGAGAGAAAGGAAAGAAAATCAAATCCAGGATCCCATCATATTTCCCCCCCCCCCCCTGCTCAGGTGCATCTTATCCCCTGCTCAGCCCAGTGGGGAGCTGGCAGGAAAGACTCCACAGCCGCAGAGACAGTCGGTGCAGAACCAGGGGCTGAGCCTAATTGCTACCAGAACTTGCCCACCTTTTGAGGGATGAGTGATGGCCCACTGGCATGTGACCTGGCTTGGCCATTTCCCCGTGCTGTCCAGGCTGCCATGAGGAGATAACGTAACGTCTAGAGCGATGGGAAACTCTTTGGTACAGATGGTACAGAGCTGCCTCGTAAAATGAGTCACTCTGAATCTTCGCAGAAATCTCCGCTATAAAAATGATAATGGAAAAAGCAAAAGAAAACCTCTGAAAGGTCTTAAAGGCAATTTGTTCCAGCTTGGCTCTTCCATTTTCGTTTTTCTTTCTTTGTTTCTTTTTTTAAAAGAACATGCTCTTTCATGACAGAAAGGCAAAATCTGCTTCTCCTTTTCAAGCTTTTGACAGCTGTTAAGGTGTTTCAAATGAAGGTCGCTGTCTATTAAGGGCTGCTGGGGAATTGTACAGTAGGCGAAAGGAGGCAAAATTATTATATCAAAACGTTTCATTGGAACAGAGGGATACTGGAAATGGTTCTGTATCCACAGCTTTCCTCCCTAATAAAAATACATCTTTTTAAAAATCTGAATTGGAATCAAGCAAAATAAGTAAATACTTCTCAATACCCCTGATGACAATGGTGGGTTATGAAGTGGTTACATATCTCCCTCTGGAATCTCTGAGAAATATACAAAATGCTGAATATTGGCTAGATGTGATACTGGTGATTTTTTTCCACCAAAGATGTACAGATGGAAGTTGACGCGAAACATCCCTGACCTGGCCACTTTGGAAACCACCAACTGCAACATTTCGCCCAAGAATACATGTGCTAATACCTATAACTTGCAGCTTAAATTAAAGCAGACCTCTCAGGAATTCAGGTCCTTTCCATAGTCTCTGACTAACTCTGAATGTCCTTCATGCACAGGAATCCAAGCAAGAATTACAGGAAGAATCTCACAATCGCTACCAGACTTTTGTCCATCGCATTCTTAAGGCAGCTGGGGCATTTGATATGGTTAGCCACACAGACCTCAGGACCTGGTTCACCGGTGGCTTTCCAGATGAATCCATAACAACATGTTGCAGTTCTTCAGAGATATGGTTGCTGCAAGCACTACTGCTGCTCTTAAGACCATATTTCTCGCCAGACGTTGGATGAAAGAGCAGTCTCTCTTTCCTTCCGTTCTTTTCAGTCAGTGGTTCATCAAGCACTGCGGAGACTTTCAAGTCCATCTCCATGATCATGTATGAAAAGGGAGGGTACAGAACTTGGGTCGCCAACTGCTTGTCAAAGCCTGGAAGGAGAGCAAGCAAGGAGCAGGTGTGGAAGACTCCCTGGTCTTGAATGGGGTAACTGTGCCCCTGAAGGACCAGGTGCACAGCCTGGGAGTCATTCTGGACTCACAGCTGTCCATGGAGGCGCAGGTCAATTCTGTGTCCAGGGCAGCTGTTTATCAGCTCCATCTGGTATGCAGGCTGAGACCCTACCTGCCCATGGACTGTCTCGCCAGAGTGGTGCATGCTCTGGTTATCTCTTGCTTGGACTACTGCAATGCGCTCTATGTGGGGCTACCTTTGAAGGTGACCCGGAAACTACAATTAATCCAGAATGCGGCAGCTAGACTGGTGACGAGCGGCCGCCGAGACCATATAACACCGGTCTTGAAAGACCTACACTGGCTCCCAGTACGTTTCCGAGCACAATTCAAAGTGTTGGTGCTGACCTTTAAAGCCCTAAACGGCCTCGGTCCAGTATACCTGAAGGAGCGTCTCCACCTCCATCGTTCTGCCTGGACACTGAGGTCCAGCGCCAAGGGCCTTCTGCTGGTTCACTCGCTGTGAGAAGCCAAGTTACAGGGAACCATGCAGAGGGCCTTCTCGGTAGTGGCGCCTGCCCTGTGGAACGCCCTCGTACAAGATGTCAAAGAGAAAAATAACTACCAAACTTTAGAAGACATCTAAAGGCAGCCCTGTTTAGGGAAGCTTTTAATATTTAATAGGTTATTGTATTTTCGTGTTTTGTTGGAAGCCGCCCAGAGTGGCTGGGGGGACCCAGCCAGATGGGCGGGGTATAAATAATAAATTATTATTATTAGCAGTGGAACAGCAACTTAATCCTCACCTCCTAATGTAAGTTCTGCTGCTCCTTTCCTCATGTTTGTTTTAGCTCCAGGTGACAAACTGGAAAAAACATCTTGGGGGGGGGGGTGCAAAAGAAAGGAGAGTTTCTAAACACCTAAGACCTGCAACTCATGCAGAATGTGGCAGCTAGACTGGGGACTGGGAGTGACTGCTGAGACCACATAACACCTGTCCTGAAAGACCTGCATTGGCTCCTAGGATGTTTCTGAGCACAATTCAAAGTGTTGGTGCTGACCTTTAAAGCCCTAAACCATGGGTAGGCAAACTAAACAGATGTCTTCTAAAAGTCTGGTAGTTGTTGTTCTCTTTGACATCTGGTGTCAAATTTATAATTTTGCTCTGTTCCCAGGTGAGACGAGTAGAGTTTGTATACCTTAAGCAAATTTTCCAGTCTGTCCCTTGAGCTACATTCTGGCTTCTCTTGGATAAAAGCAGCCTTTTAAAAGATAAAGCCTTTAATAAGATATTAGACATAACGCAACAGCTGTCTAAACAAATATCCCCCTCTCCAGCTACCATCGGGTTTGTGCAACACCTAGCAGTTTTCAGGTGCTTGAAGGACCAGATGAAGAATGCAAGGAACGTGGCGCTTTCCCATTTAATGTCATGCCAAAATGCAGATATTTAAGCCCACTGTGAGACGGCAGCGCCTGAAGGCAGTGGAGACTTGAGTCCAGGTGCTGCAAAGCCTAGAACTGCTTGCAAGACATTGTGCCATAAACCAGCACTGCTGGAAAAGGCAGTAATTCACAAGGACGCGGAGAACAGGGTTTCCCTCAAAATTTCCTATGGCCACGGAACTAAATCGAGCTGTATTTTCTTGCCTATGTCAACAAATTTGCCTTAAAATAAGGACCGAGGAATGCGATAAAATAAAATTCAATTTGGAGCGAAAGATCTGGTGATAAAGTACTCCCAGTAATAATATTTAAAGAAGGATTATGTTATCCTATACCTTAATAATTCCCCCTCCTGCAAAATAAACAAAGACTCTGTGTTCACCTGGCACCGGGTGCTGTTCCCTCCGAAAGACAGGGGCTGATACGTGATGAGGATTTGTTGAGTGTTTCTTAATAAATACATCTCACAAAGCAGTTTGGGAAGCCAAAGAGCTTGGCATCCCTTCTGCAATTCAGGGTTTGGGTAACCTTATCTGGCGACTAAGTTGCAGAAGGTCCAGGGGCTGCGCCAACTTCATTTAAGTCAATGGGTTTCCTGAAGGCTCTAAAATTTTCCCCTGTCATCACATGAATCACTGAAGTGCGTATAGGCTGCCGAGGGTGGTCTGTGAGCGGGAGAACCTTCTGTGACTGCTCTGCCATGCGAGGTTGGCACAAGACAGGGCTGCTAATGTTTTGCTGCTGCTGCTTCTCCCTGCCTTCCTCTCTCCTCAGCATTAAGCCCTGTGGGAGAGGTGGCCTTGTGAGTCGAGGACCCGCCACCCGCTTGAGGATAAGAAAGACACAAGGACGCAGCATATTATGTTAATGGGCTAAAAAAGGCCACAATTTTATTGATTACACCAGGTGAGTGGTATTGGCTTAAAGGTAAAGGGACCCCTGACCATTAGGTCCAGTCGTGGCCGACTCTGGGGTGGCGGTGTACATCTTGCTTTATTGGCCGAGGGAGCCGGCGTACAGCTTCTGGGTCATGTGGCCAGCATGACTGAGCCACTTCTGACGAACCAGAGCAGCGCACAGAAACACTGTTTACCTTCCCGCTGGAGCGGTACCTATTTTATGCTTTGGTTCTGGAACAAATTTCTGGAATGGATTAAATTTGAGAACCAAGGGACCACTCTAGTGTAATCCGGGGACATTAAATGAAATCCAGGGACATTCTGGGGACAGATTTTGTCTGGGGACAGATTTGTAAATCCGGGGACTGTCCCTGGGAAACGGGAATGTCTGGTAACCATAAACCAGACACCTCAGGGGACTTTGCAACAATGAGGAACAAGTGAATGTTGAGAGGTGGTGAGGCACCAAATTTTGATGTTGTACAGGGAGTCACTGAAATTTTAAAGCCCAAAGTCTGTCACTGGGCGTTACCTGCTAGGGCTGGAATTGACAAGACTCTGCTGGGGTGGGAGACCAGTTAGAATGGACCAACCACCTCCCGAGCCTGTTAAATTCACTGGGATTTCAATCTGTTTTGGGAGACTTTCCAGTTTAGCTGATCAAACCTTCTTATTCCTCGCCAGCCAAACAGGCTACCTTAATAAATGGCTAATAGTTGTGTTTGTGGGTTGGATGCATGTAAATCTCTGCTAAATTATAACACATTGCTTAAAGACAACATATCACATTCCAGTGGATGTTTAAATAACCTGCCATGTGTCAGGCAGCAACAAAGTCACCGTTATTTGTGAAGGGCATCCTATAGATTAGAGATGGTTTGAAACAGCTGGAGGTTTCAGATGCAAAGGCCAGTAAGGACTCTTTCAAGTTTCAAAAGACGGAGCCTTGAAACGCAAGAGTCTGTTGTGACCTTTGGAACACATCTTGGGTTATCGGTCAGACATCGTTCTCTTTCTGATGACCCCCAAACTAATTTTGAGCTGTCCATGGATTGATATATACATATTATTTTTCTTTAGTTTTAGGAAACATTGGGGAAGGTTCCAAAGAATGGTTGCCTGTAGGAAAACAGGCTGAAAGTGGCCGCCCAAGTATGGCAGAAGGACAACAGTTTCCATTTGTCCAAAAGGCAGAGGCCAACAATTTGCACACCATTTGGATGTTGCTCCATGCATTGTTTTATATATATAATTTTTTATTAGTTCTTTTTTAACATATAATTTTCAACAGTAATTAGACATACTTTTACATCTTATTCAAATTTTTGACTTCCATCAATCCTGTCTGAAAATTTCCCAATCTAATCTCTCACTGTACACTTCTTATCTTCCCTATTACATTTCAAACTCATAACCAATATCTCTATCTTTTTCTGCTTTGTAACACTTTGTATATTTCTCCTTACAAAACTTCTTGTAGTCCTACTAGCGTAATTTGTTGATTACAGTTGCTCTTCAAATAATTCATACACTTCTTCCAATCTTCTGTAAATCTCTGGTCCCGCAGGTTTCGAATCCTTCCTGTCATTTTGTCCAATTCTGCATAGTCCATTAATTTCGTCTGCCATTCTTCTTTCGGCGGAATTTCTTCTTGTTTCCATTTCTGGGCTAACAATACTCTTGCCGCAGTTGTTATATATAAAAACAATTTAACATCTTGCCTATTAATGTCCTGACCTATAATACCAAGTAAAAATGCTTCTGGTTTTTCAAAAAATGTATATTTCAACATCTTTTTCATCTCATTATATATCATTTCCCAGAAATTCTTTACTTTTTTACATTCACACCACATATGATAAAATGTTCCTTCTTTTTCTTTACATTTCCAACAATTATTATTTGTCTTATGCATTTTAGCTAATTTCACTGGTGTAATATACCATCTATACATCATTTTCATCATATTCTCTTTCAAAGCATTACAGGCTGTAAATTTTATCCTTTCATTCCACAACCTTTCCCATTCTTCAAGCTGTTGTTGCACAGAGCGAGTTCCAGTGAATTTGACCCAAGCGGCATGTTATATCCAAATGCTTGTATAGTGGTACCTTGGTTCCCAAACGGAATCCGTTCCGGAAGTCTGTTCCAAAACCAAAGCGTTCCAAAACCAAGGCACGTTTTCCCATAGAAAGTAATGCAAAATGGGTTAATCTGTTCCAGACTTTAAAAAGCAACCCCTAAATCAGAAATTTAACATGAATTTTACTATCTAGCGAGGCATTGAGCCATAATCAATGTACTGTCCTATAAAATAAATAAGACAGTATTGAAAATGATAAAAAAATAAAAATGATTCCCCTTACGTGCACTGATGATATTGTTCGGATGGGGGGCTTTTATCCATTTCTGCAGCCACGCAATCAACCAGTAGCTGAACTGGGTTCTACACAGTCACAAAAGCAAGTCACAAAAATGAAGTCGCAAGCCACAGTTACAAGTCAGTCCCATAAAACGAAGAACAAGTCACAGTCAAAAAAATTGAAAAAGCCACACCAACAAAAATGCAAAAAAATAGCAAAAACAAAAGCTCCAAATATGACCTCTGTGTTGTATGGGTGCTCAGGACTCAACAGCTGACAGACTCAACAGGAAGCCTCTGATTAGCAGGAAACTCAATTTACAAATGGAAGACACTCAATAGGAAGCGGAATATGTTTTGCTTCCAAGGCAAAGTTCACAAACCAAAACACCTACTTCCAGGTTTGCAGCATTCTTAATCCAAGTTGTGCGTAAACTAAGCTGTTCTTAAACCAAGGGACCACTGCATTGCAATAGGCTTAGTTTATTGTATGAGGACCTAATAATAATAATAATAATAATAATAATAATAATAATAATAATAAAAATTTATTATTTACACCCCGCCCATCTGGCTGGGTCCCCCCAGCCACTCTGGGCAGCTTTCAACAAAACACTAAAATACAATAACCTATTAAAAGCTTCCCTAAACAGGGCTGCCTTTACATGTCTTCTAAAAGTTTGGTAGTTATTTTTCTCCTTGACATCTGGTGGGAGGGCATTCCACAGGGCGGGCACCACTACTGAGAAGGCCCTCTGCCTGGTTCCCTGTAACTTGGCTTCTCGCAGTGAGGGAACCACCAGAAGGCCCTCGGTGCTGGAGCTCAGTGTCCAGGCAGAACGATGGAGGTGGAGACACTCCTTCAGGTATACTGGACCGTGGCCATTTAGGGCTTTAAAGGTCAGCAGCAACACTACTTCCACCAAGGCACGCAACCCTTTCCCCACTGTTCTCCCATTCCAAATAAACTCTGTAAGCTTTCAGGTGCTTCCTTGCAAGAGTTATTATTCTACCCCATTCATTTCAATGCAAAGAAAAGGAGGGGGGAGTCATTAATTGTGTATCATTTGCAGACAGAAAACAACCGCAGCAAAGCCAGATCATATTCTCTAGACGATTTCCATCCTTGATATGGGATTCATAAGCAAACCTCAACAATTTCCATTTCCGTCAGAATTCTCCAATATCCTTCAGAGGATAATATCCTTTTGAATTATCTATCTGCTACATGGAATTTGACAACTGGACAGTGTAAATGGATTATTCCATGGCCCCTTTTAGTCAATGGATTGAAAACATGAGAGCACTCACAATTTATAGACTTTGTATGGACAAGTACAACAATATTTGGGAGGCATTTATAAATATATATATATATTTGGATAGTAATAACATTCATATACCTACATACCGTTGTTGTTGTCGTTGTTGTTTAGTCTGAGAGCCAGTGTGGTGTAGTGGTTAAGAGCGGTGGACTCGTAATCTGGTGAACCGGGTTCGCATCCCCGCTCCTCCACATGCAGCTGCTGGGTGACCTTGGGCTAGTCACACTTCTCTGAAGTCTCTCAGCCCCACTCACCTCACAGAGTGTTTGTTGTGGGGGAGGAAGGGAAAGGAGATTGTTAGCTGCTTTGAGACTCCTTAGGGTAGTGATAAAGCGGGATACCAAATCCAAACTCTTCTTCTTCTTCTTCTAGTCGTTTAGTCGTGTCCGACTCTTCGTGACCCCATGGACCAGAGCATGCCAGGCACTCCTGTCTTCCACTGCCTCCTGCAGTTTGGTCAAACTCATGTTGGTAGCTTCGAGAACACTGTCCAACCATCTCGTCCTCTGTCGTCCCCTTCTCCTTGTGCCCTCCATCTTTCCCAGCATCAGGGTCTTTCCAGGGAGTCTTCTCTTCTCATGAGGTGGCCAAAGTATTGGAGCCTCAGCTTCAGGATCTGTCCTTCCAGTGAGCACTCAGGGCTGATTTCCTTAAGTATGGATAGGTTTGATCTTCTTGCAGTCCATGGGACTCTCAAGAGTCTCCTCCAGCACCATAATTCAAAAGCATCAATTCTTCGGCGATCAGCTTTCTTTATGGTCCAGCTTTCACTTCCATACATCACTACTGGGAAAACCATAGCTTTTACTATACGGACCTTTGTTGGCAAGGTGATGTCTCTACTTTTTAAGATGCTGTCTAGGTTTGTCATTGCTTTTCTCCCAAGAACCTACATACTAGACAAACATATATGGAATTGTAGTTGTTTGCATATATAGTGATATAACATACCTTTTCATTTCTTTATTCACTTTTTATTTCTGCTTTATTTTGTTCAGGAGAGGAATATTTTCAATTTAAAATTAATTAAATAAAATAATTCTCCAACATCCTTCGTTAAAGCTGTTACTGGTTTTATTACTCCATCCCAGAACTCAGCATCATTCTTTAAAAATCACTTACTGTAGCTATCAATCATATATGTGAGGAAGAACACGTTTCCATTGTTCCTGAGAAGGCTGCAAGAAAATAAAAGAAGAGAAGATTGTGTTATTTTTTTCCTCAGGTAAACCTGCTTTTAACTGCAGGAGTATTTATCTTCATTCATATATACCAGTAACATAGATTTTAGACCTTAACTAAAGGAGTAATGTCAATGGCTCATTATGAGTATTTGCAATTTCTTACAATAAAGTAATTAGGAGATGCATGTCTTCATCCTTCCTGATTACTTTATGGTTTTTGGAACTCTGTTTCTTTGAAAATTGCAATATGCTTTGATTATTCACATCGCTCAGGCCAGATCTTGTCTCCTGGGAAGAATGGCTTCTACTCTTGTTACTGAAATGCCATTGCATGTGCTGTTCTTTATAAGGTGCACTTAATGGATAGCACTTTAAATATGAGCTATAAAAGTTTCATTTTGGGGGATGCCGGGGAGAGGAAAATCGGAAACCAAATCCCAAATCTCTCCTTGCCGTGTAATAAAATCCACTCTCTCCGGGTCTGTGTAAACAATTTTGTGTTAAAATGGAGAGGCCCAAGAAATGGAATCTCGTGATAAAAACATACAATTCAATTTGATGCTGAACATTTGGTGACGAAACTATTTTCAGGAATAGCACTAAAAAAAGGGGGTTGGCATCATTTTCACTCCTCTTCTGCCCCTTTGCAGCCCCCCAAAATCTGCAGCAGAGGGTCTCCCTATCCTTGTGGGTGGGGGACGGAAGGGGAATGCTTGCTGTAAATGTTGTCCATTCTGCCGGTTTAAGTTAAGCTGAAAGTTGGGGAGGAGGAACCTGTCAGTTGAGGTTTTTCTCGGTTTCTTATTTTCCCCAACCTCAGTTAGCTTAGCCACTTTTCTGCACTAGCTTTTAAAAAACTCCTCGAGAAAATTCACTGGCCTGTTAGTGTGCTTCCCCCACTAATATACAAAACTTAGTATGCAATTTTGTTTCATATACACATTTTTATGAACTATGTCCCCTGATATACAGTGGTACCTTGGGTTACATACGCTTCAGGTTACATACGCTTCATGTTACAGACTCTGCTACCCCAGAAATATGGCTTCAGGTTAAGAACTTTGCTTCAGGATGAGAACAGAATTGTGCTCTGGCGGCGCAGCAGCAGCAGGAGGCCCCATTAGTGAAAGTGGTGCTTCAGGTTAAGAACAGTTTCAGGTTAAGTACGGACCTCCGGAACGAATTAACCCGAGGTACCGCTGTAATGCATTTTTGTATGTTATATTCATTGATATAAACATTTTTAAAGTTCACATTTCCCCTGATACTTGCATTTCTGTGCACATTTTTTAGTTGAAGAGGTGTAAATTCCTAAGGATTGTTGCATTTCAGTTCATGTATTGTTGGGTGAAAAGTGAACTAGGCAGGGTTATATAAAAATGTGAACTGAATTGAATTTCTCCCCCATCCAATAAGGATGAAATAATGTTAAGGATTCTCAAAACTGATTTAACCCCTGCTCCATCCTTGCTGAAATAGCTCAGTGTCCAAAAATTGAAACAGGAGAACATTTGTTGCAGCCTATCTTGGTTTCAATGGGAGAACTGAACCCACATTTAAATATCTTCTTTTGCTATCAATATAACATAAACCTGCTTCACAAATGCTGACATGGCGTTTTGAAGAACAGGTTAAAACAGGGATCAAGCCATGTTTTATAGCACTTATATCTTGGCTTGCCTTGCAAGTCACTTTTAAAAATGGGTGGCTTACAGTTTTAGTTTTACAGTGGTGCCTCAGGTTACATACGCTTCAGGTTACATATGCTTCAGGTTACAGACTCCGCTAACCCAGGAATAGTACTTCAGGTTAAGAAATTTGTTTCAGGATGAGAACAGAAATTGTGCTCCGGAGGCGCGGCAGCAGCAGGAGGCCCCATTAGCTAAAGTGGTGCTTCAGGTTAAGAACAGTTTCAGGTTAAGAACAGACCTCCGGAACGAATTAAGTACTTAACCCGAGGTACCGTTGTATTGTTAATATCATCCTACATGGATAAGACAGTAACATGTATTTCAACAATTCAAGCAATGCATTCTTCCACATACTCAACATTTTGTTTTCAGTGACACAACATGTACATTGTTATATGTTATTGAACAGGGATTGCCAAACTATTGCTGTCGATGCTCTGATAACCTCACGGTTAGATTACTGCAATGCGTTATGCGTGGGGCTGCCTCTGAAGATGGTTCAGAAATTTCAACTGGTGCAGAATTCAGTGGCCAGGTTACTCACCGGAGTAAGATGGTCTGAGCATCTTACACTGATCCTGGTCCAACTGCACTGGCTACTGATTAGTGCTGGGTTTGAGCTACAAAGCCTTAAATGGCTCAGGACCACAATACCTCAAGGACCGCCTCTCTCCATATGAACCTACCTGGACCCTGAGATCATCTTCCGAGGCCCTCCTTTGTGTGCCTCCTCCTTGAGAGGTCCGGACGGTGGCAACACGAGAGCGTGGCCTTCTCTGTGGTGGCTCCCCGTCTGTGGAATGCTCTCCCCAGGGAAGTTGGCCTGGTGCCTTCATTCTACACCTTTAGGCACCAAGCAAATATGTTGTTGTTGTTGTTGTTGTTGTTGTTGTTGTTGTTGTTGTTGTTGTTGTTGTTGTTAACTGAATCCCTCAATGTGTGCATTCCTGAATGAGACTTTGTCCCTTTGTTCCATAATGAGTTAAATGGCTCTGGGAAGTGACTTGCTCATTTGATACCCTCCAACATTTCTCCAATGAAAATATTTTCACCCTATATTATAACAACAACAACAACAACAATTTTATTATTTATACCCCACCCATCTGACTGGGTTGGCCCAGCCACTCTGGGCAGCTTCTAACATATATAAAAACATAAGAAAGCATTCAACACTAATAAAAATTCCCTATACAGGGTTGCCTTCAGATGGCTCAAAGGTCAGATAACTCCATCCTCTCCAACATTTCTCCGATTAAAATAGGGATGTACTAAGGAAAAGCAGGACATTCCAGGATCGAATCGGAAACCGGGACGGCTTCTGTAAATCTGGGACTGTCCCTGGAAAACAGGGAAGCTTGGAGGGTCTGTAATTTCAGGATTTGGGTGCTAGAGTTCAGAAACTTTGAAAGAATGGCATAAAACTGGAAATTTCATGACTGCATCGGTTTAGATAATACTTTTAACAAAACATCTTAGAGCCACATGCAGTTCACATTCTTCGCCCCTGTCCCTCATAAATATTTCTCAATGAAAATGTTCCTTCTGCTCTTCTTAGAAATGTTAATGGTTTGAAATAAACACACATCATTTTTTTAAAAAAGACTAAAAAGATCCAAAATCATCCGAGAGGGCCACAAGCTATTGTTCCCGGCATGTAGTCCATATATCACTTTAACTGTGCAGTGTATAACCTTGCTTTAATCATCCCTCCTGAAAACATGTGGGATACTCATCTGCCATAATCCTTGTCTATAGCATTTCCAAAGTACTTTACAAGCCTGGAGTAACTGACTTTAATGCCTCGCAGCAGCTGAGCTGGTAGCACACATGATATCTCGAATGTAACAATCAAAGAAGCATGCAAGATTCTGGTATTTCCGCTGGGTAACTTGCAGATGTGCAGGAGCCAGGTCCAAAACTGAAATGTCAATTGTGAAAGGGGCAGGCGGGGAGGCTGGGGGAGTTTTTAAAGCAAATAATGTTTCATTGCCCTGTGTCAACACCCTTCTAATGTGAGGGGACACCGCCTGATAGGGAACGGAGCTGGTTTTAAATATCGGTTACCTGACCCTGACAGTAATTTCTTTTATTGTATGTGTGTCCATGAATAACGTTGCTTGGGATTTATGTAATGCTGTATATTGTGTTATTAAGCCACAGCATGTGGAATCCTTCAGGTGCTAAGCTTTGATGTCCAGTTTTTCTCCCTCCCATGTTCATTGGAAGCAATGCTCTTGATTTAAAATAATCCTCTTATTGGAAAGTTGAAAAGGGGAGGAAGCGAGCTTCAGGGTGAACCTGGAACTTTTCTCTTTCTGTCGACCCCACTTCAGATTCTCCTTCGCACTCCTCCTCCTCCTCCTCCTCCTCCTCCAAATCCCACTTTTCTGATTCTTTTTAGTGCGATGGAATTCAAGAACCGCTCCAAAAAGCAAAAGTATAGCTCCCTGCAACATTTTATGGCGTGGAATGTCGTTTATGGCCTTGGAAACGTTAGAATTTACTGACAAGAAGGCTGTGGGCTTACTTTAAAACGATTGAAGAGTGTAAAAACACACACGCACAAAGGCAACTTTCCATTTCCTCCGACTATTAACCAAAAGCAAAAGCAGGAGACAGGAAAATGGGGGAAAGGAGGTCAGGGAAAGCGAGGAGAGGCAAACAAATGTCTTTTCGCAAAAACGAATATTTTGTTAGCAGCTTATACTGATCGCAGACTTGTATGACGTACGATAACCCCCAAGGCCCTGCTAGATAAAATAATATAACAGCCTAACAAGTACGTCTCACTGCCAGTATCTTAGCAGGACCATTTTCGATATGATTTCTTCAGCCATTTGGTAGATCTCCACACAGGGTCCATTGTAAGCTGAATTGTTGTTGTTGTTGTTGTTGTTTAGTCCGACTCTTTGTGACCCCATGGACCAGAGCACGCCAGGCACTCCTGTCTTCCACTGCCTCCTGCAGTTTGGTCAAACTCATGTTAGTAGTTTGGAGAACACTGTCCAACCATCTTGTCCTCTGTTGTCCCCTTCTCCTTGTGCCCTCCATCTTTCCCAACATCAGGGTCTTTTCCAGGGAATCTTCTCTTCTCATGAGGTGGCCAAAGTATTGGAGCCTCAGCTTCAGGATCTGTCCTTCCAGTGAGCACTCAGGGCTGATTTCCTTCAGAATGGATTAGTTTGATCTTCTTACAGTCCATGGGACTCTCAAGAGTCTCCTCCAGCATTGTAATTCAAAAGCATCAATTCTTCAGCAATCAGCCTTCTTTATGGTCAAGCTGAATTATTCAAGGACTTTTCCTGTAAATTAAATGCTAATTTGTGCTGTAAGTTTTTAGATCATTGGCCCAACCAAATGTACAATTCACAACATACGTCTTTACATTCAAATATCATGTCATCTTTAAAATGCGTAACTTTTAATTCAGTGCAATAGATTCCAGAGAAAAGATACAGCTTCATGAACAGCAAAAGGAGTGGTGCTGGTTGGTTTGGGTGTCCCTGTCGCAGTGCCTCCCTCCCCCTAATCAAATTCTAAGGTGGAATTTGAAAGTACAAACTCAGACAGATAGCGATCTGGAATTAAAAATGGCCACAACTTTATTGAGTACTTGATTATTGGGATGCAGGTGGCGCTGTGGTCTAAACCACTGAGCCTCTTGGGCTTGCCGATTGGAAGGTCGGTGGTTCGAATCCCCGCAACGGGGTGAGCTCCTGTTGCTCTGTCCCAGTTCCTGCCAACCTAGCATTTGGAAAGCACACCAGTGCAAGTAGATAAATAGGTACCACTGTGGCGGGAAGGTAAACGGCATTTCTGTGCGCTCTGGTTTCCGTCACGGTGTTCCGTGGTGCCAGAAGCGCTTTAGTCCTGCTGGACACATGACCTGGAAAGTTGTCTGCGGACAAATGCTGACTCTTTTGGCCTGAAAGCGGAGATGAGTGCTGACCCCTATAGTCACCTTTGACTGGACTTAACAGTCATGGGGTTCTTTACTTTTACCTGATTACTTGATTGATTACTTACTTTTAGCAATAATTTTATTATTTAGATCCCGCCCATCTGGCTGGGTTTCCCCAGCCACTCTTGGCTTGCAGCATATATGTTTGTTGTTGTTGTTTAGTCATTTAGTCATGTCTGACACTTCGTGACCCCATGGACCAGAGCACGCCAGGCACTCCTGTCTTCCACTGCCTCCCGTAGTTTGGTCAAACTCATGCAGCATATATAAAACATAGTAAAACATCAAGCATTAAAAACTTCCAGAGCTGCCTTCAGATATCTTCTAAAAGTTATGCAGTTCTTTATCTCCTTGACATCTGAAGGGAGGGCATTCCACAGGGAGTAATTGATTGATTACTTAAAACGGCCACAACTTTATTGATTGCTTTGGCTCAGGCATTGGGTGTCTATCCATTCCTGCCTCCTGCCAGCGGTCTGGAACTGCTACAGGGCTGTGACAAGGATTATGGTCTCCCCAACACGTCAGTCTACTGAGGTGGCTGTCCTAAGGCTGCAGTTGGAAGTCCTATGGCCTGTCAGCCTCATGCTGGCGTCTGGACAGGGACATCCATCAAGACTCCTTTAACAGGTACCCTGAAAACATCTCTGGTTCAGTACTGCACCACTTCACCCATCACTCAAGGCTAGGATTCTGCTCAATGCTTAACTGCCTCAAGTTGTGACCTTTTGCTATGGGGAAGAAGAAGAAGAAGAAGAGTTTGGATTTGATATCCTGCTTTATCACTACCCAAAGGAGTCTCAAAGCGGCTAACATTCTCCTTTCCCTTCCTCCCCCACAACAAACACTCTGTGAGGTGAGTGGGGCTGAGAGACTTCACAGAAGTGTGACTAGCCCAAGGTCACCCAGCAGCTGCATGTGGAGGAGCGGAGACGCGAACCCGGTTCACCAGATTACGAGTCTACCGCTCTTAACCACTACACCACACTGGCTCTCCACACCATACTTGCTCTCCAAAGGCAAAACTTGTCCATTTGTCTATAGGCAAATTCCTTCCTGGGCTCTGAATATGGCAACCATTACCAACCATAGCAAGCTGAGGAGGTACAAGAAAGCAAATGGTTCAGCTCTGTGCTATTTCTCTAGAAAAAGAGATGCTGGAACTCACCAAGAACACCTTCCTCGTTTTCTTAGAATGGCAATGGTGCCACTCCAGAGGTGCTGGAACTGAGTTCTGTTCTGGTGAATTCCAGTGGGATAAAAGCCCTGGTTAAGCTGAATATTACCTAGAAAATAATAATAAAAAACCATCATTAATGCAGGCTTCATAATCACAAAGAGACATAAACACATCTAGGCTCTGTTCAGACTTTCAGGGGAATGCATAGAGGTCAGTCAAGAGCAGCGAAAGTAGACATTCACTGAACATCTGCACACACCTAAAGTCCTATTGTCATGCTCACAAAGGTGCTGTGGACATTTCCTGTCCAAATCACCCTTATAAAATCAGGAATGAGTAATGTGATATTAATGGAGTGTCACCACCAGAAACATCCCAGAAACAGCTGATGGAGTCCACACCTCATCCCAGTAGGGCTCCACTTTTAGGGGGATTGAGGATGTCAGAATGCATACCTCATTTAAAGGCATCTGGAACAGCCATCTGGACAAACAAAAACAAAACACATTGCAGGGAATATTGTCTCCTTTCCCACCGGCAGTTCTACTGAGGAGTAGGAGGATAAACTCATCCTCAGAAGTGGATTCATTGCTGAAGAAGGGAAGAATGGGCTGGGCATTCCCTCTCAATTCATGCTAGGAGAGAGGCTGAGGATCATGGAATCGTCAGAATTGCAGAGTTGGGACCACAAGCGTCATCTAGTGCAGGAATCTTTTGCCCAAGGTGGCTCTCGAACCCACAACCCTGAGATCAAGAGCCTCATGCTCTACCGACTGAGCTACCAAGGCATGCAACAATATGATAGACAGCCGTAGATAGCAGACACAATTAAAGTTGTGGCGGCAGAGTCACCATTGCCTGTGCAACACAAACCTATTTGTTTTACTAGAAGACATCTGAAGGCAGCCCTGTTAAGGGGCGTTTTTAATGTTTGAAGTTTTATTCTGTTTTTAGTGTTCTGTTGGGAGCCGCCCAGAGTGGCTGGGGAAACCCAGCTGGATGGGCGGGGTAGAAATAATAAAATTATTATTATTAAAGTTATTATTTATCAACTGTTCTCTGGTCAACAGGTGTGTAAGGGTTTGTAGTGTTTCACTAGCAGGTGGGCTGCATATGTACTTAGGACTGGAGCCTTGTGGACTGAAACTTATGCCAACTTGAATAAAACAGGAGGGGGACAGGTAAGTCCTGCTCTACATAATCGATCACAAGGCATGGAGCATGCACACCATTTAAATGGCAATGCCCATCAACTTGGGTTGGCAGCCCCTCAAATATTTTATTGGTGGGGGCGTGAAGGGACCTCAGCCCCTAGGAACTGGCTCCTTTGATCCTATGCATGTTTATTCAGAAGTAGCTCCCACAGGACGTGGGTGGCTCTGTGGGTTAAACCACAGAGCCTAGGGCTTAACAATCAGAATTCGGAGGTTCGAATCTCCGCGGCGGGGTGAGCTCCCGTTGCTCAGTCCCTGCTCCTGCCAACCTAGCAGTTCGAAAGCACGTCAGAGTGCAAGTAGATAAATAGGTACCACTCCGGTGGGAAGGTAAACGGCATTTCTGTGCACTGCTCTGGTTTGCCAGAAGCGGCTTAGTCATGCTGGCCACATGACCCGGAAGCTGTACGCCGGCTTCTGCGGCCAATAAAGCGAGATGAGCGTCGTAACCCCAGAGTCGGTCAAGACTGGACCTAATGATCGGGGGTCCCTTTACCTTTACCTTTAACTCCCACAGAGCTCACAGATGTTCATTATAGTCCAAAAGATCTGGAGGGCACCAAGTTGGCAAAGGGTGATGTAACCCAACGCCATAGTAAGGAATTCTCGGGGGGAAATATGCTAGACATTTCATTGTTTTGGTGGTGATTATACAAACTGAGAGGAAGTGGAGGAAAAATGTTTGCTGTTGAGTGTACATTTTTATAAAATAATGGGAAGAGGGTGAATAGATACGGTAGATACAGTGGTACCTCAGGTTACATACGCTTCATGTTACATACGCTTCAGGTTACAGACACCGCTAACCCAGAAATAGTACCTCGGGTTAAGAATTTTGCTTCAGGATGAGAATAGAAATTGTGCTCCGGCAGCGCGGCAGCAGCAGGAGGCCCCATTAGCTAAAGTGGTGCTTCAGGTTAAGAACTGTTTCAGGTTAAGTATGTATTTTACTACATTTATATCCCAGCTTCCTTCTGAGGAACTCAAGGCGACTTACATGGTACTTTCTCGCCTTTAATGCTCGCAACAGAGGATGGAAACTCTAGAAAGAGCATCTCAGATTGAAGTCTCACGCACTGTGTCTCCTCCACCTCATTTTTTGCACAGTGGCAGAGAAATCTCAGCCTTCCTTTCCTACTTTCACTGACAGATCTTAATACTTCTTTAAAGCACCACACAAAAAAACAGGTTAAGGCAATAATTAACCATCTTTCATATGTCAGCTGTTCCGTCTGCTGTTGTGCTAAATAGTTCCTAGACTATTCTTCAGTCAGTGAAGGCACTGCTTCAGTAAGCAATTTTGAGGCAGATAGTCAGATTTTCTGGTCTGATAACAGGCTGCTAATGGAATGAGAAAGAAAAAGGATCTGAAAGCAAATATTTTCTTCATCTTCCATAGCCTTGAATTACTGGACAGAGCATTCCTGGGCGTCTCACATTTCCACACATTACTCAACGAGGTTCTTAAGCGATGCCATCTCTGACATATAGCTTGCTTGCTTTTCCAGTGTTTTTATGCATTTAGCCGCCCGCTGCGGGGTGCAAGAACCTTATCTTATTTTTAATTTTCTTTCCTGGATATGCTTTTGGATGGGTACAAAGTTCTCACTAGACTAGAGAGTAAGGTGCTTCTGTTAACAGCGATTATGGGCAGGGAGAAGTCTTGCACACAACCGATTTCACACAGAAAAACATAGTTGGACAACTGCTTGCACCTTAGATTCTGATGCAGCACAACAAAACTCAGTTCATTTTGGGTTGTGTGGCGAGTCCCCCCCCCCCCCCGGTGGAAATAAAGACACATGACACAATTATTAAGGTTAATGGTCTAAATAAGGCCACAACTTTATTGGTTACAGGTGATGAGTGGTATTGGCTTAGGCATTGGTCCTAACCGACTGTATCCAACTTCAGCCCATCCGCTTGAAGTCCGGGAAGGGTTAACCACCAGTAGGGGGAGTCCTGCTGATGCACATCAACTAGGAACTCCCCTAGGGTCACCGATAGGGGGCGTGCCTTAGGCCCTCACCTCCCTGGGCTTGGACAGGGCCACGCCCCTGGAATCACCGGACTATCCTTCAATATGCGAGGCAGGTGATGGCGCTACCTCCCCTCTTCCATCTACAGATCTATACCAATGCCTAACCGCCACTTGAGCAAAAGGCTCAGAACAGCTGGTGAACGGCAAAGGGGGAGATCCCCAGCTGCGTCCTGCCTTAAATAGGACAGGCCACGCCCCCTGAGCCACGCCCCCTGAGCCAGGAGGTGACGCGGCCGGGAATGCCCCCAATCGTGCCCGTGACGCCCACAATCCTACCTCCTCCGTAGGGCGGAAGTGGCTTTATACTCCAGTGGTGTGTTGAATGGGAAATGAGTCAGATAATTGACAATGTGGATTCCATGCTCATCTTTTAGCCACTAACCCATGCTTGTCACTCTGAAATGCTTGTATGGTCTGGTCCTCCATCCGAATGGTCCTCCATCCAAATCCTTGGACTTTCCCACCCCCTTCAGCCAGTGGTCTCCAATTAGGGGGCGGGGGCCCCCCAGAGGGTCCAGGGAATGCACCCGGGGGTCCACGCCCCCATCCCTTGCCTTCCCCCAACTAATTTTTTTGTCATTTTTGCATAGTAATATCACCAATTTTATGGTTTGTTTTAGCGTTGTGCGATTTTTCAATATATTGGCCCAAATCGGTTTTGAAATCACACCGTGATGATGATTTTGACCCAGCAATACACAGCTATATATCACTCTTTGCACCAGGGAGACCAAGGCAACTGATTTATCTTTTTTTGGGGAAATTATTTTTATTTGATTATACAAAGTTAAATTTAGAACCATACCAAATACTGAGGTCTGTCTGTTTTTGCTGTTTATTTTGCATTTTGTTTTTGCAGCTCTTTTGTGTTTGTTTTTGTGACTGTGTGGAACCCAGTTCAGCTACTGATGGATTGATTGTGTGACTGCAGTACATCGTTTATTGTTTTCATTTTATGGATCCATGGTCTCGTTGGATAGTAAAATTCATGTTAAGTTGCTGTTTCGGGGGTTGTTTTTAAAAGTCTGGAATGGATTAATCCATTTAGCATTGCTTTCCATGGGAAAGCACGCCTTGGTTTTGGAACACTTTGGTTTTGGAACGGACTTCCGGAATGGATTCCAGAGTTTGAGAACCAAGGGACCACTGTACCTAAAATCATATTAGGGGCTACCCCACGTTTTGTTCAAAAAATTGCTTTGCAGAAGTAACTTCCAAAGAGTTATCAAAATTCTCAAAAGTAGGGGGTTCGTGGCTTGGCTTTTGAAAAATAGGGGCTCCTCAGTAATTAGCTGATTGGGACCCACTGCCTTAAGCAATCCCTTCTTCATGCAGTCAGGACTGCAGATAACAATGTATGTCTCAGCTGACAGTATTACATTTCATCTGTTTTCTCTCTGGGTTATAAGGCTTTGTGCTGCATGCTAAGCCCTTCCAGAACAAGCCTGAGGGTGGGAAAATGGGAGCCTCCAACAAGTTCTTCGTTTATTAAAGTAAACAGATAGCCATATGAGCAGACAGTTCACAATTCAATGGGGAAAAATCAATACGAAGGGTCTTCTTTTTTTTAAAAAAAAAAATGCATTGAAGTTTATTGTACAAGGTTTGTAATATGTTTAAATACCAAGAGAACGCTGGTTGCCAAATAACACCTTAAATATTTCAAATCGGAGCAGTATATTATAAACATTGGCAGTGATTTTCTTTGTAAATAGGTTTAACCTCAAGCCTTCTGTCATTTTGTATTTCTGCACAGGAAATTAACTTTCTATATCCTCTCCGTACGTCGAGGAAAGAGAAAGTTGGAAAACTCCAAGGGATTTCCCCAAAAGCCTCCATATAAATTTTAAAATTAAACAGATGTTACATGATTACCATTAAATCGGAGCCATGGGTTCCTAAGTTAGAGATGATCTGTGATGTTGTGAACCGAGAGATGAAGCGGATTTTTTCCAATTACGGCAGGTTTCCCAGATCAACCCCCCCCCCACCTCTGGCCAGGATTTCATGAAATCCAGAGGGTCCTTGGGTCTCAGCAAGAGTTTATAAACATCCAAAATAAGTTAATACCCTCCAACTAGTTAGGCAGTAATCATGAATGTAGATGAGCCTGCCACTGCAAGTTTCCTCCAGCAACAAAAACTACAGGCAGCAGAAGATGCGCCATGGGATTCAGGTACCCAAGTCTTCCTTCTTCACCCATGTTTGGATTAGAACCTAAGCCAAGCAAGTTAATGCAGCTAAGCATCTCTCTGGGCTGTAGGCAATCTGTGTTTCACCCAGTTCATTTTTTTTCTGGGGGGACGCAGGGGTACACACAGGGCCAGGTTTAGGTTTGATGCGGCCCTAAGCTCCTGAACGTAATGGGGCCCTTTCTATGTCCAGCTGTCCTTTGTCCACAACAGATTGTCACTGTTTTTTGTGTTGAATATATGCTACATGGTAATTTATGGTGTTGGAGGAGACTCTTGAGAGTCCCATGGACTGCAAGAAGATCAAACCTTTCCATTCTTAAGCAAATCAGCCCTGAGTGCTCACTGGAAGGACAGATCCTGAAGCTGAGGCTCCAATACTTTGACCACCTCATAAGAAGAGAAGACTACCTGGAAAAGACCCTGATGTTGGGAACAAGGAGAAGGGGACGGCAGAGGACGAGATGGTTGGACAGTGTTCTCAAAGCTACCAGCATGAGTCTGACCAAACTGCGGGAGGCAGTGGAAGACAGGAGTGCCTGGTATGCTTTGGTCCATGGGGTCACGAAGAGTCGGACACGATTAAACGACTAAACAACAACAACAACAACAATTTATGGACCTCATAGGTATCTCAAGCCATTTGCACATAGCAAAATATGTATTTTATCAAAGTAATTGATAAAGAAAGGAGCAAACCAGTGATATTTTAGGGAGCAGGCTAGCAGGCGGGGCCCATGACTTACATCATAGGAGCCTACACAACACAAAACACGGTTGCTGTATGTAGGTTTTATTTTGTTTTTTTATCTTATATTTTAGAAATGTACATCCAGTTTTTTTCCTTTAATTTTTTTTGGGCCCCCCAAGAGAGTGGGGCTCTAAGCTATAGCTTGTTTAACTTATACATAAATCCGGCACTGGGTACACATACCCCTAGACATTTTGTGAATCTTTGTACTTTTGTCCATTTGCTGTACTTATTTTTCCCAATTTGAACTATAAAATGGTGATTTTCTTGAGTCAAAATGAGAGTGCCCATAAACATGTTTTAAAGGAAAAAGCACTGGTTTTACCTAATTACAAGGCATCCAATTGTTTTGACCTTTGCACAGCAACATTTCAGTTCCACCGGTGACATTTGTGGTAGGTAGGTAGGTAGGTAAGTAAGCAAGCAAATATATGTTTATGCCAATATTTTCATTACCCCAGTTTGGTCTGAAGACATTTAGATTTGGACTTTCAGAAGGCCTTAAATAAACCATCAAAATAATCTCATTTACACATTTCAGGTGTTTATACATTTGGTCCATTCCTCACTTCAACCTTCTGCGTACATCTGACTTCCCCTGGCCTTCAAACTCTACAGCACACCATGTTGGTGAGGTTTCCAGGTGCCACAAGACTCTTCTTTATTTTGACAACCGCTGTAACTTGACACTAAAATGCCGGAGCTTCATTTTCAATGCAGCTCCTCTAAACCCATCATTTCATTTATTTCACAAGGCACAGCTGATCGAGTTCCCCCTTCCTCTGGACTCAGATCCTCAGAGGATCTGCAAGGCTTTATTGGAATAATATACCTGCTATGTGTGCATGTGCATGAATTTAGGCAGAGCTTGAAAGGAGAGAGCGAGCGAGCAAGAGCTCACAATAAGAGCCTTGCTGGGACATAACAAGGACCCAGCTAATCCAATCTCCTCTTTCAAACAGTGGGGGAGGTCCACCCAGGACAGCATAAAGGCAGCCTTCCCCTGCTGTGTGTTGTTCCCTGCAAACCAGTGTTCAGAGGCATAGTGCCCTTGAACCAGGATGTTCCAAATCACTACCATGGTTAGATCTATCTTCCATGCACTTTTAAATACAGTGGTACCTTGGTTCTCAAACTGCTTGGTTCTCAAACTCTGAAAACCTGGAAGTAAGTGCTCCGGTTTCCAAATGTTTTTTGGAAGCCGAACATCCGATGTGGCTGTCGGCTATTGTTTCTGGGGCGCCTGCACTAATCAGAAGCTGCGCCTTGGTTTTTGAACATTTCAGAAGTCAGATGGACTTCCAGAATGGATTAAGCTTGGTGCTTTTGTTTTTGCTATTTATTTTTTTGGTTTTGAGGCTTTTTCAGTTAATTTGTTTTTGTGGCTGTGTGGAATCCAGTTCAGCTACTGATTGATTGTGCGCCTGCGGAAATGGATAAAAGACCCCCATCCAAACAATGACCGTCATCAGTGCAGGTAAGGGAAAAAATGAATTTTTATTTTTATCATCTACAATACTGTCTTACTTATTTTAGAGTACAGTACAGTACATTGATTATTGCTTTCATTTTATGGATCAGTGGTCTCGTTAGATAGTAAAATCCGTGTTAAATGGCTGTTTTAGGGGTTGTTTTTAAAAGTCTGGAACGAATTAATCTGGTTTGCATTACTTTCTATGGGAAAGTGTGCCTTGGTTTTGGAACGCTTTGGTTTTGGAACAGACTTCCAGAACGGATTAAGTTTGAGAACCAAGGGACCACTGTACATCTAAGCCATTCAGAGTTAAGCTGGAGGGACACGGGCTGCAGGTGCTTGAGCCGAAACCGAAAGAAGAATAAATCTGACCTAACTCGCACTTGCTTTGCTAAGCCAGCAGGAGCTACCATAAATCAAACCAGTAAAAAATGGTGGGTGTGCATTAAACTTGGGTGGAAACACAGAGATCACACGGAAGTATCAAAGAGCAGTGGCATAGCATGGGGTGGTGGTGGCGTCGGTTGCCCTGGGCACAAAATTCATCATCATCATCATTTTAAATTTGTATACCGCCTTTCTATCTTACAATACTCAAGGCGGTTTACAAGCTGAAGAAACAAAAAATGTACATCTTATAACAATCTAATGCAATGCAAAAATGTGATGATAAAACATAACTTTAAAATAGGCAACCTCCATCATAAAAGTAACATTCAACAATCATTAGAAATAATAAAATAATAATATCAACATATAAAAGGTAAACAGAAATCCACTCAACAGTTACAATAATATCTAAACAATAATCAATAAAACAACGGCAAGCCACAGTACATAAAACAATACAATACACATTGAGAAGCAGAAGGTAGAGCAAGGCAGGTGGAAGGAGGCCTTGCCTGATGGAGTCTCTCCCCTCCATCCAAAAATTTCCAGGGGCACAAAATTTCAACGCCCGGTGCTTCCTCCATACAGCCGCTGGGCTTCATTGAAAAACGACTTCTCCACATGAAGCAGAAAGTGACCTCTCCAGACAATGGCATGACTCTTGTTTTCTTCTCTCTGTGGCTGCCATCTTGGGTGACACAGACCAGGCGGCTGAATGTGCCTGTGTCCTCTGTGGCAACACACGCTACACCCCTGCCAAAGAACACCAGAATGTGAGAAGAGTTCAGCTGGATCCTCCTGGAATCTCCATAGTCCAGCATCCATCTTTCAACAATGGCTCAGCAGATCCCTCTGTGGAGCCAAAAAATAGGGCAGAAAAGCAAAAGCTTTCCCCTCAACAACTGTTCTCCCGTGGCTTCTGAAAATAGATTCAATATAGCAATCATAGCTATTAGATAGATGTATAACGGACCACATATCCTCCCTTTATTTGTTGAATCCCAATTTAAAGCCACTGTTTGAGCCACTGTTGGTCAAACGGCCTTGGTCCTGTATACCTGAAGGAGCGTCTCCACCCCCATTGTTCTGCCCGGACACTGAGATCCAGCGCCGAGGGCCTTCTGGTGGTTCCCTCATTGCGAGAAGTGAGGATACAGGGAACCAGACAGAGGGCCTTCTCGGTGGTGGCGCCCACCCTGTGGAACACCCTCCCTTCAGATGTGAAGGAAATAAGCAGCTATCCTATTTTTAAAAGACATCTGAAGGCAGCCCTGTTCAGGGAAGTTTTTAATTTTTAATGCTGTACTGTTTTTAACATTTGATTGGGAGCCGCCCAGAGTGGCTGGGGAAACTCAGCCAGATGGGCGGGGTATAAATAATAATATCTTAAAGTAACATTTATGTGCTGTCTTCATATTTCAGAAACAGAGTTATTTTTCCTTTCACTTTCAGTTGTTGCCATAGCAGCATGTGTGCTGTGTGGCAATGAATAAAAAAACCTTGCATTTGTCGCATGAAGCCTCAAGATAACGTTTCACCATTCCATGCAAAGCTTTATTTTTCTCTTCATTTCTTCCATATGGTTTATATTTGACCTCGAGCAGCGTATAGCTCCTTTTCCCTCTGTGGTGTGATACCTTTCTGTTGCTTTCCCTGTTTAATGTAGATTTTATCTTAGACAATTTCATGTTTAATTGTATCTCTTAATTATTATGGCACAGTTGCGCTGTTGTCTTTGTTTTTAGGTACGTAGTGTACACAGAATGGCCATCTCTTTTTAAAAAATCCAAGAAATATTCAGAATATTGGGCAATATCCAAAATCATGCCAGTGGGCAGAACAGGATGTTTCTCCTTCCTGTCTCCTGTGCAGCCCACCCCCCCCCCCAGCCTTTCAGATCAGCATAAGATCTCAGGGTGGTTCAAAGAGTTAAATACAGAATAAAATCAAGTAAATAGTAATAGTAATAGTAATAGTAATAATAATAATGATGATGATGATGATGATGATAATTTATTGAATTTATATATACCGCCTTATACCCTCAGGTCTCAGGGCAGTTCACAGAATAAATATAAAACCACAAAATGCATAATAAAAATACTGTACGTTTCTGTCTATAAGACAACCTCATGTATAGGATGACCCCTATTTTTGGGGACTCAAATTTAAGAAAATGGGGGGAGATTGTGCTTTTTGTGTGTGGAGGATTGCCCAGAGTTGTTGACCATTTGGGGGGGGGGAATTGCCCAGAGTTGTCCCATTGCTGGCAGAAGCTGCCAATTGCCCACCCAACTGCCAGATCAGCCAATCTACACCACCCACTGATGCAGCAACCAATAACACGCACAATAGCCGCTGACAGCCTTGGCAGCAACCAATCAAACGTCCACCCTATACACTACCCATGTATAGGACCCCAACTTTTTAGCATGATTTTTACAGGGGGGGAAACAGTCTTATACACGGAAAAGTACAATAAAAAGAACAATGCAATAACCACCTTCCCCCCACAAAACCCCCCACAATTTAAAATGGCATAGGATGTAAATCAGATCAACCAAAGGCCTGGTTAAAGAGGAACATTTTTGCCTGGCGCCTAAAGGTTTATAGTGAAGGCGCCAGGCGAACTTCCCTAGGGAGAGCATTGCAGAGACAGCGAGCCACTGCAGAGAGGGCCCTGTTCTCGTGTTGCCACTCTATGGACTTCACATGTTGGAGGCACATGAAGGAAGATGATTTCAGGGTCTGGGAAGGTTCAGATGGGCATACAGAAATTGATCTTAGAAGACCTGGTGATGAGCTTTTGGAAAGGCACAGGAGGGATCTAAAAGCCAGCATTGACCACAAGAACTCTGTGGAATCTCCATTTCTAGAAAAAGCAGACCTCCGAGGACCAGATGCTGCATGGATATTATGGAGAGATCCATCATCTTTGTGTCCCCCTTGAGCGCTTCCAGAGATCGGACCGTCCCGAGAGGTTCAAGGCAACTCTGGTGCCCTTACGACTTCTCTCCAACATTATTCGGTGCTGCTGGTGGGGATCGTTTAAGTTTCTCATGCAATTCCTTTTCAATTTCCTGGAAGACAGTAGGCTATTAGGCACCACCTCAACATTTGGCCGGCGCTCCTAAACTGTGTTTCTGTTTATCAGCCGACATGATATGCGTTTGCTTCAGACAGATTGCACAGAGCAGCTCCTGGCGAGAACAATGAGGCAAAATAAATGATCCTGGAGTAAAACTGACTTTAATAAGATGCTGGGTTGTTAACAAATGGTTTGTTGATATTTCATTGGCTTGAATATATATATATATATATATATATATATATATATATATATAGGAGCATAAATAGAAGCTGCAGAAACTGTTAGTTAATTAGATGGAAAATGAAAATAAAATGGACAGAAGAAAACTTTAGGGGAAAAGATTCTATGTGTTTAGTCACCCATTAAAAGGGCATCCTTTATGGCGGTTTTGAGTTTTTACACACACTTTGATGTGTGCTGTGCATTCCTTTAACCAAGTGGTCTTTTCAAGAAGATAAATCAGATACAGTCTGCACACATCTGATTTTATTAAAAGTACCTCACCAGAACCTATCTTTGTTCAAAAAGGATGTAAGTTTAACTTTTCCCCTTTCCTAAAAAAAGAGAATCACCTGATATCAATTAGAATTCCTTTACTGCTAAGCTGATTTATAGTACTGTAATACAGCACTGAAAATATGAAAGCAGAGAAGCAATATTTCAAATTCAGCATAAAATCAACAATAAAAATGTATATTTATAACCTGAAAAGTATGATTTCATCTTGGAGAATTACCAAGCTAATAACAGTAATAAGCAAGATTTTTGGTTGTACCATATTGTATCTATTAAACACTTTAAGGGGATTGGGAATAAATCAAATAACAAGATCATTTCTGGATATCCAAACATATTTTTAAATATTGTAAAAATGTGGACGGCTATCACAACTGGTAATCATTTATTCGTGTTTTTTGAAAGAGGTTTGAATCATGGCCCTCATTGTTACATCTTCCAAAACCTTGGACTGATGCCTGTAGGTCTGAAAAGCAATTTCATTTCATAAATAAAGATTTCATATCCTAAGAAGATAAAAAAAAAACCACACACACAACCAAAAGTATGTAGAATAATATAGACTGTAATCACTACCCAGGAAACTTTGTTTGGTACAGAAAAGATGTTTTAGAGGAAGGTGGATAAAATGTTTTATTGGTAAATGTGGCTTATAGTCCAAAGCCCCCCTCTAGACTCTGAAGCGAAGCATGGAAACTCTGAATCAAAATGTGATACTTTCAAGGTGGGCTGGGCTTTGCAAGGACTTGCATCATAATAGGACAAAAGAGAAACTGTTTGAAGTCAACAAAGTAAGAGCTAAATCACAGGAACTGCCTGTGCAAATGCATCCAATGGAAAGACTTGTGTCCTTCTGATTGGTCGGTTTTCTCCAATTTGATTATATTCTGGTTCATCAAATGGACCACTAACTGGGTGGCCTTCTGCATCTTGGAGCCCTTTGCGAGAGGGTGAACCTGGCTGCCCTTTCCTTACAGGACAACCAAATTCTAAGTATTAAGGGGATGGGGGAACGAACGCTTTCTTCCATGAGTTACACCACTCCCGTAACATCTTCTTGTCCAAGGAGCACTAAAATGGGAAGCCTGAGAGAGAGAGAGATGGGGGAACCCCAGAAATTAGAGGTTAGCTAGGGACATGTGTGGCGCTGTGGGTTAAACCACAGAGCCTAGGACTTGCCGATCAGAAGGTCGGTGGTCCGAATCCCCATGACGGGGTGAGCTCCCGTTGCTCGGTCCCTGCTCCTGCCAACCTAGCAGCTCAAAAGAACATCAAAGTGCAAGTAGATAAATAGGTACCGCTCCAGCGGGAAGGTAAATGGCGTTTCCGTGCGCTGCTCTGGTTCACCAGAAGCGACTTAGTCATGCTGGTCACATGACCCGGAAGCTGTACGCCGGCTCCCTCGGCCAATAAAGCGAGATGAGCACCGCAACCCGAGAACTGGCCACGACTGGACCTAGGCTCTGTGGTTTAACCCACAGCGCCACCCCCGTCCCAATATAGGACTCTATCCCCATTAAAATAGTCCTAGGAAACTGTGTTAAAGCAATGTTAATTTCAGGTGTGTGTGTATAGGGGTGGGTAGGCACAGTTTCTGCTCCCTCATGCAAGGACATTCGTAGACCTGCCTTCTGGGATATGATCCTGCCTGCAATTTTGCATAAATGTGTCTCTTGAGCCCTCTGCGCTGCACTTTCCCCTTTGTTTGCATTTGCTGCTGATTTTCTCTCCAGATACATCACGATATGCAAAGTAAAGCTCGGTTTATACCATAAACAGAGTAAATTATGCAAATATGCATCGTTTACACCAGCAGTTTGTAATCTTTAATCTCTCCTAATCTTTCTGGAAAAAGCCTTAATTTGAAATAATAAATTGGGCAGTCATTTGTGGAGAACTGACCGGACATCAAAATTTACACCACCCATTCATGGTGATGAACAAAACACCGGCATCTGACTCAGCTAGACTGGTAAAGAAAAAGCGATTTATATGTGTTGTATGTGCGATATGACATTGTGCCACCAGATGGCGATGTGGAGTACCCCTTTTCTCTACCAGTTTTCCATGTTTAAATTTGTTGTTGTTTAGTCATTTAGTCGTGTCCGACTCTTTGTGACCCCCTGGATCAGATCACGCCAGGCACTCCTGTCTTCCACTGCCTCCGCAGTTTGGTCAGGCTCATGTTCGTAGCTTCGAGAACACCGTGCAACCATCTCGTCCTCTGTCGTCCCCTTCTCCTTGTGCCCTCCATCTTTCCCAACATCAGGGTCTTCTCCAGGGAGTCTTCTCTTCTCATAAGGTGGCCAAAGTATTGGAGCCTCAGCTTCAGGATCTGTCCTTCCAGTGAGCACTCAGAGCTGATTTCCTTCAGAATGGATAGGTTTGATCTTCTTGCAGTCCATGGGACTCTCAAGAGTCTCCTCCAGCACCAGAATTCAAAAGCATCAATTCTTCAGCGATCAGCCTTCTTTATGGTCCAGCTCTCACTTCCATACATCACTACTGGAAAAATCATAGCTTTAACTATATGGACCTTTGTTGGCAAGGTGATGTCTCTGCTTTTTAAGATGCTGTCTAGGTTTGTCATTGCTTTTCTCCCAAGAAGCAGGCGTCTTTTAATTTCATGGCTGCTGTCACCATCTGCAGTGATCATGGAACCCAAGAAAGTAAAATCTCTCACTGCCTCCATTTCTTCCCCTTTAAATTTACAAGGCTTTAAACTGAAACGCTTCTTTGATGTGTCTAGATCCAGCCTAGATCCAGCCCTGGGATTCTTACTGGCTATAAACACAATCAATGAGAAAAAGTGGCAGCAAACACAATTTCCAAAATGTGCACAGAACATGGAGAATTGCTGCTGTAACTCTCGAGGTGCTCTTGATAAAATGTGTGAATGTACAGGCAGTTTTTGTGAATGGGGGTTTGGGGGTGGCGTGACTTCACTTGGCCCTGGAGCCAGGCTTTTCCTGCTGCTACATATCCAGCGGTCTCTGTGTTTGCCTGAGCTTGAGACTGGACTAAGGATTCTGAGCTCCTGTGTTCCGATTCAACGCAATAAAAACAAAAACAAAACAAAACAGATTGACTTCCCCTTATTCCCTTCCTTGATTCCATTGTATATCGATGTACTACATGTCCATTATAAAGTTTTAACCATTTGAATAACTTATTGTCCATTCATAATAAAATTACAAGTATTCTCAAAACCCTGCCAATGTATTGGACCTGTGTACATTGCTTCTGTATATATGCAGTAAAGTCCTTCCATTCTTCCTTAAATTCATTGTTGTCTCTTCCTCAATTTCATTGTCAATTTTGCCATTTCAGCATATTCCGTTAATTTAACTTGCCAATCTTCTATAGCTGGGACACTTCCTTCTTTCCAATGTTGCACTAATAATGTTTGTGCAGCTGTGGTTGCATACATAAACAAATTCCTTTGTGATCTTGCTAAGTCCATTCCTGTGATACCTAACTTTTTAACAAAGGTTATTTTAAACATCTTCTTCATTTCATTATAAATCATTTCCCAATATTTCTTAAATTTTGCAACCCACCACATGTGAAAAAACAGTCCCTTCTGTTGCTTTACATTTCCAACACATGCTTTCTTGTACATTTTTGCTAATTTAACAGGATTTGGGCCTCTGCCATTGGCCCTTGAACTCTGAGTCATGCTTCGCAGCTTGGAAGTTTAGACAGCCAATCACATTGGGAGTGGGAGTGGCCCAGGCCTTCAGGAATGTATATAAGCAGTTGCTTTGCCCCTGTTTCCCAGTGATGTAGTGCAATAAAGATTCTTGCTGTTATTGCTGTGTCCTGCCTCTTGGGAACCCAGCTACATTTCACCAGCCCTGCTTAGAACCTGCTCCTTTGCTCTGATCTACATCAGTGTCCCAGGCTGCCTTCTCCACTTCTGACCTACCTTCTAACAACACAGTCCTGTGTTCTCTTGGGAGTAAGTGCCACCGGGTTCTCCAGAGTTCACTCTGATGTGAAGGAGTGCAACAGCAATTAAATATAATCTAATATATCGGGTTCTCCCTTAAAGAGGGCATGTGTTATGGTGGGACCTGGCTACCTAACCCTGTGTTGTGGGTGGGCATGTCTGGATAGCCACAACACCCGATTGGTAGGTCCCTCAATGCTGGGTTCAATCAGGCCAATGGGATGCAGGCTAAATGGATCAAGGGACCCATATATATCACGTGACCCAGAGCTTCCTCTTTCGGTTCGTGCTTCGGAACACCCGCCCACCTCTCCCTATATTTAGGGCTGTGCACCTGACCTTGCTGTGCCATCATGTGTTGTCTGTCATTGGGACAGGGGCACGGCAGGAATTTTTCCCACTTGGCTGATTGGCTGTTGCCATTTGGGTTTCACCTGCTGCATAGCAAATCGTCACAACTTGAAAGGTTGCGGATAGGCTCTGGTTCAGGTGATAGGGAAGAGAGAACGCTTTTGCTATCCCTATGTGAAGGATATTCTGTTAAAGGTATCCAGGGACTTGATGGTTTGGTCAACCCCTGTGAGGGGGTTGTGCCCGTGCCTGAGACCGGGGGGCATTTGGGTGGCAGAGATAGCCTGTTCCTGGCTTTCCGCTTATCCAGGGAACCAGGCAGAGGGCCTTCTCGGTAGTGGCGCCTGCCCTGTGGAATGCCCTCCCATCAGATGTCAAAGTGATAAACAACTACCTGACATTCAGAAGACATCTTAAGGCAGCCCTGTTCAGGGAAGTTCTTAATGGGTGACATTTTAGTGTATTTTTGGTCTCTGTGGAAGCCGCCCAGAGTGGCTGTGAAAACCTAGCCAGATGGGCGGGGTACAAATAAATTATTATTATTATTATTATTATTATTATTATTATTATTATTATTATTATCATCATCCAGGTGTTCACCCTAGGCTGACCTATGCTGCTGCCCTGGGTCAACACTACCTGCAATGGTGCAGGGAGCTAGTCGAACCAGAGCCTATTCAACCATTCACTTACTGTACAGTCATACCTTGGGATAAATACGCTTCAGGATAAGTATTTTCGGGTTGCGCTCCGCGGTGACCCGGAAGTAACGGAGCGTGTTACATCTGGGTTTCACCGCTCTTGCATGTACAGACAGTCAAAATGACGTCACGCGCATGCTCAGAAGCGGCAAAACGTGACCAGTGCACCCGCAGACGCGTTGTCGCGTCTTACGTTCTGTTCAGGATGCGAACGGGGCTCCGGAACGTATCCTGTTCGCATCCCGAGGTACCACTGTAATCAATAAAGTTGTGGCCTAAATTCTGCCCAAAACCAAACCAAAATTTGAGTCTTGTCTGAATTTATTTAGGGGGGAGGTTTAAAGGTCTCAACATGCAAAAAAAAATGCAACAGAATAAAATATCCTTTATTTCCACAGTTTATTGCAGAATTGGCGCTTTCCCCTTGGAAATGGTTGCCATAAACGCCATCTGTCTGTTTCATTCATAATAGGATGTCTTCACCGTCCTTCCTATTGCTGGGAGTGCTTTATCAATAAAATCGACATCAATTTCAGTTGATGACAGAGTTGTGGGTTTTGTTGTGTTTGCATTTTATAGCGTGGAGCATCATCTCCCATCGTTTTGCAATCTCTTCCTATCCAAAGTCTGAATGCTTAGGGAAACATCTAATCATCACACAATTTGAAATTATCCTGCAGGAATATTCTCTGCATTAATATCTGTCAGCCGATGTTCTCTTTGGCAAATTTCTTTTTAATTCTTCCATCCCTCTATCTGAGGAGTCCAAGGTAGTGTTCATCGTTTCTCTCATCTCCCTGCCAGTTAAGCAACACAAAAACCATGTAAGGGAGGAGAGGTTGGGGGAGGTTGGTTGGTCCCCAATGGCCCGGTGATTTCCACGGCTAAGCAGGCTTTTAAAATGGATCGTCACCATCCTATTAGCATCACATACGTTTCCGAGCACAATTCAAAGTGTTGGTGCTGACGTTTAAAGCCCTAAACGGCCTAGGCCCAGTATACCTGGAGGGGCATCTTCACCCCCATCGTTCAGCCCATACACTGAGATCCAGCACCGAGGGCCTTCTGGCAGTTCTCTCATTGCGAGAAGTGAGGTTACAGGGAACCAGACAGAGGGCCTTCTCGGTAGTGGCACCCGCCCTGTGGAACACCCTCCCTTCAGATGTGAAGGAAATAAGCAGCTATCTTCTTTTTAAAAGACATCTGAAGGCAGCCCTGTTTAGGGAACTTTTTAATATTTAATGCTGTATTGTTTTTAACATTTGATTGGAAGCCGCCCAGAGTGGCTGGGGAAACTCAGCCAGATGGGTGGGGTATAAATAATGAATTATTATTATTATTATGAACACACAATCCTTTATAGTATGCTAGGGATGGGGGAGAAATTTGATTCTATTCCCATTTAACGGTAAGCCTATCAAATCTGCATTTTCCAAAATGAAACACAAATGCACAAATGAAAACATAGCCATCCTTCAAAATTCCGACTTCTTCCAATTTTGCAATGCAGTTCTCTAGCCACGTAATGCTTACATAAACACATATACCAAAAAGCATATATTAGTGAGAATTACATACAGAAATGCTTTATATTAGGGGATACTGCTTTGCAAAATTATGCCTATTGAGCAAAATTGCTTTAGCTGTGTAAAACGGGAGGAATTCGCATTAAGGTGCTGATGAATTTCATTATGACTTTTTGAAATTTGCAAACTGAAGTGGAAATGTGGAGAACTGAATTTAAGATTGGAAAAACCAAACCAAACAAGTGAGGACTGGCAGATTTGCTCATTGCTATGCAACACTGGCTTCAATGCCCACAACCTATAGTGCAGCATAAGCCAGCAATAGCATCTGAGCACAACTGTTCCTATTTTTAAAACAGTTTTGTTCTGTTTCTATGGAAGGCTTATTAAGAGACGTGCAATGGCTCAAGCTCTGCTTCATCGTTAAATGTATGTGCAGTCTGGTTGTGCTTTCCTGGAGTGGCAAGAATTGGGGATTTGCTTTCTTCCTAGCTGGTGCTACTGAACAGATCCTGAGCAGTGAAATTGGTTCCTGGGAACAAGCCCCAGCCAGTCTTAGCTCAAATTAAAGCCCAGTTCACCGAGTTCCCAACTTCCATAATTTTGTTGCTGTGAACTGCCTTGTGTATCGTAATAAAGAAGGCGGTATAAAAATTAAAAGTGGAATGAAATTGAAACCCTTGGAACGCATTAGATACCGTATTTTTCGCTCCATAAGACACACTTTTTTCCTCCTAAAAAGTAAGGGGAAATGTCTGTGTGTCTTATGGAGCAAATGCGTGGACCCTGGAGTCAAATTGCCCAGGGGAGAAAAGCAGATCATGCTTTCTTTTCTTTCTTTCTTTCTTTCTTTCTTTCTTTCTTTCTTTCTTTCTTTCTTTCTTTCTTTCTTTTTTTTGAAAGAGGGAAGTTGGTGTTGAAACAAAGCCACTAATCGGCAAGCGATCAGGGAGGGAGATAAGGGACCCTAGCAATAAAGGAGGCTGCCTGGGAGTGGGGAGGTAAAGACAGGAACTTGCAAGGAGAGGAGACAAGAAGACTAAAGCAAGGAGGAAAGAAAATAGAAGAAAAGGAGGAGCAGAAAACTGCTCCAGCTAAGGAAAAGACACTAAGGCAAACAAGAGGGAAGGGAGTGTTGAAAGGAAGCAGCTGATCGGCAAACGATCGGGGAGATAAGGGACGCTAGAGATAAAGGAGGCTGCCTGGGAGGGGGGAGGTAAAAGCCCATGGATCCTCAGTATTTTTGCATTGGGTCACCCCAAATTCACCATCAGATCACACAGCATGTCCATGGCTATAGCCTGCACCAAAAAAATCACGCATCCACTGTTTCGTGGGGCCGCAATGGTGCAAAAACGTGGTTACAAAGCACGGATCCACATGGATTCTCAGGATTTTTGCATTGGGCTACCCCAAACTCACCGTCAAATCACATGTCTGTGGCCACAGCATGAACCACAAAAATCATACATCCACCATTTCGTTCAAAATATTTTTTTTCTTGTTTTCCTCCTCTAAAAACTAGGTGGGTCTTATGGTCAGGTGCGTCTTATGGAGCGAAAAATACGGTAAATGCTAAGCAGCAAGAAGAAGATAATGATGGCGCGAAGAGAGGAAAGAAAACCCTCTCGCATCCGCAATGCAGTGGCGTAGCGTGGGGGGTGCAGGGGGGGCCGGCCGCACCGGGCGCAACATCTGGGGGTTAGGGAAATCCACGGGTTAGGGGGCGCAAATCCACGGGTTAGGGGGTGCAAATCCATGGGTTAGGGGGCGCAAATTACTTGCCTTGCCCCGGGTGCTGATAACCCACGCTACACCACTGCCGCAATGTCCTGTTTTTAATTTGTTTGCCTTGTAGCAGCTGAAGCAGCCCCTTCTCGCGGGCCTTTGGGCTGCTCTGGTGGGGGCAAGTTCTACAAATTGATATTTAAAACAACTGGCTGCATCGAAGGGCTGTTGTTTAAACTTTTGCCTGCTTCTGTTTTATTGCCCGGTGGATCTGGGCTCTTGGTTTTCCTCTTTCGAGGCCGACCATCCGCACCAAATGTTTCACATTACTCAGTGTGAAAAGCCTCCTATTCTTTCAGCTTTTTTACAAGTTTATACACCCGCGGAAACCTGATATTTCATATTTCATTCTGCTTTGTGAATGTCATTGTGAGGGATGCTGGTTCACATGCAAAAGGGCCTCGCCTGTCTTTGATCAGCTTGACCGCGGCTAATTGTAAATGGAGAACAAATGAAAGAAATATTTATAAATTTCATGGGAATTCAGGCAAGGCCTAAGCCTTTCCTAATGCCTTCATTCACAGTAAATGTTTATTGAATATTTTTAGTCTACTGTGCACTTCAGTATTTGTACAGCCTTAGGTTTAGTTTGTTCTGAGGAGATGCAAAGAATTAGGAAAGCAAACTCCCCGTTTTATTTTCTTCCATTTCATTTGTGTTTTTCTCCCTTCATTTCTTCTGCCCTCTTTTTTCCGCCCCGTCCCTCTTTCTTCTGCTTTGCAAATGATGTTATTTGCTGAAAAGAGTTACTCTCGAGTTGTGGGGCTCCAAGGACTGCAGCTGTAAGCAGGGCAAGAGGGGAGGGCAGTGGGGGGGGGGGACCCCACTGTAAAATCTAAAACAAATTCTGAAGTGCAAAGCTGAGTTGGGAAAAATTACATGAAAACGTTAAAGATTTGTCCAAAATAAAGTCATAAATGCTTTGAGCCAAAGGAAACAGCTGCTGGGTCAGGCAGGCTAAGTCCTGAAAGGCAACACACCGAAAAGTTTAATATCTCGAAATGAATCTGCACTTGCCAACATTTAGAACATATGTATTTCTGACCTTAGCTCTTGGACGGCTGGTGTTCTCACACTGTACCTGCGCTATCTCCTCCCTGCCCTACTTCTGAACAAGCTGTTTTTCCTCAGTAGGAAATATACGTGGGGACTCAGCTCCCTATGGCCTGACCGTCTCCCCACAAGGACTTCCCAGGCCGCATTCTGGCTGGAGGGAGTCCAAGGGAGCATCACACTCCTGTGGGCATGCACAGAGTCTGGGGCTGTATCTAGACACATCCAAAAAAAGTTTCAGGAAAACACATTGTAAACCTCATAATGGGGAATCACGTTGCCGAAAGACGAAACTCCACAGTGCCATCTGATGTCACAATGCATTTAAAATGCTCCTCCTCCTCCTCCTCCTCCTCCTCCTCCTCCTCCTTCTTCTTCTTCTCTAATGTAGCTGAGTCCCAGGGCTATTCTTCTTCTTTCTCTTCTCTGGCGATCCCTCGTAGCTGAATAAGATTGTCTTCCATAAACAGGGTTTTAACAATGAGTCCGTAAGTGACTGTGGAGGCCAATTCTGGATCCACACGTCCTTCCACAGTGGGGACATTGGTTTCTGGGCAGGAGTTGATCACGGTGTGGATTTGCCAAGCGTGCCTTCCTCTTAGCACGCTTCTCCCTTGTGGGGATTTGAACTGCCGACCTTCAGATCGGCAAGTCCTAGGCTCTGTGGTTTAACCCACAGCACCACATGACTTTAAAGCCATGGCTTTATATAACGATTAGGAAAACAAAAGAAAAAAATAGGTTGCAAATCACTTTATGGACTTGCTGAGGCAAAGGAATAAAATGTTAATGGAACATTTTCAAATGTACCAGTTTTAAAGGTTTAGTTTATTTTTAAGTTGCTGTTTTGTAAAAAAAGATTTTTTAAAAAAGATTGCAACTGTTTTACTGATAATTTGTTAATTACTTTATATGATGTTTTATGTAATTACGATGTGCTATTTATGTTTTATTATGTTATGGTTACTTATTTGTTGTAAGTCTCTTTGAGATTCATTTGAATGAAAAGTGGCATGGAAACACAATCAATCAATCAATCAATCAATCAATCAATCAATCAAAAAGGCATTGGATTTGTTGAACCAGAAACGTGTTCCTGTGGGTGGTTGCATCTTGTGGCAAAGCCACTCCCGACCTAAAGAGGGGGGGGTTGCGGGCTCACGCCCCCGTCTACAATCTCGCGGGGCTGGCGCCAGACCCGCGGGACTCAGGGATTCCCCAGTCTCATTAATATTCATCACCCTCAGCTAGGGGCGGGCTTACCAGGTGCTCTTAAGGTCAGGGCAGCCCTGGCTCGCCCCTTTTCTTTCCTACAGCAGCTGCGGTTTCCCACCCACCCGCCCTCTAGGTTTGCATTCGGACTTTGCTATGGGCTTCGGCTGGTCACCGCAAGGGGCCTGGTAGGAGTTTTTCCATTTGGCTAATTGGCTTGAATTTCGAAGCCACTTGGTTTTTTCGCCTACCTCGTAGCAAAACGTCACAACTCCTTGGTTTTGGCGGTTAGGCATTGGCAGGGGTATTGTTATGCAAATGAAGTCGGGGGGGGGGGAACGCCATCACCTCCCCCAAATCTTGAAGGGTAGTTCGTTAAAGGACTCCAGGGGGTGTTGCCTCGTCCGAAACCTACGGAGGTTAGGGCCTAAAGCGCGCTCCCGAGCGGTAACCCCTTGGGGAGCGCCTAGGGATGTGCATCTCGGGGGCTCCCCCTGTTGGTGCTTAACCCTTCCCGGTTAGACTGGATAGTCTGTTGGGCCAATGCCTAAAGCCAATACCGCTCTTACCTGTAATCAATAAAGTTGTGGCAATTTTCGCCCATTAATCTAAATTCTGGTGTCCGGTGTCTTTATTTATTCCATCTGTGGGGGGGGGGGGGGAATCGCTACGCAAAAGGCGCTGAGCCTCTGTTGTCACTTCAAACCTTCTGCCACAGATGGGCACCAGCCGGCCAAGTTCACCCCTGGGATGGCAAACATTGTGCCAGGAAATGTTTGAGGAGCTCCAGAGACAACAGCAGCCGCTGCCAACCCTCATGTTCCTCACAAAGAAACCACCAGCACCTGCAGGTGTGCCCAGGCAACCCACCTCTGGTTGTGAACCACAGCCAAGCACTTCTTCTGGTCCTCAAGGTCATCCGCAGCATCCTTCCAAGAGGGAGAGGAGGAGGAAGACTAGCAAAAAGACTGAGATCCTAGATTCGGAAGAAGCCACCGCCAAAGACGATGAAGGAGATGGGCAAAACAAACTAATGAACTATACGGGACAATTTCTCTCCCCCTCCTTCTTTAAAAAAGAGAGAGAAATGTTCAGGCATAATCAGTAAGATTTGTGCATTGATTTCCACATTCATTTTTGTAATAATATGTAAAGGTAAAGGGATCCATGACCATTAGGTCCAGTCATGGCCGACTCTGGGGTTGTGGCGCCCATCTCGCTTTATTGGCCGAGGGAGCCGCTTCTGGTGAACCAGAGCAGCACACAGAAATGCCATTTACCTTCCCGCTGGAGCAGTACCTATTTATCTACTTGCGCTGGTGTGCTTTTGAACTGCTAGGTTGGCAGGAGCAGGAACCAAGCAAAGGGAGCTCACCCCATCGCGGGGATTCGAACCGCCGACCTTCTGATCGGCAAGTCCTAGGCTCTGTGGTTTAACCCACAGCACCACCCCTAATATGTATAAGGTTTTAAAATTGGATAGTTAAGAGTATAAGATTCTGTGGACGTGTATAAGTAAGTAAAAAAAAATGGAACCAGGAAGGAGAGTTGGAGGGAAGTCAATTAAGATGTATGGTTCAGACTGTGATGCTTTTTCTTCTATTGGTTTTTTGTTATCATAAAATTAATAAATTGTATATAAAAAAGAAAAGACTGAGATCCTAATGCAAAAGGATGACCCGCAGGGCTGGGGCAGGAGAAGCACAAATCCCTTCGCTTGCAAAGAGGGTGGGAGCACCAGTAGGGCTAGTTGGTTTTGGGGGGTAAGCTTTCCTTCCAAGTGAAGGGACAAGGGTGGTGCTGTGGGTTAAACCACAGAGCCTAGGACTTGCTGATCAGAAGGTTGCCGGTTTGAATCCCTGTGACGGGGTGAGCTCCCGTTGCTCGGTCCCTGCTCCTGCCAACCTAGCAGTTCGAAAGCACGTCAAAGTGCAAGTAGATAAATAGGTACCACTCCGGTGGGAAGGTAAACAGCATTTCCGTGCACTGCTCTGGTTCGCCAGAAGCGGCTTAGTCCTGCTGGCCACATGACCCGGAAGCTGTACGCCGGCTCCCTCGGCCAATAAAGCGAGATGAGTGCCGCAACCCCAGAGTTGGCCACTACTGGATCTAATGGTCAGGGGTCTCTTTACCTTTACCTTCCTTCTGAGTATTCTTGAAAGCCCTTGAGGTTTTGCATGCACTGGCAGGGAATGCTTGCAAAAGTTGGGTCATTTTTTAAAAAGCGAACAGTGGGATGTTTGTGTATCGGGTCCCTGCTGCCAAGGCTGTTTATGAAAAACAGCCTCCTTTTCACTTAGCCCATGCCAATTTGCTGTGAAATCATACAGAACACCAGTGCAGGTTGAATACAGACGCTGTGATTTTCAGGGTGTGGAGAGGCACCGTGAGAGAATCTGGCCTCTAC
This sequence comes from Podarcis erhardii, assembly GCF_964252035.2. Lineage (NCBI taxonomy): Eukaryota > Metazoa > Chordata > Lepidosauria > Squamata > Lacertidae > Podarcis > Podarcis erhardii. The sequence goes on along the minus strand of NC_138515.1, from coordinate 11,841,393 downwards.
CAAAAGCCCATCTTGCTGATGGTTAATCTCTGGCAGGAACTAGTTTTATGTTTTTATATAGATCCTAATTAACGTTCCTGCTGAATTTTAAACTGTTACTGTAAGTGTCTTTTTGCAGTCAGCATGTTAAACTATTGATATATATATATATATATATATATATATATATATATATATTTGCTTTCGTAGATTTTCACGGGTACAGGAATGCAGGTTTTGGTGTCCTCGGGTGTCTTCCCGTGTATAAACTTACATAACAGCAGTTCCAGCTGTCTAGCTCACAAGCGTTTTCTTAAGAAATAAAATAAAAAAGCAATAAAGAAGCATTCACAATGTGGAAAACATGTCTTGGGAGGATGTTTTAATATATATTCTGGCCTGAACGCTCAACAAAGCAGATCTACAGTCCTAAGCCTAAAAGCCTTATTTATTGCAATTGGCAGTTTAAATAAAAATAAAGATTTTTCTGCACTGTTGGAACAGCCAATATGTTACAAAGGTGTGGCTTATGGGACTAGAAATCCAGCAATAGATTTTCTGCTTTACTTGAAAATGCAAAATGATGGAAAACGTGTTGGCCTCAGTCCAGTGGAGGAGCCATGAGCTTCTCACATGGATTTCCACTGCCCATGAGCTGGATGGAGCCTGCTGGAGACAAGGAGGAATTTCCTAGATCCACATTTGTCTAAAAAGCCAGTCTTTGTTTTGCAACCTATATACAGTGGGGCCTTGGTTCTCAAACGCCTTGGTTCCCAAACTCCAAAAGTTTGGAGCCAGAGCAGATTCAGCTGGTGTCTGCTCCTGAGGATCCGGCACAGGTGAGGGCCCTTCAGATTCAAGCCCCAGCCCCGACTCAGCTGGTCCTGGAGGCGGGGACTCCTGTGCAGGCTGGGATTCCTCAGGTTCAGCCTCTGAATCTGATTCCCAGGCCATCACACAGAGGGTTGTAGGCAATATAGGAAGCCACTTTATGGCAAGTCATATTATCTGTCCGTGTAGCCTAGGAATGATTATCGCTGGGCAGCGACTCACTGTGTTGAGATGCCTGGAGGAAAACAGAGCACCACCTTTGCCACCCTACCAGCTGCTCCTGGCTGAGGGCAGCCCTCCGGAATGCCAGGCAGTGGACTTTCCTGCCAGCTGCTACCCAGTCATTATTGGAGATGCCTAGATTTGAATCTGGAGCATTCTGCATGCGAGGCATGAGCTCTGGTGCCTCCAATGCAGGAAAGGACTTTCCCACCCCTCAGGTTTCCCCACCCCTGCAAGCCAGGGCAAGTTGCACTTGCAGCATTTCCTTCTTCTGCACAAGAATGAAAAGTGCATAGTGAAGAATTGGAAGAAACAAGATTTACCAACTGTCAAAGAATGGCAGATGAAGATGATGGACTATATGGAACTTGTCGAACTGACCGGGAGACTCCAAGACCAGCGAGAAGAGATGGTGGAAGAAGATTGGAAGAAGTTTAAGGAATATTTGAAAAAAACATGTTAATATTTAAATCTTACAATAGCTTTGGAAGTGGATTTAAGCTATAGGGTTAGAAGTAGAAGATAGTGTATTTTAAAATAGTATTATTTGCAAATGATACAATGTGAAGATTTTTATGGTTAAAGTAAGGGTGATAAAAAAAATAGGTTAGAAATTATGATATATCTAAACTGCTAAAGACGAGGTAAAATGAAAATCAGATAGGGGGGACTTGGGGAAGCCCACCTAACAATGTTTAGAAAAAATAAGGATAAGACAAGAATCTGTTTGTATTGTTTGTTTTCCTGTTTGTGTTGTTTATTTGTCTTATAAAATGAATAAAAAAAATTTTGGGAAAAAAGAAAAGAATGAAAAGCACAGGAAGAGAAAGAAGGCACGTTTTATATGTGGTGTAATTGTAAAGTAATTAAAAACTATTGGGAAATGATTTATAATGAAATGAAAAAGATGTTTAAGATAAGATTTGCAAAAATAAAAAACACCCAGAAGCCCTTCTGTTAGCTATTACAGGACAGGACTTGCCAAAAGAGCAGAAGAGGTTCTCCATGTATGTTACAACAACGGCTAGTTTTTTGCTAGCCCAAAGTGGAAAGACAACAAGACACCAACGCAAGAAGAATGGCAAGCGAAACTTACGGAATACGCCAAAATGGCGAAGCTTACAGAAAAACTCAGAGACAAAGACAAGAGAGACTTTAAAAAAGACTGGGAACCGTTTATGATGTATTTACAGGAATATTGTAAAGAAGTGGATTTCCTTGAGTAAACACAAGGAAGAAAACAAGTGTAAAAGTTAAGGAGAAATAATAGAGAAAATAACAAAATGTAAGATGTAACTTGGAAGATATGGCATAAAAATGATGAGAATATTTAGCCAAAATACTTAAAAATAAGCAGAAGAAGCAAATATTTAAAGAACCAGAACAGAAGGTTGAGGGAAGTCAAGGGAGGGGAGAGATTTGGATTTACATGTTTTTTTCTTGTGTTGATGATAACTATGTTGAATATACAATTGTAAAACCTAATGAAAAATTATTTTTTAAAAAGAGAGTGGAAAGCACAGGAACCCTTTATCTCTAACATCTGGCCATCCAAGACTTTGGTTCTAAGCTCATCAAGAACAGATGATGTGTAGCATAAATAGGCCCCTTGGAAGAAGTCAGACAACATTAGCTGCAAAATAAACTGAAAATTCTCTGCGATGAGAAACATTATAAACTGGTGCCAGGCTGAAATAACCAGTATCAGCTAGCTATTTGGTTTAGGTATAAACAGCCACTTCACACAGTATTTAATTTCAGGTAAGCCAGTGTGTAGGTTTACCATTAGCTAACTTTCCCACTTTTGTCTGACCAGTGTTTTTATTTTTTAAAAAAGTTTGTACCTGTAATTGGAACTTATTAACTCTCGTTGATGTGCAGCCCAATTCTTAACCTGTTTATATACAAGTCGGTCTCATTTAGTTGAATGCAATTCGCTTCCCAACACCTGTGCTGAAGAGTGCAGCCACATACCACAAGCCTCTGCTTGCTTATTCACAAGTAAGTCCTGCTATGCTCATTGAGGACCTCTCCTGTTGTTGTTTAGTTGTGTCTGACTCTTTGTGACCCCATGGACCAGAGCACGCCAGGCACTCCTGTCTTCCACTGCCTCCCGCAGTTTAGTCAAACTCATGCTGGTAGCTTTGAGAACACTGTCCAACCACCTCGTCCTCTGTCGTCCCCTTCTCCTTGTACCCTCCATCTTTCCCAACATCAGGGTCTTTTCCAAGGGAGTCTTCTCTTCTCATGAGGTGGCCAAAGTATTGGAGCCCTCAGCTTCAGGATCTGTCCTTCCAGTGAGCACTCAGGGCTGATTTCCTTCAGAATGGATCGGTTTGATCTTCTTGCAGTCCATGGGACTCTCAAGAGTCTCCTCCAGCACCAGAATTCAAAAGCATCAATTCTTCAGCGATTAGCCTTCTTGATGGTCCAGCTCTCGCTTCCATACATCACTACTCGGAAAACCATAGCTTGAACTATACGGCCATTTGTTGGCAAGGTGATGTCTCTGCTTTTTAAGATGCTGTCTAGGACCTCTCCTAGTCTCTTGCAAATGCGTCTTCTAAAACAAACCTGTGCATCGGGTGGCTCCATGGGGAACGAAAGCCGCCAGTTGCCTTTTTTTCAGCCTCGGTCACAGATTCAAAAATAAATGCAATTCTCACTTCTCTTCCCACCTTCTGGTTACTTTGTTGTAGGTAAAATTAGTTCCGCACCTAATTTTTGTGATGCTCGAGTTTTGAACATCTGCTGTTTCAAAGAGTGTGAAAAGGTCAGTGGGGAAAAGGAACCCCATCCCTTCAGCTCTTTTGCAAATTTTTACACCTGTTCATAGACATTTCCACCCCTCTCTTTTTGATGCTTCTTCAGCAACCCGCCCCCCAAATCTATTGCTTGGAGCTGTTTACATGCTGATGCCCATTAAACGACTCCTTTTAAAAAACCCTTGCTGTGCACAGAAGCATGTAAATACCTCGCTGCAAACAGTACTCTAGAATTCTTTTTAAAAACCCCTTTGAAGTACTTAAAATACTCTTTTAAAGCCCATTGCTAATGTTCATTAAAAGGCTTTGTCGATGCGCCTGAACATCTCTCTTTCAAAAACATACAAAAAATGGAAATTGGCCCTCAACACTTTTAATGCTTTTAAAGTGCTGCTGATGGTTAAAATTAGGAATAACCCTATTTTTTAGGGAGATAAAAATGTTCACAAACTCATCCCTCACCTCCCGCACCCCTGCTTAAGCACATACCTAGGTAAACCCAGAGAAAGCAATCGCACCTGAGTTTTGTTGAAATCAAGCTAGTTTGGAATAACTTGCAGCCCAATCCTGGGCACATCTTCTCTGAAGTAAGTCACATTGAGTTCAATGGGATTTGATCACAATCCTAGACACTCTTAAAGTTAAAGGTAAAGGGACCCCTGACCATTAGGTCCAGTCGTGGCCGACTCTGGGGTCTCGTTTTATTGGCCGAGGGAGCCAGTGTCATGACTAAAACACTTCTGGTGAACCAGAACAGCACACGGAAATGCTGTTTACCTTCCCACCGGAGTGGTACCTGTTTATCAACTTGCACTTTGACGTGCTTTCGAACTGCTAGGTTGGCAGGAGCAGGGACCGAGCAACGGGAGCTCACCCCATCGTGGGGATTTGAACTGCCGACCTTCTGATCGGCAAGTCCTAGGCTCTGTGGTTTAACCCACAGTGCCACCCACATCCCATTAGACACTCTTACCTTGGAGTAAATGTCACTTAACACAGTGGGCCTTTACTGCAGCACAGAGTACATATTTTTAGTTCCATGGCTGTACGATTGTTGCTTTTGCAAATCTCTTAGGGATTTTTAAAATATATATTAAGCAGTCTGCTAATTAATTAATTTATTAAACAAACAAACATTACCTTTCTTACCTGCCATTTACCACGATGTCCTAGAGTAGGTTACAATATATATATATATGTATATATATATATATATATATATATATATATATATGCAGGTTTTGGTGTCCTCGGGGTCTAGACACCCCAACTTTTACACGGGAAGACACCCGAGGACACCAAAACCTGCATTCCTGTACCCGTGAAAATCTACGAAAGCATATATATATATATATATATATATATATATATATAAAAGAACAATATTAAAAACAGTAAAAACTGATTATAATCAAGAGAATATGTTAGTTTCTAGAATACAGTACATAGCAGAAGTGTTGGGGTAAAATTTTCTGCATAAAACAGAAACTACATAATGAAGATGGAAGTTTTACCTCTGTAGGGAGGGATTTTTTTGCAACCTAGGGGTTGCTGCAGAGAGTGCTCTCTCCTCGGCTGTGATCCCCCAAACTTGTCGTGGTGGTGGAATTACCATGAGGATCCCAGGGTATATAGCATGAGTAGGCAAACTAAGCCCCGGGGGCTGGATCTGGCCCAATCGCCTCCTAAATCCGGCCCATGGATGGTCTGGGAATCAGCGTGTTTTTACATGAGTAGAATGTGTGCTTTTATTTAAAATGCATCTCTTGGTTATTTGTGGGGCATAGGAATTCATTCATTCCCCCCCTTCAAAATATAGTCCGGCCCCCCACAAGGTCTGAGGGACAGTGGACCGGCCCCCTGCTGACCCCTGGTCTATAGGGAAGGAGGTGGTCTTGCAAGTTGCAGATATTGGGAACCTAAGTTGTAAATAAATGTGTTCACAAGATCATACTTCTCTGCACCATTTTAGCAGGACCTAGGTGTGTCTCACTTTCTCTAGATAGAAGGGCCATTTCCACCCCACCCCCCTGGCAATTCCCATGGCAATTCCATTGAGCATTGCTACCCACTATGGGCAGACAAGGGGACTTTTGTGCATGTTTTCTACTGCATAGTCAATTTAGTTTTAAAGTTCTAGCCTGCCAAGTCTCTTCCATATAGATGGACTGCAGTTTTTGTTGCTGATGGTGATGATTTCCTTCAGTACCATTGGACTTTAGGGTGTCACACCTTGGCTGTGATTTACCTGAGAATACAGTAGCCATAAAAGTTGTTGGTTACCAGTTGGGGAAAGAGCTAGGAGTCTGATCCACCTTTGAGTCTGACATCAGGTGTGTGTGTGTGTGTGTGTGTGTGTATTAATGCTTGGGTATTAAGCCTATAGATAAATAAAATGTAAATACATCACTCCCAGTACCCAGTGTCCAGAGACCAACAGCTTTATGGTGTACCCACAGTTATACACTAAATCATGGGGTGATATAGGGTTTGCAGCTGTCGTCCTCAGAGTTGTCTGTCCGGAGGTGTTTTTTTTTTTCCAGTGTGCAATATTTCAACATATCCAGCGCAGAAATAAAAGACTTTCTCAAGCTTTTTCATGGTAAACAAAGATAATATCATTAACCTTGGACAAAGGTGAGGTTCATATTACAAGACTTGTCTGGCGTTTGGCATTCCTAATCACCCCAAATATTATTGTTTTAGCCTTTTTGCAAAGTGCATTTTTTTTGCAGACCTTCAGCTCAGAGAGAACGCATTGTGCGTTATGTAGCAGGGGGAATTCTGCTAGGCTGGAAGGATCAGTGGCTTTGTAGTCATTGCAAAGCTGTGATGATGCAACTGTCGCTGAATGAGTACGAAAAAGAACTCGTCTCAGTGGGCTGAGTGGAAGGAAGTAACGCCATTGGAAGAACCAAAGGTAACTTACGGGTTTTTACAGCTCAATTAATTAGTGTCTCAGCGCGGGCATTTGGAATGTATCCACTGACGCCGTAACATTTGTAATTCATGTATAAATTGCTTGTTGTTGCTAGATAAGCCTAAAAGCAACATAATTATGGAGAATACAACAAGAATCACAAAAGATGATTCAGTGTGTTCACACAATAATCCATTATTGCAGGGAGTGGAAAAGGCGTTCGAAGAAAGACTGGTTGAATTATTATTATTATTATTATTATTATTATTATTATTATTATTATTTATTAATTAAATCTGTATACCACCCTTTATCCATAGATCTCAGAGCGGTTCACAACATAAAAATACAAGATAAAAAAGACAAAATACATAATAAAAAAAAGAATAACCCTCCATACACATTTTAATATTATTTATTCATCCGAAGCATATTTTGGTATTATCCAGGAATCAATTCAGTTTGAGTAAGGCTGCAGAACGTCACTGGAGTGCCAGGGTAAGGTATCAGATTGGATTTTCCTGTGTCACCTGACTAACTGAAGCTGCAGTACTTTGGAATAGTCCCTTTAAAATTAGTGGGAACTAAGGCTTCTCCAAACCATGTACATCAGTGATGCTGGATAGTTTTTCAAAGGCATTAAACTGTGGCGATGTTGGGAGGTAACCTGAGACTGAAAGGGGGTGAGCTATATTGTAAGGTAAAGGTAAAGGTAAAGGTAAAGGTAAAGGTAAAGGTAAAGGTAAAGGTAAAGGATTCCTGGATGGTTAAGTCCAGTCAAGGGTGACTCTGGGGTTGTGACGCTCATATTGTTTTCAGGCCGAGGGAGCCGGCGTTGTCCACAGACAGCTTTCTGGGTCGTGTGGCCAGCAGGACTAAACTGCTTCTGGTGCAACGGGACACCGTGATGGAAACCAGAGCGCATGGAAATGCCATTTACCTTCCCGCTGCAGCTGTACCTATTCATCTACTTGCACTGGTGTGCTTTCGAACTGCCAGGTTGGCAGGAGCTGGGACAGAGCAATGGAAACTCACTCCATTGCAGAGATTCGAACCGCCGACCTTCTGATCGGCAAGCCCAAGAGGCTCAGTGCTTTAGACCCCAGTGCCATCTGCGTACATGTGAGACTACATGCCCAGAGCACATTTGGAGGTGTGCTGGAGAGGTCTTTCTATGAGATGGCTCCTATATGGATCTGAACCCAAATGGAGACGCTACCTGCCCAGGTGGTGAGGGTGAAGCTCAGATCAGAAATGAATTCAATTGGGTCAAAACCCACCTCTTTGAGTGTCTCGTCTGAATCTGAGTTTCATGAACGGGATATTGAAAAAAGCACAAATTGTACCCAAACTAGTGTATGTGCAAGGACGTTTAGAGGAAGGGAGGTCTCTTGCTCTTTCCCCTCTTCCGCTGTGTCTCCTCAGGCAAGAGTTGGAATATAGGGCAGGAAACTGCAGTGCTGGGAGAATCAAGGAGAATTGGATGGAGCCAGCTCTCACTTGCGCAAGATGCCTCTGTCTGATTTCCCCCCCTACTTTAGTCTCATTCCCCCATCTCAGGCCTTTTGTGAAAGTTCCCTGAACTCTCAGGAGAGTCTTTCTTCTGGGGGCACAGGGGGCTGCGTTTGGGAGGAGGCAGGAGGTTCTCTGAGCCCAAGTGCTTTGATGGATGCTACTCATTGATTCCAAAGAGAAACAACATGCTTAACTGCACTTTGAAATTCCGGCTGGGTAAATCACACTATGGCACCATTGGAATGGAAGGTATACAGCTAGACGAAATGTGTTTCTGCTGTGTACAAAACAGGTTGTGGTTTAGGAGGCCCCTAATTACACCAAAGGAGGAACACAGTTTACAGTGAATACTGTTTATGTAACTTTCAAAGAAAAACAGTTGTATTATTTAGTATACACAAGTTGGTATTCCTTTTAGCAAACTTCTGTAGACTTTCCCTATATTTGTGTCAGTGTGTGTGTGTGCATTTCTGTTTGAAGGGCAGGAAGACTGCCAGTTGTTGAAACTGGAGAAGAGGGGAAACGAAGGAATGTTCTTAAGTTTCTGATCTCGCAAGGTAAAGGATTATTTGTCGAGAGTGTTCCAAGTACCTCATTCACACTTTCTGGAACAACTTGCGAACCGGAGCACAACCATCTTTGGAAAGCCACACTTTTACAAATTTCTCAGTGCTGTTCTCCAAGCAAAGTAGTGTGTACAAAAACGTATCTACCAGGATCAAGCACACATAAAAATGCAGTTTTTGTGAAAATACTTTACAAAATTACAATATATGAAGGTACACTGCCTTACAAATATGTGTATTTTAGTCAAGCATGTATATATTAGGGGGGAATCTGCTGATAAATTTGCATGAGGACTTAAAAATAATAATCCATAAGGTAAAGGTAAAGGGACCCCTGACCATTAGGTCCAGTCGTGACCAACTCTGGGGTTGCGGCGCTCATTTCGCTTTTTTGGCCGAGGGAGCCGGTGTACAGCTTCCAGGTCATGTGGTCAGCATGACTAAGTCACTTCTGGTGAACGAGAGCAGCACATGGAAACGCCGTTTACCTTCCCGCTGGAGCGGTACCTATTTATCTACTTGCACTTTGATGTGCTTTCGAACTGCTAGGTTGGCAGGAGCAGGGACCGAGCAACGGGAGCTCACCCCATTGTGGGGATTCAAACCGCTGACCTTCTGATTGGCAAGTCCTAAGGCTCTGTGGTTTAACCCACAGCGCCACCCACGTCCCTAATAATCCACAAACTGATGTGGAAATGTTGAGTACTGGATTTAAGACTGGAAAGATGAGAAACTGAAAGATTCCTCCCACCGCCACCTAAGAAACAGGCTGTTGTTTCTCTTCTTCAGACTTTAATACAAGTGAAGGACAGCTCTTCTGCTTCCCAGAAAGTTTCAGAGAGAGGCAGAATCTCCTCTCATTTTTGCTGGGACCAGAGATGCTTAGCCTGGCAACATGGGGAACAAAAGTGTCCCCTTTTAATCAGGGCACTCTCGCTGACTTGATTTGCCATGGATGTTCTGAAAATGTTAATCAAATAAATATGGGTCTTGGCTATTCCTCTGATAGGCTATACCTTCTCCTGTCTTACTGATAAATGACAAAGTGTGCAAATTACCCGTCCCTTCTGCAAGAATAATAGAACCATTTATAACAGCCTAATGCATCAACACTAGACAGAAATAAGAAAAGGGGTTGTCTGCTGAATGACTTGGCTTGGAAGTATTATCCCTTCAGTCACGCAGGTTAACTGGAAGGCCTGGCAGTGTTTACTTAATTGGCAGAGAAAAAGTTATATTTTATCTGTATTGCACTTTTCACATTAATTCCTCTGGCTAGACATGCCTCCCAGTTTCTCTCTAGCACCATAACGCCCTCAAACAAGGATCTAACTATATTCCCGCTGTAACCAACCTGAAACATATGTCTTGTGACAGCCCTTTGACACCCCTAACAAAGTGTGAGCTGGAACATGTTGCAATGGTCAAACAACATGTGTTAGCCACTTGTCACGATGAAATGAGCTCAGAAATGCCATCTTGACATGCAAGTAGATGCCACTTTCAGCTCAATTCAAAGCTTACTTTTCATAAATTGGGAAACAAAAATATTTCCCTTTCTGGATAACTGATCTTCTTCACAGGGGTGGGCGCAATAGTTGTGCTTTCAACCACTGCTTTATCTGCAGCAATTAGCAGGTGGCAATGTGTGTCTTCGTGCCATTAAGAGCTTCGCCAGTGGATTCCTGGTTTCCATTACAGATACAAGAGCAAAGTCGAGAGTCTCTCTCTGAATTTGCCCTGCATCTGGGCAGTTGACCACTGTAGTTGCAACAATCCTTACCATCCAGGTCAGAACAGCTACTGCTTCACCAACATCCTGGAGATTTCTATATGGCACACTTAAATTGAACCGACAGCTGCTCCCTGTTCCAGGAAACCCTTGTGTGTGGTGTACGGGCTGGAGTGTCAGACCAGGGTTCAAATCCCCACTCAGCCATGGAGCTCACTGGGTGAACTTGGGCCAGTCATTGTCTCTCAGCCCAATATGCATCTCAGGGTTGCTGAGGACAGGGAGAACCATGGATGTCACCTTCAACTCCTTTGAGAAAAGGTGGGATATAAATGCAATAATAAAGAGCAATAAACAAACCCTTGGAACTCCAGTTCTGTGGTTGGGGGTAGACATACTTAGGGATTAGTGATGTATGGAAGTGAGAGCTGGACCATAAAGAAGGCTGATCGCCGAAGAATTGATGCTTTTGAATTATGGTGTTGGAGGAGACTCTTGAGAATCCCATGGACTGCCAGAAGATCAAACCTATCCATTCTGAAGGAAATCAGCTCTGAGTGCTCACTGGAAGGACAGATCCTGAAGCTGAGGCTCCAATACTTTGGCTACCTCATGAGAAGAGAACACTCCCTGGAAAAGACCCTGATGTTGGGAAAGATGGAGGGCACAAGGAGAAGGGGACGACAGAGGACGAGATGGTTGCACAGTGTTCTTGAAGCTACCAGCATGAGTTTGACCAAACTGCGGGAGGCAGTGGAAGACAGGAGTGCCTGGCATGCTCTGGTCCATGGGGTCACGAAGAGTCAGACATGACTAAACAACTAAACAACAACAACATACTTAGGGATCTCTAGCAGAGTATTCACAGCATTTTAACAAATGGCAATTCCCCAATTCCTGGGGGTAAGCCATGACAGTTTGGCGTAAAGCCAGTTTGTTCTATTTCTGGGAAATACTGTGTGTCTTTTATCCACACTTAAAAATAAATAAATCCGTAGAGGCTAAATCATAAAATGCTAATGTTATACAATGGAACGTTCTTATAACCTTTGATTCCTTATGGCTGTGAGGTTTTTTACTGTCGTTAAAAATAAATTTAAAAATGGCATTGGATACAATGGTGTGGGTGTCACACCCTACTAACCCTAGTGACACCCTTCTGATCAGGCTGAGCATTGTGGGGGTATTGTTACGAGCCGATGGGAGCAGAGCTTGTGCCTGATCATTTTTTGTTACGTAGTTTTCCTGCCAGCACTAGAAGCTGCTGACTTAACTCTGAGGACTGACATCCCCTCTCATGCTCTGAGCTCATGGGACTGTTTTGAGATTCCTCCCCCATCCAGGGTTTTCCCTTCGTAAATATTTTTTGTGCTTCTGCAAAGCACAGAGTTCTCCTGTGCCTAATATCTCCTCCTTATGCAAGGATAGTGCCAATTTGGCTACAGGATGACTGAAACTCAAATTAAGATCCCTATTCATATATGTGGTATTTAAAAGAAATGGGAGCAATTTTGTCTGTGTTATAGCCTCTACTTTTCAAGCGGTGCTGAAGCAAGATTCCAAGGTGGTTTGTCAAGGGCAGCCAAGTCTTCTCCCTCTAGATGGGACTATTGTTACGCCTCTGTCATTTTCTTCCAGACGCACACATAGCAAAATTGTCATGAAATATTCTTAAGTATAACTATTTCTATACTTAGAAATGAGTATGGTCAGTACTATGGTCCCAGTGATTACGGCTGTAGTTCAGAAGAATAAACATAAAAGCAGCTTTGGATGGGGCTATTCTTTCCAAGTTCTTCTTATGTATAACCATAACATCCTCTCCCTTGAAATTCTCCGAAAGACTAACCTGAAAAGGGATATTTTGGCCCTCATAAAGATATTAAGCCCTCGTAAACCTGCCCACTTCCAGAACTGAATCATAAGTGGCCGTGATTTACATATCAAATGGACTTGTAATAAATTTCCACATAAATTCTTTCCAGCAGCGTGCAAACCCTTTTAGTTCCACACCCATGTGCCTCCTGCAATGTTCCTCCACCTGGCTAGGGTCCTTTTTATGTGGGAACATTAAACTAATTTTACTTGGAATGTGGGATGGTTTCTCAAGATGATGCACCTGATACTAAAAAGCAGTTCACAGGACTTCTTAGGAAGACAGATGCTTCCCCAGAGGCCCCTTCTGCTTTGCATTACGGATTATGGTCTTGTTTCGAGAACTAGCTCGTCTCTGACAACCTTCTGCTTCACATTTGGCATCCCTGTGACATCTTACAAAATGAGTGGAAGGTCAAGAAGTCAACTGGCTTCCTCATATGCTTCTGCCATTACCACTGGCATCAGTGGGACAAAGATGAGGGGATGCCAGAGGGGAGTGGGTGACAGAGCTGGGGGCGATGGGTCTGTGCATGAGGATAAAATGCTAGGATGGCAATATGAGGAAAGATCCATTAAAAAAAATAATCTCCACTGATTTCAGCTTTACAGTGAATTTTCGCCAAACAGAGCAATCCATTGTTTGACGAAGAGCAGATGACAGTGGCCGGTTGCTTCTTCTTCCATTCACGGCTTGTAACTTGATGATGTTCCCCTCGCCAATAAACACTGGAGACATGCTTTTTCTTGGCAAACTCCTCTATAAGTACTGCTAAAGTATCTGATATTCTCCTCCCAGGCTGTCTCCCAGGGTGTTTCTCCGCAGCTTCAGTTGAAGTGCATTAAGGTGTTTTGTCTGTCACCCATCAAGTCCCTCTCTGTACAGAAGCCTGAAAAGGGGATGTCTGTGAAATGTGAGCCTGAAGGAAGCTTGGCATGAAGCGTTTTCCTTAATGAAAGGGATTTTTAAAATTAAAACACACACACACACACACACACAACAAAAACTCAACACCCAATAACAATATGGAAGTATTAGGTTCACTGCTTCAAAAGAAAGCAAAACACCACGTAACATCCTTCTCTTAAGTCACTCAAATTCATCTCCTGGCCGTTCTGAGCGTATCAGGTGAAAGCAAATCTAAATTATTCCCCCTCGCTTATGACCAGGGTGAGGAGGGTCACGTGAATGTAGTAGAGAGGAACTGAATAAGATTATTTTTACATTTAGTTCCCTCCTTTCTTCCAAGGAACTCAAGATGGAGTACATGGCTGTCCCCCTCCCCCTTTTGTTCTCACAACAACCATGAGAGGAAGGTTAGGCTGAGAGATGGTTGACTGGCCCAAGATCATGCAAAGAGCTTCATGTCTAAGTGAAGTTTGGAGCCCTGGTTGCCTCAGTCCTAGTCCAACATTAACCAGGAGGCCACCAACCTTTTTTCAGGCCCATGGACACATTGGGGTTCTTGAGTGAGCACCATCGCTCTGGTCACTTCTCTGCCCCCAGAAAGAGAATGTTGTGTACTGAGTTGAATAGGATCCAAAAAAGCAGCAGTCTGATTGGTCCTAGAACAATAGGGTCCAGAATGCAGCAGTCTGATTGGTCCTAGAACAATGCAGCAGTATGATTGGTCCACAGGAGCCACCCAATCCAGCTCCAGGTGGAAGTGAATCCGCAACCTGATTGGCCTACAGGAGAATCCCAGAATTAGCCAATCATGTGCGACCCATTGTGTAAATAATGTATATAAAGCAGATATTTTGGGGGAACTTTCATTCCTCACTACTATGAGCTGAATAAAGAGCATGAAATCCACACTCGACTCCCGAGTATATTTCAGAGAAAATGCATGTAATGTGCACAGACTTGTTTTCTCAAGGAATTTGGGTCAACGCTATATGCAGTCGAATTAATCGGAGCCTCAAAGAACACACTGGGGTCTTCCAACTTCTGACTCCATTTCTATGGGGAGAAAAAGGGGGAGATAAGGCTCTGTGACCCCAAGGGCACAACTGGTGACCCCAGCTCTAATCGCTGCAACACATTGGCTCTGGCTATACTATAGTCCCCTCCCCGGCACTGTCCCTCCCGATGTCTCAAACTGTGTGTGTATCCTTAGAGCCCTTCTTGGATCTTTGAGTTTGCATTCTGCCCCATGGAGAACTCAAAGCAAGTTATTTCAGGATGTTGACAAATGTGCTATGTTGAAATGGCAAAAGCACTTTTGACTGCTCTGAACACAGTGATAAAAACTGGTTGTGCACATTTGAGTTCGGGATATCTTGTCTTATTGGTGCCATGGTGCCATCAATGCCCTCTCCTCCAATCTCAGGAGTAGTTCTGCAACATTTTTTAGAAATGTAATAGACATTTTAAAAAAAGAAAAAAGGGAATGTATCAACAAATGAATGCACCTCAGTGCTTAAAAGGTAAAGGGACCCCTGACCATCAGGTCCAGTCGTGACCCTCTCAGGTGGGTGCCATTGCCATTAAAAGTGAACAAGGGAGGTGTTCATGGTGAGTTCTGACACCTCACCCCCTCCCCAAAAATAGCACAGCTTTTGTATTGTTTACTGGTTTGGGGTTGTATCTTTGTGGCTCTTCAGTTTTAACCACTAGAGGTATTAAGTGGTTTTGGCATAGAGCCATAGATATAAGTAAAAATAAAGGGACCCCTGACCATTAGGTCCAGTCATGACCAACTCTGGGGTTGCGGCGCTCATCTCACTTTATTGGCTGAGGGAGCCAGCGTACAGCTCCCGGGTCATGTGGCCAGCATGACTAAGCCACTTCTGGCGAACCAGAGCAGCACACGGAAATGCTGTTTACCTTCCCGCCCAAGCGGTACCTATTTATCTACTTGCACTTTGACGTGCTTTTGAACTGCTAGGTTGGCAGGAGCAGGGACCGAGCAACGGGAGCTCACCCCATCGTGGGGATTTGAACCGCCAACCTTCTGATCAGCAAGTCCTAGGTTCTGTGGTTTAACCCACAGTGCCACCCGTGTCCCACCTCAGTGCTTATTTGCTTTCAAAAAGCCAAGTAGTTTCCCTATAGCACAGAGGAATGTAAAAAGATGGCGAACTGTCACAGCATTCAGTTCCCTGGTTTGTGTCGGTCTGCCTTGCAAATTGTGATAGCGGGAGAGAGGCTGACACACACTGAAGGCAAAGAACCTGCCGTGACTCCTCTGAGCCTGACATTGTGTTGCATCCATCAATTTTCCCATTGACAGCTGTCTAACACAATAAATTGGGTATGAAAGATTTTGCCCTCTCCACCCCAAAGAATAATTCAAATCGCAATTGCTGGTGTCTTCTAAATCCATGCCGAGGGCAGAACATAAAAACATATATAAGGAGTGCTTTCACTTTTCAAACGATTGGGTCGGAACTTGGAAACAGATTTCTTGCAGATCAGTGTCTGTGATCTCAACAGGAAAATTGGGAAAGAAAGGCAGAAGTTAACACGCATGCTACTCTTAAAACATTTGCACAGGTGTGTCTTCCCCAAACATGCACTTAACCTAATAGGCTGTTAAGAGCAAAGCAGCCAGAAGAAATCTCATGTAAGCATTGGAATTCTGGTGCAGCAAGTAACTTTATAAAGGATTTGTTCAAATTCACAGCATTGCTTCCTGTGCTAAATTTCCACATTAATTTCTCCTCTGTATGTATTGGTCACACTTCCCAAACTGAAGACTTGAAGTCTGTTATGGATATACTATAACACATAGGGGCTCTATTGTAATCCAGTATGTATTTGTGTTCCACGCCGGAGCATGAAATTAAATAACATATGCATAGCGCACAGAACGAAATCACATTTGCTGACTGTCGTGCTTGCTGAAGTGCCATTTATGCCAAGAATTTCTTTCGTGTTCCTTTGGACTCATTCCCTGTGCACAATGTGATTATAAATAGGGTATCAATATCAGAATTAATGGCTAGCTAGCAGGATTACAATAATGCCCAGACATTGTAGTCGGGACTGAGCCCCACTGTGCTTAACTATATCGACATGTTCCCCACTCCACTGGGGATAAGACCTACTATTAAACTTCCACAGGTGCTAATGAATGGGAAAAGCTGGCAAAATGTAGCTCCGGATTAGAATGGCGGTAAGCTTAAACACCGGGGCTGTGCTGTTACGGTATTTGAAAGCTGTTCCAGCTCAGAAGCTATAACTAACCTGTTATCCTCATTGGCATCTGTCTGTATAAGGAGACAATGGAGAAGTGCGCCTTTGGGACTCAGGTCAAGCTGTTGGGCAGTTGCAGTGCCTGCTGTGGCTGTGGAGACCGATGCAGGAGAGACATGTTTTGTTGCAGCCGGGGCAGAGGAAGGCATCTGGTGCTGCTGCTAGTGATACATCATGGCGTTTCTTCTCTGTGCTCCTCCCCCAATGGTCATTTCTCCACTGGGTACTACTGTGGATAAATGCAGCCTCGAGGCACTGCGGTCGTCTGCAAGGGATTCCCCATATGGCAGAGTTGATGTCACCAGCCTCCAGGCCACATTTGCAGACACCACAGAGTTGCCCTGCCAATGGGCCTGGTGCCGGAGGTCAGCTCCCCGTAGAGCAGGTGCTTGGGGATCCTGCCGTCTTGCATTCTGTCGGCATGACCAAGCCAGCGTAGACGTTGGTGAGTCAGGAGTGTGAACCTGTGGGCTTGGGAGAACACATCTTTGTTTGGAATTCAGTCCTGCCTTGTGATACCCAAAATCCTCCATGTGGAAGGTATTGAGGCGTCGCTCCTGACGGTTGTAAGTTGCCCACAACTCACTTTCCTTCTTTTTTTGGGGGGGGGATAGGATAACAATTTATAAATTGCGTGGCGAGTTCCCGCCTCCCCCCAGTAGAAATAAAGACACCTGACTGGTGGCTCAGGGGATGACGCGGCCAGAGAATTCCCCTGATCATGCGGGGGCTGGAAGTCAGCCTCTACGCGTGTGTTGGGGGCGTGGAAGTCCGCAACACCACCTCCTCCTGATGTCGGAAGTTGCTCCCCCCCCCCAAATAACAAAAATAAAAACAGCAACAATACAAAACAAATTGACTTCCCCTATGTCCCTTCCTTGGTTCCATTATTTGCCAATGTACTGCATGTCCATTGTTAACTTTAAAAATCATTTAAATTACGGTACCTATTGTCCATTCATAACAAAATTACAAGGTAATCCTAAAACCCTGCTAATGTATTAATCTGGGTACAATGCTTCTGTGTATATGCAATAAACATCTTCGATTCTTCCTTAAATTCATTGTTGTCTCTTCCTCTTAGTTTCGTTGTCATTTTTGCCATTTCAGCATATTCTATGCCATTCAGCATATTCTAACGACTCACTTCCATAAAGCATGCAAGCCTGGTAGACCTTCAACTTGGTATTGGACAGTAGCATCACATTCACCCAAACCCTTTTGGAGAGGCAAGCCATTGCTGCCTTGCCAATACACTTGTCTGGCTCAGCTTCTATGGAGAGATTGCTGGTTATGGTGGAGCCCAGGTAGACAAAATTGTCTACCATCTCAAGTGCGGTGTGGTCACCAATGCTGATGGATGGAGTGCTGCCAACTTCCTAACCGATGTTGATCTTCATCAGGCTGATGGTAAAACTCCCTGCAGGCTTGGGCAAAACAGGATTCGTCTCTACCACCCAATACGATAACAAATCCCGCTCAGTTAATTACATCTCGAGAACGTCGTTTTCTTCTCTTTTGTATGCCTTGAATGCCTACTGCCAATTGAATCAGTTAAACGGCTTTCCATTCTAGTATTCTGAAAGAGAAAACAATATCAGGCATTTGCAAACAGCTGTGCATAGAATTTGTTGTTTTGCGACCCATCTGTCATATTTTGTTCCTTTCATTTAAAACGGTCCGAAATAGCTTATGGTTATCTTCATAGGAATTCGTAGAAACCATAAAGCCGGCGAATGGGGGAAAGCGGAAAGAGGAGGAAAAGCACATGAACTGCCCTGCAATCAAGAAGCAGGTGTATGCCACATGCCCACGTCTTGTTTTTTGTTTTAAAAAACCAGCTACATTGGAAATGAATGTGATGTTGAGGACTCAGAGACCTGGGATGGTTCCCCCCCCCCCCAATAATACATTTATCCCAAGGTGCACTTGGGCATCTGTTTCATATTTAAGCATGTTTTACTAGTAGCTTTAAAGAAAGTCAAGCTGATGAACATCTACATTTAGGAGACCATATGTTAACAAGGGGTTGTTAGGTGACATGAGAGGCTATGGAAAGCATGCTTGCCATATGGATTTCGCCAACCTTTTTTTTGTTTGTGTTTTTTTAAAGCCACACACTTAAATGGGGAAGAAACACCATTAGGAAGTTTTAAATGACGCTTTGTCATTTGGCTGCTCCACAGCCAATAGATAATTCCACAAGAAAGTAAAAATACTTGACTTAAGTACACTTGCCACAATATCATTTGTGTGCTGGTTCTTACCTGTAAAGCCCTAAATAGTTTGGATCAGGAGATTTGAAAGGCTGCCTGGTCTTGTCTGATGCTAACTGTCCTCTGCATTCAACGCAGGAAGTTTTGCTCTGCATTCCACCTTTGTCTGCAGTGTATTTTGGCTGAGATGCAAGACGGGATGTTTTATATCATGGCACCCAGACTGAGGAACTTTCTAGAGGGGTTTGGTTGGCTCCCTCCCTTTTAAGCTGCAAGCCTTTAAAAAAAGTGCCTAGTTTTAAACCTGGGTCAAAAAGGTCTCCTCTTTGCTGACCGGGTTTGGGTTGATTTATTCTGCATTCCACTTACTGTATTTTAATTTGGTTATTCTTTGTTAATCTGAGCAACTTCAAGTTCCGTTTTAGGGGAAAGAAAAGTGAACGGGGAAGGTAGAAATGATGTTATGAAGACATAATGCCCATGTAAGGAAACAGGAAAGTCTGAGGGAGATTATCTGTAACCTTTTTTAAAAAAACATCTACCCAACAAATTGAGAGAAGAAGGGGCAATTGGTCTTTTTCCTGCTAGGCTGTTGTGTTTCCATAATGGCAATGCGGAAAGAGACTTCCTTCCTCTGGTGGAAAACTGGTTGGGTTGGAGGAGGAGGAAGGCTGGAGTGATCTGTCCCCCCACTAGCAGTTGTCAGGAATGCGTGCAGGAGCCAGGCCCTGTGACCGGTAGGGCTTCGCAGGACTGGAGCCTTCCTAAGTTTGTTCTGGAGAGGCAAGGTGCAGCTGCACAGGTGAGGCCGCTTGGTAACTCACTGCACCTGGTGGCAAGAGCTGGGAAGGGATATAAGGTCAGCATTTCCCTTCAGCTCTTTGCCACAGCAACTCATTTCCTGCCTTGCTGCATTTGGCTTCTTGCTTCCTGATCCTCAGACCTCGGCTTCGTGACTCCTTGCTTCTTGACCCTCGGACCCCTAACTTCGTGACTCCCTGCTTCTCAACCCTCTGACCTCGGCTTCTAGACTCCTTGCTTCTCTACCCTCGGACCCTTGACTTCGTGACTCCTTGCTTCTCGACCCTCGGACCCTTGACTTCATGACTCCTTGCTTCTTGACCCTCGGACCCTTGACTTCATGACTCCTTGCTTCTCGACCCTTGGACCCTTGACTTCATGACTCCCTGCTTCCTGACCCTCAAGACCCCTGGCTTCTGGACTCTCGTTCCTGCTCCCACCCCGTCATCTTGCCCACGGTCCTGAAGTCCTCAGCCGGGACTTCGATCGCCTATAGGCAGCCTGCTCATTTGCTTGCACGAAATACCTGGTCACCAATGACTACTGAGTTGCTAACCTCACGGAGTGGCTTCTGTAATGCTGAGGGGGGGGGGGGGGGACTTCCTACAATATTGGCCCAGAAGCTTCAACTGGCGCAGAATGAGGCAACCAGGTTTTTGAGTGAACTCAGCACCTGGTGACACTGCTTGGCCCTTTTACAGACCTGTAAGATCACTTGTGGGAAAACTCTGCTCATGGCACCGTGTCCCATTGAGCAGGTCTTTTCTGCCTTTGTCCCTGTGGAATGTCATGTCCTCTACTATACATGAAGCAGTAGTCCTCTACTATACATGAAGCAGTTGAGGGAAATGTTGTGTAATGTCTTATGTGTTTGCCCAGGCTTTCCCTGACCTCTAAGACATAAACTTGACATGGAGGTCCAGCTCCAAGGGCCTTCTGGCAGTTCCCTCACTGCGAGAAGTGAGGTTACAGGGAACCAGGCAGAGGGCCTTCTTGGGGGTGGCGCCCGCCCTGTGGAACGCCCTCCCATCATGATGCCAAGGAGGTAAAGAACTATCTGACTTTTAGAAGACATCTGAAGGCAGCACGGTTTAGGGAAGTTTGTAATGTTTAATGTTTTATTCTGTTTTTAATGTGTTGGGATCTGCCCAGAGTGGCTGGGGAAACCCAGCCAGATGGGCAGGGTATAACTAAATTATTATTATTATTATTATTATTATTATTATTATTATTATTATTTATTGGCACAGATCCCCAAAATCTTTGTTTTACTTGTTTTTAATCTGCTTTCGTACAGAGCTTTTTTCCAGCCTGAACTCAGTTCCGGCCCCTCTCAGGTGGGTGCCATTGCTATTATAAGAGAACAAGGGAGGCGTTCATGGTGAGTTCTGACACCTCACCCCCTCCCAAAAAATAGCACAGCTTTTGTATTGTTTACTGGTTTGGGGTTGTATCTTTGTTTTAGTGGCTCTTCAGTTTTAACCACTAGAGGTATTAAGTGGTTTTGGCATAGAGCCATAGATATAAGTAAAAATAAAGGGACCCCTGACCATTAGGTCCAGTCATGACTGACTCTGGGGTTGCGGCGCTCATCTCGCTTTATTGGCCGAGGGAGCCGGTGTACAGCTTCCGGGTCATGTGGCCAGCATGACTAAGCCGCTTCTGGTGAACCAGAGCAGCACACAGAAACGCCGTTTACCTTCCCGCCAGAGCGGTACCTATTTATTTACTTGCACTTTGATGTGCTTTCAAACTGCTAGGTGGGCAGGAGCAGGGACCGAGCAACGGGAGCTCACCCCATCGCGGGGATTCGAACCGCCGACCTTCTGATCAGCCAGTCCTAGGCTCTGTGGTTTAACCCACAGCGCCACATGCATCCCATGAACCATAGATATACTTTTAAACAAATACCCAAACATTTGTTGCAACTTAATATATAGGATCAAGTGACATTTTATGCCTGACTTGCCCTCCCACCTTTCAGGGACCTCAAAGGACTGTCTTGCTCCAGGCCCCCAAAGCCCTGGAGCCCGCCATGCTCTCTCCGCACCACATCCCACCTGAGACACAGGTAGCGGCTGTGAAGTTGGCATCTTCAGGCTTCTTCCACACTTGGCCCCATCCTTTTCACCCACCCATAGTTGTACCCAGCTGTGTCAGATCTGGCAAGGCATGGCAGCCGGGGTTGTGCCTGGCTGCCTCCCAAACTTCTCGGTTATATGCCAATTTTGTTTGGGCAGAGTTCTTTATCTCCGTGGGCAACCTGCAGTCGATATTTTAGTACCTCCTCTGCTGGGCACATGGACTAGACTCCCTCTCAACCCTTGGAGTCAGAGCTTATTTTAATTCTTGCCTCCTGAGATTTGTTGTTTAGTCGTGTCCGACTCTTCGTGACCCCATGGACCAGAGCACGCCAAGCACTCCTGTCTTCCACTGCCTCCCGCAGTTTGGTCAAACTCATGCTGGTAGCTTCGAGAACACTGTCCAAACATCTCGTACTCTGTCATCCCCTTCTCCTTGTGCCCTCCATCTTCCCCAACATCAGGGTCTTTTCCAGGGAGTCTTCTCTTCTCATGAGGTGGCCAAAGTATTGGAGCCTCAGCTTCAGGATCTGTCCTTCCAGTGAGCACTCAGGGCTGATTTCTTTAAGAATGGAGAGGTTTGATCTTCTTGCAGTCCATGGGACTCTCAAGAGTCTCCTCCAGCACCATAATTCAAAAGCATCAATTCTTCGGCGATCAGCCTTTATGGTCCAGCTCTCACTTCCATACATCACTACTGGGAAAACCATAGCTTTGACTTTACGGACCTTTTTAAGATGCTGTCTAGGTTTGTGATTGCTTTTCTCCCAAGAAGCAGGCGTCTTTTAATTTCGTGACTGCTGCACGATCACGATCTGCAGTGATCGTGGAGCCCAAGAAAGTAAAATCTCTCACTGCCTCCATTTCTTCCCCTTCTATTTGCCAGGAGGTGATGGGACCAGTGGCCAGGATCTTCGTTTTTTTTATATATTGAGCCTCCTGCGATAGCAACACTATTGAACCTGAAGCTAGTATCTGGTTAAATCCCCTTCTGGTCTGTCTCGGCCCATTATAGGATACAGATTCTTCCAAAGAAGCCTGGGTGTTTATTCAAGCCATCTCTAGTTTCGGTGCAAATGCCATAAATCTGCTCAGGTTCGCTCAGCATTGGGCTGAAGCTCACTCCAAAGGGGTTGCAAAGCTTTGGAACGGGCGGTGATGAAACTGGCCGAAGTCTGATTTTTGTAAATGAAACCCCAAACCCGCCAAGTTTTTCTTGGTTTTGTGTTTCATTGCAAACAACCCTGTTTCTTAGGTAAGTACAGCCGGCAATCATAAACATCAGTAAATATGAAAGGAAAGAAGAGGGACAGCAGACATCATATTTTTCCTCCGGAGCTGGAAGCCTGCCTTGCTCCACTGCAATACAGGTTTGCAGACTTTGGCTTGGAAACGGCCCTTTAGCGAAGTTTGATACTGAAAAGTAATCTTCTTCAGGAAATGAGTACCAAAGAACTGTTATACCATGTAATAAGAAAGAAACAATGAAGTTCCCTGGCGAGAAAGTAGTTCTGCGTTGATGGACAACAGTCATTATAAACTGAGCACTGAAATAAAAATGCCTTCAAACTTTTAAAAGGAGTTTCTGTATTTTAAATACAGACGCATGCATTTCATCTTGGAAGGTTTCCAAACAAACCCTTGACTTTCACGATTGTTTAAGAACTAAGAGTTGCAGACACTCAAAACGAGGAGGAAAATATGATTTTTTTTTTATTGCCAGAGCAGACTATAGAAATATCTCATCTAACGTTTCAGTTTTGAACTATTGGGTGTGGTTTGAAAAAAAAATATGTCAGAGGCTGGAGGGCTGTTGAATTTTCTCTTTCCATTGCCTCGCAAAGGAAACGGTTTGTTTTTCAAGAGTTCTCTCTTGGTTTGCAATATTGGGGCAAGTGTGCTGCTGTTGACGGTGCCACGTATATGGGCCACAGCATACTGTCCCTTGGGAATTGTAGTTCCCAGCACCAGCTATGGTAGAGAGACGCTTGGAAATTCAGCTGTCATTCCCCAAACTAACACACCCAGAAACAAGAGGTGGTTTAAATTTGGATGGGGCAACTTAATTGAAGTGTCTTCAAAAACACTCAGCAGTAGTGGATCTCCTCTGTGTGCAAGTTCACCCCCTGGCATCTCTCTGGCTAGGGCTGAGGGAGACCACTGTCTGAAACTTAAGAGTCCATTGCTGTACTGGATAGACCAATGGCCTAGCAGTGTCCTATGTTCTAGGAAACGAGAGAAAATTAAGGGAAATTGAGAAGATAAAAAATAAAAGGTTGCTTGGTTGGGCAACCCGGACATGCAGCTCATTGAAAGAAGCAAGAGTTCCTGCGTGGGTACTCTTAAATAATTTCTATGGGTGTGCCCACACACAAGGCAAGCCATTTCAGGGACAAAATTTTTTCGTTTTATCTATTTCATTTCATAAAATGTATAAACCGCTTGACCATAACTCCCCCTACAAATAAACCTCAAAGAGATTTACAGAAGGAATACAACATGATCAGATAAAACCGTTAAACATAGATTAAAACATGTCATCATTCTACATATGTATCTAAATTTTGACCACACATAAACAAAATCTCTAACTGAGGACTCTCATTTTGGTGTCTAATACAGAGTAGAATTTTTGGAGTTATTCTGTTTGATTGGTAACGCAGCCATTCATTACAAGCTGGAGAAAATCTTATTCCAAGGAAGAATATTATGAACTTTGGAGAGCTTATTACTACGCGCTCTCTTTCTCTTTGTGTGTATTCCACGTAGGAAACTCCAACAGCCCTATTATGGCATAAGATGAAGAAATACCTGACAAGAGAAATGTATTTATACACAATGGCCCTGATCCATCAAGGAAGATCCAGCCAGCTTGTGGCTTGTGTTGCTCAGTGCTGGCCTTTACAATGAAGTAAATTTCACATCCCAGGTACCTTTGTTTTGTTGGGGTTCGCTTTTCGTGCCCCAAATGTCACACACACACACACACACACACACACACACACACACACACACCATTTCTAGCAGCCAGGGGGCTTTAGAATCTGCATATAGCAGACTGCAGCATTCTAGGTCACAAGAGAGGACCATGTGTGAGAGACTCAAGGAATATATATTTTTAGAGCAATATATATTTTTTATAATATTAAGGAGCTGCAAGAAAGTTCAGTTTCACGTAGCCCCTTGCATTCCAAGTAATACCTTGTGGCTGAAAATGTATATCTTACTGACATTATTTTTGCTCATTCCGCATGAATGTTATAAAGCTGCATTTGGAAAAAGGTCTTGCTGTAAAAGGGGTTATCTCATCAATCAAATGCTTCCCGCGTGTGCATTGAAAATAATAAACTTATGCCACATGTGTGGTTGGTGGAAGGATGAAATAAGACACTCTATTGTTATGCAGTGGAAATATGTCTAGAGTAAACTTCTTATTCCTTGCTGGCCTGTTGGGTTCGGTGAGGTGGCCAAACAATATTCATCAAATCTCTTGGCTGCAGATCAAGGGCTCTTATTTGGAAATACGATTATATTTATACTGCATCTGATGTGCACCTCTTGAACTTTTGCTGTGAAGTTCATAACTGTTGGTGCAGGTTGGGAATTTAAAACCAGATTCTTTAGGCAAATATGGGACACATCTCCTCTGTCCTAAACCTAGAAGAGAATCGAATCCTTGAGTTCAAAACACTTTTGAATTACTTACCATAATTTATGCTAAGAGGCATGAAACTTATGAAGAAGTTATAAACTGTATTATATATGTGTGCAGGGGGATTGATGGCATTTGGCTACAACTGCTGGGAAAATTGAAAAAAAGGATGAATGATTATAGTGGTTGCTTTGATATATACAAAAACAAAGCAAGGGACTTTGATGCAGAGTGCAATTCGGCCTCTGCAATTCCACCTAGAAATGAATGGGAATTGCATAAGATTATGGAAACTCTCTTGCTTGCACATGCATGCATGAACACTCATGTACACAATATGTGCAAGCACTCTCTAGCCCAGGCAGACTCCCACCTCCTTCTGCCAAGGCTTTGCAGAGCTACCACCACAGCCAGAGTCTGACTGCCCATGTGGGAACTTGGGTGGCAGGCTCAAATCAATTGGGCCTGATCCCGGCAACAGTTCTAGGCTTGTGCTGTGATCTTCTTCTTTGGCAATTACTCATAGCCGAGTAAGATTGTCTTCCATAAACATAGTTTTAACAATGAGTCTGTAAGTGACTGTGGAGGCCAATTCTGGATCCACACGTCCTTCCACAGTGGAGCACAGGTGTCCAGGTGGGAGTTGATCACGGTGTGGATTTGCCAAGCATGCCTTCCTCTTAGCATGTTTCTCCCTTGCATCCTGAGTTCGAGTGTCTTCAAAGCCCATGACACCTTTGGTGAAGGCTGTTCTCCAATGGAGCGCTTGCAGGCCAGTGTTTCCCAATTGTTGGTGTTTATACTACATTTTTAAAAAAATTGCCTTGAAAGAGTCTTTAAACCTCTTTTATTGACCACCAGCATTACGCTTTCCATTTTCAAGCTCTACCTCTCTTTTAAATCGGAACCAGTGAAGGTCCTGTGTGAGTGTCTGGAGGCGGTTGGAGGATGGATGGCGGCTAATGGATTGAGGTTGAACCCTGACAAGACAGAAGTACTGTTCTTGGGGAACAGGAGGAGGGTGGGTGTGAGAGACTCCCTGGTCCTGAATGGGGTAACTGTGCCCCTGAAGGACCAGGTGTGCAGCCTGGGAGTCATTTTGGACTCACAGCTGTCCATGGAGGTGCAGATCAATTCTGTATCCAGGGCAGCTGTCTACCAGCTCCATCTGGTACGCAGGATGAGACCCTCCCTGCCTGCAGACTGCCTCACCAAAGTGGTGAATGCTCTGGTTATCTCTCGCTTGGACTATTGCAATGTGCTCTATGTGGGGCTACCTTTGAAGGTGACCAGAATGTGGCAGCTAGACTGGTGACTGGGGGCGGCCACTGAGACCACATAACACCAGTCCTGAAAGACCTACATTGGCTTGCAGGACATTTCTGACCACAATTCAAAGTGTTGGTGCTGACCTTGAAAGCCCTAAACGGCCTCGGCCCAGTATACCTGAAGGAGCGTCTCTCCCCCCCTCCCCCCGTTCTGCCTGGACACTGAGGTCCAGCGCTGAGGGCCTTCTGGCAGTTCCCTCACTGTGAGAAGCAAAGCTACAGGGAACCAGGCAGAGGACCTTCTCGGTGGTGGCACCTGCCCTGTGGAACGCCCTCCCATCAGATGTCAAAGAGATAAACAACTACCTGACATTTAGAAGACATCTGAAGGCAGCCCTGTTTAGGGAATTTTTTAATGTGTGACATTTTAATGTATTTTTAATCTTTGTTGGAAGCCACCCAGAATTATTATTTCGGAATAGAGTAGTTGCTTTGGAAGACGATAATCAGGCATCTGCACAACATGACCAGTCCAACGAAGTTGATGTTGAAGTATCATTGCTTCGACACTGGTTATCTTTGCTTCTTCTAGTACACTGGTATTAGTTCGCCTGTCTTCCCAAGTGATGTGTATATAAAAAATTTCAGATACATCGTTGATGGAGTTGGAGGTGGCATTTATACATGGTCTATATTTCACAAGTGTACAGTAAGGTTGGTAAGTCTGTATCAGGTCTGTATCAGGCTCAATGCTCTCTGCTTGAATCCACCATATCAAACAAGATCTGTTGCCATTACAAAGTTGTAATGGAAAAGTTTGCATAAATGGTCTCTGACACCCAGGTAGCTTTATCTAATACAGCCTAATGCCCCTCCTGTGTGTCGGAGAGGATGAGTTGTGATTGATACATATATTCAGATGTGGTGGGATTCCCCCAGAGACAGTTATTAGGAAAGTCAGTAGGTACAACCATGTTGTTAAATATGTACCTATATATAAATTCAGATCTTTGTCAGAAAGTCATTTGCTTTCAGTCACTCAAGCAGTCATGGCACACAACTGGAAGGTATTTTGGGATGAACGCATTGATCGTGGTAACAGAGAATTTGGCCATGCACTCTTTTGTTTACCAAACAAAATTAGTTATTGTTAACCAAATAAATAAATAAAGAGTAATTGGGACAAAAGAAAAAAATGATTAATTTGAAACCACATGGAAAGTTAAGCAAGTATCAGAGATTATATTAGTCTTCTACCTCTTATGTTTTCTTGACTATGGACTTTTAAATTTATTTCATCACTTTATTTTTATTTTTTTTAATATAATTTTTATTTAAAAATTTCCATTATACAAATTCCAATATCAAACAATTTTCACAAATTTCAACTTTTTGGACTTCCATCAGCTTCTCTGCCAATCATCCATATTTTCCCATTTTTACACATTTTCTACATTGATATTGCATTTTACTAAAACCTTTACTGTCCTCTTTCTGTTTAACATTACTCCTCTACCTTTCACAAAGCCTCTTTAAATCCCACTAGCGTTGTTTGTTCGTCACATATACTTTTCAGATATTCTACAAATTTTCCCCAGTCACTTTAAACCCTATAAAGATCACACAAAAGAGAAAGAAAATGTTAAACATTATCAATATGTATAGTTAATGAATTGTTCCCTTTCTGTACTTTCCTTGATGCTTATGCATGGTCTTCATATTAATTTGTTTTCATATATATATATATATATATATATATATATATATATATATATATTCACTTTTATGTCAACAGAACTATGCAACCAACAAAGAACATCACACCATATTGGTGGTCACAATCTCCAACAATAATAAAAGTTATAAATGTTGCAAATGTCCATTGGCTCAGTTTGGTAAATCTTTCCACAAGCTCAAATGTTTTAACTTGTTTTCTAAACCCAATAATGATGTATCAGGTCCAACGCTGCCAAACGATGGCAGTGGGATTGGCTTGGGCTACAGAGGATTTGAGACCAGCTCTGCCTCACCAGTCCCTGCCCTTGGAATGCCTTGTTGGGGGGCTTTTAATTGGCCCCTGCTAGTGCCAATCCCACCAGCAGACCCCTTGTCCGCCTGTTGGTCAGTTGGTGGGAGGCTGGCTCAACCAATAGGGCTGCGTGGAGGGACACTTCAACCATTCCATAAATGCTCTCCAGCAAATCCCCTCTCCAGATTCCTCTCCAGTGGTCAGGTTGTTTATTTGTTTTAAGAAATAACCTGAGCAGCTGGTAAACAAATAAATTCAAACGACATTATAAAGCAAATGAACCGTGCAAAAAAATTAAGAGGAATAAAACCGTCCAACTAGCAAAAAAAGTCGAAATTCTGAAATGTCTGAGCAAATGAAATGGTTTTAACTCGGTGCTGAGAAGAGTGCAGTGTCACCTCCCTGTAAAGAGCATTCCCCAACAGGGGGGCCACCACAGAGAAGGCTCTTTCTACAAAGACGACACATGGATCAGGGACCCACCTTACAGGGTTTTCTCAATGATTATAGAATGAGGAGTATGAAGACGTTGTAAAGTGCTATATGAAGGCTAAATGTGGCTTTTACATGTGATCGCTGCCCAAATTGGACATGCACACTTTATTTCAGTCCGAATCCCAGCATCGTTTTCAGATTGTGTTCTGAGAGCTTGAATGCACGTTCATTGTATCCCCAGCTGTTTGTATATCAAGGGGTCTGTGAAGAGCCAGGATCTTTTGGCTTGTGTTTTCTTGCCAGCCATGGAAGGACTGCAAAACCCAAGCTTGTATCGCCCAGGATTTTTGAGAAATGACATCAGATATGACTGATTGCGGACAGGCAAGTCAAGTGGCTCCTAGGCATTCCCATAGCCTCCACTAGACAGCTGCAGAATAATTAGCAGCAAGATCAGCTCAGCCAGGAGTGGGAATTGTGTGTATTGCTGCTGTTCTCCTCTCCCATGCCAAGTAATTTCTTTAGAGAGCTGACATCATGCTGATCGTCTTTCTGTATACTTCTCTTTTTATCAGTTTGTTCTCATTTCTTTGGTTACATAGCAAAGCTGCTCTTCTCGGTCATTTCCTCAATTCAAATGCCTTTTAGCGCAGGCATGTGGCATTGTTCTTTGCAGCAACATTGCAGGAGGTTGGCTCCCAGCAGAAACCTGTAGCGGCACAAGAAGTATTTGTCAGAGTTTGTATGCTTAATAATAATAATAATAATAAAATTTATTTCTATCCCGCCCTCCCCAGCCGAAGCCGGGCTCAGGGCGGCTAACAACAACAAAATAGTACAACATTCTAAAATCCTTTCATTATAAAATTAATTCAAATCAAATTGATGGCAACCATTGGGCTAGAGTCCTGTGAGGATTGCCAAAGGAGGGAGTCAGACTGTGCCTTGGCCAAAGGCCTGGTGGAACAGCTCTGTCTTGCAGGCCTGCGGAAAGATGTCAGGTGCCGCAGGGCCCTAGTCTCTTGTGACAGAGCGTTCCACCAGATTGGAGCTGCAGCTGAGAAAGCCCTGGCTCTAGTTGAGGCCAGCCTAACCTCACTGTGGCCTGGGACCTTCAGGATGTTTTTATTTGCAGACCGTAGGTTCCTCTGTGGGACATACCAGGAGAGGTGGTCCCGTAGGTACGAGGGTCCTAGGCCGTATAGGGCTTTAAAGGTTAAAACCAGCACCTTAAACCTGATCCTGTACTCCACCGGGAGCCAGTGCAGCTGGTATAGCACCGGGTGAATGTGATCTCACAGCAAGGACCCTGTAAGGAGTCTTGCCGCGGCATTCTGCACCCGCTGGAGTTTCTGGGTCAGTCTCAAGGTCAATTTGCAATGGAAAAAAGAGTTCCCATTGTGAGTGAATGAGAGAACCTACCCCCTGCAAAAAGCAAATCGGAGGTGCCCTCCCTAGTCAGAGTAGACCCATGGGTGTGTGTGTGTAGTTTAACTGGCTCTGAGTTCTGTCCTGGGGTTGTCCATACCAGAGTTTATTGTGTGCATGCAGCTGTTTGACATTTGATTTCTGTAGACCTCATGATGTTACCCTCAAATACTGGTCATGTTGTGCAGATGCCTGATGATCATCTTCCAAAGCAACTACTCTATTCCGAACATAAAAATGGAAAGCGTAATGCTGGTGGTCAACAGAAGTTCAAAGACTCTCTCAAGGCAAATCTCAAAAAATGTAGTATAAACACCAACAATTGGGAAACACTGGCCTGCAAGTGCTCCAATTGGAGAACAGCCTTGACCAAAGGTGCCATGGGCAACGAAGACACTCAAACTCAAGACGCAAGGGAGAAATGTGCTAAGAGGAAGGCATGCTTGACAAACCCTCACCGTGATCAACTCCTGTCCGGAAACCTATGTCCCCACTGTGGAAGGATGTGTGGATCCAGAATTGGCCTCCACAGTCACTTACAGACTCACTGTTAAGGCCGTGTTCATAGAAGACAATCTTACTCGGCTATGGGGGATAGAAGAAAAAGAAGAAGAAGACCCTCAAATAACACAAAGTTTGATACTTTCCTTCTGTGGATTTGGGTTTACTGGCTGTGGGACAATCTGATACAGTGGGAAAAAATTGGGTTCCAAACTGCTCCACTCAGGATCATAGACAATTTATTTTGGTGTTTTGGGGTGGTTGAATCAATCTTCACTTTCTGCTACTTCATCATCATCATCATCAAGCCTTTTATTGGCATCACATTTGTTGTTGTTTAATCGTTTAGTCGTGTCCGACTCTTCGTGACCCCATGGACCAGAGCACGCCAGGCACTCCTGTCTTCCACTGCCTCCCGCAGTTTGGTCAAACTCATGCTGGTAGCTTCAAGAACACTATCCAACCATCTCATCCTCTGTCGTCCCCTTCTCCTTGTGCCCTCCATCTTTCCCAACATAAGGGTCTTTTCCAGGGAGTCTTCTCTTCTCATGAGGTGGCCAAAATATTGGAGTCTCAGCTTCAGGATCTGTCTTTCCAGTGAACACTCAGGGCTGATTTCCTTCAGAATGGAAAGGTTTGATCTTCTTGCAGTCCATGGGACTCTCAAGAGTCTCCTGCAGCAACATAATTCAAAAGCATCAATTCTTCAGCGATCAGCCTTCTTTATGGTCCAGCTCTCACTTCCATACATCACTACTGGGAAAACCATAGCTTTGACTATACGGACCTTTGTTGGCATCACATACAAACATCCAAAACAAATCACTACAGAATTACCACTTCCCCAGTGGCACAAAACATTTGCTAAAAGAAAGGAGGCAGAGCAGTCACACTCCTGACTCAGTGACCTCTACACTGCCTTGGATGGCGGAGGATGAACGGAGGATGGCAGGATCTCCAAGGATCTGATCTACAGGGAGCTGGCTTCAGGCACCAGGCCTGTTGGCAGACCAACTCTGCATTACAAAAATGTCTGTAAACAAGACATGAAGGCTGTCAATGTCAAACCTGCCCTGTGGGAATCCCTTGCAGAAGACCGCAGTGCCTGGAGACATTCAGGTCATGCATCTATAGCAGTGACTAGAGGAGGAATGATCGCTGGGAGGAGCAAGAAACGGGAGAAGAAACACCCTGGTGCATCTGCGGCAGCAAAACCAGATGCATTCATCTGCCCCGACTGCAACTAAACATATCTCCCCTACATCTGTCTCTACAGCCACAGCAGTAGTTTGACTTCACCCCCAAAGGTGCACTCCTCCATTGTCTCCCGAGACAGACGGATACCAACAATGAAATCTATGTCTGTATCAAATCTATTTATTTTGATCTCTCATGTTTGCACAAAATCAGAAAACTGCACGAGCAAATCAGATTAAAAATGGTGTGCTGAGAATTTACAATGGCCTGATGATGTGCTTTTATGCACCTCTTGAACAGGATGTTTTTCTTTTTATGAAATGCATGCATGGCAAAGCACTACAATCTCCAAAGTGGCTTAGCAACCGAGGCTTCTTCCTAGAGAACAGCAGCTTTGCAAGAGAGATGCAGGGCTTGCCTAACAACTCTCCGCACCTTTAGCAAAGTACAGCTTCTGGAATTCTTTGGGGAAGCCGTGCCTGTTGAAAGCGGTGCCATAGTGTTTCCAATTCATGGTGTGAATGGGGCCAGCATCTCAAGATTTTTTCCTCGGCCTCCTTAATCCAGCCATGTCCTCTGAACACACAGCCTTTGTTGTCCTGGCATGGTGAGGCAGAAAGGTCCCAGACTCCCCACAAATGCCATTGATTGGAGCAATGTAGCCAAGTGTGTTAGATGACATACACCAGGGCTTTTAACGACCCATAAAAAGGTCGCTCTTGACATTTTATATTAAGCCCTTGCCCTGAAGAGATGCTGAGCTTTCCCTTTCCCTGCACTTGCTGCTGGTGACAGTGGATGTGTGCTGATGGGGGCCGAGGTGGGGAGTCCATTAAAGGGAGAAGCCCGGCGGGCAGACACTTTCTGCGCGGGACATCTGAGCGGCATTACGGCGGCTAATCGGAGCTGCGTGGCCTTCTGCTAATGGGTCTGGGCTCTAGGGGCTTGCCTGTGACCTATCCAATGACTTGATCGGAGGCAGATGTCAGGCGACCAGGTTGAAGGCCTGGCAAGTTCCAGCCGCCATGGAGGGAGGGAGAGCAGAGATCCAGAGCAGGGTGCTAGCAGGCTGGCATTCAGGGGCCGCCCAACACATTTTGCCGCTTGAGGCTAAGGACAGGATGGTGCTTGCTGGTGCCTTCATTGTGCACCTTTAGGGCGCCAGGCGAAAAATTTAACTGTGCCTTGGGTTGATTGGCAGCCAATGGCCCTTTAAAACGTGTTGGGGAAGGGGTGGATTTTTCTTGTTTCTATTATTATTATTACAGTGGTACCTCAGGTTAAGTACTTAATTCGTTCTGGAGGTCCGTTCTTAACCTGAAACTGTTCTTAACCTGAAGCACCACTTTAGCTAATGGGGCCTCCTGCTGCTGCCGCGCTGCCAGAGCACGATTTCTGTTCTCATCCTGAAGCAAAGTTCTTAACCCGAGGTAATATTTCTGGGTTAGCGGAGTCTGTAACCTGAAGCGTATGTAACCTGAGGTACCACTGTAATAATAATAATACACAGTCATACCTCATGTTACGTTTGCTTCAGGTTGCGCGTTTTCAGGTGGCATCCCGCGGCGACCTGGAAGGTACTGGAAAGGGATATTTCCGGGTTTCGCTGCTCACGCATGCTCAGACGCACTAAATGACATCACACACATGCGCAGAAGTGGTGAATCGCAACCTGCGTTTGCGCAGACGCAGGTTGCATTCTTTTCAGGTTGTGAACGAGCCTCTGGAAAGGATCCCGTTCGCAACCAGAGGTACCACTGTACTGCTCTATACCTGGGGGTTTCAGGGCAGTTCACAGAATAAAATCTAGAAATAAAACTACAAAATACCTAATAAAAATAAAAACAGCAACCCAACACCCCCTCCCCCCAAAAACACATTTTAAAAGGGCAAAGGATTTTGTGTTTTTATATTGTACTTTTAGGTTGTGAACTGCCCTGAGGCCTGCGGGTATAGGGTGGTATACAGATACTACTACTACTACTACTAATAATAATAATAAATAATTCCATGCACAGTAGCTGTTGAATCTTATTCCAACACTGGCAATGAGCAGAGCAGGCTAGCTCACTGGATGCATAGGAAGCCTAGAAAACAGCTCTGCCCTTGAATGGACAGGGAAGGAGATGCAGCTCAGCACCTGCTTCCGAAGGCAATTGCTTCAGTCTGCCCAATGATAGGGCCATCCCTGTTGCCCCTGCACAGGGATTGTCTTCCCTCAACAACATGTTGCCCGGAGTAAACGCTAGGACTGATGGAACATTGTCCAGGCAGGCCTAACCTAAGCATTTGAGCTGCTGCACATTTTGGACAGTACTGGCATCACTTCTCATTTGTTTGCAGATCTAGATGATCACCAATGTACTATGAGAACATTGGAGCACAATGCTCCGTGTTACAGTATGGAAGAGGGGGCAGCAGCAGCTGCAGGATGCAGGAAATCTGAAACCAGGGAAGAGGGATGGGGCAAAACTCACGCTTTAATGCAAGACAACCTAATGTACACTTTCTGAAGCAAGACATGAACTGAAACACAACCATCCTTTGGAATCCACACTTTTCTGAATTTTGTGATACAGGTCTCCAGCAAAAAAAAAAAAAAAAGGCATACAAAAATGCATGTATTAGTGAAAATACCATATGCCTTATATTAGGGGGATTTGTTTGCAAAAATGTGTATAATAGGCAAAATTGCAGAGACAAATATGTGGCAAATTTTCCCCTTAAAAAAAATAAAAAAGGAATCACAAATTGCTGCAGAAATGTGGAAAACTGAAATTAAGAATGGGGAGGGGGGAAATGAGAAGCCAAGAAACCAAAATTGCTATTCCTCCATCCCTATCTGGAAGTTTTGAGTCTTTCCCTTCCTCTGCATCCGTTTAAGGGAATAATGCCAGCCATTTTGTGCGGAGGAGCTATTTAACCTTAGCGTCACCTTGCCTTCAAAAGCAGTAGGGTGTGAATGTGTTTAAAGTACTTAGTTACCCGTGATATTGTTATCTCCTGCATCTTGAGAACTGGTTTTCTGTTTAGTGTTTATGCACAACTTAAAACAGACAACTGAACTCATAACTTTCAGGTATGTTATAATATTGACTAAATATCCAAAGGGCTATATGATCGGAAAAAATTATTGTGTGTGCAAACCAGTTTAAAATGCATGTTTTGCAGTTCCAGTCTGGCTACTCTACATGAGTTACTGTATTTAGTAAACAGAGCTAAACCCTTCTTTATTACATGATCAGTATCTTCACACTCAGCTGGAGTTAAATGCTTCCTTTGGCTGAGTTCACAGCGAACGTCATCTCAAGTTGCTGGAATTACGTACACACCAAGTTTCAGGTTATAGGAAGTGATGATCCCTCAATTATAACAGCAACCTTGCGCTAGAAGGATTTGGGTTGGGGTCAAGGGATGGCAGCACACATGTCTTTTCTGGATTGAAATGCACTGAGGTCAGGAAGCAGAAATAAATGCAGGAATGTAGCAACTGTTTTCATTATTTGTTGAACAACTACTAGCTAAATGTGATATGAAACTCTTTTTGCTAGTGTTGACCTTAAACCAACAGTGGCAAAGCGTGTTCTCCTTCATAGATAGCAC
The DNA here is from genome assembly GCF_964252035.2 of Podarcis erhardii. Classification (NCBI taxonomy): domain Eukaryota; kingdom Metazoa; phylum Chordata; class Lepidosauria; order Squamata; family Lacertidae; genus Podarcis; species Podarcis erhardii. Next base: position 11,805,576 of record NC_138515.1, on the reverse strand, counting down.
GTGTTGCGGTGGGGTCTGACAGGCCACCCCTTTGTTGCTGGGTGGGTTAGTAAGCTGATAGCCAATGCCTTTGCTGTGGCTACAGTGTTCGCCGTCCTTCAAGGGGCCGTGTAGGAATTTGCCCACTGGGCTAACTGGCACTGATCTGGTGGTTTTGCCTACCTCATAGCAATCGTCCAGTGGCGTAGCGTGGGGGTGCAGGGGGGGCCGGCCACACCGGGCGCAACATCTGGGGGTTAGGGTTAGGGATAGGGTTAGGGGGCGCAAATCCAGGGTTAGGGGGCGCAAATTACTTGCCTTGCCCCGGGTGCTGACAACCCATGCTACGCCACTGCAATTGTCACAACTGGTTGGGCATTGGGGCAATCCTTTGTTTTGGATGGAGGGGAGGTTATAGTCTCTGCTTGCCCCTCCAAACACTGGGGCATCCCATTAAAGGGATCCAGGGGGAGTGGCCATGTCCATGTGCCCTGGGGGGCAGGGCCAAAGGCACTCCCCCAGGTAGCGGTCCCTGCAGTGATCACCTTGTTGGATGTAAGTCTCAGGAACCCCCGCCCGGCTTGACCACGCGTCACTTCCAGCGGGTGGGCTGGAAGTATTTAGATTGCCCCATGCCCAAGCCAAACCTCTTTCATCTGTATTCAATGAAGTCGTGGCCTGTTTTGACCCAAAACCCGGTCTTATTATACCGGTTGGGGTATGGGAAGTCCGGTGCCTGGTCCTGCAATATGGGCAGGTGCGTTTGCAAATAAAGAAGCAAAGCATTTTAGCAGGGACACAACCTCCTGTTCTGAGACGGAAGAAATATCAGAGAATATTGGTGGCATTTTGTAGGGCTCAGCCTATATTGAAGGGTCTTTAGGGTTGGACCCTGCTGCCAGACATGCATTCTGATGTTTACAAATGTTGACAGATTATAGAGACTCTTTACATATCAGTGAATGATTATTGAAAAGTCTTTAGGGCTAGGTTTCTGCTAAGATTTAAAAAGCAGTGTTCGCAAATATTCATTATATCAATGAACAGGATACTCCTGTTTACTTTATACGAACAAGGCTTTTGTTGTAGCATTGTCTGTCTTTAGCTGAATTTTTTTTGGTTACTTTCTAAGTGGTTCTATATCAGTGGTTGATTATGGTCTGCAAATCAAAATCAATGGAAAGATAGAGGATGCTGATGTGATTTAATACATTTAATGATGATGTGATCCAATACATTTACTCCAAGAAGGGAAAAACAAATAACTGTAGACACTCCATCACAAATAGAATACACTGAACATTTAGATTCTGTCCAAGGAACTATAGTAAGAAAATTTCTCATTTTATAAACTGAGCACCTTGCTTCTATCCTATTCTCAATAAATGGGGAACAACTGTTCTTTTTCTTTTTTTTTCTGATAATTTCTATAGTATTAAAACAGTCTTCTAGCAGGCCGAATTTCCCCATTTACTATATTGGGTTAATATTGGAAAACTAATAAAACATTTATTGGAAATAAAAAAAATCCCATTTACTCTTGAACTTATTTCTGTATTTTTCATTAGGCTCACACAGGAGTCCAAAAACCCAGGCTTGGCTTACTAGCCAGAGTTGCAATTTGTAATCAGCGCCGACTCCTTCCCACACCCTTTGAAAATCTTTTGTGCGCACCAAAGAACTTTCAGGGTGGAAGGAGAGTTTTGCCACTAGACTTAATATTTGATGAATTATTGTATTTTAATATTTTGCTGGAAGCTGCCCAGAGTAGCTGGGGAAACCCAAGATGGGCAGGGTATAAATAAATTATTATTATTATTATTATTATTATTATTATTATTATTATTATTATTGGGTCAAGTTCTTACGTTGCTTCTACTTCCTCCAAAGATCAGCAGCACAAGGCCAAAAATATCCAAGATAGAGGATTTAATAGCTCTACAACCAGTAGAAGCGCCTCTTCCAGCACGAAATCTGAAATCCCTCCTCTCCAAGGACTCAGCTGTGAGAGAGAAGATGGATTTTCAATGCGTTGGGTCTGCTTGGGCTCAGCTGGAGATATTGATGGCAGCTGCCCTGTTGAACCTCGGTTCCTTGTATCCTTCCCTCTGCCACGGCACAAAATAGGTATTGCCCTGAGGGAGACCCACAAACTGAGTAACACAAACAATAACATTTTCCTGCTTGACCAAAGGAATCTCGGAAAGAATTGTGGGTTGGAAAAGCACCTTTGAGAGTCTCTCAAATTTGGTGCACAATAACAATATGCCTTCAACCCTCACCTGTTTCTGAAAAGAGACAGGGAATAACTCTCTTTTTGCTACAGCTGGGGCCAATCCCCGTAGAAAATAATGATTTTTTCACCCCACAAATTCTTTCTGCAGTGCAGGTTCATATGTCGACGAACAAACGAGATTTGAACGAATAAATGAACTTCCCTCAAAATGGAGGTTGGAATACAAATCATTTTGGGACTTCATATAAATTCAATTGACATTTTTCCTCTGCTGTGTAATGTGAACACTCCTCTGCATTTCCTCATCTTGACTGAGAAATAATGTGCCAAATACCACAAGAAAGGCTGTTCTTCTGGTTCCGCAAACCTGGCTAATAAAAAGAAATAAACTGCGTTGGAAGAAGCACAAGCCCCTCTCCTTAAGCCCACAGGATTTCTCGGCCTTTAGAACTAATTCAAAGGAGGTCAGCCATGTTTCTTCTTGTATCCACACAGAAAATCTTAAAGTTTGCCCATTAGAGGCAATGAACATTAATACAGAAAAGGTTAAAGTATCAAAATGTTCAAAAAGGATATGTAATTTAATGGGCTTCTGTAATAGAAGGCTCAGAAATTGAATTCGACATGTGGAAGAGATCAGAAACTTATCCACCTAAGTCTGTAGTCCTTCAACGTTATATATACTGAAATATTATAAAGTTGCCTTCCAGAGAACCAAACTGGGGATGATGGCAGACACAGTGACCAGGCTGCAAAGGAAATTATTTCGTCGATTCAGAGCCAAACTTTGGGACTCGCCAGATATTCAAGTTAAGAGGGTCCACTGAGGATGTCTTGCTCAAGGAACACCCAAATCCTGAAGGTGGCAGTGACTGGATGGTTGTGTGGGAAACCCCTTGATATTTCCGGATAGCCCTGCTCTCTGGCTACCAGTATAAACAGTTCGGTTGGTGAGTACCAGGTAAAGGACTTTCTCTGTGGTGACCATCTCTCTGTCAAAGGCCCTTGCCAGGGAAATTAATAAGGTCCCCTCTTTCTTGTCCTGTAGAAAAACTTAGAGAACTTACAGCTCTCTATACATATGTGTTACATAAAAGGTAAAGGGAATCCTGACCATTAGGTCCAGTTGTGACCGACTCTGGGGTTGCAATGTTCATCTCACTTTATTGGCCAAGGGAGCCGGCATACAGCTTCCGGGTCATGTGGCCAGCATGACTAAGCCACTTCTGGTGAACCAGAGCAGCGCACGGAAACACCATTTACCTTCCCACCTATTTATCTACTTGCACTTTGACGTACTTTTGAACTGCTAGGTTGGCAGGAGCAGGGACCAAGCAACGGGAGCTCACCCTGTCGCGGGGATTCGAACCACCAATCTTCTGATCGGACTCGACCCAAAATGGAAAGAAGCAGAAGTCCCAGTAAAGGAAGAATGGATACAAAAGATTATGGAATATGCAGAAATGGTGAAACTTACCAGAAGAATAAGAAATCAAGATAACAAACTTTGTATAAAAGAATGGAAATGGTTTATTGAATATTTACAGATAAATTGTAAACAGATGAAAACATTAGCAGGATTATTGTAATAACCTGCAGTTTTATAAGAGTATATATTTACAGTAGATAATTAAATGAGCAAGTTAAATGAATTTAGATATGCAGAAGATATGAAAAAATAAATTTAAGGAACTGCAGAAAGAGAGGGAAAGAAGTCAAACTTTGAAATGTTAAACAGATTGTATAATTAATGAAATGTATAGATTTGAAAACTATAAATAAGAAGCTTAAAACAAAACAAAAACTGGGCAGCCAGATCACTGCTTGGTGGGTTGAACCTTTGTGAGCAGCTCTTGAGGGACCCTTGCAAGCCTGCAGTCACCTTCATCCCAGGAAAAGCTGGGCAGGCTATTGAGGAATGCCAATTGCCACTGGAGTCTCCATTGCAAGAAACAATTTCCAGAGGAGTCCCCACCAGGATGCTTCTCGTCCTTCTGATCCCTTCTAGCAGCCGGAACGGATTTGCAGGATCCAAGCTGTTGGTGGACCAACGATGGTTGAGCAACCAGGAAGTGTGATGTTCAGGAGTTTATCCGCTCTGCTTTGAAATCCTGAATAGCAAATCCTAAGTAGTTTGTGGCACAAGAGAGAAACCTGGCAAGGCAGAAGACGGCCAGTGGCGGGCTATTTTTGAATTTAAAATACAGAGAGGCTGTCAGAAGAGAGGAGCATCGCCATCTAGCGGGAGGAGGTGAAAAGTTGCAGGTGGCGAACCCCTGGAGGAACGTGACACAGATATGGTCAGGTGGACCAAAGCTCAGAATGAACCCTGGCTTCCAAGAGAGGTTACACATAATCGAAAAGTTTATTTGGCTTTGTTTGATTCCAGAGAAAGAAGAAGCAAGTTTTGTGGCCCATGCTCACCTCTAGCATTCAGGCATTAATCCTCATGGGATTCCAGCTGTTTGAGGAGACCAAACAGAGGTGAACATGGGATGTCTCCGGCATCCCATGGCTGGACTTTTGCAGGAAGGAGCCGACTGGCCTTGTGTTGGGGATCTGCCTTCTCTAGAAGCTCAAAGGCACAAGGAGGAGTACAGAAGGCCTCTCGTGGAATCATGGAATTGTAGAGCTGGAAGGGACCCCGAGGATCATGTAGTCCAACCCTCTGCAATGCAGGAATTTGCAGCTGTCCCATGCGGGGATCGAACCTGCGGCCTTGGTATTATCAGCACCATGCTCTCACCAATGGAGCCACAGGAATTCAGGTTTAAAGAAGACTAGAAAATGTTTACTGAGTATATGTGTGAAAACTGTGTTCATTTAAAAAACGCTGGCGGCACAAAGATAAATTCAACAGTGTAAATCAGTTTTGATGGATAGAACAATGGATTACCGAATGGTTTACTTCATGTAAAATATGTGGGGATGTATGCAATGCAAAATGAACCATGGAAAGAGAAGGAGGGAAGTCATTGATTTAAGGTTGTTTAAATGAATATTTTGAAATGTAAATTAGAAAATTTAATGATAGATGATGATGATAGATAGATAGATAGATAGATATAGATAGATAGATAGATAGATATAGATAGATAGATAGATAGCTGATAGTAGATGATAGATAGATAGATAGATAGATAGATAGATAGATAGATAGATAGATAGATAGATAGATAGATAGATAGATATAGCTGATAGTAGATAGATAGATAGATAGATAGATAGATAGATAGATAGATGGATAGATAGATATAGATAGATGATAGATGATGATACATAGATATAGATAGATGATAGATAGATAGATAGATAGATAGATAGATAGATAGATAGATAGATAGATAGATGATAGATAGATAGATTATAGATATAGATATAGATATAGATATAGATATAGATGATATAGATAATATAGATATAGATATAGATATAGATATAGATATAGATATAGATATAGATATAGATATAGATATAGATATAGATATAGATATAGATATAGATAGATATAGATATAGATATAGATATAGATATAGATATAGATATAGATATAGATATAGATATAGATATAGATATAGATAGATATATAAAAATGGAATTAGGTTCAGCCTCCAAGGTGTGGAGGAGGGTGAAACTAGGGTTGCCATACAGTGGTACCTCAGGTTACATACGCTTCAGGTTACAGACTCCGCTAACCCAGAAATAGTGCTTCAGGTTAAGAACTTTGCTTCAGGATGAGAACAGAAATTGTGCTCCGACGGCGCGGCAGCAACAGGAGGCCACATTAGCTAAAATGCTTCAGGTTAAGAACAGTTTCAGGTTAAGAACGGACCTCTGGAACGAATTAAGTACTTAACGTGAGCTACCACTGTATTTCAAAAAGTAACAATCCGGACACAAAAGTCGCTCAGCATTTTTGGGCAAAGTTGTTGAGCTGCTCTTCTTCTTCTTCTTCTTCTTCTTCACCTCAAGCTGTTGAAAAATCTAAAAAAAAATATTGAGAATTTATTTTAGTGACACTGTTTCCAACTGCCGTATTCCGGCTATGTCCGGAAAATTCTGGACGGATGGCAACCCTAGCTGGCAATGGTGAGAAGGAACACTTGATCAGGGCTTTGCATTCCCATCCTTTACACAGACAAAAAAACCTGCTCAAAATTTACTTTATAGACATTGGGGACTTGTTTAAGGCCAGCCTGTTTTCAAAAAAAGAAACGGTCCCTCTCTCACACATAAGATATGTCTAGAAAACACGCAAAATATGGACTAGTCGACTGATGAATCTGCACATCATTGTGAACTCTACTTTCACAACACGGTGCAGTTTCTCCCATCATCCAGTGTCGGAAAGCAGGGAAAAGGCCCACAAGGCCCAACACATCTGCTTTTTTACAATCTGTACATAGAATTCACATCTCAAATATCAAAAGCGCTTCCTCAAGACACAGTTATGAGGGAAACCTGGCCGGCCAAAACGTATTTTCTTTCTCTACTTACTTCTCCACTCAAGATCTGAAGGGATTCTAGAAAAGTTTCGGTCTCCGAAACTTGATCTGACCCTCTTCAAAGAGCTGATTAGTTAAGTGTTCATTAATTAGTTAGCGTTTTATTGGCATCGGATTTGGTGTTTTAAAAACCCCCGTTTTGTGGATGTCCTATCCCCTTCCCCCAGGAACTGAATGAGTTAAAATGTCAAAAGTTGCCTAGAAAATATAACAGTGTTTCCATGCTTCCCTTTTTTCATCGCCACATGTGTATTTTGGAGATATTTATTCATTTTATTTCCATCCCAACTTTCTTCCAAGGAGTTCAAGGTGACAAACATGGTTCATCCCATTTTTTTATCCTTACAATAACCCTGCAATGTAAGTTAGGCTGAGAGACTGTGACTGGCTGAAGGCTTGGTCACAATTACCGTATTTTTCGCTCTATAGGACGCACTGGACCATAGGAGGGGGAGAACAGGGGGAAAATCTTTTTTTCTTGTTCTCCCCCTCTAAAACAAGGTGCATTCACCCAAAGCCTCTGGAGCGCAGCAGAAGTTCCCACTGCGCTCTGGAGGCTTCAGGCGGCTCCCATCCCCAAGCTAGAACAGTGAGCCCTCCGTCTCGCTGTTCTGGCTTGGGAACAGCCTTGCTAGCCTCTGCAGGGCAGCGGAGTGAAGGCACCCCGCTGCCCTACAGAGGCTTTGTGCGCAGCCATCCCCAAGCTAGAACATTGAGACGGAGTGCTCCGCAGCGCTCTGTCTCCCTGTTCTGGCTTTGGGCTTAGCCGCACAGCCTGCGTTCGCTCTATAGGAAGCACACACATTTTCCCTTAATTTTTGGAGGGGGAAAAGGGCGTCCTATAGAGCGAAAAATACAGTACCTTTTGCCTCGCACTTTCCAGGCACAAGCCTGCACTTTATAGCTCTGTGTCTAAGCACTCTTTTGCGTGAATAAGCACCGAATGAGGATTTGAACCCTGGTCTCCCAGGTTCTTGCCTAACACTCTAACCATTACACCATACTGCCCCTTCATAGAAAACAGTTCACTCGGGGATGCTCTTGGGTAGGGGATAAATCTGCCCCTTCCTCCTCCTGTTGTTGTTTTTTTCTCCAGAGTAAGAATGAGATTTTTGCTTTCTCAGCTGCATCTCGGTTTGCAAGATCTTGGCTTTGTACCATAGAAGCCAACTGAGAGCCAAGCCGGCCTCTGTCTGCAATGCACCGCCATCTTGGGTTATGTCTCTTGGTCACACGAGAATGAAATGGAATACTGGGGAACTGGAATAGAAAGGTGGGAAGTGGCTTTTATACATACATACAGAGGAAAAAACACCTACCAGCCTAAAAATAACAAATTTGAACCTCATTTCAAGTGAACTTCTGGATCTCATACAGTTTATATAACACAATTTATTTTTTAAAAATTTATTTTTGCTCCATTTCTCTTACCTATTTGCTCTGTTAATCTCTCCTGAACCCTGAGTTCCCTTCTGGTCACACTGTGATAGCATTAGCCATTATTATTTAAGTTTATTCCAGAGGGAAATATATTCTTAACCGGCTTATAAATTCAAGCCGCTGTTACCCATTCTACCGCTGCTGCTCTGAATAAACGCAGCAAGCGGGAGTCGGAAACTGCAAATGTTGAATCTCACGAAAAACCAAATCACAGCATCTCAAAAACAATTTCTGTCAGAATAGGGCTCATCTGCAAAATCTTGTCCACACCCAGGCCTGCGGCTGAGTCAGAAGTCCTGATGTTTCTCCTCTTCTTCATGAAGCCCCACTGCCACCTGTAGGTCAAATCCACATTTCAGAACTTGCCAGGGACAAAAGGAAATCCATACCTTAGGAATTCCAAGAGGAAAGTGGAGCAATGAGTGGCTTTGAGGTCCCGATCCCATAGGATTTGAAGGGAGCAACTGATTCTTAGCTGACCATTCCTTGAAGAGTTGCTAAAATATAACAAGGCTATTTTTTTTTAAAAAAATTATTGATTTTAACATATAAATTATAAAATGTACCACAAAACTTATCACTTATACAATCTTTTTAGACTTCCATCAGGACCTCTGATGATCCACCATTTTAACCACTTCTTATGCATTTCTTAACTTTATATTGCCTTTACATCTCTTAACAAATCATCCTTCCCCTTCTCCAATTTTGCAATACTTCCAATAATACTCCTCACAAAACTTCTTGCAAACCTACAAACGTCATCTGATCTTCACAAATACTTTTCAAGTAGTCCATAAATTTACTCCAGTCTTCTGTGAATTTCTGGTCCCGCCAGTTTCGAATCCTTCCTGTTAGTTTATCTAATTCTGCATAGTCCATTAAAACAAGGCTATTTAATTGATGGGAAAGAAAGAAACCTGAATGTTTCATCTGATGAAGTGAACTGGAGTCCACAAAAATGGTTGCCACAATAAATTTATTTCAGGCAACACAAGACTCCTCCTTGTTTTTGCAACAGATGAGCACGACTACCCGCTCTGGAAGTTGCAAACGAATACGGTTCGGTTTCCATATTTGTGTCTACCCCCCGCCCCGACATGCACAATATCCTTTTTAATGGCTTCTTCTTTGCCCCCCAGATAATGCTAATGACTTCGGTGGTTTCAAAGGATGTTCATGCCTGGTAGAGGCAGCAGCCGACTGAAATCTATCTTTGTTTGCTTGGCTTGTGAAAGCAAAACCTCCCAGGCTGCTCTGCTTTCTTGCTCGAAAGAGATAACAAATGCAAATTGAGTCGTGATGGGCGGCTTCCACCCAGTGTGTGGTAAACAGCGGGAGCTTTGGCCCATAGCTGGGAAACCACAACACAAGTAATTTGGCTAGAAAGAAAAACAAAGCTGTGAAGGAAAGGGACCCACTCTGCTTACTGGTAAAACTGGGATTTCTTCAGAGCTCTGCCAATGTTTACAAGCAAAGATTTTCCTCTTTGGGAGGCGATATCTCTTGTTCTTGTGTTTGAGCACTGTTTGCCATCTGACTGGCAAATCCTTCAGCACCATTTATCTAAAAATAATCAGTTCATGATTACTATAAGGTACCAACCAATCAGGGATCACATACTATGTCAATGCAATGCCCTTACAACACTACGATGATGCCACATAGCCAATCAGGATTGACTATGTTACAATGTCATAGAGGCAATCTGGAGTTAGAGCAATATTCCTGGTCTTTATTTTTACTCCTGCTTTCCTCCATGTTAGATAATTCGCCCAAATCAGGGTGCAAATGGCTTATGAAATATTTCACAAAAGCACATTCCCTCCTTCTGGCTCTGACCTAGATTTCTCAGGGGCGCAAACAAACAGAGGCCATCCATGACTCTTTCCTGTGTGGACACAACTCTCCAGCTGGTCCCCAAAGCGAGGCATCAACCAGAAAATACAAGAGGCCTTTGCACTTCTATTTTAGAGTCCTCCAGTCCTATATTTCCTCCCTGGGAGGCGGGTGGCTATTTGGTCTAAACCACGGATCCCCTTGGGCTTGCTGATCGGAAGGTCGGTGGTTCAAATCCTCATGATGGGGTGGGCTCCCATTGTTCTGTCCCAGCTCCTGCCAACCTAGCAGTTCGAAAGCACACCAGTGCAAGTAGATAAATAGGTACCGCTGCAACGGGAAGGTAAATGGCATTTCCATGCACTCTGGTTTCCGTCACAGTGTCCCGTTGCACCAGAAGCAGTTTAGTCCTGCTGGCCACACGACCCGGAAAGCTGTCTGTGGACAAACGCCGGCTCCCTTGGCCTGAAAGCGAGATGAGCGCCACACCCCATAGTTGCCTTTGACTGGAGTTAACCAACCAGGAATCCTTTACCTTTTACCCTTTTTACTATTCCCTCCTTAAAGCTTCAGGTCTTAGCTAGGTCTTGTAATGTAGAAGTTCCGTTGCACTGTTTCATGTGCAAAAGACAGGCGTTTATGAAAGACCATTTCCCTTCCAGTTCCATTATATTCCACTTTCCTTCCTTCCATATATCCCCCATATATGACTTGCCATAAGCACCCAGGCCATACTCTTGTGCTCAGTTGAACAACACTGTGACTTTTAGCACGCAAATTAAATGTACGAGAGCGGGAAAGATGGCCTAGTCCTGATATTTCCACATCCAAAATGCACAATACGATTGCAGTATGCACAACTGCTGTTCATCTGGCATTGTCCAAGCTGCCAGTGTTTTTATTTCCCCCACAGATGAGAATATCTCTACTGCTCCCCTATCATGTTCAAGGGGGTAGTTCTCATATTCTGAGCAGAGAAGCCTTTTATTCTAAAAGAGGGCAACAAAGGCGACACAGGCCCACAGGGACGCAGGGCACAGAGAGACTTTTCTGATAGTTTTGTGGTCCCAAAGTGGGCATTTCCCATTACTTCAGCACCATTGGCAGAATGAGTCATCTAGCCCTGTGATATTCACAGAAAGTCCAGCCAAACATTCATAGTAGAATCTTCTGCCTTCACCAAACTTACAGATCTATATATTTAGTGATTCTAATGTCCATATATACAGTGGTACCTCAGGTTACATACGCTTCAGTTTACATACGCTTCAGGTTACAGACTCCACTAACCCAGAAATAGTGCTTCAGGTTAAGAACTTTGCTTCAGGATAAGAACAGAAATCGGGCTCCAGCAGCGCGGCAGCAGCAGAAGGCCACATTAGCTAAAGTGGTGCTTCAGGTTAAGAACAGTTTCATGTTATGTACAGACCTCCAGAATGAATTAAGTACTTAACCTGAGGTACCACTGTATGACTTTTTTCAACCAGAACTTGCTGGAACTGAGTTTCGGCCCCCTCTCAGGTGGGTGCCATTGCCATTCTAAGAGAATGAGGGAGGTGTTCATGGTGAGTTCTGGCACCTCTTTTTCTAGAAAAATAGCAATATATACAGTGCTTTTTTTCTAAAAAAAAATGTTTAGTGGTACTCTCATTTTCCTACTGATATTGAAATACTGCCCATCATTGAAGCCAAACTTAAATTCAGAAAATGTTTAGGGGTATGCGTACCCCTGCGCCCCCCCCCTCAGGAAAAAGCACTCTCTCTGTGTGTGTGTGTATCCCAGAAAAAATAACAAAAGAAAAGAAGTGGCCCTTCTCATTTAACCACTGACCCTCTTTCATTCAGGAGATTGAAAGTGAAATTGGAACCCCAAGCTCTGTTTTCTGTCTCCTAGTAATCCTCTGTCAAGAAGCTGTCAGTCACTCTCCCCTTTCACAAAAAGACCAGCAACTTAAAAAATAAAATAAAGTGTTGACTTGAGAGACAAAGCAGCTCTGATATGTACCCTAATGGTTACTTAGAAAGTGTTTTAACACTCAGCAAGACAATGTCCACTGGGTTACTTAGAAAGTGTTTTAACACTCAGCAAGACAATGTCCACTGGGTCAAAAAATGGCTGAGAAGGTTTGGCCTCAGAAATGCAAGGTTCCTGGTTCGACAGAGCTTGGACTGCTTCTTCTGAAATGAGAAATTTGTATACACGCCCATCAGATGTTAAGGAGATAAAGAATTGCACAACTTTTAGAAGACATCTGAAGGCAGCCCTATATCAGGAAGCTTATCATGTTTGACATTTTATTATTTTTTATGTTTTGGTGGAAGCCGCCCAGAGTGGAAACCCAGCCAGGTGGGTGGGGTATCAATACTAATGACCGCTCCCCGCTTAAAACGGGGGGCGCCCTTTGCGTGGACGCATGCAGCCCCTGGATCTTGAGCAGCTCCATCAGCATAGGCTTGGCTTTGCCTTCCCTCAGGTGGGATACCTGGAGGTCTCCGCCTACCCCAGTCAGTTGTCCAATCCCACCTGGGGGAAGTGTTGCCAAGGAGACCAGGCCAGGTAGGGGAGGGATTACCTGCCCATACAATAGAGGGAGGATCTTACCTGGGAATCCTCACTTGGCTCCAGAGCTTCTCCCACCCTACCCACCCTCAGCTAATGTCTTCTTTTGCAGGTTAACTTTGAAGAAAAGAACAAGTGTGCAAGCGCTGCTACGTTAAGGTCGCTGTTAAAGGGCCGGAAAGGAATTTCCCTGCATTGGCAGGTTTCGCCTTTCCCGTAGCAAAATGTCACAGCTTTGGCGGTATCAGGCCTTGGGTGGAATCCTTTAGTCCATCTTCCTCTTTGCGGCGGCGATACCAGGGTTCCCCATTAAAGGGGTTTCTGAAGGGAGGCTTTGACCGTACGCCGAAAGTCGTCATTGCTCTCCCCTGCAGCGGCGGCGATATAACAGGGGCGGCTATCTCTGCTTGAACATATGTTCTCCAGAGCCGGCCCACCCCCCCACACACACACTGGATAACCCTGATGCTCCCTAGGTCCCCGGCTGGGGACTGGGGAGGGAGAAGGCCCAATGCCTGAGCCAAGGTCTACCCACATTTGAAATTTAATAAAATTGTGGCCAATTTAATCCCATAGCACGTTGTCATGAGTCGTTATTCCACATTGGGGGGGGGTGCTCGGGACCTGGGGACTCCGCCTGTCCACGCAATATTAATACTAATTCTAATTCTAATATCCTTTGCTTCAGTTTCAGTTATTAACAACAACCTTTTAATGGGGGGGGGGATAGTATATTGTTCAAGTTCAGTTACGGCTCTTTTTCTTTCGTCTGCAATTACTGTTTTTAAAAGGGGTAAATGTCAGACTGCCCACCAAGATGCATGTGTACTTCTTAACTGACAAGTACCTGTGTTAAATGATGAGAGCAAAATCCTTGGAGAGGTCAAGGTGCGTTACACACGACTTAAGAAAATTTAGGAAGGCGCCGTCATCTAAAAGTCTGGCGACAAATGCCAGTCAAAGACATGAATTAAGAAAAGAGGAAAAAGAAGGGAGAGTTTGGTGCTTGAGGCGGAAGCTGCAATGGAGACAAATGGCTTGTCAGGCTGAAATCTGCTCATTTTCTTCATGGGATGAACATGCTCATATCCCTGCTAGTTTGCAACACAATATTTTATTGCCTGGCTTTAAAAAATAAGTACTCTCCTCATGAACCAGAAAGTATTTCATTTTTATTTATTTTTTACTTTTAAGAAGGGTTTTTCTTTTTTTAAACCTTATGCTTTTGGATTCTGTTCCAAAGATTTAGCATAAGTTAAGAGCTTATGGAGGAAGAAAATTTAAAAGGAGTACCGTAAATTGCAGAAATACATCTGGCATGAGAGAACTCTCTTCCATGAAGGCAGCTCCAGGAAATAACAAAATTAAGCCCCAAATAGCAGTAGCATCGTATGATGGCTCCCTTGCCTTCCCGACCCCTTTAATTATCTAGTTTTGAAATAGAGGTGAATTGGAAGCAGTGTGTGTGTGTGTGTGTGTGTGAGAGAGAGAGAGAGAGAGAGAGAATGGAGGGGGAGGAATGAATTTGAGGACAAAGAACATTTGTTCTGAAATGTTCCCACCCACGTTTGTAGCTAATGTCCCTGTCCCTGTGATGCATGAAATGGATGCAGCCTTATCATGTGAGGAGTTTAACAACAACAAAAAAGTTTCTTCTTATACACCAGCTTGAGCTTTCAGTGGAAAAGTTGTGTGGGAAGTCCGCTAACTCCCACCCACCCCAGACAGCCAGGTCTCAACAGTTCCCCACCCCAGCCAAGAGGACAGAGGGATGCTGCCTCTGCCCTACATCACACCGGCTACGTCATCATTGCTGGGGGGCAGCCCCAGGGTGTGAATCCTGTCCGAAGCCTGGGCATGGGCTAGGGCCATGTCACAGCCCCTACAGGGACCCCTGGGGGTGCACCTATTTGATGTAAGTCATAGGGCACCCCCTATCAGTGGTTTACCCTTCCGTGGACTCCCTGCAGTTGAGCAGGAGTCGAGATCTAGCCTGGCTTCACCCCAATGCCTAAACCAAACCGCTCACATCTGTAACCAATAAAGTTGTGGCCTATTTGTGTTAGGATATAGTTCCGTTCCACCTTAAAAGGAACAGGCATGATTGTTGTGTGTCACATGCCTGTTTACATTCCAGCACAGTCTGCTTGGAACTTCCGTTTGTATATTGCTATTGCTATACTTTTGTTTGCTTGGACATGAAGGGAAGCAGACATGTTTCTTCCTTTGTTCCTCATGCTGAATAAATGCCAAGAAGAAGAAGAGGAGGAGGAGGAGGAGGAGGAGGAGGAGGAGTTTGGATTTGATATCCCGCTTTATCACTACCCGAAGGAGTCTCAAAGCGGCTAACATTCTCCTTTCCCTTCCTCCCCCACAACAAACACTCTGTGAGGTGAGTGGGGCTGAGAGACTTCAGAGAAGTGTGACTAGCCCAAAGTCACCCAGCAGCTGCATGTGGAGGAGTGGAGACGTGAACCCGGTTCCCCAGATTACGAGCCTACCGCTCTTAACCACGACACCACACTGGCTCTCTGTAAATTTACCACACTGTAAATAATGCTTAAACGTGTCTCTGTCTGCCACTTCCGTTGTGAAGATTTATTCACTCTGCTGATAAGAGCATGCTCAGCTTCTGAAAGTTTCGGAGGCTCAAGTCGTTGATTGATGCCCGGCTGCCAGCTGGTGGCTGGTGGCCTGCCAATTGCCCCCGTATCCATGGCAGCATCCCAAAAATTTGAACCCCTAAACGAAAATACTCTGCGTCAGTGTGTGTTTTCATTCTCCTGGGAACTTTGTGGCTTGGGTGCCTTGGCATGCAAGAAGCTACTAAACTGCTTGCTTTTTCATGAGTAGCCCAATCAAACATCCGTCAGGATGGGTCAGGAGTCCTGGGGACGGGAGGTGGGGGGAGGCTTGGGGTGAGAATGTGGAACTGGAGGAGCTGGATCTTGGAGAGGAGCCTGGCAGCGGCTGTGGGTAGGGGATGGACAACACCAATCCAGGTCCAGAAGAGGGTTCCAGCAGATTGTGCACCTTCTTCCTGAGCTGAACATCACAGCAGAAGGATGTGTCTCTGGCACTTCCTCCCACCAGGGAGTTGCCCAAAGATAGGTCCATAGGTCCATATAATACAGGAATTATCTTCACATGTGGTGGGAGTGTAAATATGTACACTTTTTTTTTTTTTTGGCAAAGGGTGTTTAAGGAGATAACAGAAATCACGGGGTTAAAGCTGACCAAGAGTCCAGAGGTAGCACTATTATCAATTTACAAGGAGGTGGAAGGTTCGCAGGCCATGAAAGACTTGCTCACAAATTTATTGACAGCTGCATGAATTATGATAGCTAGGAAGTGGAAGGGGCAAGCAGAATATTGTCAGGGAACTGCCATCAGGGCCGGAGGGAGAGAGCGGGCTCCGGAGGGGTCCCAGAGAGCGTCCCGGGATGGGGAGAGGCAGCCCATCTTCTGGGGAAGAGAATCAGCGTAGCACCAGTGGAGAAGGGGGGCAGATGGGGGAATTGGGGAGGCGGTCCCATGACTCCTTGTCAGGGACCAGCGGGGAGAGTAAGGGTCCTCCGCTGCCTACACCCTGCTTGCGCAGAAGGCTTCTGCGCAGGGAGAGTTGGAGGAGACTAGGCGTCAAAGAGCTTCTTTGCTGGAAGAAGTTCAAGAAACGCCCACTGACGGATTATGCCAGCGATTGAGACAGCCATGGGTGAGTGGCTGTCCGGACAGAAAAGGTTCACTCAGGCAACCAAGCCAGGCGTTGCACCGGTTTACGCATGAGCAACCCCTAGGACCATTACAAATATAAAATGGAAGAATGGTAAAAATAGGTGTGGGATATAGCTATTAATGATAAATGAACATGTGTTGTTAAGGTAAGATGGGGAATATGCAGGAGAAATGATTTTGAGGAGATATAGGAGGTGTTTGTAGAATTTCTAGTGTTAAAACAGAAAGGGGTCAAGCCATTGCAAGAGGTGTTGAAATTTTGGGAGGTTGGATGGTTACATGGAATGGTCTTGGGGTGCGGTGCACATTTTTACTGTTATTTATTTATGATTATTACTCTGTCAAAAAAAGAGAGGATAGATCCATAAGTGAGCTGCCCCTCTTGACTCCACCTCCATCACTGAGGATACGAAAACATTTGTTTGTTTGTTTTTTTAAAAACATTTGCGTACCCCTGTACATCAAAGTGGTTTACAAAACTATAAAACCATGCATTAAAAACTACAAAAAGTTACAAAGGGTCATCAATTGACCATTGTGGAAGGATGTCTTCTTAATCACCTGCCTAGGCCTGGCGGAATAAAAAAGGTTTTCAGCAGACATTTTAAAAATTGGTACAGGAGGCTCCTGGTGAATCTCTATTTGCAGCACGGGTGCCCAGTTGTGCCTGACATGGGGTGGGGTGGCTGCCGTCACATGCGCAATGCACAATTGCACATTGCATGCGTGACGATGGTCGCATTGGAAGAGGCTGACCAGGTGGGCTGAGCAGAGGGACCTGCTCCTTCATCTCTTTCCCAGGAGGCTGGAAAAATGAGAGGATGGTGTGCAGGAAGGGGCCTGGCTTGGCAGCTGGTCTCTGCTCTCCCCAGTGGGATGATCATTCCATGAAAGACTTGGTTGCCCAACTGGGGCAAAGGCGTTGTGCAAATTTGGTTCATTTCATGTGGATGAAGAACGAAGACCAGATGCGAGCAATGTTTCAGAAAGTCGGCTGTGATTTATTTTCCTGTGTGCTCTATGTTTCAAAAAAAACGTTTTCAATAATTTTCTTTCCAAAAATACCTAAAAACATATTCTGGACCTTCAAGCCATTGAAAATGGGGTTTGGGAGTGGAGTTTGATTTACAGTATGGCACATTCCTTGCTTGGATTGCCGAAAAGGCAGAAAGTTAAGTAAAAAGCAACTTGAATGGATATCTGGGTGTGAAGTTACATAGAGAGCACTAATCTGTGCTATGAAATAAAGAATTACACACCTGTTTTCCTCCTCCCGCCCTGCGTCCTCTCGCAGAGCTAGACTGATCACGCTACAATTAAGACCCCGTGTAAATCACAGAGATAAGGAGCAAAATAGATTCATTGGGTTATAGTCAGGGAAAACGAGATTTCATGCCTTGTCTCAAGTCAAGAGAGCAATCACATGGGGGTTCTGTGAATGATTTCTATTTCTCAAATCTTTATCTAGACTTAGCCTTGTGTCATTTCCAAGGCAGCCTGTGTCTGTGGGGGAGGATGTGTGTGTAGATTCATTTAAATGGTGCAGATCTCTTTAAACCATGGATTTAATTGCATGGCGAGCCCCCGAGCCCCACCCTATTTCTTAGATAATGAAACACACGGACACCAATATTTTGGGTTAATGGCCACTTTATTGGTTACACATGTGAGCTGTATTGGCTTAGGCATTGGAACTGAACCAACTATATTTGACTTCTGCCCATCATGCAAGGAGTCTCATAAGGGTCAACCACCAGTAGGGGGGACCCTGTTGATGTACATCAACTGTGAGCTCCCCCAGGGTCACCGTTGGGGTCATGGCATGGCCCTATCCCATACCTGGGTGTCAGGGGACTGCCATCGGTTTATGGTCCAGCTCTCACTTCCATACATCACTACTGGGAAAACCATAGCTTTACTATACGGACCTTTGTTGGGAAGGTGATGTCTCTGCTTTTTAAGATGCTGTCTAGGTTTGTCATTGCTTTTCTCCCCAAAAGCAGGCATCTTTTAATTTCGTGGCTGCTGTCACCATCAAGATTAATGGGTGCTTTTAAGGTGCTCTCCCTCAAGCCAACTGCGTTCTGAAACTCAGTTTAAAATTTGTGATGGCCAGCTTTCAAGGAATGGAACAAAAGGGAGGGTAGACAAGTTTTGTTGCAAAGGCATGCACTATATACTGTAATGGATGTTCTCCCTGAAGCCTCAAGAACTGGTTCAGCCTTGTGCTAGTTTTATTCAGCTTTGCTTTAGGGGTCTCTGTCCTTGCCTAAATCAGAACAGTAGCCCACTAGCTTCTCAAGATTCAGGAGGCCGGTGGAAAGGAAGCTTAGCTGTGCTGGGAGAGAGATGGAAAAGCTGAGAGAGAACAGTTTGCTCCACGCTTGCCTGACACTGCTGATTATCGTCTGCACAGAACACGCTCTGAAGGAGAAGATGAAATAAGAAGCAAAAAAGGGGGACTCATTTAGACTTCCTGAAGTCATTCATCAAGAGCTTAAGAAGCAAAATGTTCCCAAACTTGCGGAGCAGCCTAGTGAAACTGGAGCTGATTTCTTGCTAAATTCCAATATTAGTCACAGTTCTGTGGCTGTCGCTTTTTCTTTTCTTTTTTTGGTCTTCCCACTTTCTCGTGTTGAAGAAATGTTATTTTGCGGAGGGGGCAGGAGCTGGCACAGACATGGGCCCCCCTCTTCTCCCTTAGAGGTGACCAAGGAACCGTGTTGCCGCTGGGGCTGCTGCTGATGTGCTGGAGACAACGAATGAAAGTCCTGCTACAAGCGAAGGAGAACATTTCAACACCCTCAGTCAGGAAAAAAAGCATTGGAAAATAAAGACATTGTGCTCTGGGTTACCAGCAGGTTGCTTACATAGTCTCACTCGGTCGCATTCAGACAAGTCTGCTTGTATGAGCTTGTTAGCAGGGAGAAACACATCTAATGGTTGTGTCATTTAAAGATGATTAATACTAAGTGGTTCTGGCAGGGTAAACTCTGCCTCCTTTCACATATCCTGGGCATTCGATAGCAGCTGCTCAGTTAGAAAGAGGTGTTATCTAGAAATCTGCAGTGTTTTCCATCGGTGAGTGGTACAACCATTTAGTGCAGCTGCGAAAGAACACAGATTATGAGATGATAAAGGTGTCTCTGTTCAGAAGCAAAAGGTCAAACCAATGCACTCTGCAGCTTCCTGGCACAATCCTCAGCTTGTGTGCCCAGATCAAAGGAGCAATTGCTTGAATTCATCATCACCACCATCATTTATTATATTTTCATATTGCCCTTCCAAAGATAGTGGGGTGGTTCACAACATAGCAATACAAAATGAGAATGTAAAATACGTAATAAAACAGACACAAACCAATGACCAACCCCCCTTTCACAAACACATTTAAAAGACCATAGAACGTTCAATCAACCAAAGACCCAGTTTTGGAGAAACAGAAACTAAAGATTGTGCCTAAAGATTTGTAATGAAGGTGTCAGGCAAGTCTCCCTGGCGAGCCAGCACAGAAAAAGGCCTATTCTCATGCTGCTACCCTCTAGACTTCTTGTGGAGAGGGCACTTGAAGAAGGGCCTTCAGTGATGATCACAGGGTCCAAGGTGTTGGAAAACGCCCTGGGGGTGCCCTTGCAGCCCTGAACTCCGAGCATCCTCCGGTATGCACAGCTCTGGAAAAGGCAGCTCTGGAAAAGGCATGCGCAGCTCTGGAAAAGGCATTTCCCTTCTTCTCCAATGCGCTTCAGCGACATATATCAAATGATATATGCACACTAATCTTCTAGCAAAACACAGCAAGAAGCTTGAGACATCGTAGAGCTAATCTACGTATTTATTTACACACTATGTACAGACATAGAGAGCTGGACCATAAAGAAGGCTGATCGCCAAAGAATTGATGCTTTTGAATTATGGTGCTGGAGGAGACTCCTGAGAGTCCCATGGACTGCAAGAAGATCAAACCTATCCATTCTTAAGGAAAAAAATTCATTCCAGTAGCACCTTAAAGACCAACTAAGTCAGTTCTTGGTATGAGCTTTCGTGTGCATGCACACTTCTTCAGATACACAGTGTGCATGCACACGAAAGCTCATACCAAGAACTGACTTAGTTGGTCTTTAAGGTGCTACTGGAAGGAATTTGTTTTGTTTTGACTATGGCAGACCAACACGGCTACCTATCTGTAACCATTCTTAAGGAAATCAGCCCTGAGTGCTCACTGGAAGGACAGATCATGAAGCTGAGGCTGCAATACTTTGGCCACCTCATGAGAAGATAAGACTCCCTGGAAAAGATGTTAGGAAAGATGGAGGGCACAAGGAGAAGGGGACGACAGAGGATGAGATGGTTGGATAGTGTTCTTGAAGCTACCAGCATGAGTTTGACCAAACTGCAGGAGGCAGTGGAAGACAGGAGTGCCTGGCGTGCTCTGGTCCATGGGGTCATGAAGAGTCAGACACAACTAAACAACTAAACAACAACAACAACAACAACATGTACAGACAAAGGAATCATGGTTCTCTCTCTCTCTCTCTCTCTCTCTCTCTCTCTCTCAGAAAAAAGGAACTAGTAAAAGCAAAAATACAGTACAATAGTACATACAGCGGAAGAGATAAGACTGTCTTCCGTTCCCACAATCTTCCCAGACAGGCATGTGGTTTACACCAATCTCATCTGCAGCATCGGAGGCGTGAAATACTAACACAAGGCGGTCCTTGGCTGTAAAGGTGCTGATTTCCTTTTTCCTTTTAATTTTCTCGCTTTATTTCCATGGAACTGGTGACACAGTGGAACCAGTCCAGACAACGATCTAAAGGTCAGTGCTTGCAAGCATGCAAAGGCAGAACAGTGTCCGTCTTCATGGACAAGGAAACATTCAAAGGTATGCAAAAGAATAAATGGAAATGAATATCTTTTTAGTGAAAACGCACCTAAATCAAAAGCAGTTTAGGTGCATGACTCTTCACCCAAAATTCAAATCTTACTCCATGCTTAGTTATCTTCCTTCATAAGTCTTTGCAGAAGATTGCAATATCTTTGTTTTGGGGGAGGCTGTAGCTCAGTGAGAGGGCTGGAAGATAAATAGACATATTGTCTCAAACCAGTTTGAAATTCATATCATAATAGTGGTTTCATAATTTTTGCCCTGGAATATATCACAAGTCATGATGTGGGTTAGGACTGGGTGATGTATTGTCCAAAACTGGTTTGAAATCCAGACTCCAAAAGCTACCTTTCTGACAACAGCATTTAAATGTTTTGAAGTCCAATGATGGCAATGTCCTTTTAGGACGTATGTAACTGGCCAATCTCGCCCAACAAATGAGATCATGAAAGAGAGAAATCATTTCCACACACAAGCTCCCAGGCTGTAACTAGAGCTGTGCCACAGAGGGCTGCCCTTTCTGGGGAGGATTGCAGATGTGTGAAATGGAGCCAAGTCTCTTTGGCTGCTCCCATGCAAGGCCAGCCTAGTCGCCACCAGCCGTTGGAAATGCCCATCTAGGTCAGCTGTTTTAGGGCATCAGATTGCAAAGGAACAATAACAAAAATTGGTTCTTGTGATGCACCCAGTGCCGGATTTATGTATAAGCTAAACAGGCTATAGCTTAGGGCCCCACTCTCTTGGGGGACCCCAAAAAATTTAAAGGGGAAAAACTGGGTGTACATTTCCAAAATATAGGATCACAAACAAATAAAATAAAACCTACATACAGCAACCGTGTTTTGTGTTGTGTAGGCTCCTAGGATGTAAGTCATGGGTCCCGCCTGCTTGCCTGCTCCCTCAAATATCCCTGGTTTGCTCCTTTCTATATATAGGGTGCCTACATTCTGCATGGACTGGTTGCATGGCAACATGGGCAAATGGCTTGAGATACCTATGAGGTCCATAAATTACCATATAGCATATAGTCAACACAAAAACAGCGACAATTTGTTGTTGACAAAGGACAGCTGGACATATAAAGGGGCCCGTTACCTTCAGTAAAGTAAAGGTAAAGGGACCCCTGACCATTAGGTCCAGGAGTGGCCAAATCTGGGGTTGCGGCACTCATCTCGCTTTATTGGCTGAGGGAGCCGGCATACAGCTCAGCTGTGTGACCAGCATGACTAAGCCGCTTCTGGCGAACCAGAGCAGCGCACGGAAACGCCGTTTACCTTCCCGCCAGAGCGGTACTTATTTATCTACTTGCACTTTGACGTGCTTTTGAACTGCTGGGTTGGCAGGAGCAGCAACCAAGCAACGGGAGCTCACCCCGTCTTGGGGATTCGAACCGCCGACCTTCTGATCGGCAAGTCCCAGGCTCTGTGGTTTAACCCACAGCGCCACCCGTGTCCCACATTACCTTCAGTAGCTGAAGGTAAATCAAACCTAAATCTGGCCCTGGATGCACCAATCTCCTTAAGGTGGTACTTGATAATTCCTGGTATTATGAAGAGGCAATGCAATGACTTGTTTGTTTGGAGGTAAAAGTCAGGAAATTTCAGCTGTTGCTCAGACTCTCAGTACCAAGTAGATGGTGGCAGCCAGGATTGGCTGAAATCTCCCCTTTTTTCATTCATGTTACAACGTCACCTGAGATGTTTCTGCACGTGCAGAAGGAGCCTTCCCGATAATCAACTAACTTGAGCCACAATTCAATAAGGAGCCTTTGGTGGGGAACATGAAAGCATTGATCGCTGCTGAGGCTCCGATGACATTTCAAAAACCAAAACATGGCTAATACAAGCATCACGTTTCAGGCTCACTGAACAGATCTGCCTCTGAATGTGCCCCTTCGCTCTCCACTTACGTTGCACCGAATTAGTTCTTCCATCTCCACTCCTGTACAAATGTGAATAAACGATGGAGTAACAAACTCCTCGTCCTCATCTCATGACAGAGGCCTATGAGGAATCCTCTCATTTCGCATCAGGCAAGGCCCCTGATAGTTCAGAATGGCCTCACAAGTTGGCCACCTTTGCTCAATTCTCTCAGGGCATGCACACCATTTCCTTATTGTTGTTGGCGTCCGTCTGGCTCAAGAGACAATGGAGTCCTACCCTCCAGAGCAGGAGAAAACAAGCTTGTTCCCTCTTCCATGTGACAGCCCTTGAGATATTTGAAGATGGCTATCAACGTCTCCTCTCAGTCTCCTCTTTTCCAGGCTGAACTGTCAGGTGTGCATGCAGGAGCCAGGCCCAGTGACCAATAGGACATTGCAGGACTGGGGCCTTCCTAAGTTTGTTTTGAAAAGGCAAGATGTTCACCTGGTGGCAAGAGCTGGGAAGGCATATAAGGTCAGCATTTCCCTTCGGCTCTTTGCCACAGCAACATGCTTCCTGCCTTGCTGTGTTTGGTTTCTTGCTTCCTGATCCTTGAACCTTGACTTCTTGACTCCTTGCTTCTTGATCCTCAGACGCTTGACTTCTTGACTCCTTGCTTCTTGATCCTTGGACCCCTGACTTCATGACTCCTTGGCTTCCTGACTCCTGGCCTCTGGACCCCCGTCCCTGCTCCCACCCCACCATCTTGCCCCTGGTCCTGACGTCCTCTGTCGGGACTTTGATCTCCTGTGAACCAGACCGTAACATGAACGTACCCAGCTCCTTCAACCGTTCCTCATCAGGCTTGGTTTCCAGACCCTTGAACATCTTGGTCACCCTCCTCTGCACACCTTCCAGCTTGTCAACATCCTTCTTAAATTGTGGTGCCCAGAACTAGACACAGTATTCCAGGTGGGGTCTGAAAGGGGGCGTACAAAGCACCATCCAAATGTCTTAGGGAATCCACTCTGGGTTTGTGTAGGGTTTAATCCTTAGCCCTTTCTTCTCCTGAAGATATCCTGCAAGGCAACAGAGGTTTAGGACTGGGATTTCCTTATTGACTTGCTAGATTTATACCTAGATCAGCCTTCTCATATTTATTTGTCTCTCCCAAAGGGCTGTAATCACATGGCAAGTTCCTGCAGGCACAACCCTAAACAGAGAATGTGTGCGCTCAAAGTTCTCCCACAAAGCGTGCTTGCTATGACAAATACCCCTTAATCTCCCATCTTATAGTATAATTGCCAGAAACTTTTAAAAATGATGACCTATTATTTGAACAATAATTTTGAGTGAATCGGTGCACTGGGTTAGCTGTCATCTTTTCACTGCTGGCGCTAAAGTGAAAAGAAAAGAATGACCACAAAGTGAGGAGGGAGGCCAGGACACCTCGCAGGAGACGAAGGAAGTGATTTTCTGGTGAAGAAAAGCTTTGGGATGGCATAACAGCAACTGTTAAAAGACGGATTTGCATGGAAATGGAACAAAGCAAGAAGTATCAAGTTAAATTAAATCTCAATGAGGCAATGACAAGTCAACTGGTTGAAACAGCTTAAGCGCAAAAATTAAGAAAAGCTCCAGGTGCAGGGATAAAAGAGAAGGTTGGTGTTGTTGTTTTTTAAAAAACTCTTATGTGAAATTATATATAGAATCGCAAAACACCTCTAAATATCAGCAGTGCCAAACATTGACATAGCAGATCTGTTGGATGCTAAAACTGGGTGCTATGAAGGATGGGGGGGGGGGAAAGGGAGCGATGGTGGTGACAGGGGTTGTTTTAATTTCCTTTGCCCATAGCTGTCAACTGTTCCCTTTTTAAAAGGGAAATTCCCTTATTCCGAATAGGATTCCTCGCAAGAAAAGGGAAAAGTTGACAGCTATGTTTGCCACTCCAGCCCACAACATTTCTCCCTTCATATTTGCCGGCACTGTGATTCTTAAAGTTTATACAAGGTGGGTGCAGCTTGATGGTTTGTAGAGTTTTACAACATTGCACTCGATGTGCTTATTGCACACAAACTCTGCTGGAGTTTTTTCCGGAAATAAACTAGAGCAGTTAAGCATTTGTGTGGACCAAGTTAATTCAATAATTGTGGGTGCTAAGAGAAAGGGCTCAATATAAAAACACCAGAAGAGTGTGGCTGGAGATTCATCCAGTCAACCCATAGGCATCACAAGGTGGGTATGGTGGGTGCGGTTGGCCCTGGGTTCCATCTCGGGGGGGGAGGGGGGACAAAATGCTGTGTGAGACACTTTGGTGTTGGTGCATGCAGGCTTCCCGCTGCTGAAACGGTCCACCTGCCGGGTCTCCTTACTATAGGGCGGGTGGCAGAAGGCACACAATCTCCCCCCAAAAAGCTCAACAACTTTGGGTCCTCAAAACAAAGCTCAACAGATTTTGCTCTGCAAAAGAAAATGAAATATAGTCAAACCATTTTTGCAGGCCAAAAATAATAATTTCAATGTGGGGGGCGGGGTGTGACAAGAAATGTTCCGTACCAGATACCACCTGACCTTGCTATGCCACTGAGTCAATCACCCAGCTCCCTATGGTGGTGGTGGGGAGAAGATGCTTCTGAGAAGTCTACAAATCTGCATTGAGGAGGTAGGTCAGCTTATTGGTTCTGGATGAGATTCCTCTTCCTCTGAAGGAGTTGGTGTCCCTCAGAGGCCAGGAGGGCCTTTGACCAGCTTGGGTTGGTAAAACAGCTCAGGCTGTTCCTGTGGCAGCTTGGACCCTGCAGTCCTGGCTCTGCAAATGCAGCTTTCTCCCGATTGAAGTGCAGAGTGTTTGAGGACCGGGACATTCACAGGGAAACCAAAATGCACTGGGTAGAAACTGGGACCTTTTGCACTCTAGGCAAGTGCTCCATCAGTCTTCTACCAGTAAGCTCCATTGAATACTATGGGACTTGGGACATTCCTTCACATGTGGTGGGATTGTAAAATCATAAAGAAATATTGGGAAATGATTTATAACAAAATGAAGATGATGTTTAAAATAACCCTTGTTTAAAAAAAACCCAGAAGCTTTCCTATTACGTACTACAGGAATGGACCTACCAAAATCACAAAAGAATCTATCTATGAATTGTTGCTATCAAAGGGTTAAAAAGTAGCAGAAACGCTCTAATCACTGAGCAGCTGGAGGTCATTAGGCTTCCAGGAACATGAGTTTGTATAAATAGTCAGTCTCCCATGTGTTTGTTCCCTTTTCCCCTTCTCCCCTTTTGGGCGTGTTTGCTGATATGTGTGGTTCGTCACCGGGGTTTTTTTGTTTTTGTAAATAAACCTTATCTTTGAGTTCCAAACCGCTTGCTCCAAGGCTCCTCTTTGAAAAGATACTGCCTCTCCTGCCCTTCTTAAACTGCTGCGTGAAATGCTCTGCTGTAATGGGACTTGTGACGATGGAAGCGCACTGGGCATTTACATTAAACTAATAATAACTGCACGGATGTTATTAGCACAACATTGGAAAGAAGAAGGTGTCCCAACCAAAGAAGACTGGCAAGTTAAATTAATGGAATATGCTGAAATGGCAAAACTGACAATGAAACTAGGAGGAAGAGACGACAACGAATCAAGGAAGAATGGAAGATGTTTATTGCATATATACTGAAGCAATGTGTACAGGTTAATACATTAGCAGGGTTTTAAAACTACTTGTAATTTTGTTATGAATGGATAATAGGTGATGTAAACATGTTACAAATTTAACAATGGACATGCAGTATCTCGACAAACAATTGAACCAAGGAAGGGATTAGAGGAAAGTCAATCTGTTTTGTATTTGTTTTGTATTGCTTTTTTTATTGGAAAATTAGCAAACTGTTATTTTAAAAAAGAATACTATGGGACTTAATACAGTACTTCAGTTCAGAGGTATTAATCACCTTGGTTTTGGCGGAGAGGGAACCTTTCTCTGTTCTGCTTCAGGCAGCAAAAAGTATTGGGCTCACCATGCCTTGACTGGGGAGACATTCCTATGTTTGTACACCTTGAAGATAAAAATCAAATTATTATCCCACGACACAAAATAGTCGGCTTTTCTTTGGAAGGCTCCTGAGCGAAACTTCCTCTTTGAAAACGAATCGCTGGGTGTGTTGAATCACAACTTCCCAGACGAAAGTGGTAGGTTTTCATTTCTGGCCATTAATTTGATCCTCCTCAGTTGAAACGGCAACACGATAACGTCACGTCAACTTGTTTGCGATGGTTTCTACCATAACAGTGTGGCCTGTCTCACTTGGGGGTCTGTCACAAGGGATTCCCACCCCCTTCCCGCTCGCTACTTATGAAAGCCAAGCCTCCACATTCTTACAAGCAACAGAGACTTGATAAGCACACTTCCAAGTCCTGCTCCCCTCCTGCTCAGCCAGCCGTGCTAATACGGGGCAGCTTTTAAATGCTGGAGAGCATGTCTGCCCCCCTCCCAAGCCACTCCATACGTCCAAGGCCAGCTCTCAGAGTAAGCCCTGAAAGACGACCGATGCATGGAAGGAAGCTACACAACAGGCAACAACAGGAAAACTCTGGGCTTGTGGTTGCTGTGTTCAGATGCTGCCCTTGGATTAATACCATTTTTAAAAATAAAAAGCCTCCTGTTTGTATGAGCTCTGAGGGCCTTCTGGCAGTTCTCTCATTGCAAGAAGTGAGGTTACAGGCACTGGCGGAGGAAGAGGAGTGCCGGGGGAGCACACCGCCCCCGGCAGCACGATCCCGGTGGGGTGCCATTGCGGCTGGCCCCCTGCCCACGCAGCGTGCCATGCCCCTGCAGGCAGCACCCCACACTCCCAGGACGCATGCCAGCCCTGCCCCCGCCTGCTCTCCGCCCCTCGGTGCCGGAGCATGAAGCTCCATCACTGGTTACAGGGAACCAGGCAGAGGGCCTTCTCGGTGGTGGTGCCCGCCCTGTGGAACGCCCTCCCATCAGATGTTAAGGAAATAAACAACCACCCCTGAAGGCAGCCCTGTATCAGGAGGTTTTTAATGTTTGATGTCGAATTGTGTTTTTAATGTTTTGTTGGGTGCCACCCAGAGCGGCTGGGGAAACCAAGTCAGATGGATGGCATATAAATATTCTTATTGTTGTTTTTAAGAAATTAGAGATCTTTGGCCCAAATTAAGCCTGAGGTGGCCTGAGAGGCAACCATATTTGAAAGTTTGATACTCCCAAACGCCTCATGTGGAAAGTTGAGCAGAGAAATTACCCTTATCCTGGAATCCCCAATGTGGCCCCTGTGGGCACAGAGACACCCTCAGATAGGCCTTTGGTGCCCATGAAGACTCCCTGTCAATAATAATAATAATAATAATAATAATAATAATAATAATAATTTATGGAGGCTTCTTTGGTTGGGAAGGTTGCTCTGGGGGAAGGTTGCATCACCTCCTTTTTCAGATGGTGTTTGTTAAAATCAGTGCTCTGCTGGTTTGGGGCGCTTCTGAGCATTGTCAGTCCCGCCCCCCACCCATGAAACTGATATTTTGTTGTGCCCATGGTTGTTTCTCAGGTTTCCTCCCTGGTTCCTGAAACACGAGGGACCCATATATGTTACTGAACTGGGAATGGCAATAAAAGCGAAACAACACCAACAAGAACAGAATGGCAAACACTCATGATAGAGTATTTCCAGTTAGCAAAGTTGATTGGAAAACTATACGGAGAATGGAAAATATTTAAGGAATATATAAGACTATATTGTAAAAATGACATTATCCTAGCAGAATTGAATGATACTTGTGTATAATAAATAAATAGAATAAACATCTTAGAGGAATATATGGGAAAAGATATAAAACAAACTGTGCAATAGAATCAAGACAATAGAAAAAGTATAATGAGAATGATTGGAAGTTTTTCACAGAAGACTTTGATATTGTATAAATATCTGGTACTTTTAATTGTTACTTTTTTCTTTTCTTGTTACTTTTAAACTTCTTTTTGTACTTTTTGATGTGGAGAATTCTTTTTTTGTGCTTAACTTTGTTGTACTTACCTTTATTGTATGATTGTATTTTAAACCAATAAAGATGTATTAAAAAAAGGGAATGGCAATAAAAGTGGACAGCTCCTTCAGTCAATTGGCCTCGCTAGCAAGCGTTCTTGCTGCCCTTTCGCTGACATCCAAAGAACATACACGTTTCAAGTCACATTTCCTTGTGCTTTCATAATTATTTGAATCGGCTCTTCATTTCTCAGGGCACAGCTCAGTCCTGCCTTTCCTTTGTGCTTCTGGGAAGTGTTCCACCTTTCAAAAGAAGCATTTTTTAAACCACTAGATATGCATTTATTCAAATCTAAAATAATATTTCACCTTAGGATTGGGTTGGAAGGTGATATATTGCTAATATCAGAGGTGTTAGCCAAGGAGTATCCTCTCCCCTGACATACTAGGGGGGTGTAGAATCAGGTTCCCCCCCCCCAAGAGTTTGCTGCAGGATGGAAAAATGTACATGTGTTTTCAAGACACGGGAGACTGTTTTCCAACTTAAAAAAACCAAAAACAAACAAACCTTCCACCTGAGAATTTGCCATGCACTTATTGGCTACCCCATTGCAACCAAGGATGTTAAAGG
The DNA here is from genome assembly GCF_964252035.2 of Podarcis erhardii. Classification (NCBI taxonomy): domain Eukaryota; kingdom Metazoa; phylum Chordata; class Lepidosauria; order Squamata; family Lacertidae; genus Podarcis; species Podarcis erhardii. Next base: position 11,775,896 of record NC_138515.1, on the reverse strand, counting down.
GTTGTCCTGGTTTGTCCTACAGAATGGCTGGGACCACGGGGAGATTCCTAATCACTTCGGGAGCTGAAAACTGAGGATGAAGAAGCACTTTGTCGTGTCTGCGATTTGTATCTACGGTACGTACGGCTGCAACAGCCTGTGGACATTAGACATTTAAAAGACAGCCAATATGGAAGCTGGATTTCGAAGGGGCAGAGGAACCAGAGACCAAATTGCAAACATGCGCTAGATTATGGAGAAAAAGCTAGAGAGTTCCAGAGAGACATCGACTTCTGCTTCATTGACTATGCAAAAGCCTTTGACTGTGTCGACCACAGCAAACTATGGCAAGTTCTTAAAGAAATGGGAGTGCCTGGTCACCTCATCTGTCTCCTGAGAAATCTCTATGTGAGACAAGAAGCTACAGTTAGAACTGGATATGGAACAACTGATTGGTTCAAAACCAGGAAAGGAGTACGACAAGGCTATATATTATCTCCCTGCTTATTTAACTTATATGCAGAATTCATCATGCGAAAGGCTGGGCTGGATGAATCCCAAGCCAGAATTAAGATTGCCGGAAGAAATATCAACAACCTCAGATATGCAGATGACACAACCTTGATGGCAGAAAGTGAGGAGGAATTAAAGAACCTTTTAATGAGGGTGAAAGAGGAGAGTGCAGAATAAGATCTGAAACTAAACATCAAAAACCAAAAATCATGGCCACTGTGCCCATCACCTCCTGGCAAATAGAAGGGGAAGAAATGGAGGCAGTGAGAGATTTCACTTTCTTGGGCTTCATGATCACTGTAGATGGTGAAAGCAGTCACGAAATTAAAAGACGCCTGCTTCTTGGGAGAAAAGCAATGACAAACCTAGACAGCATCTTAAAAAGCAGAGACATCACCTTGCCAACAAAGGTCCGTATAGTTAAAGCTATGGTTTTCCCAGTAGTGATGTCTGGAAGTGAGAGCTGGACCATAAAGATGGCTGATCGCCAAAGAATTGATGCTTTTGAATTATGGTGTTGGAGGAGACTCTTGAGAGTCCCATGGACTGCAAGAAGATCAAACCTATCCATTCTGAAGGAAATCAGCCCTGAGTGTTCACTGGAAGGACAGATCCTGAAGCTGAGGCTCCAAGACTTTGGCCACCTCATGAGAAGAGAAAACTCCCTGGAAAAGACCCTGATGTTGGGAAAGATTGAGGGCACAAGGAGAAGAGGATGACACAGGATGAGATGGTTGGATAGTGTTCTCGAAGCTACCAGCATGAGTTTGACCAAACTGCGGGAGGCAGTGGAAGACAGGAGTGCCTGGCGTGCTCTGGTCCATGGGGTCACGAAGAGTCGGACATGACTAAATGACTAAACAACAACAACAATATGGAAGCCAGATTTTCCTTTCTCTTGAATGTGACGCACTAAGGTTTATCCTTGTGTGCAGAATCAAATTTGGCTCCCAGTACGTTTCCGAGAACAATTCAAAGTGCTGGTGTTGACCTTTAAAGCCCTAAACGGCCTCGGCCCAGTATACCTGAAGGAGCGTCTCCACCCCCATCGTTCTGCCCGGACGCTGAGGTCCAGCGCCGAGGGCCTTCTGGCGGTTCCCTCATTACGAGAAGCAAAGCTACAGGGAACCAGGCAGAGGGCCTTCTCGGTAGTGGCACCCGCCTTGTGGAACGCCCTCCCATCAGATGTCAAAGCGATAAATAACTACCTGACATTCAGAAGACATCTTAAGGCAGCCCTGTTCAGGGAAGTTTTTAATCTGTGATATTTTAGTGTATTTCTGGTTTTTATGGAAGCCGCCCAGAGTGGCTGGGGAAACCCAGCCAGATGGGCGGGGTACAAATAATAAATTATTATTATTATTATTATAAAAGTGGTGTATTTGGGTAGGAAACAGACATGCCCGAGTTGAATTTGCAGAATCATGCCCAACATCAAAATAACCAGGTGAGCCAAAAGGAAAAGCCGATTCCTCTAGACAATCGTCTTCAGGAATCTGAGCACTCTGTAAATCCATTGGAAGAGGATTTTCTCAGCTCCTTCAGGAATCTCCCTCAGGAAGAGCAACAGTCATCAAGAGGCTTGATCTTATGAGCCAGACATTGAAAGAGATTAAAGAATCAGAGGTAGAGACTGACAATAGACCCAATGGCCGCAACAGAATGATAACTATAGAACCACTAGAGTACTGGACAAAGATGAGATACTTAGATGAGGAGGAATCAGGAACTACGCCCAAGGAATCCCCGCTGGTGAGCAATTTGCAAAGAAAAGGCCCAGTGAACACAAACGTGAGTACTTTATGTACAACGACTGAAATAATGAAACATCTGGATCATCCCACTAGCATTAGCAATACCCTGTTGCCTCAAAAACTGGTAAACTCCGAGAGTACATTGGCCAGCAATTGACAAAGAGTAAATCACTGTAAAACAATTAAACTTCTCTCATGGAATGTAACAGGGTGGCTGAACAAGACCCAAGACAGTGATTTCTGTTCCTATCTACAAACACACGATATCAAGTGGTGTTTTGGATTTTGGATTACAACACGAAATCAAGAAGAAGAAAATTAAAATATTTAACACAGACCTAACCCGCCTGCTAAATTAATGGATGGATTATATGAATATGAGCGAAAGTGGAATGGACCAGTGGCTGCCAAAATAAATGAAGGATTAACATCGGAAATGCTTTATTTGGACCATTTATTAATTAAGAAATGCAGTAATTATATTAGATCATTACTCCCCGGACTTTAGAGCATGGGAAGTCACCCAAAATATATATAATTTGGCATTGTATAATTGGCTTTTTTTATGGTTGTATGATAATTTGGAACGTTTTATTGTGGCTTTTGTTGGATTGTTAAAATGGAAATTTAATAAAATCATAAATAAAATAAAAGACCTACAGTGGTACCTCAGGTTACATACGCTTCAGGTTACAAACTCTGCTAACCCAGAAATAGTGCTTCAGGTTAAGAACTTTACTTCAGGATGAGAACAGAAATCGTGCTCCAGCGCGGCAGCAGCAGGAAGCCCCATTAGCTAAAGTGGTGCTTCAGGTTAAGAACAATTTCAGGTTAAGTACGGACCTCCAGAACGAATTAAGTACTTAACCCGAGGTACCACTGTACTAATATATACTTCAGTTCCATTTGCTCCGGTTTTGAGGTCTCTGAGGAAACCTTGCCCTCCTGATTATTTAAGACATGGATTCTGCTCTGTGGCACTTCTAGTTTCAACCGCATCATTTATAACAAAAACAGAGCAAGATACTTTCTTTTTCCTTTTCTTTTCTTCTTTAAAAATCCAAACACAAAACTTCCATTTCCAAAAACATGCTGAGAATCAATGCCAAAGATTTCAGGCCGGCAAATCAGCAATTAACCAGATAGATTTGACTGAGTGTCTCGGGCTCCGATCATTTGCATACAATCTTCAGGGGATTCCTGTCATTGGTAGCTCCCAGACCCTCAGAGTCAGGAGCATCAGTCTAATAAAGTGGAACCGTTATTTTTCCTTGGAAGAAAAAAAAAATGGAGAGGGAGGAAATTGAGAAGTGTGACCGCAACTGCGTAACAGAAATATGATTGAGGGATTTGGTGTGGTGTGGAAGAAAAAAGCTGGTATGAAGATGGAGAATGGGGGAGGGTGCAGGGAGAGCGTTTTGTTTCTGTTTTATGAAATAACACCGTTTTCTTGTTTTAAATTTGCTTTTGCTAGGAACAGCTGCTTCCAGGTCAGATATCAATGGCATTTGGAAACCAGCCCTAATGAAGTGAGCATGCAGCTACTATTAACATTAATTTTATTTTCATGCTCTTGGAGCCCAGCATATAAAGAATTGTTTAAGCAGGCACAGCGGGGTCTGTTAAAAAGAGCACCAGTCATAGCAGAGATATATATATATATAGATATATAGATATATAGATATATAGATATATAGATATAGATATAGATATAGATATAGATATAGATATAGATATAGATATAGATATAGATATAGATATAGATATAGATATAGATATAGATATAGATATAGATATAGATAGAATAGCATTTATTATTTTATTTCATCTATGCATATACTGCTTAATACAAATATAGTTTACAAGCACTTTGCAAAAATAAGAGAAGCAATAGGTTGTCTTCAAGAGAGTCATTCCGTTTGTGCAAGGACTTCTGCTTCTGCAACAGAACGTCCCCTTATTCCTCTTTCCACCTTCCCAAATTGGATAAAGAGGCTTGGGGACAGATTTGGGGACAGATTTTGGAGAGAAAGAGGAAGATCCATTTAATAATAATAATAATAATAATAATAATAATAATAATAATAATAATGTTTTTATTAAGGTTTTCTTGGGTAGCAATAGAACACGCAGAATCTCTGTTTTCAAGTCATGGAATCATTCAAACTAATCAGTCCTATTCAGAGTGGTCCAGCTCTCACTTCCATACATCACTACTGGGAAAACCATAGCTTTAACCATAGCGTTAAAGAAGTCTGATCGTCGAATAATTGATGCTTTTGAATTATGGTGCTGGAGGAGACTCCTGAGAGTCCCATGGACTGCAAGAAAATCAAACCTCTCCATTCTGAAGGAAATCAGCCCTGAGTGCTCACTGGAAGGACAGATCCTGAAGCTGAGGCTCCAATCCTTTGGCCACCTCATGAGAAGAGAAGACTCCCTGGAAAAGACCCTGATGTTGGGAAAGATGGAGGGCACAAGGAGAACGGGACGACAGAGGACAAGATGGTTGGATAGTGTTCTTGAAGCTACCAGCATGAGTTTGACCAAACTGCGGGAGGCAGTGGAAGACAGGAGTGCCTGGCGTGCTCTGGTCCATGGGGTCACAAAGAGTCGGATACGACTAAACAACTAAACAACAGCAACATTCAGAGTGAGGCATTACTGCTAGATGCAAGATGGGCACGTTTTGAAGACGTCTTAAGAGCCAGGGGTCCCTCCCCCCCTTCTTGCCAAGGCAAATCCTGAGCCACAAAACACACCTCTGTCCCTACTAAAACTTTTGCATCTCAGAATTTAAATTCAGTGTGCATCCATCAAAATAAACAAGGCATCCCAGTCAGAGACAATAGAGCCTTTTGCAGCACAACCGAAAGTTTGCTCAAAAGTAGGCTCATTGAGTTTGATGTTGTTTGCTCCCAAATAAATGTGCATAGGATCACAGCAGTTTTTAGACAACAGGCTGGCAGCAACCCAGCATTTGCAAAATGTCATATTTTGCATGGCTTTGTAAGACTTGCTGCTGATTGAAGAATTAGACCTTTTATAAAGGATCCATTTGTCTAGACAATTAAATTACCAGAAAATGGTCAGTCTTCCTTCATTTTGTCCGGCTATTGCATTCAGGTTATGTTACCTGCCAGATTAAATTTCAGTGTATTTTAAAACTTTCTTTTTCTTTTTTCAAGCAGTGGCTTTTAGGTAACAAGCAAAACAAATAGCAAAGGCAGCTCTTTTCCTGTAATATTCTCGAGTCGCTGCCTGAGCCAAGAACTGAAGGTAGGGCAAAGTAACAAAGTGCGCAGTGCCATCTTGTGGTTTCAAACAAGAATTCTCATTTGCCAACTAAAAGAAGAGAGATGGATGGACTGGTTTTTGCTCATGCATTTCTACTAATTCAAAATGTTGTTTCGGGTAAACCCTGGACTGGCAGACACCAGATATAAATAAGGCCATTTCACAGCAGATTTATCTCAGAAAATATAACCAGCAGGCTGCAAGAATGCCATCGTTTGTGCATCTCCATGTACAAGGTCTGAACATGAATGTTCAAGGTCTCATGTACAAGGTGCAAGTGTACAAGGTCTCGGCTCAGCTCTAGTTTGGAAGGTACTTTTTTAGTCTTGGGCTCACAAGAGTTTCAAGCCTACAAAATAGCAAGCAGCCATGCTGCTTCTTTTTATCTGCACACAGTGGTGTAGCATGGGTTGCCAGTGCCCGGGGCTGTTCCGGGAGAGAGGTGTTGAAATTTTGCACCCCTATCAATTCTGCACCCAGGGCAACCACCCCTGTGTCCCCCGTGCTGTACCACTGGCCTCACACTTCAGAAGCTTAGGGAAACTTTGGTTGGGTTTTTTTGGGGGGGGGCAGATGGTTGGCTCAGTGTATACCATTCAGAGAGGCTGAGGCAACCTAGTCAGATGGGTGGGAGGAGAAGGAGGAGGAGGAGGAGGAGGAGGAGGAGGAGGAGATGGAGATGATGGAGATGATGGAGATGATGGAGATGATGGAGATGATGGAGATGGAGATGGAGATGGAGATGATGGAGATCATGGAGATCATGGAGATCATGGAGATGATGATGGAGATGATGGAGATCATGGAGATGGAGGAGGAGGAGGAGATGGAGATGGAGAATAAATGATGATGTTAGATATACAAAGGACACATGGCACCTAGCAAACCTATTGTGTTGATGACCAACACAATCTAGTGAACACAGTATTGGTTTATGGACTTGCAAGGAAAATGTGCAGATTCTTGCTTTGCTGTGGAGCTCAAAGAGAGGATTTGAGCAATTCACAATTCCTTCCTTCCTTCCTTCCTTCCTTCCTTCCTTCCTTCCTTCCTTCCTTCCTTCCTTCCTTCCTTCCCAATTCACAATTTCTCAGTCTCAGTACCCCATCCTTAGCATGGGGCTTTCATATAGAAGTGAGGATGAACATGGAAATGGACCGTTTATAAGCTAGCCCTGCATCCTCTGGCACTGAGACAGGTCAATCTTTTTTGTTTCACTCCTTTTTCTGGTCAAAAGGTGTTGGAGGTTTTTGAAGCACAGAACCCTGCAAAACCTATTTAACCAAGACTGAAAGTTGAATGCGTGCGTGTCTACAGCATGGGGGGAAGGAAGGCATTTTTTCCACATCAGCCTTGGCACGTAAATGAAGGGAATATGTGTCTCATTGCTACAGCCCCTGAAGCTGCTGAGCTTGACTAGAGGAGCTGCCATTTCTCTCAGGTAATGCCTCAAATGCACTTTCTCGCTCCCGTCATGACTCCGTGTCATTCATTATGTTGGGCTCCCAGAGCTGGCAGTCTCCAGAAGGCAGATGTGATTTAGAGCCATCTCTTCCTTGCACAGTCTGTGCCAGAAGAAAAATGTTAACACTTGTAATGCCACACAACTGAATCCTTTAAGGAGGGAAATGGCAGCGTCGGAAGAGGAAGCAGGTCAATATCTGCTAGATTAAAATAAATATGTATGAGCTAATGGCAATCAAGGCAAAAAAAGAAATAAATTGGCTTCTATAGGGTTCTGTCATCCCTGAGAAACCTTGAACTTGATGTTTCTTTCCATTCAAGCAACTCTTCAGATTAGTATAACCACTTCTGATTTATGAACCAAGTTCGCATCCCTCCCAAAGGATGTGTGCAAGTGTACAAATAACCTCTCTTAAGTATGCTAAGCCCGACTCCCTCTTCAGCATTTTAGTGTAAATTCCTTCTAAAAATGCACATTTTAATATGCATTTTGCCTTGTAGGAAGAATTTTGCAAAGCAATTTCCCCCTAACTTAATGCATTTCTGCATGTTATCTTCACTAATATATATGCATGTTTATAGAATCATAGAATCATAGAGTTGGAAGAGACCACAAGGGCCATCGAGTCCAACCCCCTGCCAAGCAGGAAACACCATCAGAGCACTCCTGACATATGGTCGTCAAGCCTCTGCTTAAAGACCTCCAAAGAAGGAGACTCCACCACACTCCTGGGCAGCAAATTCCACTGTCGAACAGCTCTTACTGTCAGGAAGTTCTTCCTAATGTTTAGGTGGAATCTTCTTTCTTGTAGTTTGGAACCATTGCTCCGTGTCCGCTTCTCTGGAGCAGCAGAAAACAACCTTTCTCCCTCCTCTATGTGACATCCTTTTATATATTTGAACATGGCTATCATATCACCCCTTAACCTCCTCTTCTCCAGGCTAAACATGCCCAGCTCCCTTAGCCGTTCCTCATAAGGCATCGTTTCCAGGCCTTTGACCATTTTGGTTGCCCTCCTCTGGACACGTTCCAGTTTGTCAGTGTCCTTCTTGAACTGTGGTGCCCAGAACTGGACACAGTACTCCAGGTGAGGTCTGACCAGCGCAGAATATAGTGGCACTATTACTTCCCTTGATCTAGATGCTATACTCCTATTGATGCAGCCCAGAATTGCATTGGCTTTTTTAGCTGCCGCATCACACTGTTGGCTCATGTCAAGCTTGTGGTCAACCAAGACTCCTAGATCCTTTTCACATGTACTGCTCTCAAGCCAGGTGTCACCCATCTTGTATTTGTGCCTCTCATTTTTTTTGCCCAAGTGCAATACTTTACATTTCTCCCTGTTAAAATTCATCTTGTTTGTTTGGGCCCAGTTCTCTAATCTGTCAAGGTCGTTTTGAAGTGTGATCCTGTCCTCTGGGGTGTTAGCCACCCCTCCCAGTTTGGTGTCATCTGCAAATTTGATCAGGATGCCCTTGAGTCCATCATCCAAGTCGTTGATAAAGATGTTGAATAAGACCGGGCCCAAGACAGAACCCTGTGGCACCCCACTAGTCACTCTTCTCCAGGATGAAGAGGAACTATTGATGAGCACCCTTTGGGTTCGGTCAGTCAGCCAGTTACAAATCCACTGAGTGGTAGCATAGTCAAGTCCGCATTTTACCAGCTTCTTTACGAGAATATCATGGGGCACCTTGTCAAATGCCTTGCTGAAATCAAGGTAGACTACATCCACTGCGTTCCCTTCATCTACCAGGCTTGTAATTCTGTCAAAAAACGAGATCAGGTTAGTCTGACATGACTTATTTTTCAGAAATCTATGCTGACTATTGGTGATCACGGTATTCCTTTCTAGGTGCTCACAGACTGTTTGCTTAATGATCTGCTCCAGAATCTTCCCTGGTATTGATGTCAGACTGACTGGGCGGTAATTATTTGGGTCCTCTCTTTCCCCCTTTTTGAAAATAGGGACAACATTTGCCCTCCTCCAGTCTGCTGGGACTTCGCCTGTTCTCCAGGAATTCTCAAAGATGAGTGCCAGTGGTTCTGAGATCACATCTGCCAGTTCTTTTAATACTCTTGGATGCAGTTCATCTGGCCCTGGAGACTTGAATACATCTAAACTAGCCAAGTATTCTTGTACTATCTCCTTAGTTATTCTGGGCTGTGTTTCCTCTGCTGAATCATTTGCTCCAAATTCTTCAGGTCGGGCATTGTTTTCTTTATCGGAGAAGACTGAGGCAAAGAAGGCATTGAGGAGTTCAGCCCTTTCTGTATCCCCTGTTTGCATTTCACCATCTTCTCCTCTGAGTGACCCCACTGTTTCTTTGTTCTTCCTTTTGCTGCGAACATACCCATAAAAGCCTTTTTTGTTGCTTTTAACCTCTCTAGCAAGCCTGAGTTCATTCTGTGCTTTAGCTTTTCTGACTTTGTGTCTACACGTGCTGGCTATTTGTTTGAATTCCTCTTTGGTGGTTTCCCCCCTTTTCCATTTTTTGTACACATCCTTTTTTAATCTTAACTCAGTTAAAAGTTCTTTAGATAGCCACCCTGGCTTCTTTAGGCACCTTCCATGTTTCCGTCTCATTGGTATTGCCTGAAGTTGTGCTTTTACTATCTCCCTCTTAAGAAACTCCCAGCCATCATGAACTCCCTTTCCTTTTAGTATTACTGTCCATGGGATCTCACCCAGCACTTTCCTAAGTTTTATGAAGTCGGCTTTCTTAAAGTCAAGAAATTGAGTCCTAGTATGCTTGGCTGCTCCTTTCCGCTGTATAGTAAACTTCAGAAGAGCCTAATGATCCTTCCACTTCTACCCCACTAACCAGGTCATCAACATTGGTTAGGACCAGATCTAAAATGGCTGTTCCTCTTGTTGCTTCTCCCACGTTCTGGACAATGAAGTTGTCTGCAAGGCCAGTGAGGAATCTGCTTGACCTTATGCTCTTGGCTGAGTTTGACATCCAGCAAATATCTGGGTAATTAAAGTCCCCCATTACTACTATCTCCCTTCCTTTTGCATGCTTGGCCATCTGTTCCAGGAAGGCATCATCTATGTCCTCCGTTTGGCTTGGGGATCTATAGTAAACTCCCACAATGAGGTCCCTGTTATTCTTCTCTCCCTTAATTTTGACCCAAATGCTCTCACTTTGGCTTTGAGGTTCTAAATCTTGGATCTCTTCACAGGTATACACATCCCTGACATATAATGCCACGCCTCCTCCTTTCTTGTCTGGTCTGTTTCTCTGAAATAGATTGTATCCCTCCATTATTACATTCCAGTCGTGGGACTTATCCAACCAGGTTTCAGTGATGCCTATTATGTCATATTTTGTTTGCTGTACCAAGAGCTCAAGCTCATCTTGTTTATTACCCATGCTTTGCGCATTAGTGTACAGACATTGAAGTCCATTAATCATTCCCCCGTGTCTCTTATTTAAGGAGTTTTTCCGCCCATCACTAGGTCTGCGTGCTGTTTGCTCAATTCGGTCTATGACATTTGGATGATCATCAATTGATAGACTCCTACCTTCAGCAGCACTGTCTTCCTCCCCCACTTTAGTCAGTTTAAAGCCCTCCTGATGAGGTTTCTGAGATTTTTGGCAAAAACATTCCTCCCAACCGTTGTGAGGTGCAGCCCATCTCTTGCCAGAAGTCCATCTTCAAGAAACTGCAGTCCGTGATCTAAGAATCCAAACCGTTCCTGTTTACACCATTTGCGAAGCCAGCTGTTCACTTCCACTATTTTTCTCTCTCTCCCTGGGCCACGTCGTTCAACTGGGAGGACAGATGAGATGACAATTTGTGCATTTAATTGCTTCAATTTCCTGCCCAGAGCCTCATAGTCTCTTTTGATCTTCTGGAGGCTATTGCTTGCAGTGTCATTGGTTCCCACATGAACCAAGAGGAAGGGGTATTTGTCAGTGGGTTTTATGATTCCTTGCAGTCGTTCAGTTACATCTTGGATCTTAGCCCTGGGGAGACAGCACACTTCCCGAGACATTTTGTCAGGCCCACAGATCACTGCTTCTGTTCCCCTCAGTAGGGAATCCCCTATCACCACTACACGCCTCCTCTTAGGTTTGGTCGGGGTTCTTCCATGAGCTGTCCATTCCAAGGTCGCCTGCACATTCCCTGAGGACTGACTTTGCTGTTCGTCTTCATATACCTGGTCGACTGTAATGAGGGAGAGATCCTCAAATGGAGTCTGCTCTCCGTCTTCCATGCTAGGGGAGAGGACCTCAAAGCGATTGTGTATTTCTAAACAATCAGAGCGAACCCTGGGCTTCCTACTTCTTTGAGTCACATTTCTCCATATATCTGGCTCCTGTGTTGGTGAACTAGCCTCCTTCTCAGGGGAGTCCCCTGTCTCCTCCTTGGTGGAGACGGTGTGCTCTGTTGCTTCCAAGAAGAGCTCCAGCTCTCTAATTCTTTGGAGCGTAGCTACACGTTCCTCCAGTTGCTGGACTTTGTCTTTTAAGAGGGCAATCAACATGCAATTGCTGCAGGTAAAGCTGCCTGCAACCTTTGGCAAGATGGCAAACATTGTGCAGGAACCGCAGGCGACTGCAGCTGCTCCCTCACTCTCCATCTTGAGAACGTGTCATTGGGGGTGGCTACAGTGGTCCTCCATCATAAGAAGCGTGCAGACAGGACAAATAACTCCCCCCAAAAAACCCCTAGGTCTCCCCCAACAAACGTTTGAGACTAGCTCCCCTAAATCTAAAAGATGGATCAAACTGCACGCGCCTAGCGGCGCGCGGCGCTGCCCTGCAAGCTCTGATAAGCTCCTCCCACAGCTAATCACCTACCTCAACAGAAACCCTGCCCCCTCTGACCTTTGCACAGGGAGAGCAGCTAATCAGCCACAAAGAAACACACACAGGAGGAAACCCTTTTTGCTCCTTCTTCAGCTTATGCCCACTTTACTCTAGTATATGTGTTTCAGTAAGGGACGTGGGTGGTGCTGTGGGTTAAACCACAGAGCCTAGGACTTGCTGATCAGAAGGTTGGCGGTTCGAATCCCCGCAATGGGGTGAGCTCCCGTTGTTCAGTCCCTGCTCCTGCCAACCTAGCAGTTCAAAAGCATGAAGTGCAAGTAGATAAATAGATACCGCTCCAGCGGGAAGGTAAACGGCATTTCCGTGCGCTGCTCTGGTTCGCCAGAAGCAGCTTAGCCATGCTGGCCACATGACCCAGAAGCTGTACACCAGCTCCCTTGGCCAATAAAGCGAGATGAGCGCCGCAACCCCAGAATCGGACACGACTGGACCTAATGGTCAGGGGCCCCTTTACCTTTACCTATGTGTTTTGGTAACGTGCATTGTAAAATCTGGATAAGTGGGAATTTCAGAGGATGGCTGTGTTTCTGTCTGCATAATCTTTCTGAAAACAATAGGCAGTTTATAGGCAGTTAGTAGGTTCGCCTATAAATCCAAACTGAATTGAATATCTCCCCCATCCTTACTCAGAAGGAAGTAGCACCCAGGTAAGGATGAAGGGAGAATTTTGTTTGGTTTCCATTATAATGAAAACTTGCCCACTTCACAATCCTCTAATCAGGAAAGAAAGCAAAACACACCTTTCTAACTTACATTTCTTTGAATTTTGCACTGCATTTTCTTCTACCCCTGCCTTGCCCAGAGTACAAAATATGGACATTAGGGGAAAGTACACGTAAACAGGTTGTATGCATGGAAAACAACACACAAAATGCAGTATGTTTTGTGAAATGGGCTTCAGATGTGCCTATCTGTCATGGGGGGAGGGGGTTAGCTGAGATTCCTGTATTGCAGGATGGGGCTAGATGACCCGGGGGGGGGGGTCTCTTCCAACTCTATTATTTTACAATACAGTGGTACATACTTGGGTTACATACACTTCAGGTTACAGTGGTACCTCGCAAGACGAATGCCTCGAAAGACGAAAAACTCGCAAAACGAAAGAGTTTTTCGTTTTTTGAGCTGCTTCACAAGACAGATTTCCCTATGGGCTTGCTTCACAAGACGAAAACGTCTTGCAAGTTTGTTTCCTTTGTCTTGCAAGTTTCTTTCCTTTTTCTTAAAACCGTGCATTCACTTCGAGGAGCAACTCATAGCACGCGGTGTGGTAGCCTTTTTTGAGGTTTTTGAAGACTTTGGTGATTTTTGAAGCTTTTCCAAAGTCCGTGCTTCGCAAGACGAAAAAATCGCAAGACGAAAAAACTCATGGAATGAATTAATTTCGTCTTGCGAGGCACCACTGTACAGACTCCATTAACCCAGAATAGTGCTTCAGGTTAAGAACTTTGCTTCAGGATAAGAACAGACATCGTGCTCCGGTGGCGCGGCAGCAGCAGGAGGCCCCATTAGCTAAAGTGGTGCTTCAGGTTAAGAACAGTTTCAGGTTAAGAACGGACCTCCGGAACTGGATATTTACATGTTTGGGAAACAACAAAGGTGCTGATTGCAAGGAAACAAGAAAGGCCAGCTATGAAAATGGATTAAAATTACTAGAAGGATGAGAAGGTGATTAAAGAAGAAGAACGAAGGAGCAACATCAGGAAGCAATGGACATATGTTTGCAACAGGAGCGGGAAACCTAATCATTATTTTTTTTAAAAAAAATGCATTACATTTAAATAATTAAGATTGATTTGTTAAAATTTGGAACACACAGACACACAGAGAGAGAAAGCATATATATTAGGGAAGTGAAAATGTGCGGAAATTTTCATGCAGGGATTTTTTTTTAATGAAAACTGATGTAGAAGTAGAGTGAACTGAACATAAGATTGGGAAAGCAAGAAGTGAGGGGAACCAAAATACACAGATTTTCCCAGCCCTGACTCCAGAGAAGTACCCATCGGATTGCAGCTTTAGTGAGGCACATGGCAAGAAAGTTCAACTTAGGCAGCAGTCTTATACATGCGAACCATTAAGTAAGGTCCACTGAACGAAAAGGGGCTTCCTTTTGAGTAGACATGCCTTTGTTGTTGTTGTTGTTGTTGTTGTTGTTGTTGTTGTTTAGTCGTGTCCGACTCTTCGTGACCCCATGGACCAGAGCACACCAGGCACTCCTGTCTTCCACTACCTCCCGCAGTTTGGTCAAACTCATGCTGGTAGCTTCAAGAACACTAGGGAGTCTTCTCTTTTCATGAGGTGGCCAAAGTATTGGAGTCTCAGCTTCAGGATCTGTCCTTCCAGTGAGCACTCAGGGCTGATTTCCTTAAGAATGGAGAGGTTTAATATTTTTGCAGTCCATGGGACTCTCAAGAGTCTCCTCCAGCACCATAATTCAAAAGCATCAATTCTTTGGCAATCAGCCTTCTTTATGGTCCAGCTCTCACTTCCATACATCACTACCGGGAAAACCATAGCTTTAACTATATGGACCTTTGCCTAGGGGTGTTATTTCGGAGACTCTGCCAGAAGACCAGCTATGGGTGTAAAGCGCTGTTCACCAACCTGGTGCTCTCCAGATGTTCTGAATGTCCATTCTCATCAACCTTAATGTTACCAATGCTAACTGGAATGCATGGGAAATGTAGCACACCTGGTTGGGTTAATCTGGTGCACGAAATCCCCTCACTGGCCATGGCTGGTTTTCTTGTAGTTCTTCTTTTCTTTACCCGGCGCAGAGGCTGAATCTCCACCTCACGTCTCTTAGGCTGTTAACTCAAGACTTTAAGACATACAGGGGCACTTTGGTTCTCAGACTTAATCTGTTCCAGAAGTCCATTCGAAAACCAAAGCCTTCCAAAACCAAGGCGTGCTTTCCCATAGAAAGGAATGCAAAACGGATCAATCCATTCCAGACTTTTAAAAACAACAATTTAACATGAATTTTACTTTTTACTATCTAAAGAGACCATTTATCCACAAAATGAAAGCAATAAACAATGTACTGCAGTCACACAATCAATCCATCCATCCATCACTAGCTGAACTGGGTTCCACACAGTCACCAAAACAAAACAAGAAAGCCTCAAAAACAAAAACGCAAAATAAATAGCAAAAACAGACAGACCTCAGCGTAGAAGGGTGACACTCAAATCAGAAGTGCAACACTCAAAACTGGAACAGTTACTTCCGGGTTTGCAGTGTTTGGGTTCCAAGTTGAGACCCAAGGTGTTTGAGAACCAAGGGACCACTGTACTTGAATCCAGACCAGCAGACACTGGGGAGAAAGGAAAGGTGACCCCCTCTATGCCAAGAGGCCTCTGGCTGTCCTGGGCTGGAGACAGGGCACTGGGCCCAAGAGACCTTTGGTCTGATCTAGCCAGGCTGCTCTTGTGCTCAAAGGGTCTTCCTCCTGATGCTTGCCATTTGTAACTTGATGATAGCGAAAGCTTCCCATTCGCGAAGCAGCTTCAGGCTTTGAAAAATAAAATCTCTCAGCAGCGTGGAAGTAACAAGATTATTACAAAGGGTAGGAGGACACCTTGCTATAAATAATTTTTATTTCCAGATGAATTCTGGAGCACCGTGGCACCGAACAAACCCATCATTACTTTTAGTGCCTGTGCTCAAACATTCGCTGTTTACAACATGTCAGTTTGCCGTTTGGAAACTCCTGCAATGTGAGTTGGAGAAGCGCAGGTGTCATTGTGAATGGGGGCAATGGCACTGTGTGGCGTTTGCCCTCCTAGGTGGGTCATAAGGAAAGGGTGAAATGAGTGTGAAGTGATTGGCCAGTGGGAACCCAAGGGGAGGAGTTCTAGTTGGAGTTGTTGGAAAGTCAGTTGGAAGTTGGAGGAGGAAGAGGGAGGATAAGTCTGTGGGTTGGTCGAGTTTTGATGTGAGAGAGTGAGAGAAACTGATAGGAGGAGTCAGATAGACAGTTGGGATAATCAGTTAGCAGTTATTAGGAAGGTATAGGCCGGTATAGGGACGTGGATGGCGCTGTGGGTTAAACCACAGAGCCTAGGACTTGCCGATCAGAAGGTCAGCGGTTCGAATCCCCATGACGGGGTGAGCTCCCGTTGCTCGGTCCCTGCTCCTGCCAACCTAGCAGTTCGAAAGCACTTCAAAGTGCAAGTAGATAAATAGGTAAGGTAAACGGCGTTTCGGTGCGCTGCTCTGGTTCGCCAGAAGTGGCTTAGTCATGCTGGCACATGACCTGGAAGCTGTATGCCGGCTCCCTCGGCCAATAAACAAGTTTATGGTTACAGTTAATTTTTCTTGTCAATTTCTTATCCTTAGTTTCTATACCGGCTTAAAGGTAAAGGTAAAGGGACCCCTGACCATTAGGTCCAGTTGTGGCTGACTCTGGGGTTGCGGCGCTCATCTCGCTTTATTGGCCAAGGGAGCCGGGCTTCCGGGTCATGTGGCCAGCATGACTAAGCCACTTCTGGCGAAGCAGAGCAGTGCACGGAAACGCCGTTTACCTTCCCGCCAGAGTGGCAACTATTTATCTACTTGCACTTTGACATGCTTTCGAACTGCTAGGTTGGCAGAGCAGGGACCGAGCAACAGGAGCTCACACCATCGCAGGGATTCGAACTGCCGACCTTCTGATCGGCAAGTCCTAGGCTCTGTGGTTTAACCCACAGCGCCACCTGCATCCCTATTCTCTGTCCCCAAAGGCAGCTCCTCTCTCTCAGAAGGCCTTACTGACCAGGAAACAGATCAATCCAGAGAAGTTTGTTCATGCTAAATTCCAGGTGACATTCATATTCATAGTTAGGTAGGTGAAACCCACATCAGTTGTGACCCACTTATTCCTAAGCTCCCCATTAGGGATGATGGACAATGAGGCTGGGAAACCTCCGTGTTAAATAAGCACAGAGATTCTGTGCCAAAAGGGAAATTGCAAACCAGCCCTCGATCATGGGAAAAAAAGGGAAGAAAAATGGAAAAGGCTGAAGGACTTTTGAGAAGCCTTGAAAGAATCAGGAACATCAATCACTGCCAGCAATGTAGAATAAATGGTATGGCACGGCGATCATAATCAGTGACCTAAAAAGAAGATGTCTGCTAATAATATACCTTAGCCATGAAACAGGCAGCTTGATACAAGGTATAATTTGAGGAGCCCATGGCAGCTAGGATGCCAGTCTAAGCACTTGCAAGGACAGGAGCATAGAAAGCAAAGGAGCCCAAACTGGCTGGTAATTTTTTGCTGGGATGCCAGGGGGGGAAAGCGGCAAGTCGTGTAAAAAGGGTGGGCACTGTTTCTTGCTATGTGATTAAACCGAATTAGAGAGATAAAGTGAAGTTTGGGACCAATACAACTTCCAGCGGTAGGATGTGGGGCAGCTGCCTTGTTTATTCTGTGTTCAAGCAGAAATATCGCCAGATTTCAGTGAGTCGGACTAAGTGGGGGTTGCGCTGAGGCAATACCAAGCCAGCCTCTTGGTAGGAAAGGGAATCATTTGGAATTTTCCCAAGTATAAAATACAGGGCTTTGACTACTGAGAAGGTGCAGTATGTCCAAATGTTGTGTTGATTTCTTGGAAGAAAATGAGTGGACTGTATGCTACGGTTAAAAAAACAACAACCCCAAACCAGTTGCTAATGCATAAATAAGGGATCAAGGCCCAGGTCACATCTTTAGATAGTAAAGGTCACTTATGAACACAAGTGTTTTACTCATATAAATAAACAACAACAATGACAACAGGGCTGCCATAGATCCGGATTTTCCTGGGATTTTCCTGGGATTTCAAAGGTGGAATTGACATCTGGGGAGAATTTCCAAATCTTAGACAAGTCAATCGAAAAATTGTGGTTTCTTTTAATTTAAAAAGCTCAATAACTTTCTGGTTTTCCTTAAAAATGCTCAAAAAAATTGGGGATTTTCTAAAGAAAAAAAAGCTCAACCCTACTGTTTGGCATCTCTTTTGAGCTGCTTCCTATTTTGGGATTTGACAGTCTCTTTATATCCCAGTTTTTGGAGGTGCAGGAAAGAGTTAGAATGGCTTCACCCAGTGCTTTTTTTTCTGCTAAAAAATGTTTGGGGATACAGTAGTACCTCAGGTTAAGTACTTGATTCATTCTGGAGGTCTGTTCTTAACCTGAAACTGTTTTTAACCTGAAGCACTTTAGCTAATGGGGCCTCCTGCTGCTGCCACACCGCCAGAGCACGATTTCTGTTCTCATCCTGAAGCAAAGTTCTTAACCTGAGGTAATATTTCTGGGTTAGCAGAGGCTGTAACCTGGAGCATGTGTAACCTGAAGTATCTGTAACCCGAGGTACCACTGTGTTCTCATTTTGACTCAAGAAAACCACCATTTTATAGTTCAAATTGGGAAAAATAAATACATTAAATGGACAAAAGTACAAAGATTCACAAAATGTTTAGGGATATGCATAACCCTGCATCCCCCCAGAAAAAAAAGCACTGGCTTGACCCATCATGAGATCACTGGGTAAGAGCTATGGCTCAGAAGCAGAGCACACATTTTACATGTAAAAGGTCCTGGGATTGAATCAGGGATGCTAAATGTCAGAAGATTCAGGACTGCTGAAGTACCATGTCACATGGTGTGTGGTTAAACTATGGAATCCACACTGACAAGAGGCACTGATGACCAACAACCTGGGCTGCCTTAGAAGAAGATTTGATAAATTCAGGGCTTTTTTTTCAGCTGGAACTGGCCAGCACCCATCAAATGGGACCTTTGCCATCCTAAGAGAACAAGGGAGGTGGTCATGGTAAGTTCTGGCACCTCTTTTCCTAGAAAAAGAGCACTGAATAAATCCATGGAGGAACAGGCGATCAATGGTCGGACACTGGCCATATCCAGTGCCGGATTTACGTATAAGCTAAACAAGCTCTAGCTTAGGGCGCCACTCTTTTGGGGGCCCCAAAAAAGATTTAAAGGCAAAAAAACTGGATGTACATTTCCAAAATATAAGATAAAAAACAAATAAAACAAAACCTACAGACAGCAACAGTGTTTTGCATTGTGTAGGCTCCTGTGATGTAAGTCATGGGCTCCGCCTGCTAGCCTGCTCCCTAAAATATCACTGGTTTGCTCCTTTCTATATATAGGGTGCCCATATTCTGCATGGACTGGTTACAGGGCAACCTGTGCAAATGGCTTGAGATACCTATGAGGTCCATAAATTATCATATAGCATATATTCAACACAAAAAACAGTGACCATTTGTTGTTGACAAAGGACAGCTGGACATAGAAAGGGCCCCATTACCTTCAGAAGCTGAGGGCCTCATCCAACCTAAATCTAGCCCTGGCCATATCGTTTATGTTCTGCCTCCTCTATTAGAGACAGTCTGACTCTCTGAATACTGGGCATCACAGGTGGGGAGAGGCCTTTTGTGTGGACAGGCGGGGTCCCCCAAACCCTTAGCAGCCCCACCCATGTGGAATAACGACTCAAGACAACGTGCTATGGGATTAAATTGGCCACAACTTTATTATATTTCAGATGTGGGTAGACCTTGGCTCAGGCATTGGGCGTTTATCCCTCCCCAGTCCCCAGCCGGGGATCTAGGGAACATCAGGGTTATCCGGGGGGGGGATGGGCCAGCTCTGGAGAACATATGTTCAAGCAGAGATAGCTGCCCCTGTTACGCCGCCATCACAGGGGAGAGCAATAATGACCTCTTGGCGTACGGTCAAAGCCTCCCCTCAGAAACCCCTTTAACAGGGAACCCTGGTATCGCCGCCGCAAAGAGAAAGATAGACTAAAGGATTCCGCCCAAGGCCTGATACCGCCAAAGTTGTGATGTCTTGTTACGGGAAAGGCAAAACCTGCCAATGCAGGGGAATTCCTTTCCGGCCCTTTAACAGCGACCTTGACATAGCAGCGACCGCATACCTGCGAAGAAAAGGTTAACCTGCAAAATAAGACTTAACTGAGGGTGGGTAGGGTGGGAGAAGCTCTGGAGCCAACTGAGGATTCCCAGGTAAGATCCTCCCTCCATTGTGTGGGCAGGTAGCCCCTCCCCTACCTGGCCTGGTCTCCTTGGCAACGCTTCCCCCAGGCGGGATTGGACAACTGACTGAGGTAGGCGGAGACCTCCAGGTATCCCACCTGGGGGAAGGTGAAGCCAAGCCTGTGCTGATGGAGCCACACTGGGTCCAGGGGCTGCACGTGTCCATGCAAAGGGCGCCCCCCCCATTTAATGTGGGGAGCGGTCATTCCACTCTAGTTCTCCTTGTGGGCTTCCAGTGGGCATCTGGCTGTCCACTGGGAGAACTGGGTGGGTCTCTGGCCGGATGTAGCAGGGCTCTTCTCCCATGGTATCTCTAGACGAAGATGGACAAGACTCCTAGGAGGACTACTAGCACCGCTGTGGACAATACTGAGCTAGACAAACAAACAAACAAACAATATTTATTACGGCCATAGGCCCATACAGGTAAAAACAACACATAAATAACACATAAATAACAACTGAGCTAGACAGACAATTGGACTAACCTGGCGCAGGACAAGTTCTTATTTCTTTGTTCCTAAACCCTTCCGGAAAGCAGACATCTTCCCATGTACACATCTTTCAAAATATTAAAATTTGCAAAGTGCAGCAAACTTGGGAGCCGATTTTGGGTTTTACACACCGAGACATTCTGCACCTTGCTTGTTTTGATTGATGACAAGCATATAAGATGATCCAATATTTGCCCACTGCCTCTAAATCAGTGGGGTTTTCATTCTAAATGACAACCTTTGCATTTTATTAGTATGGCTTAGTCTTTAATAAGCCTTTACTGTGCCAATATATCACATCCACACTGTTAGAACAAGCTCTTGTACCCCATATAAATTACTCCCTGGCAGTGGCACAACCCAATTTCCCAGAAGACTCGGGGAATGAGGAGATGCTGTTGTTTCACTGGGAATGTAAAGAATCCTCTGTTGTTACATGAACAAAGTCTGGGGTGGAACGGCCTGTAGAAGGGGAAAATCCACTTGTTTCCTCTACAGTATGTGATATGTGACACAACATCTGTTCACTCCATGGCAACATGCAAGCTAATAATAGTACTTCACAACTTGTTGTTGTTTAGTCGTTTAGTTGTGTCCAACTCTTCGTGACCCCATGGACCAGAGCACGCCAGGCACTCCTGTCTTCCACTGCCTCCCACAATTTGGTCAAACTCATGCTGGTACCTTCAAGAACACTGCCCAACCATCTCGTCCTCTGTTGTCCCCTTCTCCTTGCGCCCTCCATCTTTCTCAACATAAGGGTGTTTTCCAGAGAGTCTTCTCTTCTCATGAGGTGGCCAAAGTACTGGAGCCTCAGCTTCACGATCTGCCCTTCCAGTGAGCACTCAGGGCTGATTTCCTTAAGAATGGATGGGTTTGATCTTCTTGCAGTCTATAGGACTCTCAAGAGTCTCCTCCAGCACCGTAATTCAAAAGCACCAATTCTTCGGCGATCAGCCTTCTTTATGGTCCAGCTCTCACTTCACAACTAGGAATAGTGAAATCATCAATTGCCTGGTGTAGAACTTTCCCAAATAATGGCCAACAGGACTGATGGACATTTGGCCAGGTTGAGTCTCTGTGCTACTTGCTAGCTTATTTTTCTTGAACTTAACCAGCCAGCCAGCCATCACTCCACATTTCTGCTCCCCTAAAAGGAACAAAGTGGAAACAGTTGATGACAGGAGTGAACGTTTCCTTGTCTCCAAGCCAGTCAAGGCCTCATCTAGCTTATTGAAACTGAACACAGGTTTTCTACTTTCCTGTCACATTTATTTCAGGTAGCAGCCATACCAAGCCTGTCAAAAGGATCCTAGTTTTAAGGCTTTGAGCTTCTCGCTCTATCCTCAACCTGTTTTGAGAGAAGAATTCTGGAAGATTTTGTTAGGGATTTCAAAACTGTCAGGAGATAACACCTATCAAAGTGAACTCCCTATCAGTGGACAGCACCCACGATAAGCAGTTATCAGGATTTGCACAGGGTCCAAAAGTAGCCCACAAAAACGTCCTCTAGGTTCCCACCCAGGAATGCCCCTCTGTATTTGCCTCAGTGCCCATCCATCCCCTACAGATGGAGCACTGAGGAAGAAAAATGGCCTGGGCTCTGGAGAACTGGAACACTTTTCCAAACCTGATCGGCACCTGGTGTGTCCCGTGTAGACGCATCCCAAAACACTCCTCCATCACCTCAGTTTCCCCAACACACATACCTGGGCAGAAGCCTCTCAGAGATGCTCAGGGACACACAAACACATTTCCAAATTACTTCCCATCAAGCAACCTGAAGCTATTTGGTAACAAGAGCATCAGCAATAAGAACAAATATAAAAAACCAATCTGAAATCAGACTGGAATACAAATATCCACTTAAAAGCCTTCTTGGAAAAGAAAGTCCTTCCAACAGGCACTGAAAAGTTAGAAGAGGTGATGCTTTAGAGTGTAGGTAAGGTAAAGGGTAAAGGGACCCCTAACCATTAGGTCCAGTCGTGACAGACTCTAGGGTTGCGGCGCTCATTTCACTTTATTGGCTGAGGGAGCCGGCGTACAGCTTCTGGGTCATGTGTCCAGCATGACTAAGCCGCTTCTGGCGAACCAGAGCAGCGCATGGAAATGCCATTTACCTTCCCGCCGGAGTGGTACCTATTTATCTACTTGCAGTTTGATGTACTTTTGAACTGCTAGGTTGGCAGGAGCTGGGACTGAGCAACAGGCGCTCACCCCATCGCAGGGATTCGAACCGCAGAGCTTCTGATCGGCAAGCCCTAGGCTCAGTGGTTTAACCCACAGCACCACCCACGTCCCTTTTAGAGTGTAGGTACAATCTCACTAATGCCCCAATTTTGACAATGTTTGGGATGCACCTCCTGATGGGAGCATATCTGCAGGAAGCCCTCTCCTGCAGAATGCAGTGGCTGGGAGAGGTAGGGTGGTTCAAAATGGCGCTGGGAGGAGCACAGAAAGAAGAAACACTTTGGTGCACCTGTAGCAGCAAAACCAGATGCCTTCATCTGCTCCAGCTGCAATGAAGCATGTTTCTCACACATTGGACTTGCAACTGTTTAACTTTACCCCTGAAGCTGCACTCTTGCAATGTCTTCCGAGACAGACGGACACCAGCAACAACCGGTTCAAAATGTTAAATTGATTATATTAAATGTTATTAAGGTGAAAGTTGCATTTTTAATATAGAGGAGGATGAAGGAGACGTAAAGAGACTACAAAAATGTAGCAACAAAAGTAAGATATTGCAAAGCTAGGTTTTTGCTGTTTCCCTAAGGTGGTAAGCTGAGAAAAATCTTATCTCACAGTGAGAATTTTCAGGGTCTCAGTTTAATCCATTCCTGCTTTCAGTTCTGGTTTATTCCTGAATACAGCACTCTGCCTGTTAGGGAGACTTAAGCGGTAAGGCCTGCAGCTGTATGCTGGGAAATTATAGCTCAAAGGGAAGTCACTCGGCAGCTCAGATCACCACCTGTCATGCTGGAGTCCTTGGTCCTGTCCTTACCGTGGCCTTGCATAAACCCTTGTTATCTCATTTGTGAGATGAGGCAGCAACTCAAGCTTATGCTCTGTATTATGGGAGAACAGCCTTGGTCAAAAGCAAGGCTGAGTGCCTGGGAAGAGGAAGCAAAAACTCCACAGTTAATTTGACTTGTTGAATGTTTCTAGTTGAAGCTTTTTGACATGGCCAAGTATCTCCATCATCAGGCATCCATACCTTCCCAGAAAATATCCCAGTTCTGAGCTCATCCCACTTATTTATTCTTCAATGATCTTACAGTGACCCATCCATTTTGTATTTTGTAAATCTTTCAGTATCATCTATCTATCTATCTATCTATCTATCTATCTATCTATCTATCATCTTTCTATATCTATCTATCATCTATCTATCTATGATCTATCTATATCTATCATCTATCATTCATCTAGGGACGCGGGTGGCGCTGTGGGTAAAACTTAGCGCCTAGGACTTGCCAATCGTATGGTCGGCGGTTTGAATCCCCGCGGCGGGGTGCGCTCCCATCGTTCGGTCCCAGCGCCTGCCAACCTAGCAGTTCGAAAGCACCCCCGGGTGCAAGTAGATAAATAGGGACCGCTTACCAGCGGGAAGGTAAACGGCGTTCCGTGTGCTGCGCTGGCTCGCCAGATGCAGCTTGTCACGCTGGCCACGTGACCCGGAAGTGTCTGTGGACAGCACTGGCTCCCGGCCTATAGAGTGAGATGAGCGCACAACCCTAGAGTCTGTCAAGACTGGCCCGAACGGGCAGGGTTACCTTTACCTTTACCTTTATCATTCATCTATCTATCATCTATCTGCCTATCTACCTATCTATATCTATCATCTATCATCTATCTATCTATCTATCTATCTATCTATCTATCTATCTATTTGGAAAAGTTAAAAAGTTTTATTTCTATAACACACTCTCTCATTAAATACATTCTTCAATGCAAATAGATATGGCTTGTTAAATCGTGTTCTCCTCCAGGAGAGTTTGCGCTTATTTCTTTGAGTCCTTACCATTGTTCTCCCCTCTGTTCCAATGCGCTACTGGGACGAACAATGGGAATGACCTTGTCAATGTTCAGGGCTCCGAAGTTCAGGGCCTTTCTGCCCTGCCCTGCCCTGTCCCTTTCACTCAGTTCTGTAGTCCTCCATTGTGTCTAAGGGTCTGGTACGTAATTTAAATGAATCTGGCGACACAACTTTCTTGCTTTTTTTCTCTTTCAAATATAGATGCTCTTAGTACATTATAATTGGCCAAAGTAATTAGGAAACTCTTGTTCTGATCAATATATAGAGTTGTCAGATATTGATTTTTATTTTTATTTTGTCCACTTAATGATCTTATAATCCTGTCAGATAGCTACAAAACTACCTCTTACCTAGTGATGGATGCTTATGTAAATCTATTAAAATGTCTTTGGATTGAAAATTTGTGGGGCACTTCAAGATGCTTTTATCGGGACATTTTTGCCCGGTTGCTTAAAAGCAAAGGCAATCGCCTGCAAATATATATTCTGAAAGAGATAGGAACCAGGACGTTTGTTTCAGGCTGCAATACAACAATTCAGAATAAAATCTGCAGCATTTTGGGCACTGTGCGCAGTGCGCATCATACTGGGATGTAACGCCATAAATTATTCTCCAAATATATTCATTTGTTAAGCATAGATAGTTGCTGTTTCTTTTTAACCCAACACTTTGAATAAACTTGTTGAACTCTTCTCTCTCTCTCTCATCTAGGTCAATCTATTACACCCCATTGCCTCAGCCTCTTCTTTGTGCAATGTCATTTTAAAGCTCTGCGTGCTACAGGAAAGCAATGATTCCACTTATTACAGCAGCCACCTCGCAGTAGTTAATGCTAGGGCCACGATCCTTGCACTGTGGGGCAGAGAATCACAAAACATGAGAGGGGAAGAAGGCCTGGGAGGAGAGCAGCAGCTCCAAAGCCCCATTGTTCACAGACACGCCGCAGTTTGATGCAGCAACATTCGTGCATGTTCTGGTTTTGAATAACATTTCCGTCACATGTTAGTCTCTATGAGATGTAAACAGGTGTCGGAGAGCTAGTGTTACATTTTGGGGAAAGATCTATTCAAATAACATGCCCACGCTTGTCACAGTTGGGTGAAAATAGCTTTGGCTGTAATAAAATGAAAATAATAAAGAAGGCTGGTTCTTCTCCTGAAAGCCAGTCTGGATGTGCTCCTTCCAAAAACACAGTTCTTTGAATCCATGGAACAGAAATTAGGAAAACACATTCCCAGAGGGACGAGTGCTTTTGTCCTTTCAGGAGCTCAGAGGTTGGGCTGCTTCTCAAGAGTTTTCTCCCACGCTGCCATGCTCCGAATTTTGTCTTTGTCAGAGCTCTTAAAGAGGCCGCTTTTGAAACAACAACACCTTGTTGCCGTTCCAGTTGCAGTGCCTCTCTTCCCTGGCCAAATACCATATTTTTCGCTCTATAAGACGCACATTTTCCCCTCCAAAAATTAAGGGGAAATGTGTGTGCATCTTATGGAGCGAATGCAGGCTCCTTGGCTTCAGCGATAGCAACGCGAAGCCTCCGAAGCGCAGTGGGAGTGCTCCCACCGCGCTCCGGAGGCTTCGGGTTGCCTTCACTGAAGCCTGGAGAGTGAGAGGGGTCGGTGCGCACCGATGCCTCTCACTCTCTAGGCTTCAAAGATAGCTGCCTGAAGCCTCCGGAGCGCAGCAGGAGTTCCCGCTGCGCTCCGGAGGCTTCGGGTTCCTTTCGCTGAAGGGTAGGTGTGCTGCTTCACTGAAGGGGGGCTGCACAGAGAGGGGAAGATTTTTTTTCTTGTCCCCCCCCCTAAAACAAGGTGCGTCCTATGGTCGGGTGCGTCCTATAGAGTGAAAAATATGGTGCTACCATATTGGCCCAAATATAAGCTGCACTTTCCCCCCAAATTCTGAACGTGAAAAGTTAAAGTGTGACTTATATTCACAACTTTACGGTATGCAGCCAGGAGTACGTGGCAAACAGCGGCACGGGCGCAGCAAAGTGGTGCCCGCCCCGTCCATATTCCCCCGCCCTCTCCCCCAAGGCTAGGAAGGGAAAACAAGGAAGGCGAAAGGCTGTCAGCAACGCAATGGAGTCCTCCCCCCCCCCAATATGCAGCCAGGAGCAGCGAGGAATGGAGCAGCTTTGGGTATTGTTTTCTTCCCCCATCCTCTAATTTTAAAGCTGCGGCTTATATTTGGGTCCGGCTTATATTCGGGCCAATACGGTATGTGAGGTGTGACAGTACAAACTCAAGCGGACAATGATCTAGATTAAAAATGGCCACAACTTTATTGATTATAGGTGTAGGTGGAACTTTGGCTCAGGCGTTGGGTTTATACCCATTGCAGTCCCCTGTTAGAGGGCTGGAACCACTTCAGGGTCAATGCCACAGATTATGGCTTCCCCAAGACGTCCACCTACTGAGTTGGCCAGCCAAAGGCTGCTGCTGGAAGCCCTAAGGCCCATCTGCCCCATGCTGGCCTCTAGGCAGGGACATCCATTGAGACCCCCTCTGATGAAGTACCCCAAATACACCACAGATATTGGGTGATGGACCACTTCACCCCACACTAGGATTCCACCCAATGCCTTAACCACCTAAACTGGTGAGGGTTTGCTATGAGGAAGGCAATGACCGCTCCCCGCATAAAACGGGGGGCAACCTTTGTGTGGACGCACGCAGCCCCTGGATCTGGAGCGGCCCCATCAGCATAGGCTTGGCTTTGCCTTCCCTCAGGTGGGATACCTGGAGGTCCCCGCCTACCCCAGTGAGTTGTCCAATCCCACCTGGGGGAAGCGTTGCCAAGGAGACCAGGCCAGGTGGGGAAGGGATTACCTGCCCACACAATAGAGGGAGGATCTTACCTGGGAATCCTCACTTGGCTCCAGAGCTTCTCCCACCCTACCCACCCTCAGTTAATGCCTTATTTTGCAGGTTAACTTTTCTTCACAGGTATGCGGGCGCTGCTACGTTAAGGTCACTGTCAAAGGGCCGGAAAGGAATTTCTCTGCATTGGCAGGTTTCGCCTTTCCCGTAGCAAAACATCACAACTTCGGCAGTATCAGGCCTTGGGCGGAATCCTTTTGTCCATCTTCCTCTTGCAGCAGTGATACCAGGGTTCCCCGTTAAAGGGGTTTCTGAAGGGAGGCTTTGACCGTACGCCGAAAGGTCATCATTGCTCTCCCCTGCGGTGGCGGCGTAACGGAGGTGGCTATCTCTGCTTGAACATATGTTCTCCAGAGCCGGCCCATCCCCCCCACACACACCCACTGGATAACCCTGATGCTCCCTAGGTCCCCGTCTGGGGACTGGGGAGGGAGAACGCCCAATGCCTGAGCCAAGGTCTACCCACATTTGAAATGTAATAAAGTTGTGGCCAATTTAATCCCATAGCACTTTGTCATGAGTCGTTATTCCACATGATGGGAGAGGGGGCCACTCGGGACCTGGGGACTCCGCCTGTCCACGCAAAACTTCCAGAACAGGGCAGCTTTTGAAATGCTGTTGCACTGGCAACACCTTGTTGTATTTTATTTATAAAATAAAATAAAATAAAATTTTATTTAACATATCATTTTCAACAGTAATTAAACATACTCTTACATCTTATTCAAATTTTTGACTTCCATCAATCCTGTCTGAAAATTTCCCAATCTAATCTCTCAGTGTACACTTCTTATCTTCCCTATTACATTTCAAACTCATAACCAATATCTCTATCTTTTTCTGCTTTGTAACACTTCGTATATTTCTCCTTACAAAACGTCTTGTGGTCCTACTAGCATAATTTGTTGATTACAGTTGCTCTTCATATAATTCATATACTTCTTCCAGTCTTCTGTAAATCTCTGGTCCCGCAGGCTTCAAATCCTTCCTGTCATTTTGTCCAATTCTGCATAGTCCATTAATTTTGTCTGCCATTCTTCTTTCGTCAGAATTTTTTCTTCTTTCCATTTCTGGGCTAACAATACTCTTGCTGCAGTTGTTGCATATAAAAACAATTTAATATCTTGCCTATTAATGTCCTTACCTATAATACCAAGTAAAAATGCTTCTGTTTTTTTAAAAAATGTATATTTCAACATCTTTTTCATCTCATTATATATCATTTCCCAGAAGTTCTTTACTTTTTTACATTCCAACCACATATGATAAAATGTTCCTTCTTTTTCTTTACATTTCCAACATTTTTTATTTGTCTTATACATTTTAGCTAATTTCACTGGTGTAATATACCATCTATACATCATTTTCATCATATTCTCTTTCAAAGCAACACCTTGTTGTAGGAGCCATGGCAGCAGGGCTCTTCCTTCTGATGCCTGATCACTTGTTTGACACTAAATTTGCAAGGGCTTCTGGTACGGCACTGAGCAAGCCAGATGAGTGACCTCACTTTGCAGGTGGCCAAAATGCCTTGACGCCGTCACCCAGTCGTAAATGTAAATGCTCAGCCTTTGGTTTCAAAGATCATTTGCACAGACAACATTTGCGAACTGTTTCTCTCAAGCAACCCCAGGAATGCATCCATTGAAGGAAGTCTGATCATGTAGAGTTCGCCTCCTGGTAGGGATTTGTGTTGCATTCGGCCACTGAGCATTTCCACCCATATTGTTGTTGTTGTTTAGTCGTTCAGTTGTGTCCGACTCTTTGTGACCCCATGGACCAGAGCACGCCAGGCACTTCTGTCTCCCACTGCCTCTTGCAGCTTGGTCAAACTCATGTTCATAGCTTCGAGAACACTGTCCAACCATCTCGTCCTCTGTTGTCCCCTTCTCCTTGTGCCCTCCATCTTTCCCAACATCAGGGTCTTTTCCAGGGAGTCTTCTCTTCTCATGAGGTGGCCAAAGTCTTGGAGCCTCAGCTTCAGGATCTGTCCTTCCAGTGAGCACTCAGGGCTGCTTTCCTTCAGAATGGATAGGTTTGATCTTCTTGCAGTCCATGGGACTCTCAAGAGTCTCCTCCAGCACCATAATTCAAAGGCATTCCACCCATATTACACACATGCAAATCATTACCTGAAAGCAGAGTCTGTACCTTTCGATGTGCTGGGTCAGATGTTAGCCTCTTCCACCGACATCACCTGACTTGCCCTGGACCACACAGACCCAATTTTTTATGGGTCTGTGACCATCGGAATACAAATTTCACCAACATACATTTTTATCTCACCCGTGTGTGCGAGGAAATGGCATCTCCTTGAAATTCCCTTCCTTTCTGAAATACATTTTCATTCTGAAATACATTTTCAGTATTACGGTGCTTCTGATAATGGCAGAATAGATAGTTGCACACCTTAATGTTCCGAGTGATGTATGTCAAATTGCAGTGAGCATTTCAGAAATGAGCTCAGTTCTAATTTTTCTCATTCACTGCGAAACATTTAGGGTGATTAATCTTGCTAAAATGCCAGTGGAATCCTTTACGATCAGGACATCCATTTAACATTTTTCAGCCATCCTGATCACAGGAATCATGGCTGATGAGCTGTGGCTACACATTTGCAGAGCGGCAGTCGCATGCTACAGTTTCCCCTCTTAATGTAGCCCTCTGTGATAATCAGGGTGCGTCGTATGTAGCCCTTGGCTGGCCCATACGATACGCCACAGCCATCACACGCTCAACTACAAAACTCAAACCTCTTCCTTTCTTCTTTTCTAACATATTCCCATTTTCAGACAAAGATTGTGTGCAGTTAAGCTCTTGTACCATTTGCACGTATTGCATTTCTATACAGTCTTTTGGAGAGTTTTATTTAAGCTGTCCTTTGAAAGATGTTTGGACAAAATGTAAAAAAATGTAAAGGACTCCTGGACAGTTAAGTCCAGTCAAAGGCAGCTACGGGGTGTGGCGCTCATCTCGCTTTCAGGCCGAGGGAGCAGGTGTTTGTCCACAGACAGCTTTGCAGGTAGTGTGGCTAGCAGGACTAAACCGCTTCTGGAACAACGGGACACCGTGATGGAAGCCAGAGCACATGGAAATGCCATTTATTTTCCCACTGCAGTGGTACCTATTTATTTGCTTGCACTGGTGTGCTTTTGAACAGCTAAGTTGGCAGGAGCTGGGACGGAGCAACGGGTGCTCACCACCGGTCACAGGGATTCGAACCGTCGACCTTGTAGTGGAAATGCGGAAGACAATTGTATTTCGAAGAGTTAGGTGGCATGTCCCTTTCCTTTTAACATCCCCAGTTTGATTCTTGTGTTTCACACACCTGTTGGGAGTTTCTTGGGTTCTTCTGTATTGCAAGTGCTGGCTGGATGCCTGGCTGCAGGTAGCGGGAGACTCTCAGCCGCTCTGTATTAATTCCATCTCAGGGTCCTGGGCTAATCATGAGTAATGCCAGGTGCACTTGATTACATCAAGGCAGGCTATAAAAGCCATAGGTGGGAGGGGCCCGGTGAGCTTCTGCCCAGATCAAAGGACCTGATGCTGGGAGACCGACAGGCAGGGTCTTTCTCCTGTTGCTCTACCTGGGGCTCCGGGCAGCTGACGGGGAGTTTGGGTAGCCCCTGTCGGGTATGTTTTATTTTATGCTTTGCATGCCTGCTGTTTATTTGCGTGGCGAGTTCCCGCCTCCCACCAGTAGAAATAAAAACACAAGACACCATAATTAAGTTTAATGGACTAAAATTGGCCAGAACTTTATTGGTTACAGGTAATGAGCAGTACTGGCTTAGGCATTGGTCCTAATCAATTATCTGGCTTCAGACTGTCTGCCTGAGAGGCCGGGAAGGGTTAACACCAGCAGGGGAGCCCTGCTGATGCACATCAACTAGGCACTCCCCCAGGGGTCACCGCTCAGGGCCTTGCCTTGGGCCCTGGCCTCCATAGGCTTCGGACGGGGCCACACCCCGGAGTCCTTTACCGGACTACCCTTCCCAACCGGGGGAGGTGATGGCGCTCCCGCCCCCCATTCATCTACATAACAATACCCCGACCAATGCCTAACCGCCACGCTGTTTACTGTTTTGGTTCCCCTTCCACCTCCTCATTCCTTTTGTCCTGATATTCTTGGAATGAACTGCTGTATTTGGCAGCACAGACCTTCTGATTGGCAAGCCCAAGAGGCTCAGTGGTGTAGACCACAGCGCCACCCACGTCCCTATGTGCCAATGTAGACCCTGGATGGAGAGCCAGCAATGGCTGCAAAGGTTCTTCTGGCCTCCTTCCCTTGGCTGTCCAGTATGAAGTGAGTTATCCACTGCGGCTAACTCAGAGGCAGGAGGGGTCTCACTTACCAACGTCTTCCATGTCAACATAAGAAGAGCCCAGTTGAATTAGGCCAAAGGAATGGACAACAATTTTGGTTTCCCATTTCCCCAATCTTTGGCCCTCTGCATTTGCACATCAGCTTAAGATTTTGCTGGGCAAAAGCACCCCTGCTCACAGCTGACCCCCGAGCATCAAATCACAAGGCCAGGAATCCTCCAAAGCCACAAACTTGATCTTTTACGGAGACTGCAATCCTGTCCCAGCACCAGTAGGCCTCCTAGCAACCTTTAACAGTCCCTGAAAAAAGAGTGTGTTACAAATGTGCTTTAAAAGTAGAGATTGTTCACAGCTTATGTCTAACCCTCTCTACTACAGCATGGTTTTGCTTAAGTTTTGCATTGTTGTCAAATGCAGTGCCGCAGAATTGCTGAGAGAGCAAATGTCCTCCCTTCTGTTAACCTGGGTAAATAAGATGCTAGTGTTAAACTCCCTGCTCCAACTCTGCCTCTTACAACCCTGCCCAATTACTATAAAGCAGCAGTTGGCTTTTCATGTCTCTCCCTCTGGGTTCCCTTGGTGAAAGATATTGCCGTTTATATCTCCGTTGCCTAATTAAAGGGACAAGCTTGATAACCCTTGAACAAGTAATAACTGGAAACTAATGGCTAGACACATTAAATCCCTGATGGCAGGAACTGCGTATACTGCCTTAAAGCTGGCTAGATTTGGGTCATGAAAAGTTGGCAGCAAAGGAGAACGCATAATTAACACTCGGGTCACACAGGACTGGAATCAAATGCCTAAGTGTGTGCCGTCACCCCTGGTTGTCACTGACCCTTCAGACATGCTCTCAATCACTAGGATTTAAACAGGCAGGGACTCGTGGCAGCAAGCGCAGAGAGGCAAAGGCAGGCCCAGATACAGTCGTCTTCTTCTTTTCTTCTTCTTCTTGTTATAATTTGTAGACCGCCCTATACCCATGGGTCTCAGGGCAGTTCACAACATAAAGTGCAATGTAAAAAGTGCAAAATGCATAATAAAAATAATCAAAACAGTTAACAATACTAATGTACACAAACTAATAAAAAACACATTCTCCAACCAAAGCCCCTAAACAATACTCCAGCCCCAAAAGACAACTACAGTGGTACCTCGGGTTAAGTACTTAATTCGTTCCAGAGGTCCATTCTTAACCTGAAACTGTTCTTAACCTGAAGCACCACTTTAGCTAATGGGGCCTCCTGCTGCTGCTGTGCCACCAGAGCACGATTTCTGTTCTCATCCTGAAGCAAAGTTCTTAACCCGAGGTACTATTTCTGGGTTAGCAGAGTCTGTAACCTGAAGTGTCTGTAACCTGAAGCGTATGTTATCCAAGGTACCACTGTACAGATACAAAATCCAAATGAACACATACCATTTAAAAACAATTTAAAACAGCCCCACCCCACCCCAAATACAACAACACCCACCCAAGTTCAAACTCCATCCCTGTTGAAACCAAAATTTTAGCCCAAAGGGGGCTGGCCAACGCCCTCATTCCACCCCCAAAGGGATATTCCTGTTGACAGACATTTCGCTGCGCCTGTTGGGGCAACTGGGTCTCTGCTTCACCGGCCTCAGACTGCTCAGCCTTCTGTCCTGCTTACAACCAGCCAAGGAATGGCTCTGCCTGTCGTTGGCTCTAGCGCCACCCACTGTTGGCCTCCCAGCCTTCTGCCCAATGGGCCCCAGCTGCCCCTGAATCAGAGTTTGCCACTTACGGTGAAAGCAAATAAATATTGTTAGCAATTGTCCCAGGGGTTGTCAAGGAGCTGTCAAGTGAGCCCAGGTCAACCACGGGGCAGGGAAGCACTGGAGGCCTGGAACGCAATTAGCTTTTTATTAATGGAAAACACCAACACAGCAGAGTCCTCTGGTTCATCTTAATCCAGCTGAGATGTTGCTGAAACCGACCACTAGCCCGGCCCTTCCCTGGACTGCCCTGCAGTGTCCCACCACCATGATCCAGCATCTAAGTCTTCTTCTGTGTCCTCCCTGGGGGGCTCATGGCTCCCGCCTCTCTTCTTCATCCAGCCAGTCCCTGACCGTGGTCCAGCGCCACCATGAAAGTTGTGAGACCCGCTTCACAACTTTAGGTATGTACAGTGGTACCTCGGGTTACATACGCTTCAGGTTACATACGCTTCAGGGACACAGGTGGCGCTGTGGGTTAAACCACAGAGCCTAGGCTTGCCGATCAGAAGGTCGGTGGTTCGAATCCCCGCAACGGGGTGAGCTCCCGTTGCTCAGTCCCTGCTCCTGCCAACCTAGCAGTTCGAAAGCATGTCAAAGTGCAAGTAGATAAATAGGTACCGTTCCGGCGGGAAGGTAAACGGCATTTCCGTGTGCTGCTGTGGTTTGCCAGAAGCAGCTTAGTCATGCTGGCCCCATGACCCGGAAGCTGTATGCCGGCTCCCTCGGCCAATAAAGCAAGATGAGCGCCGCAACCCCTTTTTATCTCCCTTTTGTCCCTTTCTCAAATACAATGCATTTTTTCATTTACAAATGATTATTATAAATAAAAACCCTTACGAAACACATTTTATGGTATGTTCATATTTCCATTATAAATTCATGCTATGTATGAAAGATTGCACTTGGAATTTTTCTTGTTTTGTTTATGCAGGCTTTTTCTTAACATTTCAGTTTTGCCGTTTCTGAATTACATCTTACTGCAAATCAGCAGGAACAATTTGGGCTATTGATACTATGCAGAAAAAAAATTGCCATTTTAGCTAGCAGTAATTCTTTTGCTGTAACAAATAGCATTTAGGGTAAAGCAAGTCACATTTTGGGGACGCGGGTAGCGCTGTAGGTTAAACCACAGAGCCTAGGACTTGCTGATCAGAGGGTCGGCGGTTCGAATCCCCGCGACGGAGTGAGCTCCCGTTGCTCGGTCCCTGCTCCTGCCAACCTAGCAGTTCGAAAGTGCAAGCAGATAAATAGGTACCGCTCCGGTGGGAAGGTAAACAGCATTTCCGTGCGCTGCTCTGGTTCGCCAGAAGCGGCTTAGTCATGCTGGCCCCATGACCCAGAAGCTGTACACCAGCTCCCTCGGCCAATAAAGCGAGATGAGCGCCGCAACCCCAGAGTTGGCCACGACTGGACCTAATGGTCAGGGTTCCCTTTACCTTTACCTTTTACATACGCTTCAGGTTACAGACTCCGCTAACCCAGAAATAGTACCTTGGGTCAAGAGCTTTGCTTCAGGATGAGAACAGAAATCGCGCAGCGGTGGCGCAGCGGCAGGCCCCATTAGCTAAAGTGGTGTTTCAGGTTAAGAACAGATTCAGGTTAAGAACGGACCTCCAGAACGAATTAAGTACTTAACCCAAGGTACCACTGTACAGTCATACCTCAGGTTACAGACACTTCAGGTTGCATTTTTTTGGGTTACGGACTGCCGAAACCCGGAAGTAGTGGAACGGGTTACTTCCGGGTTTCGGTGGCTGCGCATGCACAGAAGCACTGAATCGCAACCCACGCGTGCGCAGATGCACTGCTGAGGGTTGCGAACATTGCGGGTTGCGAACGTGCATCCCGCACGGATCACGTTCACAACCCGAGCGTTCGCTATACATACCATGGGGTCACTCTTTAGTTCAGCAACCAGCTACCTTTTGAAAAAGGTAAGCTCAAAACATGCTTGAAACAGCTGCAAAATTCCCCCAGGGATTGTGTGTCAGTGATGGATTGCGTGCCAGCTGCTCATTGGTGCCCACAGTCCGTGGTGCACTGAGTAATTTTAGAATCTGGGCTTAGTGATGCTGCGGGTACCAGGATGGTAGAGCATCTTTGAATGCCCATGTTCTTTCATTCACTGACTTCCCTGCCCAGGTGGGTTTAGGCATCGTCTTGCACATTCTGCTTGAGAGGAGCCCTGGACCATTTGCCCCCAAAGTCCTGTCCTGAGTAGGCTAATTTCAGTTTCTCTGCTTCTCGTTTTTCCAGTCTAAAGTTAGCTCTCCACATTTCCAAATCCATTAATGATTTCTTTTTCAAAAAGTCCTCATGAAAATTAATTAGGGAATATCTCCTAAAATATGCATACCTGTAAGCAATTCTGCTTAATATATGCATTTTTGCAAAGAGATGCTTCCTAATAGAATGCATCTTTAATATTATTTTCACCAAGAGATGCATTTTTATGCACCCTTTACATACATGAATCTATGTACCTATTACTTGGCTGGAGAACATCATTGCAAAATTCAGAGAAGTGCAAATTTTAAAGGCTGGCTGTGCTTTTTGTATGCATTATTGTCTGAGAAAGTGTTAAGCAGAGAAGTTTGCCTTTAAATGCAAATGGAATTAAATTCCCCCCCATCCCTTGTGAGTGCACCCAACACTGTCCACAGACAGTGAGGAGGACATACACTGGAAAGCTGCAAAATAGATGCTTTTAGAGCTTGCTCCAGAAAATAAACAAGAATGTGGAGAATGGAGGAAATCCTTGTTGTTCTACAAATACAATATCCCTCTTTCCGTTTTGCTCAGGTAAGCCAACTTCCTTGGAACCAGCCTGAATTACATGAGCTGCAGCTCCATCTCGATTTCCCCGGGTCTCTCTCTGAGACCATTTTAAGGTATATTAGCTTTAATTGCCATTGGTGTCCCAATGCTATGCAGATGTGTGTTGCATTAAAGTAAATACAATAAAATGCCTGTTTTGTTTCCTGAGCAGAGCTCTTAAATGAGATCTCTGCGAATTGAAAGGCAGAATGACAAACAGAAATACATCTCCAGATGGCAGTAAAGTTCATTCAGTGTGAGCACCTGAGGCAGAAAATCAAGCTAAGAAAATTGTAACATTAAAAGCGTAGCACATGGCTGCGATTATCGTGCTGAGAGAAATGCAAAATGGCATCATCAGAAGGAAAGGGAAAACCTGGCAAATTAATAAAAGAGCAGAGAAATTTTAAGAGTGATTAAAATAAAATTTACTGAGTGTGTAATCATATTTAAGGGTGAGTTTGTTAGTTACAGAATCCATGGAATAAACAAAGCGATAACTTTGAAGCATGCCAGGGTGGCCAGTTTTTAGAGCAGGAGCTCTGGAGCCTAGTCCCAAAAGCCACTGAATGGGAGAGGCATGTTAGCAGACTTTGCAGATTGGAATAATTGCTTCCAGTTCAACGGTTTTATTCATGCAGGAACTATTTACAGGATGGTTGGAGATGGGAGAGAGAAACAGCAGACATCTTGCCAGCTGCTTTTAGGGGTGGAAAGCAAGCAAAGACTACAAGCAAGTGCTGTGTAGGTAAACAGTTTCCTCTTGTGGTTTAAAGTAACACATGCATTAACTACAAACTCAAGAGAAGGAAATGTATTTGCTTTTCTACAACAAGGCTTCAGCAACAGGGGAGATTTCAATTCTTCACTGACTAATTGCTTATATACAGTGCTTTTCCCCCTAAAAATAAATAAACGTTTAGGGGTACTCTCATTTTTCTACACATATTGAAATACTGCCCATCAATGAGGCCAAACTTAGATTCACAAAATGTTTAGGGGTACAAGCCCTGCTTATATATGTATTAGGGATGGGGAATAATGCTATTGTGATTATTGTGAGCCACTTTGAGCTCAACATTTGCTGGAAAAACAGAATGCAAATATTAAAACAAATCAAAATCAAACCTCAGGCTCCAGGGCAACACATAGCCTCTATTGAAGAAGGTTTCATAACACACAAAGTTAAAGGGACTTGCTAGGTTACTCTATCTTAGACATGCAAAGGAGATCCTAGTGGCCTGTCACCAGATAATGACCTCCTAATTCACCACTTTCTTCCAGAAAAGCTCTTTCCATCTTCATTTTGGAATAAGAAATATCTGAGAGCCAGTGTGGTGTGGTGGTTAAGAGCGGTAGTCTCGTAATCTGGGGAACCGGGTTCGCGTCTCCGCTCCTCCACCTGCAGCTGCTGGGTGACCTTGGGCCTGTCACACTTCTCTGAAGTCTCTCAGCCCCACTCACCTCACAGAGTGTTTGTTGTGGGGGAGGAAGGGAAAGGAGAATGTTAGCCGCTTTGAGACTCCTTAAAGGGAGTGAAAGGCGGGATATCAAATCCAAACTACTACTACTACTACTACTACTATTCTTCTTCTTCTTCTTCTTCTTCTTCTTCTTCTTCTTCTTCTTCTTCTTCTTCTAATTTTGCTTGTTTTCTTGCTTTCCTTTTGAAACACCCATACAAATGACCTGTCATGTCTTCCAGCAAAGTTATTTACTTCTTGATTCTTCCTCCTAGCCCCCTTGTTCAGCATTAGTCCCTTTCTACCTTCTCCTAGTAGCTAGCAAACAGCCTTATTCTTTGTTTTGTCCACCCCAATCCCCTGTATTCTCTACCAAGCAGAAGCCAGTCCGATATGAAGGCTGCCCAGTTTCTATTTCCGCAATAAACCAGATTCAATTACTCTGATGCTAGCTCCTCACAGACCCTCCAAGCATTCCTGTTTTCCAGTCCTGGATTTACAGAAGCTATCATGGTTTCTGATTTGATCCCAGAATGTCCCTCTTATCTTTAAAGGTAAAGGTACCCCTGCGCACTCATCTCGCTCAAGAGGCCGGGACCCGGCGCCGTCCGAAAACACTTCTGGGTCACGTGGCCAGCGTGACGAAGCTGCTCTGGTGAGCCAGCACCAGTGCCGCACGTGGAAACACCGTTTACCTTCCCGTTATAAAGTGGTACCTATTTATCTACTTGCACTTAGGGGTGCTTTCGAACTGCTAGGTGAGCAGGAGCTGGGACCAAACGATGGGAGCTCACCCCGTCACGGGGATTCGAACCGCCGTCCTTACGATCAGCAAGTCCTAGGCACTGAGGTTTTACCCACAGCGCCACCATCCTCTTATCTTTAGGACATCCCTATTTTCAACAGAGAAATGTTTGTGGGTATGGAGTTATTCAACCCCCGAACCAAGAAGATAAGTAACTCTACAACTTTAGGAGACATCTGAAGGCAACCCTCTATAGGGAAGCTTTTTTTAAAAAAAAGTTAAATGTTTTATTATGTTTTTATATGTGTTGGAAGCCACCCAGAGTGGCTGAAGCAGTCAGATGGGTGGGGTATAAATAATACACATTATTATTATTATTATTATTATTATTATTATTATTATTATTAATAAATAATAATATGGAATAGGAATCCCTATTTTCATTGGAGAAATGTTGGAAGCTGGGTGTGTCCTCATTTCACTGCTAATTCCCTATATTAGAAAGGTCCAATTCTCCAAACAGCCCATGTGACTCATGGCTCAAGGCTCATAAAGTTATTCTTCCTGTACACAAGTAATCAATGATATGGGTCGACAAGGAAATATGGTAAGTGGACTACTAAATAGAAGAGTACTCAACGTACTGATAATTCCAGCCTTGCTTCTAAGCCAAATATATTTCTGGGGGGGATGGGGAGGTATGGAAGAGGGAAGCAGTCAGATTATTCCAGGCTATTTGAATTTGACGGACGTTTTGCTGCGGCCCTTTCCTGTTTGACATAAACTGCACATCTGATGGCTGAAAGGCTCTGCAATCACATTTCCTGGTCATTTCAGAAGGAGTCAAGGGCATTTGCTGAGCACAGCTCGACAACTCATCAACGGCAAACTCTTACCAGTCCCATCCTGCACCAGCAGAACGGATGGGGACAAAAAAATTGCAAACTGCCCACTAGCAATTGTTGAGCAATAACACATGTACGACCCCCACGTTTTATGCAAAGATTCTGATTTATCTGACAGTTTTACACCCAGAGGGATGATGCACAGTAATTAAAATTAAAAATGTTTTGGCAGCTTAAACAAATGGCTATATAAATTACAAAGTTGTTTTTTCAGACAAAAAGCCACTGTGCCAAAATAAAGATCTATAGATAAATAAATCAGAACATCAGAAAGTTGGGGTTTTTAAAAAAATAATAATAATACAAGCATGTTTATAGGAAAGCAGCTCTTAAATGCTAGCTTTGGTTTTGTTGAGGGGAGGGAGAATTCAAAGAAAAGGGGGCATTCAAAGTGGGCCCCCCCAAAAAAATTTAAAGGGGAAAAAATGGGATGTACATTTCCAAAATATAAAATAAAAAACAAATAAATTAAAATCTACATACAGCAACAGTCTTTTGTGTTGTGTAGGCTCCTATGATGTAAGTCGTGGGCCCTGCCTGCTAGCCTGCTCCCTCAAATATCCCTGGTTTGCTCCTTTCTATATACAGGGTGCCTACATTCTGCATGGACTGGTTGCATGGCCACATGGGCTAATGGCTTGAGATACCTATGAGGTCCATAAATTACCATGTAGCATATATGCAACACAAAAAAACAGCAACAATTTGTTGTTGACAAGGGACACCTGGACATAGAAAGGGCCCCGTTACCTTCAGGAGCTGAGGGCCTCATCAAACCTAAATCTGGCCCTGACTGGTGAGGAAAACAGGGACATTCCGGGATCATATCAGAAACTGGAGTGGTTTTCATAATTCTGGGAGTTGTCCCTGAAAAATAGGAATTAGTGTCATTCCTGTTTTTTAGTCCTAACTCAGGAGGTAAAAGTTACAGATAGGTAGACGTGTTGGTCTGCCATAGTCAAAACAAAATAAAAAAATTCCTTCCAGTAGCACCTTAAAGACCAACTAAGTTAGTTCTAGGTATGAGCTTTCGTGTGCATGCACACTTCTTCAGATAACACTGAAACAGAAGTCACCAGACCCTTCTATATAGTGAGAAGGTGGGGAGGGGTATTACTCAGAAGGGTGGTGGGAATGGGTGATTGGCAGATAGCGGTGATGAGCCTGTTGACGACTCTTAACGACTGCAATAGGTCTTACAGGAAAAAGCAAGGGGTGAGAAGGTGAAAAATGGCTTTGTCATGTATAATGAGATAAGAATCCAATGTCTTTGTTCAGACCAGGTCTCTCCATGGTTTTAAGTTTGGTAATAAGTTGCAATTCAGCAGCTTCTCTTTCCAGTCTATTTCTGAAATTCCTTTGTAATAGAACAGCTACTTTGAGATCTTGTATAGAATGTCCTGGGAGATTGAAGAGTTCTCCTACTGGTTTCTCTGTCTTGTGATTCCTGATGTCAGATTTATGTCCGTTTATCCTTTGGCGTAAGGTTTGGCCTGTTTGTCCAATATAGAGAGCTGAAGGACACTGTTGGCATTTGATGGCATACACAATGTTAGACGATGAGCAATTAAATAGTCCCGAGATGGTATGTGTGATGTTGTTGGGGCCAGTAATGGTGTTGTCCGGGTGTATGTGGCAGCAAAGTTGGCATCTGGGTTTATTGCAGGCTCTGGTGCCAATGTCCGTGTTTTACCAGGAGGTAAAAGAAATGCATTCTAGACCCTCCAAGTGTCCCTATTTTCCAGGGACAGTCCCAGATTGACAGAAGCCGCCCCAGTTTCTGATTTGATCCCGGAAATGTCCTGCTTTTCCTTAGGATGTCCCTCTTTTCATTGGAGAAATGTTGGAGACAATTTCTGGGAAGGAGACAGTTACCAGATCCAATTCCAGTGTGCTGGTTCCAGGGGTTAATTAAGAGGCAAGGTCCATGTCCAGTCCGTGGTCGATGAAGCAATAAGAAGGCAGTCCGTAAAAGTCAAAGCTGGGTGCAGGACAGGGTTCAGGCAAGAACTGACAACCACCAACGTTGCTCCCACAACTTGGGACTGGGGCTGGCTGGCTTTTATCTGCCCCGAGGCATAGGGCGGCCCTGATCCTTAGGTGACTCACCTCTCCTGGCCTGGAGGTGAGTACTCCTCCTGCGGGAACTTAGTTCCCTCCGCCTCTCTGCCCTGAGCCTCTGCAGCTCAGGAGAGGCTGGAGGGTTACTGGGCCCAGAGGCAACCTCACCTTCCCCTGATGGGGCTGAGAGTGGAGCACCTGCAGGCTCATGCCCCAGCCCCAGCTCAGCTGGTTCTGGAGGCAGGGAATCCTGTGCAGACTCAGGTTCAGCACCCGAGTCCGAATCCCAGGCCATCACAGCCAGCATCTGGCATCTGTGAGGGCCCAACACTTGGGTAGGACCTACTGCCCCATGGGAGAGCACTGTGGGGAATTTGAAATAGCAGCTGAGCACAACCACCACCAGTAAACCACAGCCAGGGACCTACCAGTGGCAAAGGCAGTGGCAAAGCTACCTGCTCCAGCACTGAGAGCGGCGTACATCTGGGCATGTGGCTGGTGCGCATCCCATGGGGTGTGGTGCATATCCCAGGGGGCATGGTGAACAGCCTGTGGGGGTGTGGCACACGTTGGGGATGTGCGGCAAGCACTGCGCAACCTGGGGCATGCGCAGAGAGTGGCAAGTTGCCTGTGGGTGCATGTCAAGCGCCCCGGGGATGTGTGGTGATCGCTGAGCATCCCGGTAGTGGGGGCAGCTGCAATGTCACCCCCCCATGGCACCTAGGGCAGACCATCCCCTCCGCCCCCATCTTCGTCTGCCGGTGGTAGCAGGGGACCCATCAGAAGACTCAGACCTGGAACTGGCCTTCTGGGGCTAGTCAAATCTCAAGTTGATCCACTGAACTCAGCCCTAGACTGAGTAATCCTGAAGTGACTCGTTCAACCAAAGTTCAAGCGCATCGGTCAACTGCTTGGCACCGCTCTGTGATTAATCGCAAGCATATTTATTTCAGGGTTTCTTTTTCTCTTAATAAGCAAAAATGATAGGTGTAATAATATGGGCACTGCCAAGTTAGGTGTTACTGGATAACCTCTAATAAGTTTAAAGAACCATTATTTAAAGCACTCTTCAAATTATTTCAAGATTAAATTCCAGACAGGGCATTAAAATGCGTAATCTTCCACCTGCATAATGTCATTGGAGAAATAGCTCTTCCTTGCTTATGAACTGCTTCTGTTTAGTAAAGATATAAAAAATGTGCCCAGTTTTTAATTCTCCAGACAGGCACCGCAGAATGAATGCACATCACAAAGGCAAAAGAAACATGAGCTGTTGTTGCCTTTTAAAAAGCCTGTGCAGAACTTAATAGCAGCATGCTGACACACTTGACATTAATCAGTGTTTATTTAAAAGCAAGCAAAATGATTGAAAATGTTAAAAGTGTCAAGAGGTAAATTACAGGGAATAGACATATTGAAAAAAATGAAACGATATAAGCCAGAATGTAATAATTTAAATCCAATACACACACATACACCTCAGGCCTGCCTGATTAATATTTCCCATGGAAGGCTTTCATGTTTTGAAATATAATCAGATTTGCATGATTCTGCAAGTTGGCTTTTTGATATAAGAAAATAATAAACAAATACATAATTCTAAGAGCATCTTACCTGTAGGACCATTATGATCAGACAAATCAACCCAGCCCTGACGATGCTGCAACATGGCTTAGCTTTATCTATGTTCATGTCAGAGCAAGTAATTATGATGATGCGGAAGGAACAGGGCTGCAACACATGTCTTATCAGGAGGTGATCCTAATATATGCCACGTTATCAGAAAATCCCGAACATTATTAGTATATGATGACACGGTTCGAGCTTCACTTGCAAAATCCAGGAAATACAGAGCTTACCGAAGGCATTACCCTGTGGGCAGTAGACAGAGATGCTCATAACCCTGCGGGGAGCCCCTTACCCATCCTGCCCTTCCAGATGGCAAAGAGGGTTTTTACTATGCTCAGCAACCATACTCAGCTTTCCAAACTGTGTTCTGCGACACATTAGTGTGAGCGCTCCAGTTGGAGAACAGCTTTTACCAAAGGTATCATGGGTTTGGAAGACGCTCAAACTCAAGACGCAAGGGAGAAATGCGCTAAGAGGAAGGCACGTTTGGCAAACCCTCACCATGATCAACTCCCACCCAGAAACCAATGTCCCCACTGTGGAAGGACGTGTGGATCCAGAATTGGCCTCCACAGTCACTTACGGACTCATTGTTAAAACCGTGTTTCTGGAAGACAATCTTACTCAGCTACGGGGGATCGCCAAAGAAGAAGTGTGTGTTGGTGTGTCCAGCGAATGCTTCCTGCACTCCTCCCAGGGCTGGAAAGGGGCTAGTTTAACCTTCATTTTCCTATTAAAACCAAATTACTGTGTTGTGAAATGATGCCTATCTAAAAAGCATGTCAGCAAAAAGCATGAAAAGTTTGGGAAGCTCTGCCCTTGAAATAATTCAAGCTTGCAAACCTAATCTCTCAGAACTTTGTTTCTGCTCTATTTTCCGTTATCTCTAGTCCTTCTTTTGCAACTTGGGTTACTCTCTGCTGTGTTTCAGTCTAGGCCTGGCATCAGCAAGTGAAATATTTGGGCACTTGCAGGGGCCACAGGAAGGCCTACTGCTATCAGCCCCTCCCATGGCTCACCCTTTGAACGAGGGCCATTTGAAGCATATGCAGTGCCAGGGTGCAAAGTTCCACCCGGCGCCCCCCCCCCCAAAAGTTGCCCAGAGTTGTCAGCCATTTTTTAGGGTGGGGGACCCCAAAGTTGTTGACATTTTAAAGGAAAGGTTATCCAGGGTTGTCAACCTTTTTTTACGGAGCTGATACCACTCTTAACTCTGCACAGGAAAAGAAAACAGGAAACATAAGGAACCCACCACATCAAACCAGCCTGAGGTGTCGGTGTTGGCGACTGAGCAAAGCCAGGCACTTATGGTGTAAGCAGCATGCACTGGGCGGGCCTCTCCACAGCCCTATGCCAATCCCAGGCGCGCAGGAGGGCAAAGTCAGCCGGCCGCCTCAGGGCCTCGCTAGCTTGCTCGCTCCCAAACTCGCAGCGCAGAGCCACCTGCAGCAGAAAAGCCCGTCGCAGTGCTCCAACTGACAGGCAGGCTCTTCCCTGGACTCCAACTCTCGGGCCCCAGACTCTCGGCCTGATGCCCCTGAGAGCCTGGTGCCTGGGTGCCCCGTACCCCTGGCACCTATGGTTAAGACGGCCCTGCTTTGAACTATTTCCCCATCAGCAGCAAGGGGACACCATTTGGAATTTCCTAAATCGTACAGAAGTTGTGTTAGACTGGGGCATTGTGAAACATTAAAATTGCAGCTGAAGAGAGGGCTGGTCCTACGACCCGCTCAACTTGCCCAGGAGATAAAAGGGGACCCAGCTATG
This sequence comes from Podarcis erhardii, assembly GCF_964252035.2. Lineage (NCBI taxonomy): Eukaryota > Metazoa > Chordata > Lepidosauria > Squamata > Lacertidae > Podarcis > Podarcis erhardii. Next base: position 11,731,140 of record NC_138515.1, on the reverse strand, counting down.
GACACATCGCCAAGAGTCCCCACAAAACTGGAGCTGTTACAGCCCATACATTTATATCCATCCATGTCAGGGCTGTCAGGCAGGCAGGATCATCCACAGGCCAGAATGATGACTCGATACTCAATGAGAAGTCAGCTTTTTAATTCAGAAAAGGGAAACACAGCAGAGTTCGCCCGGGCTCAATTGCCCTAGTTGAAGACGTTGCTGGAACTGGCATCTGGCCCTTCCTTTCCTCTCTAGCCCTCTTCTTCTGGCCTCCTCCCAAGAAGACGTAAACCATGGTGAGGAGGAGAGACCCCCTCTGGGCCTATCTGGCCCATCGCTCAGCATTGTGCAAGGCTCTTTGCGATCTTGGTGTCAGTGGAGGAGGGAGGCCAACTGTAGAAGGACTGGCCCACTGAGGTGAAACTGAGACAGCATCCGGCTCCTCTCTGTCAGGTCAAACTGAGACCCTCGGCACTGAGCCCTGTCCTTGAACGGCTTTCTTCTTCTGACTCCCCTGCTTCTGCCTCCTCCCAGCTTGCCCTCTCCTCAGGCGGGTCTCCCGTGTCCCACCACAAGTGACCTGCATCTAAGTTCTCTTCCTCTGTGTCATCCTTGGGGGGTTCTTTGGCCATTATCTCTCACCATCCTTCATTATCCAGCCAGTCCCTGATATCCCAGGTCCTTCTTAGTTCACTCCATGCATGCAGTACAGTAGGCTGTGGCCTTGGGAAGAAGGGTTGTTCTTTATTAAACGAGTTGGAAGAGTGTCGCACAGCTACTTTATGGTTGTGTGGCTCCGAATCCACATTGAGAAGGTCCAATACATCTCATGACAGCGGGGAAGGCTGTGACCAGGTGAGCTGTGTACCTGCTCAGCCTGTCCAGATCTGATGATGAGAAACTTCAAGGCCCTAGACTGATGCATCCCCTCCAACATTTCTCCCATGAAAATAGGAACGTCCTATTCAATCATCACAATAATTTTATTTATACCCTGCCCATCTGACTGGGTTGACTCTAACATATACAAAAACATAATAAAACATTGAATATTTTTTTAAAAACCAGCTATACAGGGCTGTCTTCAGATGTCTCCTAAAGGTTGTCTAGTTACTTGTCTCCTTGGCTCGGGGGTGCAACCCCTCCAACATTTCTCTGATGAAAATAGGGACGTCCTAAGGAAAAGCAGGGATGGTGGTGGCACTGTGGGTTAAAACACAGAGCCTAGGACTTGCCGATCAGAAGAGAGGGCTTCCTGCAGATACGCTCCCATCAGGAGGTGCATCCCAAACATTGTCAAAATTGTGGCATTAGTGAGATCGTACCTACACTCTAAAAGGGACATGGGTGGTGCTGTGGGTTAAACCACTGAGCCTAGGGCTCACAGATCAGAAGGTTGGCGGTTAGAATCCCCGCAATGGGGTGAGTTCCCGTTGCTCAGTCCCAGCTCCTGCCAACCTAGCAGTTCAAAAGCACATCAAAGTGCAAGTAGATAAATAGGTACCGCTCTGGCGAGAAGATAAACGGCATTTCTGTGCGCTGCTCTGGTTCACCAGAAGCGGCTTAGTCATGCTGGACACATGACCTGGAAGCTGTACACCGGCTCCCTCGGCCAATAAAGCGAGATGAGCGCCGCAACCCCAGAGTCGGGCACGACTGGACCTAATGGTCAGGGGTCCCTTTACCTTTACCTATGGAAAAGCAGGACATTCTGGGATCAAATCGGAAACTGGGATGGCTTCTATAAATCCAGGACTGTTCCTGGAAAATAGGGACACTTGGAGGGTTACATGGGTGTTGGACACATGGATGTTGCAACCCACATTGCAGAGGAAGCTGGGTCTAAAATCCAAGACGGATGAATAACAGGGTTGGGCTGCAGCAATGCGGTGCCGACACAGTTTTTGTGTAGTAGGAGAAAAGCGTAGCAACACTTTCTAATTGCCATATGGTCTGGAAGGAGCTGTAATTAAGGTAGGTGCTGAGGAGGATAGGATGGCAGTGTTAGCAAGCCCTTTCAAACACTTGCATTCTAGACATTCAGACGCAGTCGGCTCTCTCTTTTTTATATCTCCCGCATCTGTTCTGATTATCTCTCTTTCTAAATGTGCACAATGTTCCGAAGCGTGGCAGCCTAATGGTGGGGAATGAAAGGCACCGTCTAGCAGGCATGCTGTCTGTGCAATCTCATTCATTTAAGTGGAGGCCATCTTTCATTTTTGAACCAGAGATCTGGGGACAACACCCACACAAAAGAGAGAGGTTCTTTTAAAGAATAGTTGTAGCGGGACACTTATTTTATTTCTGCAAAGTTTGTAGAAATGAGCTATAGACAGAAACAATACTTTTAGCCCTTCAGCAGAAGAAAAACCTGTTCCTGTCTGTGTGGTGGCTTTTGAAACATCTCATGCTCAGTCGGTAGAGCACGAGGCTCTTAATCTCAGGGCCCTGGGTTCAAGCCCCGCATTGGGCAAAAGAATCATTGCAAGACTCGATTCTATGATTCTGTGGCTTCAGTTTTCTACTCTATAATCTATTGGCAAATGTTTGCTCATAAGTACTGCATTCGCTGTGGGTTAAACCACAGAGCCTAGGACTAGCCAATCAGAAGGTCGACGGTTCAGATCCCCCCAATGGAGTGAGCTCCCGTTGCTCGGTCCCTGCTCCTGCCAACCTAGCAGTTCAAAAGCACATCAAAGTGCAAGTAGATAAATAGGTACTGCTCCGGCAGGAAGGTAAATGGTGTTTCCGTGCACTGCTCTGGCTCGCCAGAAGCGGCTTAGTCATGCTGGCCACATGACCCGGAAGCTGTACGCCGGCTCCCTTGGCCACTTAAGCAAGATGAGCGCCGCAACCCCAGAGTCGGTTACGACTGGACCTAATAGTCAGGGGTCCCTTTACCTTTACTGCATTTTCACTCTATAAGACGCACCAGACCATAAGGCGCACCTAGTTTTTGGAAGAGGAAAACAAGAGAAAAAATATTCTGAATCCCAGAAACCAGGACCGCAAGCAGGATAGCAGCTCAGCAATCCCGCTTGCGGTCCTGGCTTATGGGATAGTCGCGTGCAGCCTCTCCCTGGCAGCGGGATGAAGGCTCCTGTTGCCTGGGAGAGGCTGTGCATGGCTAAGGCATTCCTTACACCATCAAACCCATTCTTGAGTTTGTGACTGATTAACTGCACTCATTTTTGGAAGGCTGTTCCCTTACTAAAAAAAACCCCCAGTTTACAGTGCTTACTCACCAGAAAAGTGCATACGGAACTTGTCAGGTGCTGTTGCGGTTGCTTGAGAGTAACCAGGCAGGACTTTGACCTGTCTTTTACAGGCTTTATTTAGGTGCAAACTATTTACAGTGAAGAGCGTCATAAGTTCATGTCTGGCTCAATCACTAGTGGAATCTGGGAGTGGTCTGTTTTTGTACAGCCACCAACATAAAAGTTTTGTCACCCCCAGCATTTTCCTTTTTTAAAAAATATAATTTTTTATTAGGGTTTTTTTTTTTACATATCATTTTCAACAGTAATTAAACATACTTTTACATCTTATTAAAATTTTGGACTTCCATCAATCCTGTCTGAAAATTTCCCAATCTAATCTCTCAGTGTGCATTTCTTATCTTCCCTATTACATTTCATACTCATAACCAATATCTCTATCTTTTTCTACTTTGTGACACTTCGTATATTTCTCCTTACAAAACTTCTTGTAGTCCTACTAGCGTAATTTGTTGATTACAGTTGCTCTTCAGATAATTCATATACTTCTTCCAATCTTCTGCAAATTTCTTGTCCCACAGGTTTTGAATCCTTCCTGTCATTTTGTCCAGTTCTGCATAGTCCATTAATTTCGTCTGCCATTCTTCTTTCGACGGAATTTCTTCTTGTTTCCATTTCTGGGCTAACAATACTCTTGCCGCAGTTGTTGCATATAAAAACAATTTAACATCTTGCCTATTAATGTCCTGACCTATAATACCAAGTAAAAATGCTTCTGGGTTTTTAAAAAATGTATATTTCAACATCTTTTTCATCTCATTATATATCATTTCCCAGAAGTTCTTTCCTTTTTTACATTCCCACCATATATGATAAAATGTTCCTTCTTTTTCTTTACATTTCCAACATTTATTATTTGTCTTATACATTTTAGCTAATTTCACTGGTTAAAATGTCTTAAAGCCTTTTACGCCCCTCCCTGTGCCTCAGACTACTGCGCATGATGGGCAATGGCAAGGGCGTGATTCCCTCCTCTCCGGCTTGCTCAGGCGGGTGTTAAGGCTCTATCAATTCAATTTGTATATTTTTAATGAATAAAACAATACTACGAAGAAGAAAAGTCTGACTTTTTTTTTTAGATTAAGAATAGTCTCAGTGTACATTCTCTTAGAAGAGGCATCCTTCCCTTTGTGAGAAAATGGGAGCTAAAAGTTTTTTTAACTGTGCCAGCCTGAAAGGCTTTGTCCAAAATGCTTGCAAAATGAATTCTAGAAATGCATCTTATTCTGCTGTCTGCTTGAGACCTGGAAAAGATTATCTTCTGTCAGGAGCTTCAGCCCATTGAGAACGACTTGATTAGTAAACGAAAGGGGTGAGATGTAAGTTATCATATCTTGGTCGAACACTTACAATTGCAGTTGGGTGCTCTTTTGTGTCTTTGAAATTGGGAGGAATTGCAGAGATTTCCAGTAAATGAGATAATCAATGAATTTGTTCTACCTCAGCTTGCTTGAACAGGTGAGTCCGGCTTCCTGGAATGGAATCTCTTTTGACATTTCTCCAGTCCACAATCATAGAGTCACAGAATTGCAGAGTTAAAAGGGACCCTAAGGGTTCTCTATGCGGGTGGCACTGTGGGTTAAACCACAGAGCCTAGGACTTGCCTATTCAGAAGGTCGGCGGTTCAAATCCCTGCGATGGGGTGAGCTCCCGTTGCTCGGTCCCTGCTCCTGCCAACCTAGCAGTTCAAAAGCATGTCAAGTGCAAGTAGATAAATAGGTACCACTCCGGCGGGAAGGTAAACGGCGTTTCCGTGCGCTGTTCTGGTTTGCCAGAAGCGGCTTAGTCATGCTGGCCACATGACCTGGAAGCTGTACGCCGGCTCCCTCGGCCAATAAAGCGAGATGAGCGCCGCAACCCCAGAGTCAGTCACGACTGGACCGAATGGTTAGGGGTCCCTTTACCTTTTTAAGGGTTCTCTAGTCTAACCCCCTGAAATGCAGGAATCACAACTAAAGCATCCAGGACATATGACCATCAAACCTGACTTCTCGGGTGCCAGCTATCATAGCAAAAGCCATATATTTTTAGGGGTGCATCATAACTCCTCCCTTTTGCGGGAGATCTCACTTGTCTAGCTAAAGAATCAACTGGATGTTACAGCTCTATTCTGAAACCATGAATGGCTCACATAAATGACTGGCTGCAATTCTAAACCCACTCACTGTGTAAGCCCTCCTGAACACGCAGAAACTTATTTCTGATTTAAAAATTTCGAGCATTTGTACTGCAGGTGTAAACAATTTTGCATATTGCAAAGCACCTCTCTAAGTACCTTTCCGATGCTTCAGAACTGGGGAAAGGCTTGCTCCCATCTAGGCTGAATTAGTTCTCAGTCTCAACCTCTTAGCTCACTTTATAAAGATCCCATAAAAAAGCTCTCTTTCTAATCTTTCAATAAATTTGGCACCTGGAGATTGTCGGTGTAGTAGCAACTTGGTGTGCAGAGTGGCGAGAAAAATGGAAAGAATATCAGCCTCGCCATTTTATGTGACATTGAAACCAGACCATAGAATATTGGGCTCAGCTACAAATAAAATGTTTTAGGTGTGTATTAAGTGCAATATACAATGCGACATTAGATGGTGATAGTTAGCCTTTGGAAAATCGTTGTACATTGGTACCTTGATTCTCAAACATCTTGGTTCTCAAACACCTTGGCTCCCAAATGCCAAAAACCTGGAAGTAAATGTTCCAGTTTTCAAACGTTTTTCAAAGGCCAATAGCGGCTGTCGGCTATTGTTTCTGGGGCGCCTGCACCAATCAGAAGCCGCACCTTGGTTTTCGGAAGTCAGACAGACTTCTGGAATGGATTAAGTTTGGCACTTTTGTTTTTGCTATTTATTTTGCATTTTTGTTTTTGAGGCTTTTTTGGTTAATTTGTTTTTGTGACTGTGTGGAACCCAGTTCAGCTACTGATTGATTGATTGATTGATTGATTGTGTGACTGCAGAAATGGATAAAAGCCCCCCATGCAAACAATGACTATCATCAGTGCAAGTATGGGGGGAAATTTAATTTTTATCAATACTGTCTTATTTATTTCATACTACAGTGCATTGAATATTGCTTTCATTTTATGGATCAATGGTCTCGTTAGATAGTAAAATTCATTTTAAATTGCTGTTTTAGGGATAGTTTTTAAAAGCCTGGAACTGATTAATTTGTGATAATTAATGGCCCACTAACTGGAATGTGTTAGTTCAGTATTTCAGTATTCAGAGTTCTGTGTGTCAATGTAGGAGTTGTGAGTCGTGTCAGAGAGAGCTAGCATAAGATCCGTGTTCTGTTCCTGTAAATAGTCCACTGTATATAATAAACACCTAACTACAAGTTCCTGGTTCCTGCTTCGTCTATCCTGTCTGCAGCCAAGTTGCCAATTGCTTCCGTGGATTCTGCATGTACTCTGCTAGGTCTGGCTAAGGTCCTGCAACTAGTCAGAAAGTTGCGAAACACCAATTGGTTTTACCAATAAGAGCATGGGGACAAGGGCCCCATTATAAACACATACAAGGTGTGACCAGAAAGTAGGGTGAATCACCCCTGTATGGGATAATGGGAACTGCTGGATTTGCGGAGACACCTGGGAGGCGTTTGTCCGTATCTCAGCTAACATATGCGCACATGTCTCGGCATTTGTTGACAGGCCTACATTCATGCGGTAGCGTTTACTACTGTAGCTGTGATTGAAAAGGGAGCAGGGAGTCAATATGAAATTCTGTTTCAAATTGGGTAAATCAACATCGGAAACCCATGAAATGCTTACAATTGTGTACAGAGATGAAGCTGTAAATCGAAAGACAGTGTATGAGTGGTTTAAGCATTTCTGTGAAGAGTGGCAAACCATCGAAGATGACCCTCAGTCTGGCAGACTGTTGATGAGCAGAATGGCAGCAATGTCGACCAAGTTTGTGAGTTATTGATGTGGGATCGGTGTTTGTCCGTCTGAACAATGGTGGAAGAATTGCATATTCCATGTGAAATGATTCCTGAGGTTACTGAGTTGTCTCACCCTCCATATTCTCCTGATCTGACCCCACCGGATTTCTTTCTTTTCCCCAAACTGAAATCTGCACTGAAAGGGCACAGATTTCCCAAGATTTCACACGTCCAAACTGCTGGGACGAGGGAACTGAAAGCAATACGGAAAGAGGACTTCTCCAGAAGTTTCCAACAGTTCTATGAACGTTGTCAACAGTGCATTGTATCAGAAGGAGCCTCCTTTGAAGGCCTGTATGTATGTTTGAATATTTCTCACTGTCTGATTTCTGTGACCAGTCACCGAACTTTCCAGTCACACCTTGTATCTTAGCAGCTGGAATGGTTTTTTGGGAGGGTGGGGTGTTAATTGTGGTTATTTGCAATCTAAGTACATACTGGTTTGAAACGGATTTTTTAAAAAAAGTTTTAAAACAGTTTTATGGGTTTTGCTTTGCTTTGCTTTTGCATACCACAGGTGTATTTGCATTCAACATATAACACAGATATCTCAAATTTGAACATGATATTACCCAGGTTGCTTTCTGCCCTTTCTGTGGTTATTTCTGACTTGAATGAATGAAAAAAGCACAAAACAAAAATTTCCATATGAGTCGAAGCCATCAAAGTGCATGCAAAGTCAGAGGAGGTGATCAGTTACTAAAAGCCACACGGCTGCCCCTATTTCAACACACACAGATACCAGCCACTAACTTTGCAACAGATTAGTCCTGTTTATGTTTTTTAAGGGAAGGTTATAAATAGGGGGTGGGCAGGGCAATGTGTATTTAGCAAATGTGTGCAGATGGGAAGCCAACAGATGGCCTTGCACTTTATTTTGTATGCACAGCCTTACATTTAAATTAAAAATTTCCATAATTAAGACGAAGGTCTGCTGCGACGCTAGCTAGTTTGCCTGGGATGGCATCATATATCACAGGTATCATTAGGCAACATTTTCCTAACAAGGTTCATAAACCTATACAAATTTTGCTACTTCCCTAATGTAAGCTCAGAAAGCAAATAAATTATGGCTCACGGAAGCTGGTGGTGGAGGGGAAGACGGAAACGCACTTTATCTCATCAAGACATCTCCCTGTGCCATCTGGTCATTACCTGTGTGTAACGGAATAATCTGCCACTTGACATTAAAAGGAAGAAGGAACTCCTTTGAATGGATTTGGAATGGTTTCTCCAAAAGAAATATCGGCCCGTAGGTCACTCCCATCCTATAACACAAATTAGATGGGCTTCATTTCAAGATGCTACTCCAGAGGCGTAGCAAGGTCATGTGGTACCCAGTGCATTTTTTTTTTATGCCACCCCCCCCCCCATTGCAATTTTTGGGAATGTTGCCTAGAGTAGTTCTTTTTTTTAGGGAAGGTTGGCCGCGAAACAGATACGCCCGCAGATCACACAAATCCGACTATCAATCACATAAAACCATGTCAGCCCCGCCAGGTGGGGCTGCAAGCAACCACCACTGGGGGTGCCAGCGCTGCCTCGCCAATCTGCCCAGGGGGCTTTGTCACCCCCCTAAGCATGACACCCGGGGCGGACCGCACCCCCTTGTGACGCCCCTGTACCACTCATGTTGACAGAGGATGTGTGCAGAGGGAGGGTTTGTGAGACCAGCTCTACCATCAGGCAGAGGGAAGTGGCATAGATCTCTTGTGCCAGCCTCACTGTGCTGGACCCGGGGGAAAGGTACCGTGAGCGTAGTCAGAGTCCACACGAAGAGGGGCGAGGTCCGAGGCGGAGAGCCGGGCGGGGAACAGGGACGCTGGAACAAGAGGCCGAGCAGGGAACAGGAACACCGGATGGTCAGGAACAGGAGGCCGAGCAGGGAACAGGAGCACCGGATGGTCAGGAACAGGAGGCCAAGCAGGGATCAGGAACACAGGAAGGTCCAAAGCCAACAACGACGTTGCTCCCGCAACCTGGGACCGGGCTGCCTGACCTTTATCTTCTTCTAAGGCCGGGGGCGGTCCCGGCCCCCAGAAGCCCCGCCTCTCTTGGCCTTAAGGCGAGCATTCCTCCTGGGAGACACCAGTTCCCTTCGCCTCTCTGCCCTAAGCCTCTGCAGATCAGGAGAGGCCGAAGGGTTACTGGGCCCCGGGGGAGGCTCACCTGTAGCCACTGAGTCTTCCAGCACCTCTGGGGCCTGAATGATTTCACCTGGTGCCTGCTCTTGAGTTTCCTCAGCAACTAGGCCTTGCCCCAGTTCAGCCGGCCCTGGAGGCGGGGACTCCTGCGCCGGCTGGGATTCCTCCGGATCACTCTCAGACTCGGAATCCCAGGCCATCACACTCACAGAGTTGGATTTTGCAAGGGCTAAGACAGGTTTCTGTGCACAGACTCTCCTCCACCCATGGAAGGGAACCCAGACCAGTGTTGTGATGGAGCTCATTCGGCTCAACAGGGCAGAGATGGAGCGTGCAGACTCAGAAGTGTCTCATGTGCCTTTTCCAGGTCACCTGTGCAAAGTGAGTATGGTTGCCATGGGGGGAGAAGATGTCCACTTCCTCCCTCCTTGCCCCCTCACCAGCGTCGCTTGCCTTCCCTTTCAGCCAAACCTCACCTGCTCACCTTACAGGCCAGGCTGGGCCAGCTCCACACCTGCTGTGCAGCCACTTCCCTCCTCCTTGGACTCTGATGCTACCGAAGACAACATTGCAGTGTTGGTGTGAGGAGTGCAGTGGCAGCAGAACAGGGCAGTTGCTCAAGAGACAATACATTGGCCCGGAGTGGCCTGCAAGAAGTGTAGGGAGATGCCATGGGGACCAGACCAGCCCCCTCCTCCTCCTCCTCTGTCCTTCCTTCTGGAAGTGCCACAGCAGAAGGAGGAAGAGGATTGGGGCCACAGGGTACAATGCAAGTTTTCCTTCTTTTGGGGGGTCCCATCCTCTGACAGCAGCCACGAAATTAAAAGATGCCTGCTTCTTGGGAGAAAAGCAATGACAAACCTAGACAGCATCTTAAAAAGCAGAGACATCACCTTGCCAACAAAGGCCCATATAGTTCAAGCTATCATAGAATCATAGAATCATAGAATCATAGAGTTGGAATAGACCACAAGGGCCATCGAGTCCAACCCCCTGCCAAGCAGGAAACACCACCAGAGCACTCCTGACATATGGTTGTCAAGCCTCTGCTTAAAGACCTCCAAAGAAGGAGACTCCACCACACTCCTTGGCAGCAAATTCCACTGTCGGACAGCTCTTACTGTCAGGAAGTTCTTCCTAATGTTTAGGTGGAATCTTCTTTCTTGTAGTGTGGATCCATTGCTCCGTGTCCGCTTCTTTGGAGCAGCAGAAAACAACCTTTCTCCCTCCTCTATGTGACATCCTTTTATATAATTGAACATGGCTATCATATCACCCCTTAACCTCCTCTTCTCCAGGCTAAACATGCCCAGCTCCCTTAGCCGTTCCTCATAAGGCATCGTTTCCAGGCCTTTGACCATTTTGGTTGCCCTCCTCTGGACACGTTCCAGTTTGTCAGTGTTCTTCTTGAACTGTGGTGCCCAGAACTGGACACAGTACTCCAGGTGAGGTCTGACCAGAGCAGAATACAGTGGCACTATTACTTCCCTTGATCTAGATGCTATACTCCTACTGATGCAGCCCAGAATTGCATTGGCTTTTTTAGCTGCCGCGTCACACTGTTGGCCCATGTCAAGTTTGTGGTCAACCAAGACTCCTAGATCCTTTTCACATGTACTGCTCTCAAGCCAGGTGTCACCCATCTTGTATTTGTGCCTCTCATTTTTTTTGCCCAAGTGCAATACTTTACATTTCTCCCTGTTAAAATTCATCTTGTTTGTTTTGGCCCAGTTCTCTAATCTGTCAAGGTCGTTTTGAAGTGTGATCCTGTCCTCTGGGGTGTTAGCCACCCCTCCCAGTTTGGTGTCATCTGCAAATTTGATCAGGATGCCCTTGAGTCCATCATCCAAGTCGTTGATAAAGATGTTGAATAAGACCGGGCCCAAGACAGAACCCTGTGGCACCCCACTAGTCACTCTTCTCCAGGATGAAGAGGAACCATTGATGAGCACCCTTTGGGTTCGGTCAGTCAGCCAGTTACAAATCCACTGAGTGGTAGCATAGTCAAGACCGCATTTTACCAGCTTCTTTACAAGACTATCATGGGGCACCTTGTCAAATGCCTTGCTGAAATCAAGGTAGGCTACATCCACTGCGTTCCCTTCATCTACCAGGCTTGTAATTCTGTCAAAAAACGAGATCAGGTTCGTCTGACATGACTTATTTTTCAGAAATCCATGCTGACTATTGGTGATCACAGCATTCCTTTCTAGGTGCTCACAGACTGTTTGCTTAATGATCTGCTCCAGAATCTTCCCTGGTATTGATGTCAGACTGACTGGGCGGTAATTATTTGGGTCCTCTCTTTTCCCCTTTTTGAAAATAGGGAAAACATTTGCCCTCCTCCAGTCTGCCGGGACTTCGCCTGTTCTCCAGGAATTCTCAAAGATGACTGCCAATGGTTCTGAGATCACATCTGCCAGTTCTTTTAATACTCTTGGATGCAGTTCATCTGGCCCTGGAGACTTGAATACATCTAAACTAGCCAAGTATTCTTGTACTATCTCCTTAGTTATTCTGGGCTGTGTTTCCTCTGCTGAATCATTTGCTCCAAATTCTTCAGGTCGGGCATTGTTTTCTTTATCAGAGAAGACTGAGGCAAAGAAGGCATTGAGGAGTTCAGCCCTTTCTGTGTCCCGTTTGCATTTCACCATCTTCTCCTCTGAGTAACCCCACTGTTTCTTTGTTCTTCCTTTTGCTGCGAACATACCCATAAAAGCCTTTTTTGTTGCTTTTAACCTCTCTAGCAAGCCTGAGTTCATTCTGTGCTTTAGCTTTTCTGACTTTGTGTCTACACGTGCTGGCTATTTGTTTGAATTCCTCTTTGGCGGTTTCCCCCCTTTTCCATTTTTTGTACACATCCTTTTTTAATCTTAACTCAGTTAAAAGTTCTTTAGATAGCCACCCTGGCTTCTTTAGGCACCTTCCATGTTTCCGTCTCATTGGTATTGCCTGAAGTTGTGCTTTTACTATCTCCCTCTTAACAAACGCCCAGCCATCATGAACTCCCTTTCCTTTTAGTATTACTGTCCATGAGATCTCACCCAGCACTTCCCTAAGTTTTATGAAGTCGGCTTTCTTAAAGTCAAGAAATTGAGTCCTAGTATGCTTGGCTGCTCCTTTCCGCTGTATAGTAAACTTCAGAAGAGCATGATCACTCGCGCCTAATGATCCTTCCACTTCTACCCCACTAACCAGGTCATCAACACTGGTTAGGACCAGATCTAAAATGGCTGTTCCTCTTGTTGCTTCTCCCACTTTCTGGACAATGAAGTTGTCTGCAAGGCCAGTGAGGAATCTGTTTGACCTTATGCTCTTGGCTGAGTTTGACATCCAACAAATATTGGGGTAATTGAAGTCCCCCATTACTACTATCTCCCTTCCTTTTGCCTGCTTGGCCATCTGTTCCAGGAAGGCATCATCTATGTCCTCCGTTTGGCTTGGGGATCTATAGTATGGTTTTCCCAGTAGTCATGTCTGGAAGTGAGAGCTGGACCATAAAGAAGGCTGATCGCCGAAGAATTGATGCTTTTGAATTATGGTGCTGGAGGAGACTCTTGAGAGTCCCATGGACTGCAAGAAGATCAAACCTATCCATTCTTAAGGAAATCAGCCCTGAGTGCTCACTAGAAGGACAGATCCTGAAGCTGAGACTCCAATACTTTGGCCACCTCATGAGAAGACTCCCTGGAAAAGACCCTGATGTTGGGAAAGATGGAGGGCACAAGGAGAAGGGGACGACAGAGGACGAGATGGTTGGACAGTTTCTCGAAGCTACCAGCATGAGTTTGACCAAACTGCGGGAGGCAGTGGAAGACAGGAGTGCCTGGCGTGCTCTGGTCCATGGGGTCATAAAGAGTCAGACACGACTAAACAACTAAACAACAACAACAAATCCTCTGGTGTGAGGCAACTGACTCACTCCACCACGTGGGACCAAAAGCCACCTATATTTTGGTCCTGCACGGCCAGAGCACAGGAACCAAAGTGGGACATTTGGGATTGTGATCAGAAGCAGGGACGACTTTGGCCAATCTGGGGTGTCCCAGTTAAATCGGGGTCTGGCCTTAGCCTTTCCCCCTCCTGTTGTTTATCTGCTCAAAATCACACACCCCCAAGGGTTGCCATATATTCACCCCCATAGATTAGAAAGCATTTTGGAGCATACGGGAATCAGGGGTGGGTCGGTATTTAGCAGGCCCTCCCCCCTCCGAATCACATGGCTCTGGATATTAGGACGACCTCAAGATTAGACGTGGGCAGCTCTTTTGTAAAGAAACCCTAGATTTAGGCTTTGTATCGCCACCCAAGAGGCAGGCTAATGGAGGCCTATATTTGCTCCATAACGCATGATGCTCTCTGGTCATGAGCATCCAGAAGGCACCTTCAGAGTTTTTACACGTTCTTGACATTTAGAGCAGTGTACCTTACAAGAGCTATCCACTTAAAAAAAGAAAAGGAATCACCTGCCTGCCTCTGGCATCCCCACTGATTGTGCCTACAGAAACATCTGCTCTGTGCTATGCGCTCTGAATGTTAAAATCCTGAGGAGGAATTCCCAAACATCTAAGCTCACATTTAGATTCTGCCCTGAAGCTCCTTCGCTTCCAGAGCACACACAAAATGAGGCTCGTATGCTTTCACTTAATGCTCCTTATTTTGAGTTAGTTTGGTAATACAGGAACAACATTTCCCTTTGTGTTTTAAGTGGTCTTTCTCTGATGATGCTCAGCCCACCGGGTTCAATGCACCCAGAATATGGGAAGGGTAATGGTTTTCAAGAGATTCCGCTTGGGCTTCATGTTGCATCCTATTGACCAGTTAGTCATTTCTCACTAAGCCCATGGCCTTTCAGCTACAAACTGGGCAAGGCAAACTGAACAGTCAGGAACTCATAGGATAATAAGCAGTGAAACAAACAAATCAAGGAATGGTGACAATGAGAGCTTATCCTCACTTCTTCTTGTCCTCCTGCTTAACCCCCCCCCCCTTTGCAACCCTGAGAAAACCACTCTTTAGAGCTCAGTCAGAGCAATCTTGACCTTGCTCTGGGAAAGGAACGAGGCAAAGGGAAAGCACTCAGATCTGTGCCTTCTAGGCCCAGGATGAGTGGATGTGTGGGTGAGCCCTTATTCTCATAATATCTTGCTTTCTTTTCATAAGTATAAAGGTAAAGGTAAAGGGACCCCTGACCATTAGGTCCAGTTGTGACCGACTCTGGGGTTGCAGCGTTCATCTCGCTTTATTGGCCGAGAGAGCCGGCGTACAGCTTCCGGGTCATGTGGCCAGCATGACTAAGCCGCTTCTGGCGAACCAGAGCAGTGCACGGAAATGCTGTTTACCTTCCCGCTGGAGTGGTACCTATTTATCTACTTGCACTTTGACGTGCTTTTGAACTGCTTGGTTGGCAGGAGCAGGGACCGAGCAACGGGAGCTCACCCCGTCGCGGGGATTCGAACCACCAACCGTATACATTGGCTCAAAATAGTACTTAACCCCCCCCCCCCGATTTTCAGTGGCTCCAACCAGAGACTCCTTTTCACTCTTCACTCTCAAGGATCCCAACCCTTCACTGGATGACAGACTAAGGGATCTGTGAGAGAGATGTTGTAGCCTTGCTGGTAAAGGTTACGGACAGGGAAAGCATAATTTTCAAACAAAAGCCACTGCTTTTGAAAGAGAGAGATTTCCTTGGGGGAAAACACAGCCTTGGATCCTTGGCACCTTCTATCCCAATGCAACCACACTCTCCCACAACCCCCTGGCAGAGGGTGGTTTCCTTGGGCAGGTGGGCACATGTGGGTGGATCTCCTCACGCACCACCCTTTCCACCAGAAGCGTACACCCCTCAGCCTGAGAAACAGCTGTACATAAGTCTGAGAGGAGGGCAATGTCCACAGCTGGGATGGTACATGGGAAGAGTGTCCTATTTGTGGAAACATGATTCCCTGCCAAACAGCTGAGCAGCAAAATTGAGTGGTGGGGATGGCTTGGTGTCAGGAACCGTGCTGAGGAGGGCTGCACTGAGGAGGAATGGTGGGAGCCACCCCCTCCTCCTGACCCTGACCCTGAATTTCCCCAGGAGCAGGAGGACAGTATAGATTTGGAACAATAGTTTGCAGAGGGGCATAGTTCAGAAGGCAGAAGCTGGGAAATACTGGATGGTGAACAGCTAGCAGAAGAAACACTGGGAGAGAGAGAGAGTTAACATTCACAGTCTCTACCCCCCCTTCCACAAAGTCTTGGAGAGCTCAGAAAGTGTCAGAACAGAAAGTACAGAGACTACAAGTTCAGATTATAAGATGCAGGAGTGGCATTGATTAATAGGGATGGAGGGGGGAGTATCCCTTAATTGGGAGCATTGCCATGTCTAGGAGATGTGTCCTTTGTTCTCTCGCTGTGATTATTAAAGAAAGTAACTGGTAAGAATTCTCTTTCATTTGATCTGCTCAAGCTGATTCCCCAAAGCCTGACATTTGGGTACGCATGGTGCCCCCCTGCACTGAATGCCCCCAAGAGACGCATTTCCACATGTGTTTTATCTCACTGCGAGGCCTGCAGTGCTGTTCCACAGCACAAGTGGCCCTGAGTCATGTGTCCTGCAGTGTTGTGCAACAACCTCAGGCTGATACTCCAACAGGCCCCTGCTCCAGGCTGCGCTTTCAAGGCAGTTGAATGCGATTGTAAATCACGGTTCTGCCCAGAGGTTTGTATTTTTTGGTCTTAATTACATCTGTGCAAATCTTCATTTGTTTGCGGATGACTAATGCGTTGTGTAGGCTATTTGCATTCCCAGATGGCCCATTTCCATGGTAAGCAATGTGGAGAGGCAGATAATGGCTCTGGTATTAATACAAATGAACTGAAATAACAACAGCAGCAGCAGCAGCTCATCCTCAGTGGTAGCTGCCTGGTTTTTTCAGCAGTCCCTGCAAAAGATTACATTCAGAAAAAACAAAGCCCCAGAGTTCCCCACTCCCTGCCAGTGGCAGCCAATGGAAGGACCGCGTGTGAGTCTGAGTAAATTTCAATAGATAAAATCGCTATAAATGGTGGCAGCGATTCAGAGGTTTAATGTGAAATCAATCTGGATTTGAGTTAGTTGGTGTTTCTCTTTCTGGGTATATGTCACCTGGCATGAGGTAAGGTGTACAGTGGTACCTTGGGTTAAGTACTTAATTCGTTCCGGAGGTCCGTTCTTAACCTGAAGCTGTTCTTAACCTGAAGCACCACTTTAGCTAATGGGGCCTCCTGCTGTCACCGCGCCGCCGGAGCACGATTTCTGTTCTCATCCTGAAGCAAAGTTCTTAACCTGAAGTACTATTTCTGGGTTAGCAGAGTCTGTAACCTGAAGTGTATGTAACCTGAAGTGTATGTAACCCGAGGTACCACTGTGCAAGATATTACAGAGAAGGAACTTAACAATAATAATAATTTCATTATTTATACCCCGCCCACCTAGCTGCGTTGCCACACATACACCAAGGGTGGCCTTGAACCTTTTGAGATCTTCCCTCAACCTTGTCTCCTTCATTCGTTCCATCTTCTGAAGGGCACGTTCTCCAAGGTACCATGGGGTATGGAGGGGTATGATTTTCTTTCTGCAATAAAAATGTTGGGGGAGAGTCAGTCATTCGATTGGCATGTTGTTGTTTTTATGGCTTGAAAGGCAGATTTACAAGTCTTCTCTGCGTCTGTATTTTATCGCTCAGAAGTAGGAGGCAACGGAATCATAAACATCTCAGCGATTTTGAATAGAATGCAAAAAAAAGGAAAAGAAAACGTTGAGGTCCTTATAACAGCTTGTGTTTGCAGAGAGCAACAGAAGGTGTGGGGAAGAAAGACAAATACTGTACCTCCTTCAGTCGACTGCACCAGAAATCTACTCCTTGAAAGTTATTCATCATTATTTGTGATAAGGAAAATGTACAAGAAAATGCTTGCTTCTCATGGAATCGGAGAAACAGTTGACCCCTTTTCTTCCTTTAGAAGGACACAGGGCATCATACCAAGGCCTGCCCAGCCTTTCCTTGAAAACCTTAGAAGAGGTTTCATAACATTATTGTTTTTTAAACAGTCAAAATGTTTATTGTTGACAATATCAACCAGTACTCTGAAAGCTAATAATAATAATAATAATAATAATAATAATTGCAAAACAGTACTCAATTTTTTTAAAATTGGAAGGCATAGCCAGCCACTGCTGGAACTAGACTTGGAGGGCTTGTGTGTCACCTCCAGACTGTCAGTATTTTGAATATACTGGAAATTTAGACTGGCAGAGTTAACATAAATTAAATTAAAGTAGAAGTAAATTAAATTAACGTAAATTCAACCAGGTGAAACAAATTCACTTAAAAACAACACCAACTTCCTGGAGTTAGGGAGATGCACAGAAAAGTGTGGAATGCACACATTATTATGGGATGACGTGCGCAACCACTACATTTGAGAACAGACCAGCTTGTACACGGGTGAGCAGTTGGACGAATGCAGCCTCTTCTGCTTGGCAATAAATGGGCAGAAACTGGGGACAGGAGAGGTTGAGATCAGGGGATTTAAGACCTCGGACTTCAAGCAATGTTTGGTATTTCACCTGTTAGCAAATACGCTAAGGTGCCCCTGCTGCCATGGGCGACCCTCCTGCACACTTGTGAGAGGCACAGAGCTCTTGTCCCTGGACAAAGGTTTTAGGAACCCACAAAAGCCAATGATGATGTTACTGGCTCCCTCCTTACACACATCAGGGACATGCGGTGAAATTTTCCAAAGGGGAACAGTTAGGACCCCCAAGTCTTTGTTCTAGCTTTCAGCTCTACTATAGTTGTCTCAAGGTCACCTGTGTTCTTTAGCTGGCTATTAGCTTTCTGCCCCATTCCCCAAAATATATTTGTTAATTCCTCAGTTGAAGTGCCCTTAACCTTTCCAAAATTCATCACTCAGTAATGATAAATGCAATCACCTCTCCTGGCATTTGTTTAGGCTTTGAAAGAACAGTATACAAAGGTATATAAGTTATTGATCTCCAATGGCGACGGGGGCTTCTGCAAATCCAAAGCTTTCAGGATTTACAGTCGCTGGCTTTTGTGCATGATTTGAAATATATATTCACAACAACCACTACAATCATTCTGAAGAAGCCCATATGTTGTCAACTATTGTGGAAGTGTCATGCCAAACAAAAAATGTTAGTGTGATTTTCCCCCCTCTATCTGTTCCAAACCGGTTAATCAATATGCTCATATTCCCACCCATATAAAACAAGAAAAAGTGTCATCCATGCTGAGATTGGGCTGCTTGGAGAGGTAAATTTCTGCTCCTCCATGGAATGTGCCAGGCATATTGTTCCAGATTCACCTCTCCAACTGGGAAGTTTTCTAGTAACTCTTATTAGTTTTAAAGCAATGCAGAAAATAGTTTGGAACCACTTCTCTTAAATCAGGGATGGGGAAACTGTTCCATGTATTGTTGGCTCCTCCCGGGGTCTCTGCCATGGGAGCATATTCATCCAGTGCTTTTCAAACTGCACTGGCTCCCGGTGGAGTACAGGGTCAGATTTAAGGTGCTGCTTTTGACCTTTAAAGCCCTTCACGGCCTAGGACCCTCGTACCTACGGGACTGCCTCTCCCGGTATGCCCCACGGAGAGCCTCAAGGTCCATAAATAGCAACACCCTAGTGGTCCCGGGCCCTAAGGAAGTTAGATTGGCTTCGACCAGAGCCAGGGCCTTTTCAACACTGGCTCCGGCCTGGTGGAACACACTGCCTCATGAGACCAGGGTCCTGAAGGATCCGATTTCTTTCCGCAGGGCCTGTAAGACAGAGTTGTTCCGCCTGGCCTTTGGCTTGGAGCCAATTTGATTCCCTCCCTCTCTTTCTTTTTTTCTTTCCTTCTCCTGCGTTGAGGCTACATTTTATTTTAATGTTGTAATATTTTAATGTTGTATTTTAATTTTGTTTTTAAGTTGTAATCATTCAACTTGTTTTTATTATTGCTTGTAAGCCGCTCTGAGCCCGGCCTTGGCTGGGGAGGGCGGGGTATAAATAAAAAATTATTATTATTATTATTATTATTATTATTATTATTATTATTATTATTAAAATCCCATCATCCTTGATCATTGCCCAAGCTGGCTGAAGCTGATGGGATTTGGGTTCACACACCAGAGTTTATTGACTCTGAAGCTGTTTGTATTCCCATTTAACTTGCATGGTCCGCAACACCCAAACAACCCTAGTCTTGCTGCTTCCCCTCTGCAAATTCAGGTTTGTTTGAAAGGGGATAATATGATAAACTCAAGGCAAGAGGGCTCTAAACCATTCCACTAGAGGCCATAGATTTTTTTTTCTTCAGTGTTTCTGCCTAGGTGGATCAGTTTCCACCTTCTGCTTCTCTCCGTCCATGTCCAGTATTAACTCAATACTTTCCTTTCTTTTCTGGCTGTGCTCATAACTATTTCTGGTGCATCCCAGAGCGGAAGGTTTTGTTTCCTTCCCTCAGATTTGCACAAAACAAGAAAACTTCACAAGCAAATTTACAGTTGCCTGACTGTGTGCTTTTACACACTATTTGGGTACTTAAAAAAACAGCTAACAAACCAAGGTAAACACTTGCTTTCTTCTCCTTTGGCAATCACTCGTAACCAAGTAAGATTGTCTTCCATGAACACGGCCTTAACGGTGAGTCCATAAGTGACTGTGGAGGCCAATTCTGGATCCACACGTCCTTCCACAGTGGGGACATAGGTTTCCGGGCGGGAGTTGATCATGGTGTGGATTTGCCAAGTGTGCCTTTCTCTTAGCACATTTCTTCCTCTCACCCTGAGTTCAAGCATCTTCAAAGCCCAAGACACCTTTGGCAAAGGCTGTTCTCCAACTGGAGTGCTCGCAGGCAAGTGGCTCCCAGTTGTTGGTATTTATACTACATTTTTTAAGATTTACCTTGAGAGAGTCTCTAAACCTCTTCTGTTGACCACCAGCATTACGCTTTCCATTTTTAAGTTCGGACTAGAGTAGTTGCTTTGGAAGACGTCCGCACAACATGACCAGTCCAATGAAGTTGATGTTGAAGAATCATTGCTTCAACACTGGTGATCTTTGTTCCTTCCAGTACACTGAAATTAGTTTGCCTGTCTTCCCAAGTGATGTGTAAAACTTTTTGGAGACACCATTGATGGGATCTTTTGAGAAGTTGGAGATGGTGTACAGTAAAGTTGTACAGTAAAGTGTACAGTAAAGTTGGTAGTACAATAGCTTTGTAAACAAGCATTTTGGTTTCCCTGCTAATGTCCCAGTCCTCAAACACTCTGCCCTTCAATCGGGAGAAAACCGCACTCTCAGGACTCAGGCAATGCTGGATTTTGGCACCCATGTTAGGGGTCCTTGTGCAAGCCAACTCACCATGACAAGGTGAGTGGGCTTGCACAGTAGGCAGCAAAGTAGACTGAGGAAGATTCACCTTTCCTCCAGGCGGGTGTTCATCTTCAAATTTCAGGCTCAGCAGCTAAATTGTATGTGTGTAAAGCTAAACACAAAAGGGACGTGGGTGGCGCTGTGGGCTAAACCACAAAGCCTAGGGCTTGCTAATCAGAAGGTCGGAGGTTCGAATCCCCACGACGGGGTGAGCTCCCGTTGCTCGGTCCCTGCTCCTGCCAACCTAGCAGTTCGAAAGCACGTCAAAGTGCAAGTAGATAAATAGGTACTGCTCTGGCAGGAAGGTAAACGGCGTTTCCGTGCGCTGCTCTGGTTCGCCAGAAGCAGCTTAGTCATGCTGGCCACATGACCTGGAAGCTGTACGCCGGCTCCCTCGGCCAATAAAGCGAGATGAGCGCCGCAACCCCAGAGTCGGTCACGACTGGACCTAATGGTCAGGGGTCTCTTTACCCTTTACCTTTAAAGCTAAACAAACAAACAAGAAACAAAAATCATCATGGAGCCACACAATGGTTGCACTTCTATCATAATTGGAAGCATTGGAGTGTCTGTAGATTTTATATGTACATAGTAGTTTCCTTCACATTAATTTCTTTTTCTGCCGGAAAATTCCCCTCCAGGTGTATCTGAAGTGCATGGTGACTCGCTTTATGTGCTAAAATTGCAAAATAGGCACAAAAAAGATCAGTGCAGCAATCCACGCAGCTCGACACACCTGCTTACTCTTTTGGTAGAAGAATCCCTCAAGTGGAGAGGGCTACGTCAGAGAAGGGGAGCAGAAGGTCTGGAGAGTGAAATGGCATTCCTTTCTGCATGGATACAGGAAAAGGAAATGCAGCTGTTTTGAAAATAGGCTGTTATATGTATGTTGTTCCCTCTGGAGTTTCTGTTCTTTCAGAAAACATTTGCACCACTCTTTGCGTGCCCAAGCAGAGAACCCACCCCCCTGGTCCCAAGAGACCATCAGAAGGAATAATGACTGGTGACGATGTGTTATGGAATTAAAATTGGCCACAGATTAAACCTTTCAGATGTAGGAAGACCTTAGCTTAGGCATTGGGCGTGTATCCTTCCCAGCCCCCCAGCCGGGGGAACTGGGGCTCCTTAATAGTAGGAAGAAGAAGAAGAAGAAGAAGAAGAAGAAGAAGAAGAAGAAGAAGAAGAAGAAGAAGAAGAAGAATTTATTTATTATTTATACCTTGCCCATCTGGCCGGGCCTCCCCAGCCACTCTGGGCGGCTTTCAACAAAATATTAAAATACAGCAATGCATCAAACATTAAAAGCTTCCCTAAAGGGGGATGTCTTCTAAACGTCTGGTAGTTTTTCCCCTCTTTGACATCTGGTGGGAGGGTGTTCCACAGGGTGGGTGCCACCACCGAGAAGGCCCTCTGCCTGGTTCCCTGTAACTTGGCTTCTCGCAGTGAGGGAACCGCCAGAAGGCCCTAGGCGCTGGACCTCAGTGTCCGGGCAGAACGATGGGGGTGGAGATGTTCCTTCAGATATACTGGACCAAGGCTGTTTAGGGCTTTAAAGGTCAGCACCAACACTTTGAATTGTGCTTGGAAACCTCAGGGTGAATGAGACAGGGACAGGGGAAGGTGCACAGCAAGACACTTGTGTATTCTGGCAGCCCACCCCATATCCCCGCAACGCAAGGGAGTTCAGTGACAACCTTTCAGTGTATGGCCAGTGGCTCCCATTTACAAACCCCTTTAAGAGCGGACCCTGGAATCGATGACATGGGGGAAGGGGGGAGTCACCACTTCACGCCGCCCTCCCCGCCCTCATTTAGGAAAGATAGACTAATGGATTCCGCCCAAGGCCTCAAACTGCCAAAGTTGTGACAAATTGCTACAGGGGAGGCAAAACCTGCCAATGCAGGAAAATTCCTTCCCTGCTCTTCAACAGCAGCCATCCAGTGCCAGCTGAACAGGAAGGGAAAATGGTTAACCTGCAAAAAGCATTAGACAAAGGGAGAGTTGGGTGGGTGAAGCAGCTGGCTCCGCCTCCTACTTATGCAACAGGCCCCACCTCCCCGAGAAGCTGATTGGCTGAGATTTGGTGGGAACCTCCAATGGCCAGCACAGGGAGGCAGACCAGCCCAAACAGCTGGTGGGTCCCAAGTGACCGAGGTGCTGCGCATGGTCCTGCAAAGGGTGCCCACATAGGAAGGTGTGAGCGCTCATTCTGTCCCCTGGACATCAAGGGATATTTTGATGGACCTACGAACTCTGATGGGTGGGCAGGTGAAGCAGAAAGGCAGAGACATCCAGGCAGGAACACGAAGCCAGGGCCGTGGCTCAGGGGTAGAGAGCTTGCTTCGTATGCCAAGGGTTGCAGGTTCAATCCCCAGTATCTCCAGGTCAGGAGAGACCCATCTGACACTCTAGCATGACCCTGGCCGTCAGCGCAAGACAATCATGAGCTAGACGGCTTCTGATTCAGTATGTGGCACCTTCCTCTATTCCTAAGTGGGCTGCTATCGTTTCCTCTTGAAGACACTGGTATAATCATAATGTAGACTCGCATATAAGGCCCAGATGAAGGGAATTGCTCAGAGGCAAAGGCTTTTCATGAGCAATCCTGCAGCTGTCATCAAAGTGGCTTCCATGGATGTTTAGAAGCTCGAGGTGAAGAGATGGCCAGGTCCAAAAATGGGGTGCTAAAGAGCATCTTTTATCTCTGAGAGCCAGTGTGGTGTAGTGGTTAAGAGCGGTAGACTCGTAATCTGGTGAACTGGGTTTGCTTCCCCACTCCTCCACATGCAGCTGCTGGGTGACCTTGGGCTAGTCACACTTCTCCGAAGTCTCTCAGCATCACTCACCTCACAGAGTGTTTGTTGTGGGGAAGGAAGGCAAAGGAGAATGTTAGCTGCTTTGAGACTCCTTCGGGTAGTGATAAAGCGGGATATCAAATCCAAACTCCTCTTCTTCTTCTTCTGAAGACCCAACACTGGCAGTTTTAAACAGTTTGCAGCCTTATTCCATAATAGTTTCCTCAGTAATGTCACATACAACCCCTTCTCACAGGATTATTCCCATTAGCCGTTTGTAGCGTACGAAGAACGGTATCCGTGTTGCCTGCTAGGAATCATTAACCAGGAAAGTGGAGACCGAGCTGCACAAAGGGAGAGAGAAAAGAATGAGGAGGATGAAATCGTTTGCTGTGTGCCCACAGTTTAGCACAGTAGGTCGGGCAAATGCACTGCCTTTTGTGGTCCATGGGAGGCCTCCTCCCCATTGATTTTGTGTCCTTCAAATGCCCTCTAGTGGCTGAAGTTCTTCAAGGGAGCCATCCTTGTAACCCAACCCAACCCCAAGCGTAACTGAGCACTCGCACAATGGAAGCGTTTGGGTGAAATAGCAGAGGATTCTCTGAGATGTTCTTTCAAGAAAGTGGTTCACGCCTGCTGAAGGCCCCCTCCCTTTCCTCCTGTTATCTGTGATTTATGTAATGTAATACACAACCGTGCAGCTCTCTGCTCTGCAGAGCAGAACACAAAACCAGTGGAGAGCTGGCATGCCAATGAAAGCGGATGTGAAACGGGCACCTGGCTGAGTTTCCCCGAGAGAAGATATTCTGCTTTAAATGATCATCTACAGTCTTTCTTTCTTTTCTCCAATAATAATAATAATAATAATAATAATAATAATAATAATAATAATAATAAATCCCCTGATACTCTGCCTTGCTATTAAAAAAAAGTACTACGAGAAGCTGCTAGGATGAAGATACTAGGTAAAAAAGGTAAAGGACCCCATAATGGTTAAATCCAGTCCAAGGCGACTATGGGGTTGCGACGCTCATCTCGCTTTCAGGCCTAGAGAGAAGGTGTTTGTCTGCAGACAGCTTCCCGGGTCATGTGGCCAGCAAGACTAAACCACTTCTGGTGCAACGGGACACTGTGATGGAAGCCAGAGCGCACAGAAACACTGTTTACCTTCCCACCGCAGTGGTACCTATCTATCTACTTGCACTTTGACGTGCTTTCGAACTGCTAGGTTGGCAGAGCAACAGGAGCTCACCCCATCACAGGGATTCGAACCACCAACCTTCTGATCAGCAAGCCCAAGAGGTTCAGTGGTTTAGACCACAGCGCCACACGTGCTGATATGAACATGCGATGAAACAGAAGGTTGGCAAATTGGAAAGAAAGAAAGAAAGAAAGAAAGAAAGAAAGAAAGAAAGAAAGAAAGAAAGATGTGCTTTGTCAACCCCGGTGCCACAAATAGTTGAGCTGAGGTCTGAGGCCAAATAACACAGACTAAAGAGCAACTTCTTGAGACCATCTGCTCCACCGCTGGGAGGATCTGAGAAACACAGATGAATTATCTATTTTGGTTTTGAGCTGTCTAGGTATGAATGCCTCCCAGGGTTCAGTGCCATGGGGCTCAGCAGTTCTGTGGTCTGTTAAGAAGGCAAACTCAGAAGCTCTGTTCGCAGGAAAGAGGGTAGCCTTCTTTGCACCACATAAAGTGGTAGAAATTAAAGCCAGTGGCGCCCTTAACAATTATGTTCTTCGCATTTGTAAATGGCAACAACAGCTCCCACACTGGCCGTGTACTTCTGAATTCTTATAGAATGACTTTGCGATGTGGAGCAAGTGGGCTGGAGAAAGCAATGAAATCAGGGAAGACAAAAGGGGAACAGTACAGGAAGTCAAACAGGCTTCAGCTATTCTATGGCACCAGAAGCAAACAGGTAAAGGTAAAGGGACCCCTGACCATTAGGTCCAGTCATGGCCGATTCTGGGGTTGCGGCGCTCATCTCACTTTATTGGCCGAGGGAGCTGGCGTACAGCTTCTGGGTCATGTGGCCAGCATGACTAAGCTGTTTCTGGCGAACCAGAGCAGTGCACGGAAATGCCGTTTACCTTCCTGCCGCAGTGGGACCTATTTATCTACTTGCACTGGTGTGCTTTCAAACTGCTAGGTTGGCAGGAGCAGGGACCGAGCAATGGGAGCTCACCCCGTTGCGGGGATTCGAACCGCCAACCTTCTGATCGGCAAGTCCTAGGCTCTGTGGTTTAACCCACAGTGCCACCCACGTCCCCCAGAAGCAAACAGAGTATCAGGTAAATTCTTAACTGGACATAAAGGCTTTGCTCTGCGTCCAGGAAGAAGTCTTGTAGTTTCATGGAGCCTGTACACACAACAAATTTCTCACTGAACTATCACTTCAGGGCAAGCGCTGGTAGATTCTGTTTGGTTAACAGAAGTCTAGTGTCCCGATCAAGAGAAGTCATAGTCCCACTCTATTCTGCTTTGGTCAAACCACACCTGGAATACTGTGTTCAATTCTGGGCAACACTATTTAAGAAGGATGTTGACAATCTGGAAGGTGTGCAGAGGAGGGCAACCAAGATGATCAAGGGTCTGGAAACCAAGCCTGATGAGGAACGGTTGAAGGAGCTGGGTATGTTTAGCCTGGAAAAGAGGAGACTGAGAGGAGATATGATGGCCATCAAATATCTCAAGAGCTGTCACATAGAAGAGGGAGCATACTTGTTTTCTCCTGCTCTCTCTGGAGGGTAGGACTCGAACCAGTGGCTTCAAGCTACAAGAAAGAAGATTTTGACTCAACATCAGGAAGAACAGTAAGAGCTGGTCAATGGTGGAACGGTCTCCCTCGGGAGGTGGTGACCTCTCCTTCCTTGGAGGTCTTCAAGCAGAGGCTGGATGGCCATCTGTCATGGATGCTTTAACCTGAGATTCCTGCATTGCAGGGGTTGGACTAGATGACCCTCGGATCCCTTCCAACTCTACGATTCTATGAACTTTGCCAGGTTCAGAACCTGCTGCCAATTAGGTTTTCCCATCATATGTCTTTGCTGTAAAAGAGCTGGTGGTTGTTGATGCTTTGAACTGAGGTCAACTCTGAGGCTGTCCTTGAGCCTCTGCCATTTGAGATATGGCACATGGTCATGGGGGAAGAGACCTTCTTCGTTGTGGCAGCTGACTTATGGGAGGTGTGGTAGCCTGGGATTCGGACTCAGATGCTGAGCCTGAGGGATCTCAGCCTGCACAGGATTCCCCGCCTCCAGAACCAGCTGAGCCGGGGCTGGGGCATGAGCCTGAAGAGTCCTCACCTGTGCTGGATCCTCAGGTGCAGGCATCAGCTGAGTCTGCTCTGGCTCCTGAGGTGATGGAGGACCCATTGCCTGCAGGTGCTCCACTCTCAGCCCATCAGAGGAAGCTGAGGTTGCCTCTGGGTCCGGTAACCCTCCAGCCTCTCCTGAGCTGCAGAGGCTCAGGGCAGAGAGGCGGAGGGAACTAAGTTCCTGCAGGAGGTGTGCTCACCTCCAGGCCAGGAGAGGCGAGTCACCAGAGGATCGGGGCTGCCCTATGCCTTGGGGCAGATAAAAGCCGGCCAGCCCCAGTCCCAAGTTGTGTGAGCAACATTGTTGGTTGCTAGTCCCTGCCTGAACCCTGTCCTGCTTACCTGCCTGAGCTCCTGACCCGCCTTGGCTCCCTGCTTGCATGCCTGTTCCCAACTTCACCCGACTCCCTGCCCTGCACCCAGCTTCAGCTACTACAGACTGCCTCCATGTTGCACCTTTGATCACAGACCAGACTTGGACCTTGCCTCTCGGGTAACCCACAGGACCAGCACAGGCAGTGTTAGAAACTGAGATATGAAAGCTAGGAACTCAATGGCACCTTAAACCGAGGTTATGGGCCCAACAATGGAGTGTCTAGGCATGTTTTTTATAACAAGAATACAAAGCTGAAAATGAATGGACTGCAGCTAAAATATCATGCTCATTTTTCACATGGTCCAGTCCTTCCCCTGCCCACCCCCCTAATATTCTGAAGAGGGTCTCTTCTCCAGTCTTCAGAGCTGGAAGTGGGGAGGCAGAAAAAGCTCCTTTCCTTCCACTCTGCAGTTTCAATCTCAAATCTTAGGCGCAGGATTGCGCCCAGAGCTCAGAAACTGCTCGGGCTAATGAAATCCCCCATCGCAAAATGCGCCAGGAACAATGGGAGCTTCGAACACTCTCTCAGGTGAGCTCACCTGCAGCCCAGTTGGTTGTCTTTCAGGAACCAGGCGAAGAATACACCTCCTTTGTTTCCTCAGATTGCTTTAATGCTGCAACTTTATCATTTCGTCCTTGTTGTTTTCACGGTTGTTTTCCATTTTATTGTTGCAAGAGCATCTGCCATCCTAGAAAAGTTTAGGTAGAAGGGCAGGATAAAAGCCTATCGCAAACAAATATCCTACGAAAGAAGCTGTGTGAGAAATCTGCCATGTGTGCGGCAGACTCAGAAAAGTTTAAGTGGACTTTATGGCGCTCATTTCTGTTTCAGAAATCAGTCTAAGCTCGTGTTGCCTTCTGGCTTCATTGCTATAGTTTACAGAATATGTTCTCACTATTCTGTGAAACACCATTCAAGTGTTATTCCTGTCTACTCCCACCCACTGCAAACAGTCACACATTTTCTTATGTTGTGTTATTACAAAAAGATTTTGCAGTGAATATACCCTTCAAAAACTTAATTCAATTGATTACAGCATCCTAATCACAGGTGTGAAATCCTTTCTCTGGCCTTGGCACACAAAACTCAAACGGGCTTTTTAAAACTTGTGCAAAAAATGGCCATATTGACCAGACCAGATTATGTCCTCAGAAGAACGCCAGGTACTGTACCTGTTTATCTTGACAGGTAACTTCAGTTAAGCATTCAATGTGCGTTTCTCAGACACAAGTTTATTGAACGAGAGAGAGATTTTTTGTTTTTGTTTGCACTGTTGATTTTAATTTAATATCCTTTTTACTTCCTTTAAATTTACTGAATGTTATTAACATCTTTGATTGCTGTAATCATCAGCCTCTTATGAGACAACTGCTGGAATACCTTTCCACTTCTGGGCATCCCATTGGAAAGAACCAGAGGAGCTAAGCTTTGAGC
Source organism: Podarcis erhardii (assembly GCF_964252035.2). Lineage (NCBI taxonomy): Eukaryota > Metazoa > Chordata > Lepidosauria > Squamata > Lacertidae > Podarcis > Podarcis erhardii. The sequence continues at coordinate 11,702,452 of NC_138515.1, read as the reverse complement.
CTTCCATGGTTGCTGAGCTACAACTCCCATCGAAATCCAATATCTAAGGGCCACAGGTTCCTCCCCCTTGGTTGAGAACAGGGTTTCCCAAATTTGGGTCTCCATCTGTTTTTGGACTACAATGCCCATCATCCTTAGCTAGTCAGGGATTATGGGAATTGTAGACCAAAACAGGTGGAGACCCATGTTTGGGAAACCCTGTTCTAGAAGACCAGTGAGATGAGCCTAGGTGTGTTAGGCCTAGAGAAAGGGCAGCTTTTAAAAAGTCACAGAGACCATTTCCAATGATGGCAGAATACTCCTCCTACCTATGGGGGGTAACTTTCCCCATTTTTAAGATACTTTAAATATTCACAATGTGTCGATAGCTCTGCACATTAAAGGTAAAGGGACCCCTGACCATTAGGTCGATTCATGACCGACTCTGGGGTTGCGGCGTTCATCTCGCTTTATTGGCTGAGGGAGCCGGCATACAGCTTCTGGGTCATGTGGCCAGCATGACTAAGCCGCTTCTGGCTAACCAGAGCAGCGCACAGAAATGCCGTTTACCTTCCCGCCGGAGCGGTGCCTATTTACCTACTTGCACTGGCATGCTTTCAAACTCTAGGTTGGCAGGAGCTGGGACCGAGCAACAGGAGCTCACCCTGTTGCGGGGATTCGAACCGCCGACCTTCTGACCGGCAAGTCCTAGGCTCTGTGGTTTGACCCACAGTGTCACCCGCGTCCTGCTCTGCACATTAAGGTAAAGGTACCCCTGCCCATTCGGGCCAGTCTTGCCAGACTCTAGGGTTGTGCGCTCATCTCACTCTATAGGCCGGGAGCCAGCGCTGTCCGCAGACACTTCCGGGTCACGTGCCCAGTGTGACAAGCTGCATCTGGCGAGCCAGCGCAGCACACGGAACGCCATTCACCTTCCCGCTAGTAAGTGGTCCCTATCTATCTACTTGCACCCGGAGGTACTTTCGAACTGCTAGGTTGCCAGGCGCTGGGACCGAACGATGGGAGTGCACCCCGCCGCGAGGATTCGAACCACCGACCTTGCAATCGGCAAGTCCTAGGCGCTGAGGTTTTACCCACAGCGCCACCCGCGTCCGCTCTGCACATTAGTGCGCTTCAAAACAGGAAACGCTTCTTAGTGGACCTGTTGTCTGTAAATGGAAGCAGCATGATTTGAGTACCACCAGCTGTCAGCCTGAAGCACAGCAACTCTCATGGCTGGCGCACTGGGTGCAGCTGGGCTTTGTGAGAGCACAGCCAGTCCGGAGCGCATGAAATCCGCACATCAAATTGGAGGGTGATATTTGGCAAAGCGGCAGTGCAGACCATCTCCGAGGCAGCTTTTCAGCCCAGGTCTGCAGAGCAAGCCCGGGTTAAGGAAAGAAAGAGCAGGAAAGTGGTCTGTTCCCTTCTGCACTGCACATTGTTCTTCCCCTCGTCCTTGAATGCAAAGTACATTGTGCGCTGCACTGAGCGGTAACCACTGTGAATGGTACTGTGAATTAAAATTGTCTCCGCCAGCACCATGCTGCTATCCTTTTGCTGTCTCAGCCTTGACAGGGTTTCTGTGGAGAGACATAATAAACCATCAGAGGAGAGAAAGCCAGAGCGCTGGAGTATTGTGGAGAAGTTGTTTTAATGCGATTCCCCACCCCCACCCCCTTTTGGACAAACCACTTTTGCAAATTGCGCCTGCCTCCTCACTAGCATAATGTTCACTCCGGGTCATTCTGCATGATCACAGCCGCTTCATCCCCCCGTTACATTCATCACACGCGTGTTTTTATTTGGGCATCGTGGCATAATTTCGTGCATGCCACAAAGCGATCCCCTGGTCCGAGAAGCTGTGGCAAAGCATGGCTCACTGACAATGGCAGGAGCAGCCTTCAGCAGTCTTCTAAGCAAGGATGCTCACAGAGCCACTTAGGCTGCAATCCTAGACACACTCCTCCACTGAATGGATCAGGACTTCCTTCTGAGTAGACATGCACAAGGTCACACAGTTAAACACTGATTGGTTATATCTTAGTACCTTGAACCTCCACTTTATTCAAGCCAACAGCACCGTTGGCAGGTTCCTCCATGCTTCTGACAACTAATAATAATAATAATTTATTACCCACCCTTCACCCTAAGGCAGTGGTAGCCAACCTTGGCCCTCCAGCTGTTTTTGGACTACAACTCCCATCATCCTTAGCTAACAGGAGCAGTGGTCAGGGAGGATGGGAATTGTAGTCCCAAAACAGCTGGAGGGCCGAGTTTGGCCATCACTCCCCTAAGGTCATATTCACAAAAATAAGGAGGGTCCTAAAAATATGCACCTCAGGTGTCAAAAGCCAGGCTAAAGAGGTGCCTCATCAGCATTTACTGGAAGCAATGTACAAGATGCAGCTCTGTGTTCGACAGCTTAGGGGCTCCCACAGAGAAGGCCCTCTCACAGGTCGCTGCCCCACTTGAGCCTCTGGTACGGGAGGAATTACCGAGAGGGCTCTCTCTATCAGGAGTCTGTAGGGAAGGAGGCAATCTGTCCGATATTTGGGGTCCTGAGCCATTTAGGGTTTTAATCACCAATGTGAGCACCTCAAATTGGACCCAGAAACAAACCAGAAACCAGTTGCATTAGTAACTCAACTCCTGCAACCCGTTATTGTGATTTTGAGCTCATCAACAAGAACAACAAAACCAAAATGAAAACCAGAGAGTCACAGCATTGTTGTTTTTCTGTTTCCTTTTTACTCTGACCCTATAGACATTTTTGCCTCTGGCCTTGGCCCCCCACTGCCACATGGTCCCTGAAAGGTTGTCCACGAAGTAGTGCGGTCTGCAGGCTGAAAAGTTCCCCTCACTCTTGCTAAAGAGTAGGTATATAAATATTGTTGCTGGCCACCCCAGTCTCTGAGCGATGCGATATTCCAGGGGTCCCAGGCGCTTAGCCAGGGTTTGTGTTTCCTTTGTGAATGAGGCACAGCAGAAACTGTGGTGTCTTTAGGATAGATGGTTTATTTACACATAGAAAACAACCAAAGCCTGTGACGGAGGGTTTCGCAGCATTAACCCCCCAAAGGGGGCTTGTTTCTTCCACATCCACAACCTCAGACTCTCCAAGTGTCCCTATTTTCCAAGGACAGTCCCGGATTTACAGAAGCCACCCCAGTTTCTGATTTGATCTTGGAATGCCTCGCTTTTCCTTAGGACGTCTCTATTTTCATTGGAGAATGTTCGAGGGTCTGGAGTTATGTGACCCCTGAGCCAAGGAGATAAGAAATGGTACAACCTTTAGAAGCTATCTGAAGGCAGCCCTGGATAGGAAAGTTTTTAAGGTTTTGTTATGTTTTTATATGTTCAGGGAAGTTTTTAATATGTGACATTTTAGTGTATTTTTCATCTTTGTTGGAAGCTGCCCAGAGTGGCTGGGGAAGCCCAGCCAGATGGGCGGGGTACAAATAATAAATTATTATTATTATTATTATTATTATTATTATTATTATTATTATTAGTGTTGCAAGCCGCCCTGAGTGGTTGGGGCAACTCAGCCACAAGGGGGGAGGGTATAAATAATAAAATCATTATTATGATGATGGAATGGGCACCCCTCTTTTCATCGGAGAAGTGTTCGAGTTATAGGTTCAAACATTGTTCTGCCTCCGGCTTTGTCCTTCTAGCTATCTCTGAGTTGAGTTCACACAGAGTCCCTTCCCTCTGTTCGCTTAATGGCCCATCGCCCAGGCGATCTCCTAATCAGAGAGCTAGCCTAGCTGATATTTTAGCATTTGCTGGATCCAGGAGTTAGAAGCGCGGCTCAGGCCCCACCTCCACCCCAAACCCATAACACTACTCAGGGAAAGGGCCGTTCAGGCAGAATCAGTGATGCCAGGAACATACGCTAGGCAACTGGTGGTTTTGAATGTTCCTTAGGTGGCAATTAAACTCACGAGGACATCTTCCTGTACGCGTGTTCCACTGATAACCCAATATATGGCAAAATGATTTCCACATACCATTAGTAAAAGCATGTGCATAAATGGACCTTGCCTACTTATGTTCAATAAGCATAATGTTTTTTATGCCTCTAATGCCACTTCTGTACAGCGCTGAAATTAGGTTACTTGTCTTCTTTATGAAGAGCAGGCCATGGAAATAGGAAGCAAGGCAGGTTTTCCAATAGCGAAGGAACAATAATGTCAAGGTCACCTTGTTTCCTTTCTGCACCCACTAAATTGGGGTCTGTGGACAAAAATCTACCTCAGTGTATATTATGAAAGAAATGGGACCTGTTGCTTATTCATTTCTTCCTGCAGTTATGCCCCACCCCATGGCACCTATAAAATAAGCAGATTGATCAATTGAGTGATTGATTGCCAGGTCCCAAAATTACACATTGCATGCAACCAATCCATCACACCTAAAATGACGAAAAGCGAAATTTGAAATTTTTTAAAAGCTAACAGGTGCGCAACTCCATCTGTCGCTATTCTTCTAAATCAAGAATGATCTTCAAAAGCCTTGTGAAAATGAAGTCTTTTCACTTTGTACTGAAGGCTAAACAGCATTGTGCCAGGCTACCCTTTGGGAGGAAGAACTCTCTGCAGCTCAGGGGTCCACCCTGGTCCAAACTATCCCTGCCACAATCAGCCAACATTCTGCTTTCCCCTGACCTGCCAGTTCCCTAAAGGATTGTTGTGCACAGGCTTTTTTCACGTGTTCTGCAACAAACCAACACACAAAACAGTCTTTATGCTGGCACTCTGCATCTCTTTAACCCTTCTGGAGTCTCACATTGACTGTTAAAGGTAAAGGTAAAGGGACCCCTGACCATTAGGTCCAGTCGTGACCGACTCTGGGGTTGCGGTGCTCATCTCGCTTTATTGGCTGAGGGAGCCGGCGTGCAGCTTCCGGGTCATGTGGCCAGCGTGACTAAGCCACTTCTGGCGAACCAGAGTAGCGCACGGAAACGCCGTTTACCTTCCCACCAGAGTGGTACCTATTTATCTACTTGCACTTTGACGTGCTTTCAAACTCTAGGTGGGCAGGAGCAGGGACCGAGCAACGGGAGCTCACCCCGTTGCGGGGATTTGAGCTGCCAACCTTCTGATCGGCAAGTCCTAGGCTCTGTGGTTTAACCCACAGCGCCACCCACGTCCCACATCGACTGTTAGAGAGGACTTTTTACAGCATTTGTTGGAAAACATTCCTACGCCAAGAGGTCAGCTGCACAAACTCAGGTCATCCCAACCATCCGACATCCCTGGGCTGAAAGCTTATGCACACATGATAATAACTGCAGTTGCAAAAACGGCTCAGGTTGGTTTCCAGCTCCTGAACGATACTCTGGAGTGTGTAGTCACTAGGTAACCGTGCCTCTCCATTTCTTCCCCTTAGAAACAGTCACAGAGCACACAAAAAACGAGGGAGTGATAAACGGTGGCAACTTATCCCTAAAGGTAAACGCAGCTCATTCGTGAAGAGCCCATCATTCTGCACATGAATACATCAGGGCCAAGAACTAGGGCAGTGAAAGTGGAGGGCGCTGGGATGTCCAGGTACCTGATTTATCCTTCCTCTAAATTGGGTTATTCAAGGCTGAATCACTCAACAGGAAGTTGGTCTGTACCTGAAAGGCTAAAGCTCCAAAACCCAATGTCTGGAGGCATCAGTTGTCACAAAGAATGGTTGCATACTCTCCAACATTTCTCCGATGAAAACAGGATCACCCTATTCCATCATCCTCATATTTATTTAAGCCCCACCCATCTGACTGGGTTGCCCCAGCCACTCTGGGTGGCTTCCAACAAATATAAAAGCATAATAAAGCATTAAACATTAGAAAACTTCCCTACCCAGGGCTGCCTTCAGATGTCTTCTAAAGGTTGCATAGTTACTTATCTCCTTGGTTCAGGGGTTGCACAAATCCATCCCCACCAATATTTCTCCAATGAAAATAGGCAAGGCTTTTTCCCCCAGCCAAACTCACTGGAACTTAGTTTCAGCCCCTCTCAGGTGAGAGCCATTGCCATTTGAAGAGAACAAGGGGAGGCATTCGGGGTGAGTTTTGGCACCTCTTTTTCTAGAGAAATAGCACTGACTCCAAGCACTGTACAGTGGTACCTCGGGTTACAGACGCTTCAGGTTACAGACCCAGAAATAGTGCTTCAGGTTAAGAACTTTGATTCAGGATGAGAACAGAAATCTTGCTCCGGCCGTGTGGCAGCAGCGGGAGGCCCCATTAGCTAAAGTGGTGCTTCAGGTTAAGAACAGTTTCAGGTTAAGAACGGACCTCCGGAACGAATTAAGTACTTAACCCGAGGTACCACTGTATTGCCTGCTTACAAAGTTCTCAACACACACACACGATTTTGTTTTCATTCCTAACACTCCTTGTGAAATTACAGCAATGATAATGAAGCTAATACAAACATGCCTGACAACTGATATTTGTGATGTATGTCCAAGTATGGAGCTACCGTAGCAGAGAGTTGTAAATTTCAGCTGTGTATCCTTAGCCCAGAATTTCGTTCCTTACAGAACTGTATGTTTTAATTCAGCTTTGGCAAAGAAATGAGAAACAGTGCATCTGTCAGGGAGAGTACATATTCTGTGACTGTTCTCACAGATTGCTCATTATTTGTGGTGAAACATAGTCCCCGGTTCCTAATTGAAGTATTAATAAAGTGCAGGGCATCCTGTTTTCTGTGTAATTATCCGAAGGCAGGATGGGCTTTTGCTCTCCCCACCGGCTCCCCCTCGCTTGATGGAATGGCAGAATAGCAGGAACAGCCAGATCGGTATTTGCATAGCATGTCTCTCACTGACCTGGAGAAAATGTCAGAGGCTTGATGCATTTTGAGGAGAGCAGCAACACTCCCCCCCCCCCACCGCTGAGCCTTTTATGACTCATTTTATTTCTAAGGTGAGAAAGAGAGGAGGGGGAAGAGAGAGGAGGATGCTCATAACTAATCTCAGGTGTCCTTAATTATTAAATATGCTTATTCAGAAATATTCTATCAGAACTGTGATTGAAAAAAAGGAGAGGTGGAAGACAGGAAGGAAGGGACTGGGTGGAAATGCTTTTCCGATGGACACATTGCACCAAATGAATGCAGAGTGAGGTGTGTTTGCAGAGATTCCTGCTGAAATTACGTGGTTGTGTGTGTCAGTCATGCTGGCTCCGGGTTTCTCTGACAGCAGCTTTCTGTCTCTTCCCAGCTGTCACACAGGCAAAAGGAGTCAGTTGTTTTCATCTTTTCTTCCCTGCAGATTCCAGGGGCGCCTTTCTGCTTTTAAGCTTTGCAAGGGCAGCAGAGTGGCCCTTCAGGTGCAAGTCCCTGCCTAACCAAAGCTGCTCCCCAAAAACGTTATTCAAATGCTTATGAATCCCGTCTTTCTTCCCTGTCAAAACGGGAACAGATGGAAAGGGGGTGGGGGAAGCTCACATAACCAAAATGCGATGCTGCAAATGCAGGTTGCGGGGATCTTTACGGTGTTAGAAATAACAGATGGAGTGGTCCTAGGACTGTTTCAGCATGTGCACAGCTCACAGCTCAGCCTAGGGTTCTTGCAGCACAACCCAGCCAACTCTGGGCAGCTTAGTGATGAGTTAGTGAATTCGGAAGCAATCACATGACTGATTCAACACAATGCCGAATTTTGTACGGATACACTCAGCTGCGTATTTTTTTTTTTAAAGGCAGCTGGGTCATGTGAATCAGCTGTGACTTGCTTCAGATCCATAAGTAGGACAAACTGACCAGTCTACACCCAAAATAAAATAAAAAAACAGGTGCAAATCTGACAACAGAAATGGCAACATCCCAAAACTAGGAAGGGAACATTTCAGCATTCCAGGTCACTCCGTAACTGTCCGGAAGAAGGCTCAAACAAAGGAGCTTCTGATGAAGATTCCAGGGCTAAACTGCTGGAATGCATTTTATCACCTATGGCTTGAATCAAGATTACTGTGGTGTTTTTTTAAATCACGCTGCATGTGTTAATTAGCTTCCCAATGCCAGTATTTTTATGTTATCTCCAGCACAGCCTTGTTAATTGGCACCATGACTATTTTGCTTTTTGGGTGTAATTATCACTATCTGTTATTTTTGCATTTGTTTCCTCTTGACCTCTCTTCTTTGTGTTCCCTACCCCCACAATGTGTGTGTGGATTTGACGGCCTACTTCGAATGATAGCTGATATAGCCACTTCCGCCCTTTGAAGGAGGTGGAATTGAGGGCTTCATGCCCGGCCCCACAACGCGTGCAGCGGCTGGAGCCCAGCCCTGCACGATTGGGAGGGATTCCCGGCTGCATCATCACCTGGCCAGCCAATCGGCTGGCTCTGGGGGCGTGGCCTGCCCTATTTAAAGCAGGACAGGACCGGGGATCTCCCTCTTTCCCCACCAGCCAGCTGTTCCTGCTTTTCCCACCCTCCCACCCTATAAGGTTTTCGTTCCTTGACCTTGCTATGGACCTCGTTTGGTCGCCGTTGAGGAGCCTGGTAGGAATTTTTCCACTTAGCAAATTGGCACCAGCCACTTGGTTTTCACCTACCTCGTAGCAAATCGTCACAACTTTCTTGGTATTGGTGGTTAGGCATTGGTATAGTCCTGTAGATGGAACAGGGGAGGAAGCGCCATCACCTGCCCCACATCTTGAAGGGTAGTCCGATAAAGGATTCTGGGGGGCGTGGCCCTGTCCGAAGCCTAAGGAGGTTAGGGCCCAAGGCACACACTCGAGCGGTGACCTCGAGGGAGTTCCTAGTTGATGTGCATCAGCAGGACTCACCCCTGGTTAACCCTTCCCGGACTTCAAGTGGACGGGCTGAAGTCAGACATAGTTGGTTAGGACCAGTGCCTAAGCTTATACCACTCTTCACCTGTAACCAATAAGTTGTGACCTTTTTTAGCCCATTAACCTTAATAATTGTGTCATGTGTCTTTATTTCCACTGGTGGTGGGCGGGAACTCGCCATGCAAATCTGATGAAGTGGACTCTGTGTCCTTCCCCCCCCCCGGGGGGGGGTCCTTCCTGTCATCCTTCTCACTGTGCATTCAGGGTGATCTCTGCTTCTAATAGTATTGGTGTACTCCTGCATTGAAGTTTATTTGAACAAGTTTATTTAAACCTTTGGGCACATGGCATAAGTAGCTATCCATGCATGGTGCACTTAAATATCCCAAGACATTCCATACCAGAAATGTTCCAAGATTTTCTGATGACCACCTTTAATGCAGGATGACACCACAGCACCATGGCAATGCGCCAAGCGGATTTTGCTTCTTCATGATGTAGCTTCTCAGTAACTACTTCTGTGTCAGGAGTTCATATCCCCACGATACGGCTGTTCGTATCCCCACAATGGAGTGAGTTCCCATTGTTCTGTCTCAGCTTCTGCCAACCTAGGAGTTCGAAAGCATACCAGTGCAAGTAGATAAATAGGTACTGCTGTGATGGGAAGGTAAACGGTGTTTGCGTATCAAGACCCCGAGACCACCCCCTCATTGTTGAATAAGACACAAGGACACAGATATTAGGTTAATGTTATTGGGCAAATTTAGGCCACAACTTTATTGGTTACAGAATGTGAGTGGTATTGGCTTAGTCTTTGGAGCTGACCCAACTATATCTGACTCCTGCCCGTCACGCAGGGAGTTCAGTAAGGGTCAAGCACTGGTAGGAGAAGCCACGTCAATGCAAACCAACTCGAGCTCCCTCTGGATTCCCGACGGGGTCATGGCATGGCCCTAGCCCAGCCCCAGACTTCAGACAAGATCCACACCCCCGGAGTCCTCTAACGGAATATCCTTAAGCTTGGAAGGGCAGGTGATGGCCCCACCTCCCCTTCCCCATCATAAGATCAACCAATGCCTAACCACCACACAGATTTCCTTGTGCTCTGGTGTCCATCATGGTGTCCCATTGCGCCAGAAGCAGTTTAGTCCTGCTGGCCACATAACCTAAAAAAGGTGTCTGCGGACAAACACGGGCTCCCTTGGCCTGAAAGTGAGATGAGCATCACAACCCCATAGTCACCTTTGACTGGACTTAACCATTGAGGGGTCCTTTACCTTTTTGCTTTTATTCCCCTGAGTCAAGGGGAAGCTTTGCAGCTGGCTGAGCCTGTTAGCGTTTTGTTTTGTTTTGTTTTGTTTTGTTTGATTCACATACAGTGGAACCTCGGTTGTCAAACGCAATCTGTTCCGGAAGACCGTTCGACTTCCAAAATGTTTGACAGCCAAGGCACAATGGGCGGTTGGCAAACTCAATTGAGAAAATTGAGAAACGCACCTCAGAAGCCCTTCAACTTCTGAGGTGCATTCGAAAATGGAAGCAGTTACTTCCGGGTTTTCGGTGTTCGAAAACCTAAACATTTGGCTTCTGAGACGCTCAAAAACCGAGGTTCCGCTGTATTTGGGGGAACAAAAAAAAGGCTTGCACCCCTATCACCGAAACTGCATTTGAACGGGCAGAAGGTCCTGTGAGATTCACGACTAAAATGAGCTGGGAAACCTGCCTGTAGTTTACTATGCCCAATTTCAAAAGAATATGCTGAAAGACACTTGCTTCACAGAAACACACCCCATTTCCAAAACCCACAGATAACACTAATTGACATAAAATTATTCTGGCTTGCCTGTAATCTTATCTCAGTGCCGGAAGCAGATGGCAAAAGCAGCTTATGGAGGCAGAAGCAGGAAGTGTAAATAGGTGACCACAGTGGGGGGAAACAGAGGAATTTTGGCCAAGACAAGTGCCAGGCCAACAGAGACACGCGCGTTTTATTAGGGAAGTGGAAGAGAACGACAAAAGATGATGGACGAAGACACTAACAGGAATCAATGGACATAAAATGCTCAGGTTTGCTTCCCTGGGGAAGAAATAATATTTAACACCAGAGCAGTAAACAGAGCCAAGGGGAGAAGAAGATCAATATGTTAAGCTGTGTCAGACGCCTCAGAGTCTGTCCTAGAAAACAGGCAGTGCTGGATATTTCAAACCGCAAAAATATAAATGCACAGTCAGAAACAAAAATGATAGCCCTTCTGCTGGGGTTAAAGATTAAATTAAAGCCAAATTAAAGCTCAATAGCCAAACTTTGCACTCTTTGTTTTGTCGCTGCCCCCCCCCATTACTCTATTCCTGCCTTTCTTTAGCATGCTCAGAGCAGAGCACAGAAGAGGCAGCTGCATATCTCCTTCTGATGCTTCTTTCTGACAATTTGAAGCCATATACCTGCATGATAGCAATGCCTGGCACTTTAAGGCAGGAGGCACTGCAAAAGGCACAATCCCCCCCTTAATGTCCTTTTTGAATCATTCCGTATTTCCTGCCTTCCTTCCACCTGTCTGCCATTGAAGAGTTAAGCAATAGTACAGAAATCACAAAAGACTCTCTGCTTCTTTTCTCTTGCTTTTCTCTCTCTGTGTGTGTCTCTCTTTAAAAAATAGCATACATCAAAGTAAAGAACTGACATGTGGTGCCCTGCAGCACTCTCCTGCATGCTTTTAGGTTTTGGAAATTTCATTTTCTACCTTATGATGATTACATGAGAGCGAGTGAAATGCTGGCTTTGAGGTTCACTTCAGACAGGGACGTAATAAATGTTGTGGCTTTCAACTGCAGCGGAACTGGTTCTTCGTAGCCAGGGAAGAAGAGAGGTGGGGAAATCGACGGGTGGGGATGTGACTTATTTTGTATTCCGGCAATTCGTGTGCAAGGAAAGGAGCGCTTGGTACCTCCACAGATCAGCTCCAGACGTGGCTCGGAGTGTGGTCCTTCCCTCTGAAGTGAAAATGAGTTTTTTGGCCTCCATCTCTCCTGACTGTCAGTCCACAAAAAACAAAACCCATCATAAATATTTCACTTCAGGTTGACACAGTTTACAGCTTCTCCTGCACAAAGGCCCAGGAGCAAGCCAGCTTGGAGAGTGATATGTCTTGCCCCCGAACAAGAAGTCGGCTCCTCCAGGGGGGCCAGGCAAGATGGAGATCATTTTAAGCATGCCACACTGTGCAGAATTACATGTTTGTTTTCCTGTCTTGAAGGCCCTGCGTGATTCCCTCAGGACCGCAGAGGAGCTGAAGAGAGCACTTGGCTTTTCCGCAACCGTCACGAGGCAAGGGGAACGAGCAACTTCTCGGACTCCTGATGCTTTATTCACAGAAGGAAAAAAACCATGGGGGAGATTCAGTGAGTAAGCGAGTCCCCTGATACAGCACCAAGGGAAACCTGGTGGAAATCATTTCTGACTTGCATAACAATAGGATACCATGAAGTTTTGCTTGTTTGGGTGAGCAAAGCACATTTCTGCAGAACTAAATTTATTTCACTGAATGAATTCCATCTCTGTCCAGTATATTTAACACGATGCATATTGCTGCCTGCCACCCCAAACTCTTGGCAGAATCCAGGGTCCGTGTTTCCTACTGGAAATAAGGCACAACGGAGACTGTGGTGTCTTTAGGATATATGTTTTTGCTGTTCATGTGACACTTTTACCCCACTAGACAGCATACCTGTATATGTGCAGCACAGACTTAAAATAGCTTAACAGTTATACCAGGGGTCAGCAAGGTTTACTGACCATGGGCCTGATCACTCCCATGGAGATCGGCCGTGGGTTGAACTGGTGCAGCGCGACGTCGGAAATGGCGTCTGTGCATGCACGGATACCAGAAATCGCATCTGCGCATGACCAGACACCAAAAATCACACCTGCGCAGAAGTGATTTTCGGTGTCTGGACATGTGCAGATGCGATTTCTGGTATCCGTGCATGCACAGACGCCATTTCCGGCACCACTCAGCAAGTCCCTGCGTCTGATCCTGAAGCTGAGGCTCCAAGACTTTGGCCACCTCATGAGAAAAGAAGACTCCCTTGAAAAGACCCTGATGTTGGGAAAGATGGAGGGCACAAGGGGAAGGGGGCGATGGAGGACGAGATGGTTGGACAGTGTTCTCGAAGCTACCAACATAAATTTGACCAAACTGCGGGAGGCAGTGGAAGACAGGAGTGCCTGGCGTGCTCTGGTCCATGGGGTCACGAAGAGTAAGACACGACTAAATGACGAAACAACAAAGTCAAGCCACGAAACAAAGTCAGCTACAGGGAGAGGCTTTGCCTCCCAGCAAATGAACCTGCACCTGACTTCTGCATTTTATATGCACTGAACAAACACATCAGAAACCGAGCTCAGCAGCCTCCCAGGGAAGACTCTATGTTCCTTCACTTTATTTATTACAAAGCTCCGCAAAGACACACATTCTTTTTTTAACCTAACATTTCAGCTGGAACTGACTATAAATGTTGATGATTTACTCTGAGCTTCCTTCCTTTGTGTTATATATGCTAAGAGTCCAGTACCATGTATGCTTCTTCAAATGCTGCAAGCCCAAGTCAGGTCTACTCTGAGTAAAACTTAGTTGAAGACCACCCTGAAACCTTGCATGGCCATGTATTGCCACCCCTCTAGTTTGTTTGTGCTCACCCCCCAGCGCTGATTATTTCTTTGAGATGAGACATTTCTCCATTTAGGGGCTGAGCAGCGAATGCTAAAGAAGATTCACTTGCACAAATTAGTTTATTTATTGCTTGTGCTGCGCCAGCATATTTAACACATGAAATGCAATCTTGTTATATTTTCCTCCTGGAACGGACTATAGTGCAAAAAATTTTGTTTAGATGAATACATTTCAGTCATCTTAGCCAGGTTCAGTCAGTTGCTTCAGATTAAGTCATCTTCATGGCATAATTGCAGGCTGCGAAACAAAACGAAACAAATACCTATGGTGGACTATTAATATTTCTATGTATGGAAGTGAAAGCTGGACCATAAAGAAGGCTGATCGCCGAAGAATTGATGCTTTTGAATTATGGTGCTGGAGGAGACTCTTGAGAGTCCCATGGACTGCAAGAAGATCAAACCTATCCATTCTTAAGGAAATCAGCCCTGAGTGCTCACTGGAAGGACAGATCCTGAAGCTGAGACTCCAGTACTTTGGCCACCTCATGAGAAGAGAAGACTCCCTGGAAAAGACCCTGATGTTGGGAAAGATGGAGGGCACAAGGAGAAGGGGACGACAGAGGGGGAGATGGCTGGACAGTGTTCTCAAAGCTACCAGCATGAGTTTGACCAAACTGCGGGAGGCAGTGGAAGACAGGCGTGCCTGGCATGCTCTGGTCCATGGGGTCATGAAGAGTCGGACACGACTAAGCGACTAAACAACAACAACATTAACATTTCTCAGCTTCCTTAGTTCTGAGCCTGCCAAAGTCAGAGCCCTGTTCAGGGGCACCAAGATGGTTCAACTCCACGGTATGGGATCATAGGGCTGGAAGGAACCGGAAGACAAGCCTCCAACATTCCCCAGATGAAAACAGGGACATTTCTCACTCCCCCCAAATTGACACCCCTCAAGCCCCCTTTTCCGCCCCCGACCCGAGCATTTCCACCACCCCTTCGCCAACCAGACACTGCAGACACCACCAAACTCCTGAATCCTGTTTTTATTTTAAAACACACACCACCAAATAATTTTTAGAAAGGAGTTCTCCCTTTCTTCCTGCACAGGGCAGCCCTGCCCTCTGCCTGCCCCCCAGAGCTGGCACATCACATGGGGCTGGGCCTTGCTGGTGGTGTCCCCTTTTCCCCCTGGCCTGCTCTCCAGCAGCTGCTACGAGCTGCCCAAGGGAGGAGGCTGGCAGAAGCAGCTATGGAGAGGCCACAGGATGCCCCCTCGCGGCTGCCACTGCCACCTCTCAGGAGAAGCGCCGGCTCATCCTCCTTCCCAGACTTGGTGGCATACATTTCAGGATCAAATCAGAAGCCAAAATGGCTTTCATAATTCTGGGACTGTCCCTGGAAAGTAGGGATGCTTGTAGGGAATGCTGAAGGTGAGGTATATGCCAGAGCAAAATGCCTCATGAAAATATACGTCTGGCATGTGCTTAACTGATGCAGTGCAAGGGACTCCCCCTTTGTAGGAAGGACCACCAGTCCAAGACTAGCTCCCTGACTGTGAGGAATTATAGCAGGGTGGTCCAACGCACAGCCTGAGAAGAAGAAGAGGAGGAGGAGGAGGAGGAGGAGGAGGAGTTTGGATTTGCTATCCCACTTTATTACTACCCTAAGGAGTCTCAAAGCGGCTAACACTCTCCTTTCCCTTCCTCCCCCACAACAAACACTCTGTGAGGTGAGTGAGGCTGAGAGACTTCAGAGAAGGGTGACAGGCCCAAGGTCACCCAGCAGCTGCTTGTGGAGGAGCGGAGATGGGAACCCGGTTCCCCAGATTACGAGACTACTGCTCTTAACCACTACACCACACTGGCTCTCTGAGCAATGCATGTGGCTCTCACAACTTTTCCAGCAGCCATTGGAAACATTTGATGCCCGCCCCCCAGTCTTTGCCCTGCCGGCTTTGCAAAAATATGCTCTGACAGGGTCCTAGAGTCATTCGGCCTCCCTCCAAGTATGTTTCCAAGCACAATTCAGAGTGTTGGTGCTGACCTTGAAAGCCCTAAACAGCCTCGGCCCAGTAGACCTGAAGGAGCGTCTCCACCCCCATCGTTCAGCCCAGACACTGAGGCCTAGCTCCGAAGGCCTTCTGGCGGTTCCTCCCTGCGATAAGGAAAGTTACAGGGAACCAGGCAAAGGGCCTTCTTGGTGGTGGCGCCTGCCCTGTGGAACGCCCTCCCATCAGAAGTCAAAGAGATTAACAACTTTTAGAAGACATCTGAAAGCAGCCCTGTATTGGGAAGTTTTTGATGTTTGACCTTTTATTATTTCTTTATATTTTGCAAAATTATTATTATAATTATGATTAAGCCTAGTTAGAGCTTTCCCACGACTGTCAGAGCCTCGTGCCTCCTTCCCAAAGCCCAGCGCCTCACCTGGCTGGCTTTGGAAAGGCAGCACAAGGGCTGGGGTCATCAAATTTGGGGCTTGCTCCTCCTCCACCACCAAGGCAGAGTGTGGCCCGTGTGTTCAGTGTTGAAGTACTCTTGTGACCCATTTGATGTGAAAAGTTGGGCTGCCCTGCGTTCAGTATCCGCATATTGCTAGGGTAGTGCTGACACACATATGCAGCTTTCATTGAACTATGGCTTCATTTAGCATGCCAGACTGGAACGCTGGTGAACAGCCCTTTTTGAAGTTTTATGAAATGGTGCCAAAAAGCAGTTCTGCACCGTTCTGGAAACCTCGAACTTTCCCAAGAAATACATGCTTCCAGGGAATTGCACGACTAGTTCTGCATCACCAGTGTGGCTCGGCAAAGGGCCAAAGCTCAGAGGCAGATTGACTGCTTTGAATGCAGAAGGTCACAGATTTTGTTGTTGTTGTTTCGTCGTTTACTTGTGTCCGCCTCTTCGTGACCCCATGGACCAGAGCACGCCAGGCACTCCTGTCTTCCACCGCCTCCCGCAGTTTGGTCAAATTCATGCTGGTAGCTTCGAGAACACTGTCCAGCCATCTCATCCTCTGTCCTCCCCTTCTCCTTGTGCCCTCCATCTTTCCCAACATCAGGGTCTTTTCCAGGGAGTCTTCTCTTCTCACGAGGTGGCCAAATTATTGGAGCCTCAGCTTCAGGATCTGTCCTTCCAGTGAACACTCAGGGTTGATTTCCTTCAGGATGGAGAGGTTTGATCTTCTTGCAGTCCATGGGACTCTCAAGAGTCTCCTCCAGCACCAGAAATCAAAAGCATCAATTCTTCGTTGATCAGCCTTCTTTATGGTCCAGCCCTCACTTCCATGCATCACTACTGGGGAAACCATAGCTTGAACTATACAGACCTTTGTTGGCCAAGTGATGTCTCTGCTTAGTCCCTGTCTAAAGCCTCCAAGAGTGGCTTCCGGTCAGTGCAGGCAACACTGACTCCAATATGGGCAACCCAGCCAGATGGGCAGTGTATAAATAATATACAGGGCAAGAGGGCAACTTGTGGGTTTCCCAAGGCCTCTAGTTGGCCACTGTTGCAAACAGGATGCCCAAATCTCCATTTGCATCCCTTTCCATAAATCCCTTTCTTCCTGCCCCCCCCTTTCTTTCTCACACCACCCACCCACTTAATTTGTTTGCTGCTTTTTAAAGAACATTGGCAACCTCCATCAAGAAGCGCTGCAGAAACCACAGCATTGCTCAAGCATGTTATTGTGCGTGACACATGCCTCCTAATGACTAGCGATGACTAATAATTTCATTTTATTTTGAGGGCGTCACAAAGGGTGTCAACTCACTGACTGACGAAAGGGAGAGGAAAGCACACCTGTCTTAGCTCAAACATCTTCGGAAGCCAGTTTGAACTCCTGTAGAGAAAACAGCAATGACAAACCTAGACAGCATCTTAAAAAGTAGAGACATCACCTTGCCAACAAAGATCCGTATAGTAAAAGCTATGGTTTTCCCAGTAGTGATGTATGGAAGTGAGAGCTGGACCATAAAGAAGGCTGATCGACGAAGAATTGATGCTTTTGAATTATGGTGCTGGAGGAGACTCTTGAGAGTCCCATGGACTGCAAGAAGATCAAACCTCTCCATCCTGAAGGAAATCAGCCCTGAGTGCTCATTGGAAGGACAGATCCTGAAGCTGAGGCTCCAGTACTTTGGCCACCTCATGAGAAGAGAAGACTCCCTGGAAATGACCCTGATGTTGGGAAAGATGGAGGGCACAAGGAGAAGGGGACGACAGAGGACGAGATGGTTGGATAGTGTTCTCGAAGGTGCCAGCATGAGTTTGACCAAACTGCGGGAGGCAGTGGAAGACAGGAGTGCCTGGCGTGCTCTGGTCCATGGGGTCACGAAGAGTCGGACACGACTAAACAACAACAGAGAAAACAGGGTAAAAAATGGGGGCCGTTGCATTGACTTCCAGTGAATACCAAATCCCAAAATAGATTGGGCTGCTGCAAAGAGATTCGGGATTTCTCCAAAGTGAAATAGTTTCCCTCCAAACTGATCTACGATCAGTTTCCCAAAGCTTCGGTATCAAAAGTAAGAAAGATTCCAGAAGACTTATTTATTTTTTCTCCTTGTAACTTAAACAGTTTGCTTCTTTATCCTGAATAACTTTAGGGTAAATAGTAAATTCCTTGTATCCTCCCTGTGATGTCTTCCGCTCACCCATTTCCTAGACCCGCAATCACCTTCATTATTCCTTTCTCAAGATTTTCCATTTTGTTGCCGTTCTTCTGGCACCCTTCAACTGTACAAAACAGCCTAGTTAGTGAGATTATACAAGTTCACATCTCCTTCTCTGAGGGCTGTTGCCAAGGTTCGTAATTACCTGGTTTGGAATATGAATTTGTTTAGCTTGTAATGCTCTGATGTATTACAAATTGAGTGTAATTTCCCCCATAAGTTATTCTCCAGCTCAGAATGTAAAATGAGATTCTTGCAGGTGCCATCGTCGGCTTCCAGCAGGCCGCATACCTAAAACCTGCTGCTTTGCAGAAGCATGCAGGGAAAAATATTTAACACTGGCCCCTGACTCTCGATGCACCTCTTGCGAATTGCTGTGAAACAACAGCCCTACTGAGGCCTTTTTGCAATCATATTGGTAAAGGGGTTTTGAGGTTCCCAAGTTGAGTGGTACGGCATGCATGTAGGGCCCATGAAACCAAACAACAATTCCCAGGGGGTGGAGGGATGATTCTGCACATGCGTACAGCACCACCAATGCGCATGTGCCAATATTAAAAGCCAGGAGAGGATTCTAAAACACACACAAACACGTAGCCAAATTGATGAGCATTTCCCAAATATACTCTAAGAAAGCACTAAGTTGAGGGGAGCTTGGCTATCACATGCTGTCAAATCGCCGCCTGTGCTTTTCCATTTTTAGGGAGATCTGTGAGCTCCACAGACATGTCTGAGTTTCCGTTTGGACCGTGACACTATACAGTGGGAAGCAGAACGGTTGTAGCTCTTGCCAGAGATGAGCGTCAACACCATTTTTCCCTGTTACGCAGTTGTCAGGGGCTCAGGAGCAGAGGCACAGGAGAGGGAGGAAATGGAGAGCGAGGGGGAGGAATCCGAGGGGAGTGTAGGCGGTGACAGTGGTCAGAGGGATTCCATGAGCCTCTCCAGCGAATCGGAAGATTCACAGAAGGGAGCGCCGATGGCCAGGGCAAGGGGGGTGCCAAGGGGGAAACCCCAGAAGGAAGGGGCCAGCGGGGACTCCCAGAGCAGCAGTTGGAAATCAGGACCAGCTTCCCCACCAGAGCGCAGTGGGGGGGAGGAGTCCCAGGCATCGGGACCAGTGTTCTCACCACCAGCGAGAGGAGATGAGTCAGGATTGACCACGCCTCCATCGGAGAGCGGGGAAACGGTCAAGAGGAAAGTTACCGGCTGGGCGCGTGCGCCAAGTTCAAATGTACAGGCGAGCGGCACAGCAGGTAGCCCGGATAGGGAACCAGGTCCTAAAGCCCGCCGGAAGGAGGGGCAAGACTCAGGGGGGTCAGCGTCAGAAGAGTCCAGAAAGGATGAAACCCCAGGGGGCAGAAGGACCCAGAGGAGGAAAGAACAACGGAAGAGGTGGAGTAAGGCTAGAGTCTTAAACTGGTGTCTAGGGGGCGGAGACTCAGATGGAGCTTCGCCGATCTAAGATCTAAGACGTAGAGTTGCACGCTGCGGTTTGGAAATGGAAACTAATCTTCAATAAAGACTTTTATACGTTATTACTGGCTAGCGTTGGTCCTCTGTGAGCTGGGACCTGGAGGCAACTCTGACAGCAGTTGTCTCTTTTCCTGGCAAATCACCCTCTTTAAGGTGAACGACCACCTAGGTGATTAAGGGGCAAGCATTTCCATATAGATGAATTATATTTAAACCACATTCTTAGAAGAATGAGGCTGCATCGATTGGAAGGATCATGCGCAGTGAAGGAGAGAGACGAGTTGCATTTCAGCTGCTACTCCAAACATGTTCTACCAGTCACTGCTTTGTGTGTGTGTGGCTGTATATATCATCTGTCACACACAACCACACACACAACCCTGTCTTACTTTCCAGATTTCACCCTGGCAGTAAAGAGCCCTTGGAATAATTACTGTTGTGCCGAAACAGAAATGCTCATTTTCTGCAATTATTCCTCACTTGTGCTGTTTCATTACATCTCTGCTGAAATGCCCGTCCCCTGGCTGGTTGCCTATACGGACTTGTACGTATTTTCAGTGGGGGGGGGGTTGCAGCTATTGTATAGCCCTGGTTCATCCTCTCATCTCTATACCACACCTCAACGGTGGCATTCTAATATAGCTTTCATTATTTCGCTGCACATCTCCCCTTCTCCCCCCCCCCACTGCATGCAGTAAAGAAATAAATAAATAGAATAAATCATGGAAGCAGTTGGGGAGGTATATAAAAACATAAGACGATGAATATTTCATCTCCCTCTATTTTATTTCCCTGCCTGCTCTGAATCTCCCCCAAAAGTTGTTAGTTCATTTATGAGATGCCTAGTTTCTTACATGGATTTTTTTGGCCGACTTTCCCAGCTCGTTTCCAGGGTCTGTCATTATATATGATTGGTTATTTTCAGCTGACTTTCTCCGATACGAGTTCATCTCCCACCTCGGCATCTCAGCGGCTGATTCTTCCATGTCAGGGAAATCGCTTGTTCCTCCTGCCTCGGTTCTGTTTCCGGTTGGCCGAAGGAGAAAGTTGCACGCTTGCAGCACAAATCTTTGATACTATAAACCAGGAAGCGCAACTATTTCCACTCCTGACCTGGCAGCGAGCGATGCAAATGAATCAGCTAAGAGTTCGATGTACAAATTACAAATTCTTGTTTAGGGGTTTTGGGGTGTATTTTTAATGTAACACAATTTAGACAAGTTAGTACAGGGCTAGCCATTGTTATGTCCTGCAGATTTGTTTGACTCTTGACTCCCATCTGTCCCAACCAGCATGGTCAATGGTCAGGGATGTTGCGAGTCGGAGCCCAACAACACTTTACATTTGAAAAGCAGAATATTTACTTGGAAATTAAAAAATAGAAACAACAACAACAACAACAACAACATATTATTATTATTATTATTATTATTATTATTATTATTATTATTTATACCCCGCCCATCTGGGCACTCCCAACAGAATATTAAAAACACAATAAAACATTAAAAACTTCCCTAAAACTAATACAATAATTATATCAATGGGAAAACAAATCAGCCTTGTTATCTCAAACAGATATGTAGTGCTATCCTATACAAATCTTCTTAGAAGCAACCCCAAAAGAGCTCAATAGAACTTACTCTGAAGTAAATATGGGATTGTAGCCTTTAGCTATTAATTTAACTAATATTGCTTAGACCTGTTAGCTATGCTTCATGTTGAGCTATTTTCATACAATTTGCCATGCTATTGGTTATAACTTGCTGTATGGGGAACCACTCAGGGAAAATATACATTACATACTTCCATAATTTCCAGGAATGGTATTCAGGGCACATATGTATTCACTGTGGATATGGTGGAGTTAATCCAGTACTTTCTGCTTGAACTGTTATAATTCCCAAAGCAGTGTATTATCAAGAAGGTATGTCCTGATATAAAATCCAGTTTGGCAGAGTTCATTTATATTGGAATAGTGTGTGTGTGTGTGTGTGTGTGTGTGTGTGGAATTGCAATTGTCCCTCCTGTCAAAATTTATGCCTTATGGGCTGTTTTGGGTTTTGAAACTTTGGGAGTGCCAAATATACAGAAAGCAACAGACTGTATTACTAAAAACCTTGTGAAATTTGTAACAAAGAAAAAGAATGATTGTGGCGATCACACACAGGGCCCCCGGACGTTTGACGGTCTATGGACCCTGTGCCACCACTGCGATTGCTTTTTCCACTGCCACCACCCCGTATCTCACGGGGACACACGGAGTCCAGTCTGTTATTAACATTAACAAATAATCAAGTTTACAGTATTTTTAAATGCAGGAACAAGCTTATGGTTACAGTTGATTTTCCTGGCAGTTTCTTATTCTTACTTCCTAACAATTTCAAACTGATTGTTCCCAACTATCTATCTGACTCCACCTAACAATTCCTCTCACTCTCTCACAACACAACTCGACCAACCCACTGCCTATTCCTCCCTCTTCCTTCGCCAACTCTCAAACCTCAACTGACTTTCAAAACCTCCCACTCTAACTTTTACTCCTCCCTTGCATTCCCACTGGCCAATCACATCACACTCATTTAACCCTTTCCTTATGACCCATCCTAAGAGGCAAACGCCACAATGATGAATCATAGAATTGGGAGGGACCACGAGGGTCATCTAGTCCAGCCCCCTGAGATGCAGGAATCTTTTTGCCCAATGTGGAACTTGAACCGACATCCCTGAGATTAAGAGTCTCAGGCTCTACTGACTGAGCTAGTGAATCAACCCAAGCTTACCTTTTTTGAAAAGGAAGAAAAAAGCCTAGACAGCTTATTGAGTACAAATGTTTAACAAATGCTCCATCAACCTTGCCATAGCAGTCATGATGGTGATGATGATGATGATTGAGGTTCATAAACAAGAATAATGTTACACAAATAAGTATACCAAGTAATCTCATGTCATTTGTATATCACAAAAATAGCATAATAAATGTGGAAAAAAATCTCAATGTACCGTATTTTTCGCTCCATAAGACACACTTTTTCCTTCCTAAAAAGTAAGGGGAAATGTGTGTGCATCTTATGGAGCGGATGCAGGCGGGAGGCTCTGCTCAGCGCTCCCTTTAAAGAATATTTTTTTTCTTGCTTTCCCCCTTTAAAAACTGAGTGTGTCTTATGGTCAGGTGAATCTTATGGAGCAAAAAATACAGTATGTTTGATTATTAGTGGTCAATGGATAAGTTCCTGGTTCATCAATTGGTTTAAACAATTAGGATGAACTGAAACGAGCCCTGCCTTGAAACCAATCCTAATCCTAATAATAATAATAATAATAATAATAATAATAATAATAATAATAATCTTTTATTGTCTACACCAGCTGTGTGCAGTGAAATTAAACAAGCCTACCCACATACACTCAGTCTTGTTCGCTGTGTGCTTGTCAGAAGTCAATTGAACCACTAATTTTTTCCATTCAGCAGCCCAACAGCCTACGGATAAAAACTTTTTCTTTAACCTCTTGGTCTGCTGACTATACTTCTGTATCTCCTGCCCGAAGGTAGGAGATTAAACAAGTGCTGGCCAGGGTGTGAGTCATCCCTAAGAATTTTCCTCGCTCTCCTGAGGCAGCGTCTCCCGCAATGTCATCTAGTGAACTCCGGGGACAGCCCATGATGTCATGTGCTGTAATCGCCATCCTCTGTAGGGCCTTCCTGTCTGCGGCTGTCAAACCACGTACAGTCATACCGCGGGTTACAGATGCGTCAGTTTGCATTTTTTCAGGTTACGGACACGCCGAAACCCGGAAGTACCAGAACGGATTACTTCCGGGTTTCGGCAGTTGCGCATGTGCAGAAGCACTAAATCGCAACCCGCGCGTGCGCAGACACAGCGCTGTGGGTTGCAAATGTGCCTCCCACACAGATCACGTTCACAACCAGAGCGCCACTGTACCACTAATCCCATTCCTCTTCCTCTCATGCCCTTCAGGTTGTATTAGTGATAGTTCAACGCCTAGCCAGAATTACCAGCCACTCCCCTAAGTTGGGTACAGGTTTTGGAGATGATCTTTGCCCTTGTTGCCTCTGTGAGTGAGATGTGATTGAATTAGGGCAGCTCCCCAACTGTTTTTCCGGGCTCTTAGGAATTTGAGTTTCTTCTACACAAGCAATTACCTTCAAAATTGCCAGCCTCTTTTCATTAAAAGTAAAGGGACCCCTGACCATTAGGTCCAGTCGTGACCAACTGTGGGATTGCAGCGCTCATCTCACTTTATTGGCCAGGGGAGCTGGCGTACAGCTTCCGGGTCATGTGGCCAGCATGACTAAACCGCTTATGGCGAACCAGAGCAGCGCACGGAAACGCTGTTTACCTTCCCGCCAGAGTGGTACCTATTTATCTACTTGCACTTTGACGTGCTTTTGAACTGCTAGGTTGGCAGGAGCTGGGACTGAGCAATGGGAGCTCACTCCGTGGCGGGGATTCAAACCGCCGACCTTCTGATCAGCAAGTCCTAGGCTCTGTGGTTTAACCCACAGCGCCACCCGTGTCCCCCTCTTTTCATTAGGGGAATTCAAATGACATTGCTACCAAACCATCATATCCCCGGGTTTCCTACATGGCCTCCTCATCTTTGGTGGTGATTTTCTAATTTCAAGCACAAGCACAGTGCCAGCCTGTATAACTTGTGCTGCAATTTCCTAGTTGTGCTTCCATTGCCTTTCCTGATGCCCGGGTGGGCAGTGTCGTTGGACTCCAGTTCCCATCATCCCGAAGCAGGGCTGGATTTAGGTTTGATGAGGCCCTAAGTTCCTGAAGGTAATGGGGACCTTTCTATGTCCAGCTGTCCTTTGTCAACAACAAATTGTCGCTGTTTTTGGTGTTGACTATATGCTATATGGTAATTTATGGACCTCATAGGTATCTCAAGCCATTTGCCCATGTTGCCATGCAACCACTCCATGCAGAATGTAGGCACCCTGTATATAGAAAGGAGCAAACCAGGGATATTTGAGGGAGCAGGCTAGCAGGCAGGGCCAATGACTTACATCAGATGAGCCTACACAACACAAAACACTGTTGCTGTATGTAGGTTTTATTTTATTTGTTTTTTATCTTATATTTTGGAAATGTACATCGGGGGGTTTTTCCTTTAAATTTTTTTGGGGGCCCTCAAGATTAGTACGTTCTAGGCAATAGTAAACAAACATTACCCTTTTTCTGAGAGTGCTGAGATGCATATTTACTGTACGAATTTCCCAATAATCCCTTAATTCAGGTGGCAATTTTGACGAAAGTGCATCAAACCATCCAGCATATGGCTACAGCGATTTCATAACTAGCTTCCACCCCACAGGGAGGAAATAGTTCGATTTCAATGTTTTCTCTGAACTAGTGGAATGTTCACTAGTAGTATATGGCTAACAACTTTGTAACACAAATGTAAGCAGTTATTGGGAAACGTTTCTTATAGATTGCTTTATCAATGTAAGATTATACCGTACATAAAATAAATACCTTGGCTTCCCTCCAGAAATAGTAGAACGTGGCTGGATTTCAGAATATGCTCATTCAGCATTCATGCCCAACAATAAATTAGAGCTGAAATAAACCTGGGCTTTGTTTTTCTGAGTTTCCGGTTTAAGCACATTTACTGCAGAAGTAAATCCCGTAGAATTCAGAAGGACTTATGTATTTCTAGGGAAACATGCTTGGGGTTGCTCTTCTTAAAAGGTGGGAGCTGGATTTACCAACAATTCATGAAAATAGTAAAATGCAGGGATTCCCCCCCCCCCCCCGCCCCAGCCAGAACTCATTGGACCTGAGTTCCAATGGGCGCCATTGCCAGTCTAAGAAAACAAGGGAGGTGTTCATTGTGAGTCCCTGCTCCTCTTTTTCTTGTAAAATTGCACTGGTAAAATAGACTAATATGAAAATAGTGGCTAATAGAGCATTACTCAATCTTTCAAACACAAACAGGAAAGATTGTCCAGATTCCAGATTCAGCAGCATATTAGCTTTTTCAGACATTCCACAATATTTCCTTCTCTTCCCAAGCAAAATGTAAACAGAAACAAAATCAAAACAGAAAGGAGCACTTAGTCCTTATTTTATTTCTTCCAAATATTGCAGGAGAGAATCTGCATGCCTGGACTTATAGAACTGCTCCACAGTTTGCTCTTATTGGTTTGCTATCTTAATTTATTTTTATTTATTTTTTGTCAGAGATGAGCTGCACCAATTCTGTCTCTGCTACCTGTTCTGACCATTGCTTGCGGTTCAGACCCCACCCCAAATGTCTTAATCACAAGTCATTAAAAAACAAATTGCTGGACAAATGCAACCTTTTCGATTTGTTGGAGCTCTTTGGAAATCGGAAACATTTATTTTGCCAACAGAAGAGTTTCCATGAAACTGAGGCCACACCATGCATTTAAGACACCGTTATTCCACTTTAACCGTCATGGTTTCCCCCAAAGAAACCTGGAAATTGTAGCTTGTCACAGGTGCTGAGAGTTATTAGGAGACCCCTGTTCCTCTCACAGAGGGGCATTTTTGTAAACTGCTTGGATGCTCCCCCTCCCCCACAATCAAACTTTGTAAAAATGTTGTGAAATAAATAAATAAAGTGCTGTGAATTGTGGGGGAAACCATTTTCCCCTCGCAGGTCTACATTTCCCAGAGTTCCCTGGGAAGAGGTATTGATTATTAAATCACTCCGAGAAGGGGAGCTCTGTGAGGGAAATAGGGGTCTCCCAAGCGCTCTCAGTACCACCCCTAATAAACCACAATTTCCAGGATTTGTGGAAGACCTGACTTCCTAAAGTGGTACGGTACTGCTTTGAACGTTTCATACAGATGTGATCTGTTGCAGTTCCATCAATTAGAACCTTTCTTTCGGAACAATTTTATTTTCAGCCAGTTGATGGCAGTGTCTTCTAGCCCCAATTTAATAGGTTTTCTTGGGGAAAATGCCATATGAGACTAGGTCAGAACCCGTACGGTCTAGTTATATCAAAGCATAGGTCTTGTTGAATGCACTTATTTGATCCCTACTTCTGTCTTTGTAAAACGTTGATCAGTTAATGCAGGGCTGGATTTAGGTTTGATGAGGCCCTCAGCTACTGAAGGTAATGGGGCCCTTTCTATGTCCAGCTGTCCTTTGTCCACAACAAATTGTCGTTGTTTTTTGTGATGAATACATGCTATATATGGTAATTTATGGACCTCGTAGGTATCTCAAGCCATTTGAACATAACAAAAGAGGAGCCTACACAACACAAAACACTGTTGCTGTATGTAGGTTTTATTTTATTTGTTTTTTATCTTATATTTTGGAAATGTACATCCGGTTGTTTTTTCTTTTAATTTTTTGGGCGCCCCAAGAGAGTGGGGCCCTAAGCTAGAGCTTGTTTAGCTTATATGTAAATCCGGCATTGATTTAATGCTAGTCCCTCTGGCCTCACTAGAATGGCAGGATGACTGTCAATACAGAGCCAGAATGACTCCGTTTTTGCACCTTCACAGACACCACTTTTCTTCATTTTCCGAGACCAGGCAGAGAGGAAAAAGGGAAACTGGGACTTTCCAGGATCAAATCAGACACTGGGATAGCTGCTGTAGTTCTGGGACCATCCCTGGAAAATCAGGACACATGGAGGGCATGCAGGGGGAGTATCTAAAATGTGTCCTGACTTGGCTCTTTCTCTCCAAACCATGTGCATTCCCACAGTGGGATAGCCTTGGTTAACTATGTTAACCACGGGTGCCTAGCGCTGACAGACTAATGACAATATATGGCAAAAAGGCATCACCGGAATGCCCTTAGAGAACGCAGCCATTTTTTTATCCAAAGTGGAACTGTTTTAGAAATGGTTTGTGCCTCATTAGGCCGCCTCCGTCTCTGCAAACGAGAAATTTGCTTTAATGGCATTGTTTTGAATTGCTGAGGGAAGAATCTATCAACCGCAAGGTGCCCTACTGCTGAACTCAGCCAAAAGGCTGTTAATAACTCCAGCAGATGTTTCGGCTTTTTAGGCCAGGAGAGTTCCTCCCTTCCCTTTTTGGAGAATCGTTTGCCAGCGTGACACAAATCCAGGAACTCGCGGCTGCTAAAGCAGAAAGAGGGATCAACAGCCAATGGCTGGCAGCAGATGGCAGGACAACAACAGTTCCTAAAAAATATTGTTTGTGCTCAAGGGATTCGTGTTTTAGGTGCAAAAACAATATAAAAAGGGGGGGGAGGGGAGAAAGCGCCAGTCTCTCAAGGTATGCTTTTCAAACCTACAATGTGGTATCCTTGAACGAGAAGCATTCACACAGAATGTCACTCCTTTAAAATCCTGCTTCTAGCCGTTTCCTAACCCTCCAACATTTTGTTACCTTCAGCACCTCTCTCAAAACGCCTCGTCTTCTACAGATGCTTCTATCCACGCAAGAATTTCGTTGGCAAATGGCACTGGATGTGGCTGAGAGATGGAGAGCTGGCTGCATGTCAGCCCCACAGAAATCAATTCATTTCCGTGGGACATAAACGCACCTCCGTTTTTCAGGATTATTATCCACCCCCTTTGAAACCCGAGTTACTTGCGAGACTGGATTGCTGGGTAAGACGAATTCTCATTATCAATGTAGTTTGGCAAAGTAAAATTTGCTTTTACCAGCTGAACAAGTAGGAGGCTGATAGCAAAAATTGCTGTCCTAAAGTACTATTTTCTTTCCATTGTTCCGCAATTGGTTATTCACTCGTCTGATGCGGAATGGGCTCCGCTAGATTTCCAGTATAATGCTGCTCTTCTCTTTTATCCCTCCATGGTTCTGAGTGGCCTGACCTCCCCAGCTCTGCAATATAAGAAGTTTTATAAATGTACGTTATAAATACTACGGTATGGTTGTTCTGTGCCTACAGTACCCCGGAAGCCTTGACTTTACAGCACCTGAATAGCTTTCTGCCGTCATCTTTATATTGCCGTGAACTTGAAATCTTCAATTACATCAATGTATGGAGCATTTCCTAAAGAGAAGTGCATAAAAACCTATAATAAAAGTGCCCCCAGCCCCCTTGAAGGAGAGAGCTTAAAAGACCCTTGAATGAGCAAGAAATGCCCCGGGTGTCACATTTACTGTGCCCAGAGCAGAAGCTCAGACAACAGCGAAGTTCTAATGAAGTTGAAACACTTTTAAGACTAGCAGGATGAGATCTCAGAAATCTATAAGCAACTTTCCTCTGCAGTTTCTCTTTCTGAGGCTCCTCTCTCTCTTTCTGTTCTGTTCAAACTCATGGCAGGGTTGAAATGGGCACCCCTTTGCTCTTGTAACTTCCTCCCCATCTCTCCCCCTCCCTCTCTGTGATGGCCTGGGATTCGGACTCGGAGGCTGAACCTGAGGAATCCCAGCCTGCACAGGATTCCCCGCCTCCAGAACCAGTGAGCCGGGGCTAGGGACTTGAGCCTGAAGGGCCCTCACCTGTGCTGGATCCTCAGGTGCAGGCACCAGCTGAGTCTGCTCTGGCTCCTGAGGTGATGGAGGACCCATTGCCTGCAGGTGCTCCACTCTCAGCCCCATCAGAGGAACCTGAGGTTGCCTCTGGGTCCGGTAACCCTCCAGCCTCTCCTGAGCTGCAGAGGCTCAGGGCAGAGAGGCGGAGGGAACTAAGTTCCTGCAGGAGGAGTGCTCGCCTCCAGGCCAGGAGAGGCGAGTCACCAGAGGATCGGGGCCGCCCTATGCCTCGGGGGCAGATAAAAGCCAGCCAGCCCCCGTCCCAAGTTGTGGGAGCAACATTGTTGGTTGCTAGTTCCTGCCTGAACCCTGTCCTGCTTTTCTGCCAGAGCTCCTGACCTGCCCTGGCTCCCTGCTTGCAAGCCTGTTCCTGATTTCACCTGACTCCCTGCCCTGCACCCAGCTTCAGCTACTGCGGACTGCCTGCACGTTGCATCTTTAACCACAGAGTGGACTTGGACCTTGCCTCTCGAGTAACCTACGGGACCAACACATCCTGCTTAATGGCCTGACTTGGAAGACCAAGTTGGTTTTACTTGTGACCTTGCTTGACTTGAGCTGTAATAACATACCCTCCAAGTGTCCCGATTTTCCGGGACTGGTCCCAAAATGCAAAAGCCATTGCAGCTTCTGATTTGATCCCAGAATGTCCCTATTCCCCGCCCCAGTGCTGAAGTGGGGCAGGAGGATGGGCCAACACTTGTCCTGAGAGATGGCGGGGGCAGCGGGGGTGACCGCGAGGGGCATCCTGTGGCCTCTCCATGGCTGCTTCTGCCAGCCTCCTCCCTTGGGCAGCTCATGGCGGCTGCTGGAGAGCAGGCCAGGAGGAGAAGGGGCCACCACCACCAAGGCCCAGCCCCACAGGATGCAGTGGTTCTGAGGGGCAGGCAGAGAGCAGGGCTGCCCTGGGCAGTGAAAAAGGGGGAGCACAGCAGAGTGCAAGCAGTCTGGATTCTTTTTATTTAAAAAAATGCTTTGTGCATCTGCATCCACTCTTTCCCCTTTCTAAAATTTATTTATTGGTTTGTGCTTTCCTTTCTTGGGGAAATCTACCCAAGAATAAAATGAAATTGGGATGAAGGGTTTTTTTTCGGGACGCTGGAGGCGATTTGTGCTGTGTCCCATCGGAGAGGTTGT
Source organism: Podarcis erhardii (assembly GCF_964252035.2). Lineage (NCBI taxonomy): Eukaryota > Metazoa > Chordata > Lepidosauria > Squamata > Lacertidae > Podarcis > Podarcis erhardii. The sequence goes on along the minus strand of NC_138515.1, from coordinate 11,672,229 downwards.
AGGAGGTGCAGTGGCAAGGAAAGGGCATGATCCTGTTTCTCCTCAAAATGGGACCCGCTGCCCTGGGGGGGTCTGTATGTGGCCTGATTTAAGTTTCTCTTATCAACATTTCGCATGAAAATGGATCGGGAATCAAAGCACAGAGACAAAAAGGGGCAGCTTTCTCTTTCCAAGAAATACGGTATTGTCTCAGAAAGCTTGCAATCGTGGCACAAGAGGTAAGGAGCCAGAGCGTGACTTCTGTTTTCACACACACACACACACACACACAGCCCCCCACTGCCATGACTTAAGATTTTACATTCATTAGTTTTGATCACTTCAGAGAGATTGTACTTAAGAAGATAGCTTGAGCAAGATAATTAGAATAATGAAGTCTTGCTTGGTCTCCTATGGGTTGGTCCTTTCAAGCCAAGTGCAAAACGAGATATTATAGGAAGAATGAAAAACCAGGATTTGTATTTTATCAGACAGATTCATCCAGAGGACGCTACAGAATGTAACGTTCCCTTCCGTCTTTGTGCTTGCTGGTATATTTATTTTGAATGTCAAGCCCTTCTGAAAGGGGTAATTATCGATGGTTAGACCTGGAGAGCATGATGGGTCTTAATAGTGCCATCTAAATACTCTGTCTTAGCTTTCATATTATAAACAGACTCAGACTACAATTATAAAGTGGGGAGCTGAACTGTTGCTACCGCACAAAATATGACCTTGGTTCTGATGAGCTATTTTTCTTCTTAGGAACGTATAAAAGGATTCATTCCTAGAGATGCATTAGTTTCCAAAGAAATAAACAACAACAGCCTACTTCCCTCCACACGGCATCCTGTGCTTAAATAGCACAGAATTGTTTGGGTCGTATAATCGCAAGCTAATTTCTACTTAACTCTCTAAAACAGTTGGCAAGGCAAACAAAGAAGAAGGGAGCAGGAGCTACAAATTATAAGCTGAACGACCACGGTCAGTTTAGTTTTGAACATGCATCCATAAATCTCCAACATGGAGAGGGCCTGAAAACACATACAAAGTTATATATTACATATGTCCGGAACTCTATATGACACTCCGTCAAGGATGAATTCCACAGACAAAGTATTTATGCCTGCTAACAAACCAGGATACAGACACAGATGTCCTTCTGAGACCTTCAGTAAAAACTGGTCAACTTCACATTATGTAAGACATCCAAATAACAGAGTTAGAATCATAGAATCATAGGATCATAGAGTTGGAAGAGACCACAAGGGCCATCGAGTCCAACCCCCTGCCAAGCAGGAAACACCATCAGAGCACTCCTGACATATGGTTGTCAAGCCTCTGCTTAAAGACCTCCAAAGAAGGAGACTCCACCACACTCCTGGGCAGCAAATTCCACTGTCGAACAGCTCTTACTGTCAGGAAGTTCTTCCTAATGTTTAGGTGGAATCTTCTTTCTTGTAGTTGTAGGTGTGGGAAGAAGGAAGATGCGAGTGGCAGGTGGAGTGGCCGGGGGGGGGGGGGGCTGCAGACTTCATTGAATTGCTTGGTGAAGAGACTAGGGAAGACCCTGCCTGCAGCGCTACGGGAGAGGAGGGAGATGCAGCCGGGACTGCTGGGCTGCGTCCACATTACCTGCAAGGTCATTTATTCTTTTTCTCAATTTGGATTGAAACCGCTTTGTGGACGGGAGCTGATCAAAAGGCACAGCTTTTTGCAAGAAGGAAAGTGACTGTACAATGCACTGGAAAGTGCGGGTTGATGCTTGCTTTGACACAACATCATCTAACCTCCCCACCAACAAATCAGGATGCAGGAGTGTTAAATAGCCAACGTGGTTTAATCTCCCTGAAAACAAATCAAGACGAATGCTTCATAAACATATATTCTGGAAGCATGTGGTGCAGCTGCAATGGAGTGCAGGAAGGTACCCCTGACCATCAGGTCCAGTCGTGACCGACTCTAGGGTTGCGCGCTCATCTCGCTCAAGAGGCCGGGAGCCGGCGCTTGTCCGCAGACAGCTTCCGGGTCACGTGGCCAGCGTGACTAAGCCGCTTCTGGCGAACCAGTGCAGCATACGGAAACACCGTTTACCTTCCCGCTGGAGAGCAGTCCCTATTTATCTACTTGCACTTTGGGGTGCTTTCGAACTGCTAGGTTGGCAGGAGCTGGGACCAAGCAACGGGAGCTCACCCCGTCATGGGGATTCGAACCGCCGACCTTTCGATCAGCAAGTCCTAGGCTCTGTGATTTAACCCACATGTCAAATTCACCGCTTGGCACTGTTTGGCTTGGAAAGGGCCTTCATCGTTTCCCCTGTCATTTTCCTTGTGGTGCTAGACTTCTTTCGCAAGGGATGGGACATGCCAGACATACTATTGTTAAGGTTAAAGAAAGGGCCATTACGATTTAATTTGAGAGTTGTGACGCACCAGTTGTACAGTTACATTCTGATTAGCAGTTCTGAATTTTAACATTAAAATCTCTTATTAAGGAAATTTCTGATGATCCCTGGCAGTGGAACAGAAATGCATCTTTTTCCTGTTACTTGAAGAGGTCGTGATTTCTATTGGTATTAGAATTATCTCAAGCATTCCCTTTTTAATTTGTTTATTGAAAGGCTTTCCATGACAGCTACTGCTCTGTTATGAAGTACACAATTATTCCCAGACAATGCATCGTCACTATAGATGCTTTCAAATTGAATTTGACGGTATTGTCCTATAGCTTAAATTAGTCAATATTAAAATAAAAAAAATTAAAGAAATCTTATTTTCCTGTTGGCTGTTTCCTGAAAAAAGAACAATCTGAATATAATGAGAAAATGAAGCAGACACTCTGATTGGCCTTCCATGCAATCCCATTCCCAACAGTTTTTAGTTCCAAAATCCTCTGGTTAACAGAATGTGCTGTTATGTTAATTTTACCCACATCTAATCAATACCAGTCATCCTGAAAGATGAATGTTTTAAAAAATGGCAGAAAGAGATTTCAAAATTTATCTGGGGTGGCAAAAGGCCAAGGATAAAACATGAAATACTTACAGACGTAAAAGATAGAGGCGGGTTTGCCCTCCCAGACCTTAACTTGTATTATAAATCTGCTTGTTTGGTATGGATCAGGGACTGGATGAGATTGGATAAGCAAGAGGCATTAGAACTAGAAGGACATGACAACAGATTTGGCTGGCATGCATATCTATGGTACAGGAAAGGGAAGGTTCATAGAAGTTTTTACAACCATATAATCAGGAAATCACTGATGAGAGTATGGGAGAGATACAAAGACTTATTGAATCAAAAGACCCCGTGGTGGCTTTCACCACATGAAGCATTACTGCTCAAACCACTTGGAAAGAAAGGAAAATGGCTCACATATGTTGATTTATTAAAGGACCATGATTGGGGGGGGGGAATTACCCACATCTAAGTTGATGATGCCAGCCGTGTTAAGAAAGACCTCTGTCCTGGACACTCAGCGTCAAAGAGACGTACGTTATGTACATTCAGAAGAAGATAAGAAGAGCTCTGCTAGGAGTTGTGGAGGGAGAGCAATACAGAGAGTGCATACCCTCCAAGTGTCCCGATTTTTTGATCCTGGAATGTCCCTGCTTGTTGTCCCCCCCCCCCCCCGCTGCCGAGCTCAGGGAGGAAGATGGGCCGGTTTTTGTCCTTCAACGTGCTGCCATCTGCCTTATTGCTTTTTTTATAATAATTTTTATTGATTTTAACATATAAATTCTAAAGTGTAGCACAAAACTTATCACTTTTTAGACTTCCATCAGCACCTCTGATAATCCACCGTTTTATCCACTTCTTATACATTTCTTAACTTTATATTGCCTTTAAGTCTCTTAACAAATTATCCTTCCCCTTATCTGTTTTTGCAATACTTCCAACAATACGCCTCACAGAACTTCTTGCAAACCTACAAACGTCGTCTGATCTTCACAAATACTTTTCAAATAGTCTGTAAATTCACTCCAGTCTTCCGTGAATTTCTGGTCCCGCCGGTTTCGAATTCTTCCTGTTAGTTTATCCAGTTCTGCATAGTCCATTAACTTCATCCCCCATTCTTCAATTGTCGGTAATTCTTCTTGCTTCCATTTTTGGGCCAATAATATTCTTGCTGCTGTTATTGCATATAAAAAGAGCTTACATTCTTTTCTGTTTATATTACTCCCAACCATACCCAGTAAAAATGCTTCTGGCTTCTTTATAAATGTATATTTCAACATTTTTTTCAACTCATTATATATCATCTCCCAGAAGCATTTCACCTTTTTACATTCCCACCACATGTGATAAAATGTTCCCTCTTTTTCTTTACATTTCCAACATTTATTACTGACTTTGCCTTATTGCAGGGCAGATTTGAGGGTAAATCATACACGGAACGAGTCTGCCCCTGCGGCTTGATGGAAGTAGAAATTGTCTCTCGTTATGTTGCTGTTTCTACGGGGATATAAGCTCGGTATTTATCACTCCTGTTATACAAAAATCTCCAAATGGGTCCAAACTTCAATTTCTAAAACTCCTGGTAGAGGACAAGGATCTAGAGATCACGCTAAGGGTGGCCAAATTCTGTGCAACTGCCAGAAAACTACTAAAATGATTAAGGTTTTAAATGACAATTTTAGGTTATATTTTAGTGATCAAGTCCCAGAATGGACCATAAGCTTTCCTCAGGCAATTTTGCTGACCAGGATAGCTGGCAGACTCAGAACCATTCGAAAAACATCAGCATTAAAAAATATTATGAGACTTATTACAAGTTTAAAGAAAACAGGGGGGTGCCCATTATTTTGCAGCAAATAAATTGTTGTTGTTTAGTCGTTTAGTCATGTCCGACTCTTCGTGACCCCATGGACCAGAGCACGCCAGGCACTCCTGTCTTCCACTGGCTCTTGCAGTTTGGTCTAACTCATGCTGGCAACTTTGAGAACACTGTCCAACCATCTCGTCCTCTGTCGTCGCCTTCTTCTTGTGCCCTCCATCTTTCCCAGCATCAGGGTCTTTCCCAGGGAATCTTCTCTTCTCATGAGGTGGCCAAAGTACTGGAGCCTCAGCTTCAGGATCTGTCCTTCCAGTGAGCACTCAGGGCTAATTTCCTTAAGAATGGATGCGTTTGATCTTCTTGCAGTCCATGGGACTCTCAAGAGTCCTCCAGCACCATAATTCAAAAGCATCAATTCTTCGGCGATCAGCAAATAAATACCCTTCCCTATTTTTACCCCACTTCCATCACTCCATGCAGTGTCTGTACTGCTGCCACTGTTGGGACACAAAAAGTGGGACTCCATTTAACACATAAAAAAATATGTTGACATCGATGTCTCACAGAAAAGGGTGAATATTGTTTGCAAAAGGACAAGAGATCATGGTAGGCATGTAAGCCAGGACTTCTCAACCCCAGATAAGGAGTTTGTCTTCCTTGTGAGAGATCAGCATTAGGACGCACAAAGCAGAACTGATTAGGGAATGACTTTGCAGAATGCTTTTCCATTAGGGCTCTTTACATCGTAAAAGGTGGGTCTCTGCTACAGCAATGTGCTTCCTCTGGGCTTTGCACTATTTTTTTTTTTTTTTTTTAGAAAAAGAAGAAATGCCGTTTTTGCCCTAGAAAAGAATAATTTTCCTTTGGGGGAAAAAATAAAATCTATTTTTACAACAGTTAGCTCGGAATGCATGTGTGTGTTTTAAAGAAGTCTTTTAAAGCATTAAAACAAAGACAAATATTTTATTTTTTCAAGTACTCCTTCGAGACCTTGATCTTCAGCAGAGACATAAAATGTGCATGAGCTATTACTGCTGCAAGTTAGAAGAATGAACTTTATATTTTCAGACAACAAATTAGCTGGGGAGCTAATTTGTATTTTCTAACCAGAACAAAGCCTACTGCATTTCGACTAGAATAGGATTAAAGGAAAAACTGCAGTAATTACTCACTTCGTGCCCATAATACTGCACTTAAGTAAATATCCACTATTGGGGGGAGCCTGATACAAAGTCCTCCGAGGCCAGGGGGAAGCCTGGAAGTTCTCATCATAGGAGTTTGACACGTGTGTGTGTGTGTGTGTGTGTGTGTGTAAGTAAAATCTGTGCACATTTGTTCGAGGGGAAAAGTCAAGTAACAGCTTTAGGTTTCTGGCACCTTAGGCAAAACATTAAAACACTCAAATGTCCTGGAAGCAGGCAAACGACCAACTAGGTGTGTCATTCTCATCCTCTGCAGGCTGCCTTATCCTTCCATCATTTCCCATGATACCTAACTTGCTGGATTTTTTGTTCATTATTTATTTATTTATTTATTTATTTATTATTATTATTATTATTATTATTATTTCAATTTATACACTGCCCTTTATCAAAAGATCCCAGGGCAGGATCCAACACTAAAAACACATTGCACACATCAATAATAAAAACATAATAAAAAGTATCCTGGAAGAAAGCCTAATAATAATAATAAAAGTCATCAGAATAACAGTCTGTATGGTTAAGCTTGCCTGATTCCCTCCTGATCGAAACATTTCGATGTGTTCAGGGAGCAGTTCTTAATCCCTCCTCTTGGACCACCTAAGGGGTCTCAGAGGACCACTTAATAGACATCTTCCTTCATTGCCACCACCGTTGTCAAAAACAGGGCCATGCTATGCAAATCACAGACCCCAGGCCAGATTACTGAAGAGGAAGGACCCTTTTAGGTAGGAGATGTCCAGGAAGAATTAGCAGGAGTGCACCAGCATTGCATTAGGAAAGTCATCGGCCCTTAGCTTTGCGTGGACAGACGGAGTCCCCAGATCCCGAGTGGTCCCCCCCCCGTCATGTAGAATAATGACTCTAGACAACGTGCTATGGGATTAAATTGGCCACAACTTGATTAAATTTCAAATGTGGGTAGACCTTGGCTCAGGCATTGGGCGTTCTCCCTCCCCAGTCCCCAGCCGGGGACCTAGGGAGCTACAGGGTTATCCAGTGTGTGGGGGGGGGATGGGCTGGCTCTGGAGAACATATGTTCAAGCAGAGATAGCCGCCCCTGTTACGCCGCCGCAGGGGAGAGCAATGACGACCTTTCGGCGTACGGCCAAAGCCTCCCTTCAAAAACCCCTTTAACGGGGAACCCTGGTATCGCCGCCGCAAAGAGGAAGATGGACTAAAGGATTCCGCCCAAGGCCTGATACCGCCAAAGTTGTGACGTTTTGCTACGGGAAAGGCGAAACCTGCCAATGCAGGGAAATTCCTTTCCGGCCCTTTAATAGCAACCTTATCGTAGCAGCGCCCGCATACCTGTGGAGAAAGGTTAACCTGCAAAACCTATGAAGAAAAGTTAACCTGCAAAAGAAGACATTAACTGAGGGTGGGTAGGGTGGGAGAAGCTCTGGAGCCAAGTGAGGATTACCAGGTAAGATCCACCCTCTATTGTGTGGGCAGGTAATCCCCCCCCTACCTGGCCTGGTTTCCCTGGCAACGCTTCCCCCAGGTGGGATTGGACAACTCACTGGGGTAGGCGGGGACCTCCAGGTATCCCACCTGAGGGAAGGCAAAGCCTATGCTGATGGGGCCACTCCAGATCCAGGGCTGCACGCGTCCACACAAAGGGCGCCCCCCATTTTAAGTGGGGAGCGGTCATTGTCAGCCTGTTTGAGGCAGTCCTGACCAAGGGGAGATCTATCAACCTTCACTGTCGGGGGGCAGGGTCAAAACCAGATTCTCAGTTGTTCCACCCCCTTTTTGCAAGGCAACTGAGTGGTGCTTGTGGGCTACAAATGGCCCGTGTCTCATGGCTCAAGAACTTCTGTGTTAAGGCATTAGAAACCACATGGAGATGCGGTGGGGACATCCTGAAGGAGGAGCCTTTGGTACAAGCTTCAAGGCATGTGTATTAATTTAAAAAGGTACATTGGACCCTTGTGAAGCCCAGTTTAAATTAAGCTATGGCAGACATTGTTATATTTCACTATTAATTTCTTCCATCAGGGAACCCAAGGTGGCAAGCACATGACTCCCAAGACACAGACTCAGACTTGCTTAAGATACAGCCTCATGTGCTCCCTGACAATATTCTTGAGATGATCTGCATATAGTTGGAAGGGATCCCCAGTGCTCAGCTAGTCCACCTCCCTGCAATGCAGAAACCTCAGCTAAAGCATCCATGACAGATGGCCATCCAACCTCTACTTGAAGACCTCCAAGGAAGGAGATCCTACCATCTTCCATCCCAATGTCGAACAGCTCTTACTGTCAGAAAGCTCTTCCTGATGTTGAGTCAGAACCTCCATTTTGGAACTTGAAGCCATTGAGTCCTACCCTCCAGAGCAGGAGAAGGCAAGCTTGTTCCTGCCTCCATGTGACAGTCCTTGAGCTATTTGAAGATGGCTCTCATACCTTTCAGTCTCCTCTTTCCCAGGCTAAACACACCCAGCTCCTTCAACCACTCCTCCTAAGGCTTGGCTTCCAGTCCCTCGATCATCTTGGTCGTCATCCTCCTCTGCACATGTTCCAGCTTCTCAACATCCTCCTTAAATTGTGGCACCGAGAATTGGATGCCAGAAGAGCGGCCAGGTGATGCTCTTGCGATGTGGGTATGTGCCTACGTATCAAAGATATCGGAGATATTATAAGCACAGCATCTTTAGTCCTCCATTGGGAGACGATTACTTTTGCATTTTCCTCTGCAGAGTCATCAAGCCTGTAGTAGGAACATGATTAATTATGTCTCTTCTCTCATTCTTTGACGTTTCTGCTTGAAGTTGTTTTCACCTTCTCGTCTGACCTGCCTCTTTTCTTCTCTTCTCCTCTCCTCAGCACTCTTTGGGCCAGATTATGATCTCAGCATCATGCTGTCACTTAGATTAGAAACTGGCGAGGTGCCTCAACTTTTCTTTCCTCCGCTTGATGATCTGCCTCTCTCTTTTTTAAAAAACCCGTCTTCATTGTCGGCTCCCCCAGTGGGAGGTAAACGTCTCAGGTATCCTTGACTACAGCTCAACCACACATTCCACAATTGCTGGCCAGCTGGAGCCATTCCTAGGGCGATGCCACCTTGGAAATGGAAGGGAGTGGCCTCTCATTGCCATCAACAGAGGGACATGTTGGCACATCAGAGATAAACATGCTCTCTCTGGCCACTTTGGGGAGGGGGGCTTCTACCAGGCCTGACGTTGCTGCAATTGGTTGAGGACACGGGTAGCATGGAGAACAGTCCAAGGATAGAATGAAAAATACAGTGAAAAACAGGGACCAGATTTATCTTCTCGGCAATGCCACTTCTGTGCCAAATGGGCTTGAGCCGATATTGCAGTCACAGCTAGCTTGGAGGTGGGCCCAGGAGAACTTCTCAATGCAAAAATGGGTACAGCGTGAGCAGTCTGTAGCAACAGCTCTGCTGTTAAAAAGGAAACGAGTCTAGCCATTGGCTTGCCTTCGAATTTTGCTCTTGCACTTTAGCATAAAAACCAACTATTGCATGTAAGCAGTCACATTTCAATATCAGCTCTGTCTGAATGCCCCGAGTGCCCCCAGTGTATGTTAAGTATGGAAACAATGGGTTAACGTAGGCCTTTTCAGAAATCAGACACTGCATATTTGGTGGGGATTGGCAAAGAGCTGGTGTATTTGTTCAGGAAATGCATGTGGTGGAACATTGAGGGGCACTATTCCATTTCAGATGGGCAGTTATGAGCTTGAATCGATTCCCTCATCAAAGCATGTTGCATGTGGAAAGGGAACGTGGCATAGAGAAGGCTGTTTGGGCTCAACTTTGGGCCAAAGAAGAGTCTGAAAAGAGTGGAGAAACTGCAGAAAATTTGACAAAAATAGTATTCCCTTTTGTTGGAGAGGTGGGCATTTCTACAACATGCCCTGAGTGTTTGGGACAGGGTGGGCTATAAAACTAAATGAGTGGGTAATGATTGGCTGTGGTCTCCCACAACTGGTGTACACACAGTAATAAATCTATCTGTCATATCCTCACGAGTGAAGATACATACCTGGACTTATGTTAATAACCTACACATAGATGTGCAAGGATGCTGCAATGTATGGAGGAAACCATGCTTCCGAACAAGATGATCCATGCAGGTAAATGTCACATTCTCTTGGTGGATGGATGGAGAGGTGCAGAAGACAATCTGGGAGGTGATGATTAGGAGAAAGGGAATAGTAGTGGCGAAGGTGTTCTTAACTCTTCCCCAACCATTATCAATCAAAATTGTCTCCCGAGGGAGCAGAAAAGTGTGGGAAAGTTTATATAATTTAGCAGAGTTTAAATGATCCCCCGTTTGAATTATGCAGCAACAAGCTCGTTTGAGTCCTATCAATAATTATACCTTCCTGGTTGATAATCCCTTTCAGTCCCTCTTAAAGAAAGCACACATGAATCCGAATCATATTAACATAAACTAATTTACTTTCAGATTCATTCAGGTTGACAGAGTTGTTCCTGAAGGCAGGCTTAGGTTACATAACAGATAAACTATATACTAGATAGTAGTGAGTCATGCAAAGACTGAATCCCAGCAGTTGCCAGTTAACACTCCTTGCAGCAACCGACCAACCTGCCTGCCACACAGAAGCAGTTAGTCCTCTCTCGTAATGTTGGACTTGACTGACAGCTTTATATCCCACAAAAAGACTATCTATGTATGCGACCACGGCTGCGTTGCTGTTATTGGCCCGGAAATGGAAAGAAGATAAAGTCCCTACCAGAAAAGAATGGCAGATTAAGTTGATAGTTATGCCAAAATGGCCAAAATGACTAGAAGAATCAGAAATCAGGAAGACCAAAATGTTAATAAGGAATGGGGGGGGGGTGGATTTATAACTTACCTTAAAGACCATTGTAAACAGTTGAAATCATTAGTAGCATTGGAATATCACTTGTAGTTTAATGGTGAATTTAGTGGATATTACGGAGAGATAAAAGATTTGGATTATTATCAAAGATGCAGGAGGAAATGATTAACAGTAGGACCCACAAAGGGGAGGAGGGAAGTCTTGAGAGATTTCTTGGAATCTTGTTTTAATGTTGTATGTTGGACTGTAAAATTTTAATCTGAAAAACCAAATAAATACATTTCTGTTAAAAATTGCCAAAAAAACACCACCACCAGAATTATCTCCCACATGCTGCTCTTCCTTCCATGGGAAGGAAAATACATTATCTTTCCTCCACTGGAAGAAAAGCTGCTGCTGGAACAGGTTTTGAATGAGAGAATCAGCCAAGGGGTTGAGGTTCAGTACCACTCCAAATACATACCAGTCTTCCCCTTCCAACCACAACCTTGTCTTAAAACAAACGAAGGCTATAAACAATGGTGTTTAGCCTTTCTTTGGGCCCGCTGTGATGCTCAGAAACTGTACTAATGGGAATAGTGCATTGTGGAGCCACTTCACTTGCAGGAAGAAGCTCAGGAGTGCAAATGCCTTTCCGAGGAGTCAGCCCTGAAGCACCATGCAACAAATACGCGGCGCTGTGGGTTTTGCCAGATCTAATCTTCCATTCCTTTACCCACCCGTGCAATTTACTTTGAAGTTGCAGAAGCCAGGCTTAAGCTCCGGTGATATCAGGAGATGACATCAACATTGTTCTTCCATGTAAATTGTGAAAGGTCCCGAAAATGCCAGAGGATTGCCTAATGCCTTACAACCTTCCTGGCAGCCAAAAGTGTCTCTGATTCCAGAAAGATAAGGAGCTGCTGGGCTAACAACTCAAGCTCTAAGATGTTCCAATCCAGCCTTGTGACCACATTGCCTTTTTCAAGCATCTAACTGAGGCTTTCTGGAGGCGAAGATATGAGCTACATTGAGGGATGCTGCCTCAGATCCTGTACTTGTCCTTGCCTGGTTTCCTGCCTTGGCCCCGTTGGACTGATTCCTTGTGGAATCCTTGGATTCGGGATCAGACCTGGACCGCGTTGCTCGGGTTAACCCCCAGGCCCAGCACACAACATGGCATTTCTCATGCTGATTTCTGATGGCTGCAACTAGCTATAAAATAAGCATAGCTGCAATCAGGCTGACATGGTTTTGCTCAGGAAAAAGCAGGACTCCGTACTGCTAAGAATACAACTGAGAATGTTCGTTACACTGCAATGGTTCAGAAATCACAAATTTGGTTTGGATTTGTTTGGCTTTTGCTGATAAAAACAGTCTTTTCTTATAAGTCAATTTTGAGCATATATTTGTCTGCACTATAAGTTTGGGATAAAGATATTAGTTTAAAAACCACCCGTGTCCATGCAAAGTGGGTGCAATCACTACCGTATTTTTTGCCCTATAGGATGCACTTTTCCCCCTCCAAAAATGAAGGGGAAATGTGTGTGCGTCCTATAGGGTGAATGCAGGCTTTCACTGAAGCCTGGAGAGTGAGAGGGGTCGGTGCGCACCGACCCCTCTCGCTCTCCAGGCTTCAGGAGAGCCGCAGCGCCAGCCCCACAAGGTCGGGGGACAGCGGGGAGGCGGAACGCCGCCATCCTGTTGTCACCCGATGTGGTTTGGAGGCTGACGGCGGGGAGACGCGTGCTTCTCCCCGCCGCCAGCCCCGCAAGCTCCGGGGACAGCTGGGAGGCGCAGCGCGTCCTCCCTCTGTCCCCGGACCTGGTCTGCAGGCGGGCGGCGGGGAGAAGAGCGCTTCTCCCCGCTGCCGGCCCCACAAGCGCCTGGGGGGGGGGAAATTAAATTTTTTTCTTTATTTCCCCCCGAAAAAACTTGGTGCGTCCTATGGGCTGGTGCTTCCTATGGGGCGAAAAATACGGTAATTTCTGGACGGATTTCTGCTGTTAGTCAAACTCCCTTTTGTAGTCAAAGCACAACTTTTGATGCTGAATTAGTGCAGGGAAGCACATCAGTGGCCCATAGCAATGGGCAACATGGGTCTCATTTTGTGGGGCTTACAGGACACCCCCGGGCACAGCGCACCCCTTCTGACTTGACCTGTCCTGCTGCACCAAAAAGAATAATAATAATAAAAATAAATAAATAAATAAATAAATAAATAAATAAAATTTATTTACACCCCGTCCTCCCTGGCCAGGGCAAGGCTCAGGGCAGCTAACACCAGTAAAATTACAGTAAAAACATAATGGGGGGGGGGAAACAACCAATTTAAAATACAGGTTAAAATGCAATTTAAAAGGCAGCCTCATTTTAAAAGTTGCCCATAAATCAAAACCGTAAGGGGAGGGAAAACATAAGGGTCAGACTGAGTCCAAACCAAAGGCCAAGCGGAACAGCTCTGTCTTGCAGGCCCTGCGGAAAGATGTCAAGACCCGCAGGGCCCTAGTCTCTTGTGACAGAGCGTTCCACCAAGTCGGGGCCAGTGCGGAAAAGGCCCTGGCCCTAGTTGAGACCAATCTAACCACCTTGCGATCTCCAAAGTGTTGTCATTTGTGGACCTTAAGGTCCTCCGCTGGGCATACCAGGAGAGGCGGTCCTGTAGGTATGCCAACAGTGGAGAAACAAAGCTAGCACTGTTCTTTTGCTATTGTGTTCTCCATCTCCACTGGGTACCAAGAACCAGGGCTTCTTTTCAGCCAGAACTCACAGGAACTCAGTTCCAGCATCTCTCAGGTGGGCCCCATTGTCATCATGAGAGAACAAGAGAAGCGTTCAGGGAGAGTCCTGGCACCTCTTTTTCTAGAAAAAATAGCGCTGCCAAGGAGTGGCCCCCTTCTTGGCATCTAATTTAGAAAACGGTCCTCAAGGCTATGAGTTGTGTGTCTCTGCATTAGTATAGGGTATACACCAAGTATCCAATGTGGTGACAGTAATAATAATACAACAATCACCACCACCACAAACATACTAGTGGATAAACATGGAGTGGATAAATGTACAACTCTATATTAAAAAGTTACATATGTAGTAAGTCTTCATTTATCCAGTCTGTATAACGTTTACTGCACATGTAACTTGTTAACATAGAGTTTTACATTTATCCACTCCATGTTTACAGTATCTCCAGGCTTTGTCTTGCACATGGCACCTTAGTATGTTTGTTGTTTGAATGGTTACAAGTCTATCTCTATTCTATTATTCTAGTAAATTTGGTTTTATACTTATAAGCCAGTTTGTGGTGTCGTTGCTTTGTTGTATTATTGTCTCTGCATTAGTACATCCACAGAACACTTTTGGTCCACCTTGACAAAATCTGGTTGCCCCCCCCCCCCAGCTTCATTTAACAACATGAAGAATTCCTTCTGTTAAGTGAGTAATCTTTACATATACCCTGATCAACCTGCACAGCAGTATTTTATCCCTTCAATTGTACTTTATGATTTTACATATTTATCTCTTCCGAGGGATTGTGCCTTGCCACTCTCATTTTACGGCCAGAATACTTATGGCTGACATCTATTCCTCCGCAATATTTTATGCAAGAGGAAGGTCTCTGCGCAGACACTAAACCAATGGTCCCCAACCTTTGGTCCTCACCTCTGGAGAGAATGAAACAAGCCACTTATGAGTCAAACCCGGACTCCTTCCTGTGGCTTCAGCTGAGTTTAGCACAACCATTCAAGATCCAACAGGCCTCTAACCCTCAAACGACATCAGCTCACAGTACGATTTGTAGGCAACAAAAGTAATCAGTGCTTTGACTCTCAAAGTTTTATTTTGCCCAAGAGATTAGTTTCATGTCTCCCCTTCCTGTATCCTTCTGACTGAAAGAAATGGTCATTCAGTTCGATTTCTGCTGAGTTCAAGGCCAGCCTAGGCAAGATGCTGTGGAGGGAAGCTCCCCTCTTAGGTCTGTTCTGTTTACTCCCCAGCAGATATAAAGGGCAGAAGGACTGCGGATTCATCTTGAATACTGGGGAAAGGGTGCAACTGGACAAAGGTGTCCAAAACAGAAACTGGAGGGGAGAAAATCTCCGCTCTTTGTGCTCCCTTTCCAGCTGTGGTCTTTTGACTCCACAGAATCCTGACCATGTTGAATCAGAAGACCTATTAGATTAAATAGGCTTACTCCCAGGTAAGCGTTGTTAGGGTTGCACCATAAATTGTGCCTGGAGATCGGGGGAAAACAAACTTCAGACAAACGTGTCCCACATTGCAGCCATAATCTCTGATCGCATTTCACCTCTGCCCTTGCTCACTTCACTTTTAACTACCCTAGTTGTGAGTGCAATCAGGTTACTACTAGTAATAAAAATAAAACTTTATTATTTAAAAGTCTGGGGGGTCAGCTTATTGAGTCTAGGGGAGAGACTCACTGCAAGTTCCCTGGATCACAGTACAGATCCTGTGCCTCTTAGGCGATTACTATAGCATGAAGCCAAACTCCAGTTTTGGTATATGTGCGCCTGCTTATATTCTTGCATGCTTTACAGAAGACCCCTTCACAACAAGATTCGGATGACCAAGTGTCAGGAGGGACAGGTGCAAAGCTGTCATGTGGCTTTTCTGCCTAGGGGACCCACATTTCCCGGGAACGCTCTGCTGTTCCCTTGCTGGACGGCCCATGGATGAGGCACAGCTGTCCGTCTCCAGGGTCCATTTCTTATCTTGCATGAAAAGCTTTCTGCAATACCTGAATGTTGTCTCCAGAGATTGGCAGCAAGTGCAGTATTTTCACCCTGTGGCAAAGGTCGGGAACGCTCAGACCGCCTTGCACTACTGGTGCCAAACACCCATTAAAGCGCTGTCCCTTATTTTATCAAACCAAGCTTTTGCTACAACAGACATGGCTATGTCTCAGGAAATGTTTAATCATGCAATCCCTCTCCCCCCCCCCAGCATTTTCTTTCAAAAAATCAAAACAAACCCCCAACCGAAAATCTTAGGATGCTGTGTGCCCCCTTGTCTGGGTGAAATCACCATGCCCAGTGATAGGAGGATCACTCCGATAAAGTGGTCCTGGTGTGCAGATTCTAGCCAGAGAGGATTCTCTCTAAATCCTAGGCTTCTGGAAGTGATTGACAGGGATATAATTTTATGAGTGGACTAAACGCTTGTGGAAAACACCTTATTGACACTGAACTCAGGGCAGAATTTACCGCTGAACACGATGCTAAGTTTTACAGACTTCTAATTAAAAATGGGGGTCCCCACTCCCACGTCCAAAAGGGGAGGTTTCCATCCATTAAAATAGCTCAGAGGGAAGGGAAAACTCAGCTCCGCAGCAGGAAAAAACCGATTCATGAGCACAGTCAGTTCCAAAGCATCTCGTGAGTTTTAGGAAGCAGAGCTAGGAGGAAAGAAACACGGCAAATGACACCACTTACTTTCGCTAGCCCTAAGCGCCAGATTTAGTCCCAACTTCCCAGCCAGCACCGTAGCAGCCTTGTTAGCATACAGATGGCATTGCTCAGAGAGCTGCGAGGTGCCGTCTCTCTGCTGCCTGTTTTCTCCCGGGGAATGCTTAGTAAACAGCCGCGCTGCCGGACTTCCTCGAGGGGCACTTCAAAGTGGAAAAGGGCAGCTGGATGGGGCCCTCCTCCCTCTTGTCCCCGAGGGAAGCTCCCCTTCCACAGATTGGGAAGCCCCCGCTTGAAATTGCAGCAGGCAGAACCAGGACCTGCAAAGCTCAGGTGGCGAGAGCCAAGGTTGCAGGTTCGATCCCCGTCGGGGGCAGATTGCAGGGGGTTGGACTGAATTATCCCGGGGTCCCTCCCAGCTCTGCAATTCACCCGATCTCCTGCCAAGCATGCAAACAAGGGGCCTGGGAAAAGCAGCCTTCAGCCCTAAGCCCGCTTCCTCTCGCCTTTCCTTCCGGCAAGCCCCGTCCAGGTTCCAGCACCTTCTTCCCCCGACCCTCCCGCGGCCCAATGCAGCCAGGCTCCTCTCCATCTCTGCGCCAGAAGTCTCTGCCAACACAGCGGTGCAAAAATGCAGGGGGGGAGAAGGCGGGCGTGCATCTCTATCTATGTGCGTGCGGGTGTGAAATGAGCCCAGGCAAACCTCGCGCACCGTCCCAGCTGATCCGCGCGCGCCTTGCACCCGCCCGCCCCGCCGGCCTCCCCCTCGGAGCGGGTCCCCGGCTCCGCCCGCCCCTTCCCGAGCAACCTCGGGAGCGACTCCGCCTGCTGGTGGAGGGGGCGGGCGGGCGCCGTGAGTGGCAGCGGGGAGCCTCCAATCGGGGACCCCTCTCCGCCCTCGGGGCGGGCGCTCCGTCTCGGCGCCGTCCAGTCGGAGGCTCCCTTTGGGCGGCACGGGAGGGGGGGGGCGCGTGGGAGGAGCCGGGGGCGGCGCGGGCGCGGAGGAAGAGGCGGGGATGGCCGCGCGCCGTGAAGTCATCGGCATAATCCGGTGGCTCGCGCTGGATCTACTCCGGGTGACTCAGAGAGAGAGAGAGAGGCAGGCAGGCAGAGGGATCTGGCGCGGCGCTCTCCTCCAGGAAGGTAAACGTCCCCCCCGACGCCTCCCGGGCACATCCTCCGCCCTGCGCTGCGCCCCCTCCGCGGCTCGCCGGATCCTCCACTTCGCTCTTGGCTCCCGCTTCCCCCAAATCGGAGACCCCCCCCCAGCAAGTCCCTTCCCCCTCCCCACGTAAACAAGTCTCCCCGGGGCCCCCCTCCGTAGAGTGTTGCCGACTTCTTCCCGGCGCCCTTGAAGAAGCCAAAGACCCCCAAGAAAGTTTTTTTGGGGGGTCGCGATCCCCCGTCCTTTTCCTATTCTCCCCCTCCCCGGAGGAAAGATCCTGCCGGATCGCGCCCTTGGCTCGCCGCTGACTTTGTGAGTCAGCTGCAGCTGGAGAAGGGAAGGTCGCGGGAGCGAGGAAAAGGCTGCGCGGCGGCGGCCGAGAAGCCGGAGAGAGGCAGCAGCTGCTGCTGCTCGGGTTGCTTTGCTTTCCAAAGCGGAGAGCGACCAAAATAGGCTGCGAGGGGCCGCCGGGTCGGGCTGCCCCGGCCCTCCTGATGGACAGAGCTGCGTTTGGGTGGCTATAAATAAGCAGCGGCGAGCCGAGGAAGAGGAGGATCCCCGCGCCGGATCTGCAGGAGGAATCTGCCCGGGAAAGCGAGGCAGGTGCCGGGGGCGGGGGCTGCAAGTTCGCGCGGCGTCCTGCCCCAAGGAAGGCAACGTCGGGGGGTGGGGTGGTTGCAGGGGTTCCCCGGTCCCTCCCCGGGGTGGAGCTGCCGCCGGGGGCAGGGCGATCCAAGATGGGGAGGGCGGCATTCGGCAGCCGAGCGCAGGAAGGCCACGATAATCTCCCCGCCCGACGGTCACAAACATTACGCACACAAGGCGCAGCAGGGTCTCCAGGGGCCGCTGTCCTCGCTGCCTCCTCGTTGGGCGTCTCAAAACTCAAAAGGAGATCTGGGAGGCTGCCCAGCGCCCCGTCGGGGCTCCTTTCCGCTGCTGCGAAGGTGTCGCCGTGCGCGTCCCAAAATAGCCTGGCTCCCGCCCCCCTCCCTCGGAGCAGGAAGGCGCTGTCTTCTCATCTTTAACACCCCCCCCCCGCAGTACATGCATTCATAATATTTCCGGCGAGGGGGCACAAATCGGCGAGCCGTTCTCCCTTTGGAGAGGGCTTTGCGCGCCCGGACGCAGTGGCGCGTTGGTGCGCCCTTCCCCGACGGGCGCCTGCCTGCTCTTCCCTCGCCCCGTTGGTGGCCGTTTCTCGGCCGGGAAGGAAGGGGCGAAAAGTTTTTTGGGGTGGGCTCTCAAGTGCGGGGAGGCGCTGGCGTCGGGCGGAGCAGGCGGCCAGCTGGAGGCCGCGTCTCGGTGCGCCGAGCTGGCTGGCTGCGAGAGAGGAAGAGGCGAGGTCTCGGCGCGCAGGCTGGGCTGGCTTTGGCATCTCTCCTCCTCCTCTGCTCTCCTTCCTTCCTTCCCTCCGTCTGCTCGGAGAACCAGGAAGTCCCCGCGGCCGACGAGGACGCGCCCTCCCGTCTGGCCCGGTGAGCGGGGCGCCGAACTAGGCCTGCCTGCGCCGGGGAAGCGCGTCCGGGGCTCGCCTTCGGGGCTCCCTTCGGAAAGGTAACGCGCCCTGCAACAGCAGCAGCAGCAGCCGCCGGGATCCGCCTCCCCTCCCCCCCCGACGGGGGCCGGGACCGAGTGCGCGTTCCGGGGCTGCTTTGCTCGGCTTTTCCGGCGCGCGCCCGCGCCCTGCAAACTGGAAGCGGAGGCCTCGGCAGCCTGCAAAAGTCCCGGAAGAGTCTCGGATCCGGAGCGAGGTGGTGCGCGCGTGGTGGGTGGGGAGGTCGGGGCGCCGCGACGGGGCGCCCCACGCGCTGCAGGCGAGGATCCCAAGTTAGGCAACTTTGCCGGGGCTCCCGGGAGAGGCCCCGAGTCTCTTATTCGTGGCCGGCGCCATGGCGCGCGCGCGCCGAGCCCGCGAGGGTTTCCCCAGCCATTTGCACGAGGCAAGAGGAGCCGAGGGACTCCTTTCTGGCGACGGGGCGGCCTTGCAGCTTCAAGGGACCGCGCCGGTTGCGTTGCAGCGCCTTGCGGAGTTGCAAAGTTTTGCAGAGCCCCGATTCGGGTTCATGTGCACCAAGAAGTGGTGGAGCCGCCGCCGAACTTGGAGGGGATTCTTTTATTTTTTTGTGCGCCCTGGCCGTGAACGTGGCCTGTGACCCGACGGCCTTGGGGCGCCCTTGCCTCCTTCTCCGCCCTCGGCTGCTCCCTCGAGGTCCGGGCAATGAATGCAAAGGCCGCCTGGCCTTGCTGCCCTGCTATGCAGGGGCTTGTTAGGAGGTGGGGCAGCTTTTGCTGAGCGAGTTGGCCCATTGTTATGCAAATTGCAGGCACACTTTCTCTTTGTGGACCTAATTGCCCTGCTAGTTTCATTCTTGTCTCTCTCCTCCCTCCCTCCTCCTCCTCTCCAGTCCCTTTGTTACTGCAGGGAAGACGGGGGGGGGGGGGAAAGATATAGCTGCAGCAGGACAAAATTAGAGGCAGATTTTTAAAGTCCATCTGCAATTCATCAGATGCATAAAACAAAATTCCTTGTTGGTTGTGAGCATTTTGAAGCGCATTCAAAGTTAAGCGTATCGGGTAACAGATGTGGGTTTGACAGAGGTGAAGGCAATGCTTCATTAAGCAAGAATTTCTTCTGCGCTGTGTCTCTGCTTTAAGGACGGTGGGATTTCATGAAAAGTGTTCGCCACCAGAGCTTGTTCAAAGCAGCCTTGGATCTCTCCTTTTGTTCATTTCCGCCGTGTCACATCTGAGGAGGGCTTTGACCAACACCTGAGGCTGCAGACTGACAAGGGAAAAAAGTCCTCCAGCTAAAAACGTTATATTGTTAGTGCTGGAATTCTATTTAATACATGCTTTTCAAAAGTTTAGCTGGAATTGATATCCACCCTGTTGCATGTGCCAACTTCTGCTTTGCTTTGAAGTGAAGATCACAAACTGCAGAGGGAGGTTTCTTCTGCAAATTTTATTTCTCTTTTAAACCGTTAAACTCCTGGTTATTATTGTTGTAACCTCCGTGATCCGGGCATGAAGACTTCTCAGCTGGCAGCAAATGGGCAGACGGACACAAATCCTTTGAAGTATTTCCAGTGTGTTCCCGTGGCCTCTGCTGTTTGGGAAGACAATTGTGTTTGAAGCTGCCTGCTCCCCCAATTTGCTCAGAGTTAACTTCAGCTGAGATTCTCTCAAGTGATTATTACCTGAAAGCTAATCTGACATTCCTGCAAGGAAAGATGATGATGTAGCCCTCGTTTTAACCACAGTTCTCAAACGTAATGCGGGGATAAAGTTTGCCACTGTTAGATTATGGTTCTTAGTGTGAGTTTTTGCATTTTGTAACTTTTCCTGTGGGACAGCAGCATAGAACCCCATGCGGCAACACCAACAGAAAGTCCTGTGGCATCTTGGAGACCTGACATATTTTCCACGGGACAAACTTTTTGAGGGTCAGTCCACAGAAGCAAATGGTATAAGACATTTGTTAGTCTTTATGGTGCCAGAGGAACCCCCAAAACCTCTGGTGTTTTGTCACGTTGCTCTGGCTTGTTAAGACATAGCTGTCAACTTTTCCCTTTTCTTGCGAGGAATCCTATTTGGAATAAGGGAATTTCCCTTTTTAAAAAAGGGAAACGTTGACAGCTATGTTGTTAAGAGCTTTGCACAGAGTGATTGATGCTTTGGGCTCCTACTTTTTCATGCCTCCTTCCCGCCAGGCTACCATATTCTTTTAAAGTTCCCAGCTAATGCCTTCTCCATTGGATGTTAGGAGACAGCGCTTGTCTTCTAAATTGGCTTGACGGTCCCTCGTGGAG
Source organism: Podarcis erhardii (assembly GCF_964252035.2). Classification (NCBI taxonomy): domain Eukaryota; kingdom Metazoa; phylum Chordata; class Lepidosauria; order Squamata; family Lacertidae; genus Podarcis; species Podarcis erhardii. Next base: position 11,651,078 of record NC_138515.1, on the reverse strand, counting down.
TGGAGCTGCCTGGGTCCTTTGCACTATGCAAAGCTCCTCTTCCGTGTTGCTGTTCCTTCTTGCCCACCTGTTGGCTCTTTGTTCTGCCTCTCAGGCCGTGTCTCCCTCCTGCTTTTGCAAAATACTTCCTATGCCAGCTGTACTAGGAGACTGTGGAGGGCCGAGGCCCCCCTCCCTCTTCCCATCCCCAGGGAGGCTTGTGGCCCATGCTTTCTGAAACCTGAGTCCTGGCTTGTTTATGAGTCTGTTCCGAGATTATTTGTCGTTCTTGGTGGTTTGTCGTTCTTCTGCTTCCTCTGGGGGCCCTGTCCTAGAGTTTGCACAATACCAGTTTTGCTCCCAAACAGTAATTATCCCCCCCCCCCTTCTGTAAATTACATCGACACAACGGTTGGAGTTACGGGGGCTGTTATCTAGTCCAGTGTTTCCCAACCTTGTGCCTCCAGCTGTTTTTGAACTACAACTCCCATCATCCCTGACTAGCAAGACCAGTGGCAAGGGATGATGGGAATTGTAGTCCAAAAACAGCTGGAGGCACAAGGTTGGGAAAATCTGCTTTCTAATAATGTGCAGACAATAATCCCTGACGAGCCTTGGAGGAAAACAGATAACGTCCAGCTTTTGTCTGCTTTGGACTTATCCATGTTTTGCAGGATAACTTGTGAAGAGGCTTGTTTGGCGCGAAGGAGTGACGAAATTCAAGGCTGTTCCAGTGTTTTTGCAGCTTTGAGCTGCTCTGTGAAGCTGAGCCTTTGCCAGTTTGAATCAGCTTCTTAGAATGGACTGCCCGGCGCTGTTGGAAGTTTGCCATGCGTGTTTTGCAACTGACGGGAGTCCGCTTGCAGCCCCTTGAAGATCTCTGGGGGGCAGGTTGGTGGGTTTGCCCGACTATACCTTTCCAGTGAAGCCTTGGCCTCCCAGAAGCGACGGGGCTTCACGTCAGTGTCAAATCTAGATAGTCCAAAGATTGGTGACCTTCTGATCTGGCCATCCTTGATCTAGAGCCAGAGTAAGGAGGCGCTTTGTCCTTGCTCCCTATTTTGGCGCAGTGGGTGATGTTATGATTGCTTCGGGGAACGTGCCCCATGGGATTTTAAAGTTCCAGAGGAAAAATTGGGGTCCCCCCCCCCTGCTCTGTTTGTCAGTGTGCCATCCCTGGAACGTAACTCTCATGTAAATTGCAAGTTAACCTGGACTAAGAAGGGACAGCGGTGGCTGTGTGACCTATTCTTCCTCTCTGCAAAGGTGCTGAATCAAACGCATATTTTTGCCGCTTGTCTTGCGCAGTTCGGCTTCGACCTGCACTGGTCAAGGAAGAGATGCTGGTCCCATGCTCTCAACCAGATGTCAGCAAACCTTTTCAGCAGGGGGCCGGTCCACTGTCCCTCAGACCTTGGGGGGGGGGGGCGGACTATATTTTTGGGGGAAAATATGAATGAATTCCTATGCCCCACAAATAACCCAGAGATGCATTTTAAATAAAAACACACATTCTACTCATGTAGATTGGGCTGGATCCGGCCCCCGGGCCTTAGTTTGCCTACCCATGCTCTCAACCCTTGTGCAGGAAAAAAGAAGTCCTTATTGTAAATATGCAGGGGTGGCAATCCGACGAATGAGTTCTTGTAACTACATCGGTCTCTTCATATTTTTCCCCCATTTGTATTTACTGTTATTGCTTAGCGAATTTATTGGTTGGAACTCGATAGTCTCTGTGAATGATGGGAACAAACAGAAAATAAACAGGACTGTACAAGGGGGTTCTGAGATTGCATTCATACTGTGGGCTTTTGCAGCCACAGACTATACTTCCCAGTGTCTTTTCTAGCTGTTAACATATTATTTCTATAATACAGTGGTCCCTTGGTTTTCAAACGCCTTGGTATTCAGATAAATTGGAACCCAAACACTGCAAATTTGGAAGTGTTCCAGTTAGCGAACTTTTTTTGGAAGCTGAACGTGCTCTGTTTTGAGTGTTACGCTTCCATTTGGAGTGATACACTTCTGTTTTGAGTGTTACGCTGAGGTCTGTCTGTTTCTGCTATTTATTTTGCATTTTTGTTTTTGCGGCTCTTTTGATTTTGTGACTGTGTGGAACCCGGATCAGCCACGGATTGATTGATTGTGTGACTGCAATACATCGTTTGTTGCTTTTATTTTATGGATCAGTGGTCTCGTTAGATAGTAAAATTCATGTTAAATTGCTGTGTTAGGGGTTGTTTTTAGAAGTCTGGAACGGATTAATCTGTTTTGCATGACTTTCTATGGGAAAGCGCGCCTTGGCTTTGGAATGGACTTCCGGAACGGATTAGGTTTGAGAACCAAGGGACCACTGTAATGCACTCTTAATGCAAAAACCAAGAGTGCCTTTTTTTGGCTGAATAATATTTATTTGTTTTCCAAATTTTGAACAGATCAATGCCAAATTACATCAAAATTAATGCAATTTTTCCAAAGAGTTGACTTCCCGCTCTTGGTCCTAGATGCATTCCTGCTTTCCTCCATTGCTGGTTAAAACATACCGTGTGTTCATCCCCTTGAGGTTGGGGTCCAGTCGCCACTCGGCCATGAAGCTGCTGCCGGGGAGCCCCTCCCTTCTCAGCCTTGCCTACCTCTCAAGGTTGTTGTGAGGATATAGTGGGGAGAACAACAATATACTCTACCTTGGAGGAAAGGTGAGAGAGAAACGCCATAGGAAATAAACTTCATGTGGAAATAGCCTCAGTCCTAAATGGTGCCATTGTCAAAGCAACCATAAATTAAGTTTCTAATACATCAGAGATGTTGCTTCTGGTGCATAACTCTGGCTGAATCTCAAAGAACATGCTGCACCCATTGCAGGGGTGTGAAGATAACTATTTATTTCTTCTTTCGCACAGTTTCTGTTTAAATTTAGCCTTTCTGATAGCAGTTCTGCATTTTCAGGCAGTGCTAGGAGGCTCCACTACATTGGACTGGCAGTCCCTTGTCTCTTGCAAAACACCTTCCAAAGCCACCTTTCCCTGGAAAAAAACCCACAAGATGCAGTTTTGTGCGTTTAAAACACTTCCTTTTGTGATGGCGGTTAGTGGGGGGGGGGACTGATGAGCCCCCGGGGACTCTGCAGGTATGGTTTGTTTTGCACAGTCTGGCTTTGGAGGTATTTGCATGTCTCGCCCTGCAAGCAGTGGGGGTCCCCAGGTAGATGACTTTAATCCAGCCCAGTGACTCTTGTTCCAATTGCTGCCTGGCTTAATCAGAGGAAGGACGAGGCGATTAAAACACAAGAATGTAATGTTTGCACAAATATAAAAAACGCACTGGAGTAATGAAATATTGCTGAGTATTTAGCGCTGGACTATAAAAGGATGGAATTGGAAGAAAGAGGTCTTAGGCTGTGTTTGTTTTTTTAATAATTTGATTTTAAATAATATAAACAAATTAGAAGCAACAATTCCAAGTCGAAATATCGAGATTACAGTGGTGCCCCGCAAGACGAACGCCTCGCAAGACGGAAAACCCGCTAGACGAAAGGGTTTTCCGTTTTGGAGGCGCTTCGCAAAACGAATTTCCCTATGGGCTTGCTTTGCAAGACGAAAATGTCTTGCGAGTTCCTGCAGGTTTCCCCCCCTTTTTCCCCCCTTTTCCTAAGCCGCTAAGCCGCTTATCAGCTGATCCGCTGATAAGCCGCTTAACAGCTGATCGCTAAAAGCCGCTAAACCGCTAATAGCGCTAATCCGCTAAGCTGTCAATGGGCTTGCTTCGCAAGACGAAAAAACTGCTATACGAAGAGCCTCACGGAACGGATTAATTTCGTCTTGTGAGGCACCACTGTACTCTGAATCTCTGGACACTCCCCCCCCAACTCTTCCATGGGTCCCATTGATAATATTTACAACTGCATATCAACCTTTATCCAATTTTTTATTCTTCTAAATTATCCATACTTTCTGTTACTTTACAAGTGTGCTGGTTAAAATCCTGCCAATGTTTTAACTTGCTTGCAGCGGTCTTGTAAGTGAATCACAAACTTGCCCCATTCTTTTTTTAAAGTTCTGGTCTTCTTGATTCCTGAACTTCCCAGATAATTTTGCTGTTTCGGCGTAGTCCATCAACTTGGTTTGCTGTTTGTTTCTAGGAAACCCAGCTAGATGGGTGGGATATAAATACTAAATTGTTATTATTATTAGTCAGGGTTGTTTCTTCCTTCCATCTCTGGCGTCTTAGACTGTGTTTCTAAGGCGCCCGTGTTGTTGTTTTGTAGGATGAAATGGATGATGTAGCAGCAGATGACGGCCACCTGTTTGAACCCTAGGTATGCTTGTTCCAATTCAGGGATGCTTCACACACCGTGTAACACTGTGCAATGGCCAGCGCCACTCGCCAACTGTTGTCCTTCTGTTTTCTGGTCATTTTGTCCAGCCCCTTGAGATGCAGGAATCTCAGACATGACAGATGACCACCCAACCTCTTCTTAAATACATTCGAGGAAGGAGAGTCCCATCACCTCCTGAGGGAGACAGTTCTGCTGTCGGAAAGTTCTTCCTGACGTTGGGTCGGAATCTCCTCTCTCGGAACTTGAAGCCATTGGTGCACCCAAAGTGCAAAAGCAAAGCCTTCCACGCGCTTCAAACGCTGTAGGTTCTTGGTTCCGGTGTCAAACAAGGTGGCTTCTTGCAAGAACCTCGCGTTGCCCTCTCTTCTCCCCAGGGTGCTTTCCGCAGTTGCTGAATTTCTTCCTTTCTTTCTTTTTTTTAACAATAATTTTTATTAACCGACCAATCACATCAAATCAAACCAAATTACATAAATTACAAATTACAAAGCCGAATTTTAAATTTTTGTTGGGGGTACCCATATTTCAAGTTCCGAAGGGGATCCAATCATCATCTTGCTTCTTATTACTGCTTTAACGTCCACAAATCTGACCATATGATGTTCACAGTACTATCTCTTCTTGTTATTTTCATATATTTTTTCCTTTCTCTTTGTGACCTCTGATAGTCTCCACAAGCGGGTTAAAACAGTTTATAATCCTATGTGGATATTTTTTTTTAATCCAAGAGCCATATCCAGACGTTTTCCGTATAACATCACTTCCATAAATCAAAACAGTCTTAGCACCGTTAATCTTCACAAATCTTTCTCAACCTCTGAGGAGATTCACCAGGAATGCAGTCTGATAACAAATCCATTCCTCCTCCCGGTTATAAATCCTTCGGCAAAACCTGCCAAGATGGCGAATCTGTATTTGTTGCTGCGCCATTCCAAAAACTCTTGTTCTTTACTCAGTCTCCATAAAGCATACTTTTGGTTAAAGTTCATTTCCACACAGTCCTTAATCATCCTGCTTGGATCAGTTAACCGATGGTTCTAATGAGGAGGGGTTCTTGGTTAATCACATAGAAGAAAAGAAAAAAAGTTTTTCCCTCCCCATCCAGTCCCGTTGCCGGCATACCCAGCCTTTGATGTATCTTCTTCGTAAAATATTCCTGTTGCTCCAACCCATCGTCTTATTTCACAGAGGTCCCTTCTGTTAGCAGTCTTCACTCCCCTTCTTCACTTGAAATATGTGCATTTGCTTCTTTTGTAATTAATTATTCCAAATTGCTGCAGCTAGTGTGCGATCAGAGACAGCGTCTAGGAGAGCCGGAGTCCACACGGGGGCATTCTGCCTAGTGCCCTCACCTCCTTCTTTCGAATTCAGGGGTGATTTATGGGCACAGCAGGCAAGGGCAGTGTTCCCCATTCACTTGGGGCAACAAGGGAGGCTGCCTACTCCCATAACAGCCTCTTAGTTACCCCGTGTGGTCCGGAGAGATGGTATTGTCGGCCATATTCCAATGCGCCCCTAGTGGCCCTCCGCAGTTGCTGAATTTCTGTCTTGGGAGACCCATCCCTCTGTTTGGGGATCTGTGGGGTTTGGGACCCCAAAGGGGTCTGGCCATAGCTGTCAACCGTCCCTTATTTGGCAGGAAACTCCCTTATCCCAGCGCCGTGTCCCGCTGCTGTCCCTTACTGATGATGTCCCTTAAATTTCCCGGGTTTCAAAGGAAGCAGCTCCTCTCCCTCCCTGCTGGCCAGGGAGGAGGGAGTCTCCAACTGTGTTGCTTGGCTGCGTTGCTCACCCAATAAGGAGTCTAAGAACGACTGGGGGGTGGAGCTTGCATGCCTTGTGCCGATCAAATCGACCGCATTGCCTGGGGACTCGCCTTTGCTCAGCGCTTCCCAGCAGACGGTGGTTTTCCTTGCTGCATCCCCTTTGCTGGGTTGTTGCAATGTGGGAGCCACCGCTTGAGGCTTTGTTTGGCTGCTGGCTGGGCTTTCTGCCTTTGGCTCAGAGGGGCTCAGAAGTTGAACATACCTGCGCCCAGAAAATCCCTTATTTTGGCTGCTGATCCCTTATTTTTGAGGCCGCTGGTCCCTTATTTTCAAATCTGTAAGTTGACAGCTATGGGTCTGGCAGGTAGTGTGAACTGAGGCAACAGAAGCCAAGATAGGCAGAAGTTGGGAAGGGAGAGCTTGGTCTGGCAAGGTGCCCTTCGAGGGGAGGCTTTGCCAACACCCGGTGGAGCTAGGTTGGTTCTTGAGCTCACCTGCGTCGATGCTGAGCCAGGTGACTGGTGCGGTCGTGTCACAGCTGAGATGGTGGTATTGATCGGTCTAACTCTGGCAGCAAACTTTGTGGTGGATGCACGGTCCAGGTGGGAAGATGCAGTGGGAAGTCCTAGTAAGACTCTTCTTTCTCTCCCCCAACATCACCCTACAACTCTCTTAGGACGATGCCCCTGTGAGCCCGCTTTAGGTAGCTGTCTTGGAGAGGAGTGGACTGTTAGGGGTCTCGGTTGAGTGGCACATGCCACTCAAGATGCAGCATGCTTGGAAGAATGCAGTGGTACCTCTAGTTATGGATTTAATTCGTTTCGGGGTACCGTGTGCATCCCCAAAAAATTGTAACTAGAGGCGCCGTTTCTGTCCATGCGCGCGGCTCAATAGAGCGCTTCTGCACATGCATGAGCGGGGAAACCTGGAAGTACAGTGGTACCTCTGGTTACATACGCTTTAGGTTACAGACTCCACTAACCCAGAAATAGTACCTCAGGTTAAGAACTTTGCTTCAGGTACCTCAGGTTAATAATACCTCAGGTTAATAGTACCTCAGGTTAAGAACTTTGGAGAGCCAGTGTGGTGTCGTGATTAAGAGCGGTAGTCTCGTAATCTGGGGAACCGGGTTCGTGTCTCCGCTCCTCCACATGCAGCTGCTGGGCTAGTCACACTTCTCTGAAGTCTCTCAGCTCCACTCACTTCACAGAGTGTTTGTGGTGGGGGAGGAAGGGAAAGGAGAATGTTAGCCGCTTTGAGACTCCTTAAAAGGGAGTGAAAGGTGGGATATTACAGTGGTGCCTCGCAAGACGAAATTAATCCATTCCGTGAGGCTCTTCGTATAGTGGTTTTTTCATCTTGTGAAGCAAGCCCATTGACAGCTTAGCGGATTAGCGCTATTAGCGGTTTAGTGGCTTTTAGTGGATCAGCTGATAAGCGGCTTAGGGCTTAGGAAAAGGGGGGGGGGAAGGGAAAAAACCCTGCAGGAACTCGCAAGACATTTTCGTCTTGCGAAGCAAGCCCATAGGGAAATTCGTTTTGCGAAGCGCCTCCAAAACGGAAAACCCTTTCGTCTAGCGGGTTTTCCGTCTTGCGAGGCGTTCGTCTTGCGGGGCACCACTGTAAATCCAAAAACTCTCTCAGGATGAGAACAGAAATTGTGCTCCGGTGGCGCGGCAGCAGCAGGAGGCCCCATTAGCTAAAGTGGTGCTTCAGGTTAAGTACGGTTTCAGGGTAAGAACGGACCTCTGGAACGAATTAAGTACTTAACCTGAGGTACCACTGTATACGCTTCCGGGTTTGCCGCAGCCGTAACCCAAAGATTCTTCAACCTGGAGGTTACACAACACGATGTACCATTGTACAGCTGTACTCAGCATGGCAGCATCCTGGTTGAGGGGAGAAAGATACCCACTTTCTAGGAAACTCTGCTCTGAGCCTTGTTCTTGTCATGCAGCCTATTGGACTGCAGTGTTTGGCATGTCTGGTTGTGCAACGGGTGCCGGCTGAAATTGTGATGTGTAACGTGGCATAAAGCGCAGGCCTCCATAGGTCCTTATTTTGTCTGTCCTCCCCCCATCCCTCCAAGGTCTTCACACGTGGGCCTGCGTGACTTGATATCTCTCTAGACTCAGGGTCCTGGATTCCGTAGCAGGAATTTTCTGTTTATTCCTCTGTGGCTTCATTGCAGCCATCCAAATTTGCTCAGTCCTCTGTCATCACTGTTTGACATTTATTGCAGTGTTGGGGAGGGGCGATTTTTGAGTTCTTGTTTTTTTTATTATGTACTGTATTCTGTGCTTCTATATTGCGATTTTATGTTGCGAGAGGCCCTGAGACCTTTGGGGTGTAGGACGATAAATTCAATAAATCCAATAAATAATAATAATACATTTTAATATAATGGGTTGTATCTTACAGTAGGCCCACTGAAATCCATGTGGGCAGAAAAAGAGAGACATGCTTTGGTGCTTCTGTGAGGAAGTGTTGGCTTGATGTATTTAGGAGACGTCTCCATCATTGGTCGCGATATAAACAGATCAGATTCTTAACCCTCGTCAAAATCGGTATCTGTATTCCAAATGCAAGCAAAGCATTCTTGTAGCAGAGAACTCTTGTCTCAGAGATACTCCCATGGCCCTAATAAACTGTTGATGACCAGAAGTCCAAGAACCTGTGCCTTTTTGTTCCCATTGAAATGAATGGACATTTGCTGAGGCCCATTCACTTCTGCTAGTTTACTCTGAGTAGTGCTTGGTTGGCTCAAGCTCAGCATCCTCAGAGTTTAGATTCGTTATTCTGCACCATCAGAATGAGTTTTCAAAGCCAGGGTTAAGGATCTGTGCTGTCCTTCACAGATAGCGTCCGGTTCCTTTCTCTGGAATGCGCATTTGTCTTTTATCATTTATATCAATTTATATACTCTATCCTTAAACTGTCCTTCTGTGCAAAACTCCCAATTTAAAAGAAAACGTGCGATTTTTATCTTAACAAGTCTGGTTTGTTTAAAAGTTTCTGGCTGGAAACCCTATTATTATTATTATTATTATTATTATTATTATATATTCACGGCCCTTTAGGAAGTGAGGCAATAACTGCAATTATTTCCATAAGTTCTGTTCTAATTTATGCTTTGCATCGTTACTTGGCTGTGGACAACTGACCTTCACATTGTGTTTCTCTCCCTGCAGCCGGACCGTGGACTGAAAGCGAGGTAGAGAGCAGATGGCTACTCCGACAGATCCCGGCGCCATGCCTCACCCCGGACCTTCCCCGGGGCCAGGGCTCTCTCCCGGACCCATACTGGGTCCCAGCCCAGGACCAGGTCCCTCGCCCAGTTCGGTGCACAGCATGATGGGGCCGAGTCCTGGACCTCCAAGCGTTCCGCATCCCATGTCCGCTATGGGGCCAAACGATTACCCGCCAGAAGGAATGCACCCCATGCACAAAGTAGGCATTTTCAATTTTTTCCTATGTTGTGCACATCTTTTTTTTTTTCTTCAAATTTTTTTATTAGTTTTCACAATATTATAAACAAACACATAAGACAAACAAACATAAATCATAGCCTTATTGAAAATTAAACTTAGTAACTTTGTTAGGTGACTTCCTCGCTTCCCCTTGGTTGAATTTCATTGCATGTCCTTTTAATGGTTTTCCAAATCCCAATTCTTATAAAATTTAACTTAGACATTAACATCCTTAAATCTTCACCTTATGGAAGTAAACATATTAATTCATCACTTAACATAAATAAAATCCTAAGCCAATTAAATATCTGCAAGCTGTTTTCAGTTAATTTGACTTAACAAATTTAGCTAGATAATCATTAAATTTAATCCGCTCTTCCTGATACTCCTCCTCCTGGTCACGGACTTTTCCGGTTAGGTCGGCTAGCTCCGAACAGTCCATCATCTTCATCTGCCATTATCGTTGGTGATTCTTGGGTTTTCCAGTTTTTAGCTAACAAAATACGGGCAGTAGTTTTTGTGCATGTCTGACATCAGTAGGATCGTTTGCACGGCAAACATTGGTGGCTGAAATCCCCTCTTTCGCACAGCTATTAAAAGTGCCAAAGCCCCAAGAGCCCAGGACCTGATGGTCTATCAGCAAAATATTATAAGACATTGTAAGACTGGCTCATCCAACCTCTGGTAGAAGTATCTAACTCAATTTTGCGAGGGGGCAAAGCATCTGAAACCTGGAAGCAAGCTTATATTACCCTGATTTCTAAACAGGGTCAAGATAGATCCAATGTTAAAAGCTACAGACCAATCTCCCTACTCAATATGGATTACAAAAGTTTTGCAAATATACTGGCCAACAGGCTAAAGAAGGTTTTATCTGAGTATATTAATAAAGACCAGGCAGGATTTCTGCCTGGAACACATATGAAAGACAACATTAGAAATGTTGTGGATATTTTGGAAAAGTTAGAAGCAAGAAAGAGCTGTAAAGTAATGTTAATGTTTATTGATGCAGAGAAAGCTTTTGACAATGTACAGTGGTGCCCCGCAAGACGAATGCCTCGCAAGACGGAAAACCCGCTAGACGAAAGGGTTTTCCGTTTTGGAGGCGCTTCGCAAAACAAATTTCCCTATGGGCTTCCTTCGCAAGACGAAAATGTCTTGCGAGTTCCTGCGTTTTTCTTTTCTCCCCCCCCCCTTTTTCTAAGCCGCTAAGCCGCTTATCAGCTGATCAGAAAAGCTGCTAAAAGCCGCTAATAGCGCTAATCCGCTAAGCCGTCAACGAAAAAACCGCTAGACGAAGAGAATTGCAGAACGGATTAATTTCGTCTTGCGAGGCACCACTGTATCTTGGAGTTTTATGTTACATAAAATAGATAACTTTATTAAAAGTGCCAAAGCCCTGCACTCCTTTTGCATTTAGCTGCAGACTGGACAAGGCTAAAAAGCAGTGGCTGTGCCTTTGTGTTCCAGAATAATCATAAGCTTTATATTATCTAAGTAAAAGCAGAGACATCACCTTGCCAACAAAGGTCCGTATAGTTAAAGCCATGGTTTTCCCAGTAGTGATGTATGGAAGTGAGACCTGGACCATAAAGAAGACTGATCGCCGAAGAATTGATGCTTTGAATTATGGTGCTGGAGGAGACTCCTGAGAGTCCCATGAACTGCAAGAAGATCAAACGTATCCATTCTGAAGGAAATCAGCCCTGAGTGCTCACTGGAAAGACAGATCGTGAAGCTGAGGCTCCAATACTTCGGCCACCTCATGAGAAGAGAAGACTCCCTGGAAAAGACCCTGATGTTGGGAAAGATTGAGGGCACAAGGAGAAGGGGACGACAGAGGACGAGATGGTTGGACAGTGTTCTCAAAGCTACAAACATGAGTCTGACCAAACTGTGGGAGGCAGTGGAAGACAGGAGTGCCTGGCATGCTCTGGTCCATGGGGTCACGAAGAGTCGGACACGACTAAATGACTGAACAACAAAAGGGCAGATGGTGATCCTGTGATACGGAAATGCATTTGACTCCTGCAACTGAGCAGCTCTTCTGTAGCGCATGAACTGAATGCTGCAGTTATGGCAAACAGTTTTGACTTAGGTTTCTGCTATCCTATATCCATTTACTTACCAGGGCGTTTAGTAGCATCGAAGACAACGGGACTTACCTCTGAGTAGCCATGTCTAAGGTGGCGCTGCCAGTTTCCTTTTGAAGAAGGATGGCAGTTTGGAAACCAAAGCAGTATATTTTGGATGCTGTCCTGAAGCTTGAACACCACCTATTGGGAATGGCGTTTTTATTGAAATCACTGGATCTGGGTAGTAAATACAGGATCCAGGCATTAGAAATCACGCTGTGTCCTTACTCAGGCTTGTAAATGGCTACTTGATCTTGGTGCGACTCTTGTAAGGCCACATCCGTGCAATAAAAGAGGGAAGCTTACAGGTGGAATATTTTCAACGTTTTCCCAAATGGAAATGCATCACAAATGGCAGATTCTGTTATGGGAGGGATAGCATAACTTTTGAGGTTCTTAATTTTTGTAGACTCAGCTGGCAATGTTGAGCTAGCACCTTACACCCCGATCCTGAGTGAGTTACATGGAAGCAAGTTCCCCTGAAATTGCTGGGGCTTACTTCTGTGTAAGGGACGTGGGTGGCGCTGTGGGTTAAACCACAGAGCCTAGGACTTGCCAATCAGAAGGTCGGCGGTTCGAATCCCCGCAACGGGGTGAGCTCCTGATGCTTGGTCCCTGCTCCTGCCAACCTAGCAGTTTGAAAGCATGTCAGAGTGCAAGTAGATAAATAGGTACCGCTCCAGCGGGAAGGTAAGCGGTGTTTCCGTGCGCTGCTCTGGTTCGCCAGAAGCAGTTTAGTCCTGCTTGCCACAGGACCCGGAAGCTGTATGCCGGCTCCCTTGGCCGATAAAGCGAGATAAGCGCCGCAACCCCAGAGTCGGCCACGACTGGACCTAATGGTCAGGGGTCCCTTTACCTTTACTTCTGTGTAAACGTGCCTGGGCAGAGCTCCTGGGCAGCTTTACTCTCATGCAAACAAGAGTTTATTTGCCTTGGGGCTCATGAATGATGGGAGGTTAGTGGTTTTCTCTTTCTTCATGACCAAAAGTAAAGGATTTATACTTTAGAAGTGGCTCGTTGCAAGTTTTGTTTCTGAGCTAACCTCCTTTTGGTATAGGGGTTGCTGTTGCTTGGTCATGTTATTTGGAGCGCGTGTGATACAAACTGTGTTTAAAGGGACTTGTATATTTTCAAGTTCCTACTCTGATTTGTATCCCTCCATTTCTTGTGAATTTGGCACAGCCCCGGGAACAAAAAGTACCCCAAGAATAATTGGGCTGCAGTATCACCTCCTGAAGGGGAAAGATCGCATTGCATGAAAGGCCACGTAGAGATCAGTTAACTTAGTTCTTCAGGTTAAGGTTTTGAGAACTTTAAAGCCCTACACGGCTCAGGACCTCAATGCCTCAAGGATCGCCTCTTACCATGTGAACTGACCCAGACCCTCCATTTGTCTATGTCCCCCACTCCCAGAGAGGTTTGGAGGGTGGCAACAAGAGGGCGGGGCCTTTTCTGTGGTGGCTCCCCAGTTTTGAAACACTCTCCCCAGAGAGGTTTGCCTGGCGCCATCATTACATGCCTTTAGGCGCCAGGCAAAAACATTTCCCTTTACTTTTCATCCATTAAATAATCTGTGGCCTGTAAAAGTGTGGGGGAAATGACTATTATTATTAATGATTTGTCTGTCTGTCAGTATGCTTTTGACTATGTTTTTATCATTGATGTTCTGTAATGTGTTTTTAACGTAGTACACCGCCCTGGGAGCTTTTGATAAAGGGTGGTATATAAATTGATTGAAATAATGCGAATACTAATATAATAATGATGACACCTGGTTGGTTGGCGACAAATCTGCCTTAAGGTGTGTCCTGGGAGCATCTTGCCCGGCCTTCCTCACCTGCTTCCTGCTTTCCCATTCTTAACGGATCTGCCAACTGCCATGGAACATTCTGGACCCATAAATGCCATAGGGAGGAAACTCCCTTCTTGGACCTCAGCCCACCTGCTCTGAAGCATCTTCTGCCCACAGCAAAAAGGCCATTTTCGGTGCAACTCCAACTGCTTTTCCACGGTCCCGTGACTTCGAAACGCCTTGTTCCGCCTTGGCAGACATCTCCATCTTAAGAAAGGCTGCTTGTGCCAAGGGCATCGTTTTCAGGATAGCTCTGGTCCTTTTTCAACACTAACAAACTGCCCTTCCCAAAACTGAGAATTTCTAGTGCTGTAGGTTTAATTATGTGCTATTAGGGATAGCAGTGGCTGTTGTTGTTTTATCGGGAACGCTGTGCCTTCGAGAGAAAGGAAGAAATGGAGTTCCTCCTCTCGGGCAGATTAGTTCAAAAATGCCGTTGGGTATAAAGGAAAACTTCTGGCCATGCAAAAACTTGTTGCGTTGTCTCGCAGCTCTTCCCACCTCCCCAAATCTGGAATCATTTATTCTTTCCTTTTGTAGCAGAGTTCTGATTTTCCTCCCAGCTTCTCTCGCTTTCTCTCCATCGCTCTCAGCACTTGGAGGCCTGGACATGGCCTTGGCTGGGCAGAGAGCCAGAGATGGGAGCGCAGCAGCTGTGTGTGTGTTTGTGTGTGTGTGTGCAAGGGGACGGGGAGTGTGTGTGTGTGCACACATGCGCAAGTCTGTGCGCTGCCCCTTTTTCTCCGGAAAGCAGCTGCTGACTGCTCCTTTCCCTTTAAATAACGGCTCCCTAGTGCTCTGCATTTGCAGCTGGCAAGGGAAGTAAATCTTCTATTTCCTCCTGCGCTGATGTTTTTGCTGTTCTTTTTTTTAAAAAAAAAACAACAACAACAAAACCTCCAGGCTTGCAATTTCCAGGTTTCCTTTGCATGGACTTTGCTCTGTTTTCCCCGCTCCCCTCCCTCCCGTGTGGATCTCATCATGTCCCCGCATGGCGATCTCTTTCTCCCCTGGATGAATCCAGTTGCCTTCCATGAGTTTCATTCTCATTGCTCAGATACCTCCTCCCCCCCTCTCTCTTCCTCCCTTGGCTGAGTCTGAGTCTCTTTCTTGCTTCACAAATTCAGTTTTTTGCTGGTGTTGGGTGCTTCAAGAGCTCCGTGAGGTTTTTCTGCTTCTCCTTCCTCCTGCCCCATAGGAAGGGCTGGTTCCTACCATTGAATATTCACATTCAGATGGTCTTGGGGGTGTTCTGGGGCGGCAGTTGCTGCTCAGAGCACCCCAGACAACACATCTCCTCTTCTTCTGAGCTCCTTGCGTCTGTTTCCGGGTTATGGAGAGCAGAGGGCCTTCTTGGTGGTGGCACCCGCCCTGTGAAACGCCCTCCCACCAGATGTCAAGGAAATAAACAACTACCTGACTTTTAGAAGACATCTGAAGGCAGCCCTGTTTAGGGAAGTTTTTAATGTTTGATGTTTTATTGTGCTTTTAATTCTGTTGGGAGCCGCCCAGAGCAGCTGGGGAAACCCAGCCGGATGGGTGGGGTATAATAATAATAATAATAATAATAATAATAATAATGGGAGTGGTCTTTGTGGTCCCTGCCATTTGCTTGGCTGCTGCCAAAGAGCAGGAGATTATCGTAGCAGCACTTTTGGCCCAACACACCACGACAGGGCTCTCAAGAAGTCTTGGAGTTCAGTGAATGGCTTTTGAAGCTGCTCTAAGTTAGGTTCGGAATGAGAAAAGTCAAACACGCTTGAATCGTAAAGGGACAGTTTCAGAAAAGATGGGTGCTGTATTGCGTACAACTCTCACCGTGTTCATTTGATGCCATCGGAGCTCCTTGAGTCTTCAGTTTTCTTGGTCTTTTTAGCATTGTGTTTTAGATGTTGACCTAGGGTTGCAATATTTCAAACAGTGAAAAAACATGGACAGTAAAGTTGTTGAGCTTTGGGGGCAAAATCGCTTTAAAAATGCCACTTTGGAGCTATTTTGATGTGAAAACTGCACTGCTGCCATGGGCTGCCATATGTCCAGATTTTCCCAATTTCCACCTGGACTTTGCTGCCCACCTCTGTTCCCGGTATGTCTGGGAAAATCCAGACATATGGCAACCCCAGTTGACCTGATTTTAATGCTATTTTGTGTGTGTACGTCTAGAGACCCATTTTTATGAAATGATGGAGCACTCCAGAAACGTATGCATGTTTTTCATCTGTTTACAGCCCATTGATGGTTTGCATGAGAAAGGAATGGTGGAAGACCTGCACAACAGCGCCATGAAGACAGCAAGCATGAGGCCCCCTCACCCTGGCATGGGGCCGCCCCAGAGCCCAAGGGATCAGCACAGCCAAGGTGGGTTTTCCATAGGGCTGGCAATATATTTGAGGTCGCTCTTAAGATCTGTGAAGCTGCTCGCTAATTTGGGCAGGGTGCCTTGTGCCCTTGGTTGTCAGATTCTTGCTGGTTATTTTGGTGGTGCTTGTCTTTCTGCCTTTATTTATTTATAAAAGGCTTTTGAAGCTGTAATAAAGAGCTGAATAAACTTTCCCCCGGAGAGGCACTCCTTCCTAAAAGTTTAGGCTCAAAAAGAATTGCAAGGAAAGCAAGTTTAAGGGTACGTTCGTAACTCCAATTATGTAAACTTCGGAACATGGAAGTGTATTTCTGAGTTTTTGCCACGTGCGCAGAAGTGCTCTACCGCGCCGTGTGTGTGCGCAGAACAGGCACCTCGGATTGCGGATCTGGTCGGAGCTCCGGAACGGATCGTGTCCGCAACCAGAGGTACCACTGTATTTTTTGCTTTCATTGGGTGTGTTTTCGTGTTTTGGAGGATCTGTATTTATTAGAAAATCAAGAAATAATTCACACGGTGGAACAAAACCACGTGAGAACTGTTTGTGGAATGGAAACTTAATGCAGTGAGATGAACAGTCCTGTCCATCTGTTTTCCCAAGGATATCCCTATCTCTAAATATGAAATCGCCCTTGTCACCCAGTCCAACTCTGGCTCTGCGATCCTCTGGTGGCAGAAGCTTCTTTCCAACTTTCTCGCTAACTGGCCAAGTCTCTCCCTCTTTGCCTTTGGTAAAGGGTAAAGGGACCCCTGACCATTAGGTCCAGTCGTGACCGACTCTGGGGTTGCGGCGCTCATCTCGCTTTATTGGCCGAGGGAGCCGGCGTACAGCTTCCGGGTCATGTGACCAGCATGACTAAGCCGCTTCTGGCGAACCAGAGCAGCGCATGGAAACGCAGTTTACCTTCCTGCCGGAGCGGTACCTATTTATCTACTTGCACTTTGATGTGCTTTCGAACTGCTAGGTTGGCAGAAGCAGGGACCGAGCAACGGAAGCTCACCCCGTCGCGGGGATTTGAACTGCCGACCTTCTGATCGGCAAGTCCTAGGCTCTGTGGTTTAACCCACAGCACCACCTGTGTCCCATCTTTGCCTTTGGAGCCTGTCTCAATTGCCACAAGAGGGCCTGGTAGCACTTTTCCTTGTGATTTTTCTGGATTCACGATGCCTCTTTTAGTTGCAGCCTCAGCTGTTCCAACCAAAACATAGTCAGCTAATTTCCCCCCATGCCTGTCCTGCCATGGTGAGCCCTGGCATGGGCTCCTATACCTTCCACCTTTGTTTTGGGTTTGGATAAGATCCCAGAAGGGCAAATATCTGGGCTGGAGAACGAAGGCAGAGCCCCATGTTTGCATGCAGAGAAAGCAGACAGAAAGCATGGCTTGCCTGCAGAAGGTCGCAGGTTCAAATCCCAGCATATCTGGCTAGGGTTGGGAAAGACTGTGTCTCAAATCCTGGCCAGCTGCTGCCAGCCAGTGCAGACAATACTCAGCTGTAGGTGGGCCTGTGATCTGGACTGGAAAAGGCAGCTTTCTATATAATATCAGACTGATGACCTATCCAGACCAAAGCTTTGGCTGCCAGCATTTTTAGCCCTCCGGCAATGGCTTCCTAGGAAGGAACTCTCTGTTACGTCGATTAAATTCTTGCTTAGCTCATAGAATCAGAGGCTTGTAGAGCTTCAAAGGGACCACAGTGATCATCTAGTCCAGCCCCACCGCGATGCAGGGATTTTGGGTTGGATGAGTCTGTAGCATTGGAGTTTGTTTGCGTTTATTCAGAGTTCATTGGAAAGGAACTATTATTATTATTAGAATTTATACACTGCCCTATACCCGGGGGTCTCAGGGCGCTTCACAGAATAAAATCAAGATATAAAACCACAAAATACCTAATAAAAATAACAACGCCATAACCCCCTCCAAAAGAGCCACATTTTAAAAGGGCATTGGATGTCAATCAGCCCAAGGCCTGGTTAAAAAGGAACGTTGTTGCCTGGTGCCTAAAGGTGTATAATGAAGGCACCAGGCGAACTTCCCTGGGGAGAGCATTCCACAGATGGGGAGCCACTGCAGAGAAGGCCCCATTCTTGTGTTGCCACCCTCTGGACCAATTGAGGAGGGGACATCCAAAGAGAGGCATCAGATGATGATCTCAGGGTCCGGGTATGTTCATCTGGAAAGAGGCGGTATTGTGGTCCTGAGCCATTTAAGGCTTCAGAGGTCAAAACCAGCACTTTGAATTGGGCCCAGAAACTAATCGGTAGCCGGTGCAGTTGGACCACGATCGGTGTAATAAGCTTAGACCGTCTTGCAACCTGGCTGCTGAATTCTGCACCAGCTGAAGTTTCCAAACAGTCTTCAGAGGCAGCCCTGCGTATAACGCATTGCAGCAATCTAACCTTGAGGTCACCAGAGCGAAGGCAACAGAACTATATAGGCCGAGGGAGCTGGCGTTTGTCCGCAGACAGCTTCCGGGTCATGTGGCCAGCATGACTAAGCCACTTCTGGTGAACCAGAGCAGCACACGGAAACACCGTTTACCTTCCCGCCAGAGCGGTACCTATTTATCTACTTTCACTTTGATGTACTTTCGAACTGCTAGGTTGGCAGGAGCAGGGACCGAGCAATGGGAGCTCACCCCGTCGCGGGGATTCGAACCGCCGACCTTCTGATCAGCAAGTCCTAGGCTCTGTGGTTTAACCCACAGCGCCACCCGCGTCCCGCCGGACCAAATACATGATGTGAAATTGGTGCAACCTGCCTAGGGTTTAGCATTGTGCACACCTTGTGCGCGGGATATATCCTCCCCTTCGCGATTTGCATCTCCCTTTCCTTTGCCACCCCCGCCGCCTTCCTTCCTGGGGGCTTCTCCTTGCATTCCCTTGGCTGACACATGCAGCCGCATTTTTCCCGCTGCTTACGGAGGGCAGGGCAGGCCTCGGAAAGGTCAAACGTTCTCGTCGCGGCATATGCTGCGCAGCTAAGCTCTGAGAACAGAAGGTAAGCATAAAATACGGTTAATCTCTGGTAGTTTCTGAAAACAAATGAGCAGCGGCAGAAGCACATCGTTCGGGGGTCCCTTCCCCAAGGAATTCACGGTTGAAACTGAGCGCTCGGGATGGTTTCGGTATTTAGATAAGGCTTGCAAACACTCTGCAATTTAAACAGTTGCCTGGCATTCCAGAAGCTCAGCTGAACAGAAAGGGAGTTACTTATTTCGGAACGCTATTATGCCGCCAAACTCTGCAGGCTGCTTCCCCGTGTCCCCTTTTGAAAACACGAACGTTGCAATCAGAGGGATATTTATATATCCTCCTCCTATTGATGCTGGGCTGCCTGCTTTTCGTTCTGTTCCTATTAAAAAGGAAAATGCGGCGGCCTTTAGAAGGAGTTGCATTCATTTGAGCGCCAGGCCCTAAGCAAACAACATGTATTCACGCTTCGAGACGGTTACAGCGTAAAACCTCGTTCTGGCCTGACATATTGTTGCATGCTTACGTTGCAAAAGCTTTCCCCCAGGTTGTGTCCTGGGCGGGGGCTCCTGTTACTTAGGGCCTGGAATAGTATTGTGAAAGTGGAGAACAGTGTGGCGCGATAGATACATAGATAGCCAGGCTAGCCCATTAAATTTGGGGACATCTAAACACCCCCTTACGGGACGCGGGTGGCGCTGTGGGTTAAACCACAGAGCCTAGGACTTGCCAATCAGAAGGTTGGCGGTTCGAATCCCCGCGACGGGGTGAGCTCCCGTTGCTCGGTCCCTGCTCATGCCAACCTAGCAGTTCAAAAGCACGTCAAAGTGCAAGTAGATAAATAGGTACCGCTCCGGTGGATAGGTAAACAGCGTTTCCGTGCGCTGCTCTGATTTGCCAGAAGCGGCTTAGTCATGCTGGCCACATGACCTGGAAGCTGTACACCGGCTCCCTCGGCCAATAAAGCGAGATGAGCGCCGCAACCCCAGAGTCAGCCACAACTGGACCTAATGGTCAGGGGTCCCTTTACCTTTAAACATCCCCTTACATTTGGGGCAGGGGCTAAATGTGGCCGTCCAATCTTTTTTGTCTGGCCCCCAAGACACTCCCTAAACCGCCCCTCTGCCAGACCCTATACTGCACTATGTTTGAGTGTTTTTGCCTGTCTCCTTTGATTCTGATGGTGCACCTTGTTTCTCTGAACTGAGCATGGGACATGCATTTGAGCATGTCTAGACAACAGCCCCGTTCCAGAATTCTGTTCCAAAACCAAAGCATTCCAAAACCAAGGCACGCCTTCCCATAGGAAGTCATGCAGAATGGATTAATCCATTCCAGACTTCTGAAAACAACCCCAAAACAGCAATTCAACATGAATTTTACTCTCTAACGAGACCATTGATCCGTAAAATGAAAGCAATAATCAAGGTACTGTTCTCTAAAATAAGACAGTATTGTAGATGACGAGAATTAAAATTAATTTATTTTCTTACTTACTCTGATGATAGTCATTGTTTGGATGGGGGGCTTTTATCCATTTCTGCAGTCACACAGTCAGTCAGCTGAACTGGGTTCCTCACAGTCACAAAAACAAATGAATCAAAAAAGCCTCAAAATAAATCAAAATAAAAAAAGATAGCAAAACCAAAAGCGCCAAATACAGTGGTCCTCGAACTTAATCCGTTCCGGAAGTCCATTTGACTTCTGAAATGCTCGAAAACCAAGGCGCAGCTTGGAAACAATTCCTGACAGCCACATCGGACGTTCGGCTTCCGAAAAACGTTTGAAAACCGAAACACTTACTTCTGGGTTTTTGGCCTTTGGGAACCAAGGCATTTGAGAAACAAGGTACCACTGTACTTTAAGAATACGGAAGCAAGCATAGGAGACTCTGAGACTCCTGGGGTTTAAAACCTAGGACCTTTAGGTTGATGAGACTAAAACGCTCTGCATATTACATCTTAATTGTTTTGTTTTATGTTGGTATCTGTGACTTTAATCTGTTGGAAACCAAGAACCTTCTTTGTACTGTGTGCATGCCCTGTGAACCCACAGAGCTGTGGGAAAGTGGAAACTCTGTCCTAATTGGTTTGCACACCATAATCATAAGTTTGCTCAACGACGCACGTGCAGCTGATTTAGGTAGTATATCATAAATGTCTTATAGGCTCTTAAAATGGGAATACCCAATTGGTTTTTGTTGTATATGCTTTTTGGGAAAGCTGACTTGGCAAAATACATTCATTGAAAGGTGGGCTATGAATCCTATAAATAGATGAAATATTGAGGTTAAAAAAATGCATAAGATCATGTTTACAAACAAAATAAACCCAGAGGCTCTCCTTGGGATACTGGGTTCTGATATCACAAAAAGTATAAGGGAATTATTCCTATATGCGACAGCGGCTGCGAGAATTCTAATAGCATCAAATTGGAAAGGAGAAAAAATACCCTCAAAATTGGAGTGGCAACAAAAACTAATGGCGTACGCAGAACTGGCTACGCTATCGGGAAGAATAAGAGACCACGCAGATCAAGTATTTTCAATAAACGGGGTTTATTTAAAAGTTACATGAAAGACTGCAACACTATAAAATCTGTGGCAGCCTTTGAATAGCTTTAAGAACAGATTTAAGAAAGATTTAAGAAAGTACAATATCTTGGCTAAGCAATTATTTTAAACAGACACAAACAGTGAGCTAGATAAATACACATTTAAAGCTAGATGGAGTTGGCGGGAAGTCCGTGGAACTAGAAGAAGACTGTGATAAAGTATAATGGATATTGACAATTCTTTGGTGTTTATCTGTTACGGATAATTTTGATTTTGTGGTTTTTTAAAAGTTTAATAAAGTTTTTTTTTTTAAAAAAAGAATCCTATAAATAAATCAATCCAGCTCGTTTACCAAACTACTAGAGGGAAATACTGTGGCTGTGAGTGGCAAGTTACTCTTTGGCTTATTGTCTCCCCCCCCCCCCCGCCCCCAGTGATCCTTGTTTCCTAATTAAGCTGAGCCACTCTGCCGCAAGGAAAGCCTCTTACATTTTTCAGGAAATGACGGCGCTAATTTCTCTTTCGCTTCTTCCAGGCTACATGTCTCCCCACCCGTCGCCCTTGGGACCGGCCCCCGAGCATGTCTCCAGCCCCATGTCCGGAGGGGGTCCCACCCCGCCCCAAATGCCCCCAAGCCAGCCGGGACCCACGATGCCAGGAGACCCACAAACTATGAGCCAGCCCAGCCGGGGACCTTCGCCCTTCAGCCCGGTTCAGCTGCACCAACTCCGGGCGCAGATTCTAGCCTACAAGATGCTGGCCAGGGGTCAGCCGCTGCCCGAAAACCTCCAGCTTGCCGTCCAGGGGAAGAGGACTCTGCCCGGGATTCAGCAGCAACAGACTCTTTACAAGCCAACGGGTAAAACTGCCGGGCTCGGTCGGCTTCCTCTACAGTCACCCTTGTGCAAATCACCGTATTTTTCGCTCTATAAGATGCACTTTTCCCCTCCTGAAAAGTAAGGGGAAATGTGTGTGCGTCTTATGTAGCGAATGCAGGCTGCGCAGCTATCCCAGAAGCCAGAACAAGAAGAGGGATTGCTGCTTTCACTGCGCAGCGATCCCTCTTGCTGCTCTGGCTTCTGAGATTCAGAATATTTTTTCTCTCTTGTTTTCCTCCTCCAAAAACTAGGTGCATCTTATGGTCTGGTGCATCTTACAGAGCGAAAAATACTGCAGTTGAAACCAACAATGAATTTATTAGCACAGTAGTTTATTGCACAAAACTCACCTATACATGTACAAAACTCACACACACGTACGTTAGTAACGGATATTACCTCTGCTATTTTTAAGCAGCGTTTGAACACGGTTTGGCATGGAGTCTACTAGTTTTGAACAGTCCCTGTTGATTTTCGGATGCCTGTACCACACTTGAATCTGCATCTGATTGAGCTTCTCCATAGTTGTACAGTCTACAGCACGGAGGCGACTTTTGCATATAGCCTACAAATTATCCATGGGATTGATATCTGGGGAATTCCCTGGCCAATCAAGTACCTGTATTTGCTGCTCTGTCCTGAATTTCTTCCCCACTTTCGATGTGTGACAGAGAGCTAGGTCCTGCTGCAATATCCCAGCACCGTCAGGATACCTCTTTTCCAACTCTGGAATAACTCCCTTTTGTAGAACCTGAACCTCTTGGCCATTATGTGGCTATTGCAGACCTGCATTTTACAGTGTGCAAGAGGCCTCAGTTTTCTCTTTCCTCCAGCTTCAGGCTGACCCCACAAAATCTAACTGCGTGAGAATTGCTTACATGCTCTCTGCGATGGGGTTTGAACTCTCTGTGTGTGCCCGTCACGGAATTCACTGCAACTCCTGACGGAGGTGCAAAAGCTACTGGAACCTGCTTTGCTGTGGTCCATTCTAATGGAAGGAAAACCATCTTTTTGCAGTTTTTGCAGCACATGCCAATGCCCCCCTCCCAGCTGGACCAGGAGCTGCCTCAGGAATGCCAGCGCACACGGCTGCCATGGCCCCCAAAACCTGGCCAGAAGGTAAAAAAGAAAGAACGATGTCGGCAGCTCTTTTATATCTAGAACATTGACATAACAGAGAGAGAGAGTTGAGAAAAAGAATAATGTTGGGTTAGTCAGTCCTTTTCTTAAAATAACCCACACAACTCCTTTGCTATACAGTGGTCCCTTGGTTCTCAAACTTAATCCGTTCCGGAAGTCCGTTCCAAAACCAAGGCGCGCTTTCCCATAGAAAGTCATGCAAAACGGATCAATCCATTCCAGACTTCTAAAAACAACCCCTAAAACAGCAATTTAACATGAATTTTACTAATGAAACCATGGATCCATTAAATGAAAGCAATAATCAGTGTACTGCAATCACACAATCAACCAATCAACCAGTAGCTGAACTGGGTTCCACACAACCACGAAAACAAACCAAAAAAAGAGCCTCAAAATCAAAAGCTCAAAATAAATAGCAGAAACAGACAGACCTCAGCGTAACACTCAAAATGGAAGTGTGTCACTCAAAACGGAGCATGTTTGGTTTCCGAAAAAAGTTTGCAAACTGCAACACTTACTTCTTGGTTTGCAGTGTTTGAGTTCCAAGTTGTTTGAGTACCAAGACATTTGAGAACCAAGGTACCAATTTATAGCAAAGTAAATATTATTGGACTGTAATGGTTTTTATTGACGTTGGACTATTGGGACAATTCCATTAAGTCATTTTAAAAGCGCGATGTTTTCCTTGGTGAACGATAGAAATGAGAATGAAAGTTTGGTAATGTGAGGTAACTGATAAAAGTGAGAAATTTTGGCGAGTTTCGTTTTGACATTTCCTGGGAAAGGCAATCTTTTATTGATAAAAGGATGGGAACAGGGATGGAATTTCATGGAGAGTTGAAGCATTAAATTAGCTTCTCAGGCATATTAGTAAATAGCAGCATCTTCTGGTCTTTACCCTTGACCTTATATGTTGAGAATTACTGGTAAATGCCAACATTTTCATTTATCATAACAGACACAGCTGTACTATCTCAAATGCAGCCAAGTTCACTGCTTTATTGATGCATTCAGTTTTTTTGCTTGATGCATTCAGTTTTTTTTTGTTTAGACGTAGCTTTGGTTTCTCTCATCTCTGCATACAGGGCTGTGTGCATATTGCAGCACTGGTGTCCATGCTCCTAATAGGAATTAACTTGTAGGATATCACAGGACCACAAAAGCAAACCCGTCCCAGTGGGCACATAACATGGACTTTTATAATTAATGAATGCAAAATAAAGCCCACAAACTATTTTAGAACTTTCAAACTCTAGAGATTAATCCTGATTTTTTAAAAAAGCCAAATAAGTCTCGGGGCTGGTTTAGAGATTATCACCAAACCATGATCTGGTATGAGGCTTCCTTCTCCTCACATACTTTGATTTCCTGAGTTGGGGAGACCACGGTGTGCTGTTGCATCTGAATGGGAAAATTGGGCTTTGCGCTCGTTCTCCAAACCAAAACCGGAAGTAACGCTTTAAAGCGGGTTACCAGTTCTGGTCTGCAATCATAGTTAGCCAGTTTGGATGCGGTGGGGCTGCCCAGGGAGAGAAGAGAGCGCTGGCCTGTTACATGTGAACCATCCCTTGGGGTTATGAAAAGAGGGTTACGCATCATCTGCTCACATGACTGGGCAAAATTTGCTTTATAATGGAATATTTCATGTGTCAGGAATTGGATTGTGGTGCACCTAGATTCAGCCGATTGTTAATATCCAATGTTTCCTCCCTTTATGGTCCTGATTTATGGGCTGCTACTAAAATGAGGCTGTATTTTAATTAACTGTTTGTTTGTTGTTGTTTTTCTATTACGTTATATTGTAATTTATATTTGGTGTTAGTCGTCCTGAGCCAGGCCCTGGCCGGGGAGGGTGGGATATAAATAAATTTTTATTATTAACCGTAGTAATGCTTCTGTTGGTATACATGGAAGCGAGTGTGGAGAAGTGTCATTGTTTGGCATACAGTCGTACCTTGAAAGTTGAATGGAATCCACTCCGGAAGTCCATTCGACTTCCAAAACGTTCAGAAACCAAAGCGCAGCTTCTGATTGGCTGCAGGAAGGTCCTGCAGCCAATCGGAAGCCCCGTCGGACATTCGGTTTCCAAAAGAAAGTTCAAAAACCGGAACAATCACTTCCGGGTTTCGATCGTTCGGGAGCTAAGGCGTTCAAGATCCTATTGTGTTGACCTTATCCAAAAGGATAGATAACTTTTTGTTTAGCTCCTTTTGGTCCAGGTTTATGAATATTGGTGCCACCTTATTTTTCAGGACAAGGGCCAGAGATGAATGTTCCCAGCACCCCTCAGAAGCTCCCTGTCCCGTCCCCCAGCGGAAGACCTTCTCCGGCACCCGCCCCTGCCCAGCCGGTGGCTGTCATGCCAGGCCCTTCAGTTCCTCCGCCCGCGGCCGGCCAGCCTTCTCCCATCGTCCAGCTGCAACAGAAACAGAACCGCATCAGCCCCATCCAAAAGCCCCAGGGGCTGGACCCTGTGGAAATCCTCCAAGAGCGGGAATATAGGTAAGAACCAGCCGGAGAGGCAGAAGGTGTTTCAGTACAATTTGTGATTTATTTTTTAAAAATAAATATTTAGCAATTGCTGTATGACAGGGTTGTCTTTGTCCATGGAGTTTCTTGTCAGGGATACTGGAGTGGCTTGCTGGTTCCTGCTCCAGGTGGATCACGTTTGGTCAAAACTCTCCACTATGACCTGTCCATCTTGGGTGGCCCTGCACGGCAGAGCTCACAGCTTCTCTGAGCTATTCAAGCCCCTTCGCCACGGCAAGGCAGTGATCCATGAAGGATCATAAAAAGCAGAGACATCACTTTGCCAACAAAGGTCCGTAAAGTCAAAGCTATGGTTTCCCCAGTAGTGATGTATGGAAGTGAGAGCTGGACCATAAAGAAGGCTGATCGCCAAAAAATTGATGCTTTTGAATTCTGGTGCTGGAGGAGACTCTTGAGAGTCCCATGAACTGCAAGAAGATCAAACCTATCCATTCTGAAGGAAATCAGCTCTGAGTGTTCACTGGAAGGACAGATCCTGAAGCTGAGACTCCAATACTTTGGCCACCTCATGAGAAGAGAAGACTTCCTGGAAAAGACCCTGATGTTGGGAAAGATGGAGGGCACAAGGAGAAGGGGACGACAGAGGGCGAGATGGTTGGACAGTGTTCTCGAAGCTACCAACATGAGTTTGACCAAACTGCGGGAGGCAATGGAAGACAGGAGTGCCTGGCGTGCTCTGGTCCATGGGGTCACGAAGAGTCGGACACGACTAAACAACAATAAGTATGACAGGGACGTCCAACTCCCAATAGACTGCAGTCTATTCACATTAGAAAAAAAACTGGCAGTGATCTACCCATTGTCGTTGGATGGACCAAAGTTGTTGAGCATTTTAGGGAAAGGCAAAGTTGTTGGGCTTTTTTAAGGAAGCCACAGTTGTTGTTTTTCCCCTTTGGGGGGGGGGACACATCACTGAGGGACCAAAGATCTAGCAGGAACACCCCGCAATCTACCAGTTGGACATGCCTGCTGTATGAAAACAACGTCACACTCGTGGTGTGTAACTTTGGGGAAGGGTGGCGACTCGTCCCGGAAATTGTGTGGTGTTGCCCAAATAGGCACCAGCTGACTTGAGGGAGGGTATGACGAGGCTTGTGCGTTTTCTGAGAGTTGTGTAGAAGGTGTTTTTTCACCTCTGCAGAGCCATTTTCCAGAATTTTCCTGCACCCAGTGGACAGAGGGAAAACTACGAAGGAACGTGTGTCTCCTTCTGGAAGATTCTTTGGGCATAGAAGAAGGGCACCTCTGCTCCCTTGAGGCTGGTGGTGGTTCCAATTGATGCAAATTTCCCTCATGAAGTGCACCCCCAGCCCCAGGTTTGGTTCAAATACCTCATTTGTTTCCGTCAGATCTCTATAATACATCACCAAAAGCCAAAACTACGCGCGAGGAGATAAAGGGGGGCCATCTGTCAATCCTCGTCTGTACTGCCAACCTGACCAGAAGTAGCGTCGGAAACCGAGATGTAAAATCTGGGAGCCAAACGGCACCTTAAATCTAGGCTCTGGTCGCCTTGACGGTATCTCTGGTCGCTTTTTCTTTGCAAGATCACAAAGGGTCAGTGGGGCATTGGGGCGCGAGAAGACCAGCTGACCACAGCCCACAGACCAGCTGACTGGCGCGACATTGCAGCCACGCCAAACCTGGTCATACCCAGGATTATGCTGCTGCAACACAGGTTCCTTGGCTCCCAGTATTATTTGGGATTTCATCAATCTCTGTTAAGAATTGGGGTTCTCACATCGCCACCTTCTCTGAGGCTACATCACAGCCTAGGACCCTCGTACCTACGGGACCGCCTCTCCCGGTATGCCCCACGGAGGACCTTAAGGTCCATATATAGCAACACCCTAGAGGTCCCGGGCCCTAAGGAAGTTAGATTAGCCACAACCAGAGCCAGGGCCTTCTCAACACTGGCTCCGGCCTGGTGGAACGCTCTGCCTCATGAGACCAGGGCCCTGCAGGATCTGATTTCTTTCCGCAGGGCCTGTAAGACAGAGTTGTTCCACCTGGCCTTTGGCTTGGAATCAGTTTGATTCCCTCCCACTCTTTCTTTTTCCTTTCTCCTCCTATGAAGAGATTGCACCTTAATGTTTTAATGTTGTATCTTAATCTTTTAAAATGTGTTTTAATCAACTTGTTTTTATTATTGGTTGTTATCTGCCCTGAGTCCGGTCTTGGCTGGGGAGGGCGGGGTATAAGTAAAAAAATATTATTATTACTACTACTACTACTACTTAAGAGAAACCTGCGTGCTCTGAGTGAAGGCTCCAGAAGCTGGCTGGAGAATGTTTTGTGCTAATGCTTTAAATTGTGAACCATCCTGAGATCTGCGGATGATGACGAAGAAAAAGGTTCAGTGAAGTGCCATTGATGGTGCCTTCTGCCCTTAAAACTGTCTCTGAAAAGTTTCAGCTCACCCTGAAAAGAGTTTTTCTGATATTTGTCATAGTATGGCTATACTTGATGTCTCTCTTGAATTCTTTCTGCATAACAAGAGATTGCTCCAAAACGCGATTATACCCTCCTTTGACCAACAAAGACTATAGTGAAACTCTTGTCTTTTGAAAAATCTCTACAAAACCTTAACATTTATGTCGAGAACAGCTCAGCTTATTTTGCTGTTTGAAACTGGGCCAGCGCAATAAATTCATGCCGTAATTCTTACAAAGCTCTCTTTAACACTTAGAAGAAAAATTAAGTGCTGCTTTAATCTTAATGAATAAGTCTTGTAAAACTAATAATGCACAGTGCAATTTAGTGTCACTCCACTATGTGCAAAGCTTCTTTCCTTCTCAGAGCTCATAAAAAAAATTATGCCCGCTATTGTCCTGAAATTATGAGCACAGTGGATTATGTCGGATGGATTCCTTTTATCATCTGACGAAAGTATCCCTGCCAGAAAGCTCTTTGCTACCCCGGAGTCTTCAGTCCTGCTGCATGGCCCCCGGTCCAAAAAAAACCTCACCGTCCTTCACGGCGATGCTTGTGACTGTTCTCCCTCGGTTCCAGGGGCTTCTGCCCTTTTGCAAGAAGATCTGCATCTCCGGCTCCAGTCCGAAATTCGCTTTCTGCATGGATGAAGACAAGTAACTGCACTGTGGAGATTAATTAAACATATTTTGGACAGGGTTAGATTAAATCCCCTGAGCGTTTTGCAAATGGCAGCTTCAAGAAATTGCTTCCGTCTTTGGCCCTTCCTTATGATTGAACGACTTAAGAGCCTTCACTGTTTCCCTCTGAATGCAAGGGCAGCCTTTTTAATCTGTTCCCAGGATTAGGCAGGGAGCATTATTTCGGCATTTGATGCAATGATTGTAGAATATGTGGCTGCCACAAAGCCTTTAAAAGTAGAGTGTTAATTACAATTCCGTACGCAGGGCATTCCTAATAGGAATTTATATTTTAAAAAACAGCCCCCAAAACATTTTTCCTTTTAATTTATGTGAAAGCCATTTGGCTGTTGCATTGATTGATTGATTGATTGATTGTTCAGTTATGAGACTTTTAGTTCAGTTTTAAGCAAAGCCAAGAATAAGTTTGCGATAAATTAATGACAGCATCTACAATTCGGTTCTACTGGTCTCTACCCTTAGATAGACGTGTGGGTTTCAGTTGATTTTCAGGTGTTGCTTTCTTCATTTTACCTGCCAGGTAAGGCGGCCAGTCTTTATTAAGATAAAGGGGACAAAGTCACGGTGACATTGATCACTTTGCCGGGGATCCCGTTTGTTCAGAATTTCTGGGGCCCGTCCTGCTTCCCTCCCCAGGTCCCTCTGGCTTCTGCTGGCGCTTGGCTCTGTTCCCTGGCCTGAAAGCACAAGGAGGGTCCTCCGCAACGTTAGGACCCACTTGGCTCTCAGAAGCGCTGCCTCTTTCAGCCTCCCTTTCTGGTGCCAGACTGACACCGCTCTTAACGTTGCGCTTAGTTAACAACTTTTCATCCCTGGGCTGCCAACTCCTCTATTAACACCATTAGCATTAATTCTTCCCTCTTTGCGCTGCGATAAAGAGATTTAACGGCACACAAGGGGGTGAATTTATTGGTACAGTGGTGCCTCGCAAGACGAAATTAATTCGTTCCGCAAGTTTTTTCGTCTTGCGAGTTTTTCGTCTTGCGAAGCACGGTTTCCCATAGGAATGCATTGAAAATCAATCAATGCGTTCCTATGGAAACCGCCTTCAGACCAGGTCCGGGGACAGTCTGTCCCCCGACCTCTTCTGAAGGCTGGGGGGGGGGGGCAAGGGCTTTTCTTTCCACCCCCAGCATTTTAAAAAAACCCGGGACAGCAGAGGACTTCTCCGCTGTCCCGGGGCGATTTTAAAGCCCCCAGGAAGGCAGGCGGGGGGGAGCAAAGACTTTCGCCCCCCGCCAGCCTTCAGAAGAGGTCCAGGACCTCTTCTGAAGGCCGGCGGGGGGCGAAAGTCTTTGCTCCCCCCCGCCTGCCTTCAAAAGCCGTCCGGGATAGCGGGAAGCGCTTCCCTGCTATCCCGGACCGCTTTTAAAATGCTGGCGGTGGGGAGCAAAGCCTTTTGGCCCCCGCCGGCCTTCCTGGACCTCTTCTGAAGGCCGGAGGGGGGGGGAAAGGCTTTGCTCCCCACCGCCAGCATTTAAAAGAGGTCCCCAGAGATTTCCCTATGGGCTTTCTTCTTGCGAAGCAAGCCCATAGGGAAATTCGTCTTGCGAAGCGCATCGAAAAACGGAAAACCCTTTCGTCTAGCGGGTTTTTCGTCTTGCGAGGCATTCGTCTTGCGGGGCACCACTGTATTTGAATGGCATGCCGGTGAATCGCCATGATTGGCAGCTGACAGTCTTCTGACAAAAAATAAATAAAAAAGGGTGTGTATTTGTGTGTCCACACCCTGGGATGCTACCCACCCCCTTCTTTCCAGGTGGACTTAAAAACCATTGCAAAAATTTTCCGTGGGTGAAATTGAGGCTGCTTTGAAATGGAGCCCAGGTTGGCTGGAATCTAAATCCTTTTCTCTCTCGTTTTGAGCCCTGCTTATGCCTCAAATGTCTTCCTCAACAGTGTGAGGAAACTCTTGGCCTTTTGGAAAATTTCAGAGGATTTTCTCTGTTCATTTCTTACCTTAAGCTTAACAGACACATAATGTGCAGTTCAAAGGCTTTTCAGATAAATGGGTAGTTCTCCAGGGATTCGTAGTCTAATTATTTTAGATATAAATAACAGCGTTTGAAAGTGCTGCGTCTTTCAAGAGTGTACGTACTTGCATTTCATTAGCGGTAACAACAGTGGAGCCCCCAATCCTACGCGTGTTTGCAGAGAGTAAAGTCCCGCGAGATGCGGTTGGATTTATTTGCAAGTAACGGAGGATGGGATCGCAGATCTAGCAAGGTCAAGAGAATGTGAAATGCACCTGCAATGGGCAAATTAATCTCTTTCTCTTCTAATCCCCTGTCCTGTGTCCTTCCCTGTTTAGACTTCAGGCACGGATTGCTCACAGAATTCAGGAATTGGAAAACTTGCCTGGCTCTTTGCCCCCAGACCTGCGAACTAAAGCCACGGTGGAGCTGAAGGCACTCAGGCTACTGAATTTCCAGCGCCAGGTAACAAATTTCCCTGAAAGGAAGCTTTTTTGGTTGTACAGTCGTACCTTCGATCCCAAACGCCTTGCGACTCGAACGTTTTGGCTCCAGAACGCTGCAGACCCGGAAGTGAGTGTTCCGCTTTGCGAACGTTCTTTGGAACCCAAATGTCCGACGTGTTCCTGCAGCCAATCAGAAGCTGCACCTCAGTTTCCAAACGCTTTGGAAGTCAAACGGACTTCCGGAACGGATTCCATTCAACTTCTGTGGTACCACTGTAGTTGACAAATACAGTAGTACCTTGGTTCTCAAACTTTTATCTGTTCCAGAAGTCCGTTCCAAAACCAAGGGGCGCTTTCCCAATGCAAAATGGATTAATCTGTTCCAGACTTTTAAAGACAGCCCCTAAAACAGCAATTTAACATGAATTTCACTCTCTAACGAGACCATTGATCCATAAAATGAAAGCGATAAACAATGTACTGCTGTCACACAATCAGTAGCTGAACTGGGTTCCACACAGTCGCAAACACGCAAAATATATAGCAAAAACACTCAGCGTAACACTCAAAACGGAAGTGTGGTGCTCAAGTCGGAAGCATAACACTCAAAATGGAGCACAATCGGCTTCAGAAAAAAGTTCGCAAACCGGAACACTTGACTTCCGGTTGAGAAGGGGATTGAGAACTTTAGGATTCCTTTCGGATGGATTGAGAAGGACGCTTTCAGGAAGGGGACAGTTGGCAGTGGGAGGTGCCTGCAAGAAAAGGAGGGTGGGAAGAATTTCTCAGGGGGGGAATGGGGGCACCCTGGTGAGAGCAAGGGGTCTGCCTTTCTATGTGTGGATAAATGAGAAGATAGGTAAAGGCACCCCTGACCGTTAGGTCCAGTCACAGATTGCTCTAGGGCTGCGGCGCTCATCTTGCTTTACTGACCGAGGGAGCCGGTGTACAGCTTCCGGGTCATGTGGCCAGCATGACTAAGCCGCTTCTGGCAAACCAGAGCAGTGCATGGAAACGCCGTTTACCTTCCCGCCAGAGCGGTACCTATTTATCTACTTGCACTTGACGTGCTTTCGAACTGCTAGGTTGGCAGGAGCAGGGACCGAGCAACGGGAGCTCACCCCGTTGCGGGGATTCGAACTGCCGACCTTCCAATCGGCAATCCCTAGGCTCTGTGGTTTAACCCACAGCGCCACCCGTGTCCCTAATGAGAAGATATATACAGCACAAATGTCTTTATAGTTACTGTTTTTCTGTTCTTTTTCCCTCTTTTTCTCTTCTATAGTGTTTTGCATTTTCCTACCAATGAGTTTGAATGTTAGTGTTTAACACGTCAAAATACTTTCAATAAGATTGTTATGTTAGAGAAGGTGATGGATAAATTAATTGTAATAATAGTCTGGAGCAGCACTGGGAGTGGGGAGGGGGGTGTCGATGAGGAGATCATGCTAGTAGCCTCCCTGTGAGTACATGGGAATTAAGTTTAATTTGCCCCGTGTGCATTGTTATCAGTAATAATTAACCACCGTCAAGTTGTTATTGTGCTTTCTGTAGCACTCAAGATCCCTAATCTTAATTGCTATCTGATGCCCACCCAGCCCCACCTAGGCTAGTCTTTGGATGAGTGACTTTTCCATCTTTAGATCATCGAATGAGCGATAGCTGAAAAGAGATTTGAACCTAGAAATTCTGCTTCCAAAATCAATCTTCTGCCTGCTGTGCTCTGCCGACATCCTGCTAGATTCTAGATGCTAACTCTTCTTTATAAGAATCATTTCAGTTGACTTTTCCTTCTTGCAGAACAGCATGACGACAACAGCATAGCAGTGCAATAACGAAAAAGTGAGAATAAAAGTCATATGTAAAGTCTTTGAAAGCAAAGTGTTTTCGGAGTGCGTTGCTATCTCGTATATAAATCCCGGAGCAGAGTGAATGATTCCTTTTTAAAATTAATTACTAGTCTGACAATTTCTCAGACTCTAACTATATTGGTGAACTTGACCAAGAAAACAGGGATCTGGCATTTGAGGAATCCAGCCAGATTTAGACGTACTACCAAAAAAAGCTTATAGGTGAAAGGAAATATGCAGAAATGGCAAAACTTGCCAGAAGAATAAGAAATCAAGATAACAGACTTTTAATAAAATAATGGAAAGGGTTTATTGAATATTTACAGATAAACGAAACAGATAAAAATGTTGACAGGATTATTGTAATAACCTGCGGTTTCATAAGAGTGTATATTTAAATAAGATGAATAAATGAGCAAATTAAGCTAATTTGGATATGCAGAGGATATTAAAAACAAAGTCAAGGAACCGCAGAAAGAGGGGGAAGGAAGCTAAGTTTTGAAATGTCAGAATGGTGGTGAAATCAGTGAAATGTGTGAATCTGAAAAGTATGAATAAAAATTTAAAATAAAAAAAGGGAAGGGAAGGAGACAGTTCTTTAAAAAACGAGTTTTGCTGGTGGAGATGATTTGCTGCTAAGGTCTGTCCTTCTGGCTTCCAGCTCAGGCAAGAGGTGGTGGCTTGCATGCGCCGCGACACGACGCTGGAGACGGCGCTGAACTCGAAGGCCTACAAACGCAGCAAGCGCCAGACTTTGCGGGAAGCGCGGATGACGGAGAAGCTGGAGAAGCAGCAGAAGATCGAACAGGAGCGGAAACGGAGGCAGAAGCACCAGGTATCTGCATGCTCCAGGACGGTTCTGCTTGTCTGTTGCAGGAATAGCCACCAGCGCCCCCTCCACATATCACTGGACTCCAACTCCCATCAGCAGCACAGCCAAGGGTCGGGGGTTTGGAGCTGTAATGCAGTGAGCTGCTTGTCTTGCTACGTACACACTTGTGCAAATTAATTGAAACAAGCAATTTAGAATAATAATAATAAATATAAATATAAATAATTTTTATTTATACCCTGCCCTCCCCAGCCAAGGCCGGGCTCAGGGCAGCTAACAAGCAATAATAAAAACAAATTGAATGAATACAACTTAAAAGCAAGGTTAAATTACAACATTAAAATATTGAAACATTAAAATATTAAAGTGCAGCCTCATCACAGGAGGAGAAGGAAAAAGAAAGAGGGGGGAGGGAATCAAACTGATTCTAAGCCAAAGGCCAGGTGGAACAACTCTGTCTTACAGGCCCTGCGGAAAGAAATCAGATCCTGCAGGGCCCTGGTTTCATGAGGCAGAGAGTTCCACCAGGCCGGAGCCAGAGTTGAAAAGGCCCTGGCTCTGGTTGAAGCTAATCTTAACTTCTTTAGGGCCCGGGACCACTAGGGTGTTGCTATTTATGGACTTTAAGGTCCTCCGTGGGGCATACCGCGAGAGGCGGTCCCGTAGGTAGAAGGGTCCTAGGCTGTGAAGGGCTTTAAAGGTCAAAACCAGCACCTTCAATCTGATCCTGTACTCTACCGGGAGCCAGTGCAGCTGGAAAAGCACTGGGTGAATATGCTCCCATGGCAGAGACCCTGTGAGGAGCCTCGCTGCTGCATTCTGCACCTGTTGGAGTTTCTGGGACAGCTTCAAGGGCAGCCCCGTGTAGAGTGAATTACAGTAATCAAGCCTGGAGGTGACCGTCGCATGGGTCACTGTGGCCAGGTCAGGGTGGGAAAGGTAAGGGACCAACTGCTTTATTGTACAAAACTCATGTATACATGTACAAAACTCATGTATACATGTACAAAACTCATGTATATGTACGTTAGTAACAGGTACCCCCTCCGCTGTTTTTAAGCAGCGTTTGAACACGGTTTGGCATGGAGTCTACTAGTTTCGAACAGTCCCTGTTGATTTTCGGATCCCTGCACCACACTTGAATCAGCGTCTGATTGAGCTTCTCCATAGTCGTACAGTCTACAGCATGGAGGCGACTTTTGCATATAGCCTACAAATTTTCCATGGGACTGACATCTGGGGAATTCCCTGGCCAATCAAGTACAGTGGTACCTCGGGTTAAGTACTTAATTCGTTCCGGAGGTCCGTTCTTAACCTGAAACTGTTCTTAACCTGAAGCATCACTTTCGCTAATGGAGCCTCCTGCTGCTGCCACGCCGCCGGAGCACAATTTCTGTTCTCATCCTGAAGCAAAGTTCTTAACCTGAAGCACTATTTCTGCGGAGGACCTTGTGGTTTAGGAAGAGACTGCTGCCCGCTTGCTCTCATTAATAGGACTTGCAACATGCAGATTTCCTCTCCTGCTTTTTTAGATATGTTCCATTTTTATTGATGTTTGATGTCTTCCTGCAGAACCGCTAGGAACCCCCAGAGATTATGTGCCTCTGAGCCAAGTAGCACGTGATGCTCAATATTGCATTAGAGAGCATGTCGGGTTGTTGGTTTTTTAATTAGCCGTGGTGGGCTCCCCCCCCCCCCCCCGGCCCTCAAGATGTTAATGCTCCCTCTGGCATTACAGAAGCTTCTTTCTAAGGCCAATGGCAGTGTAGAAGGGACTTTTATTTGCATCTTGGCTTGGGAGGGAAGATTAAACCTTTCTCCCCAGTCCACAGGACGAAAATCACAGCACACACCGCTCACGTTATTAAACAACATGCTTTCTAATGACATATTTAGGACTGGCTCTAAATAGGCTCCCTTACTTTGTTTTTAGCTCCATTATTCAGCAGCAAAAGACTGAATGCAAGGAAGCACTCAGTTAGTGGTTTAAATATGCACCACTTCAGGATGACGTAACAGCCTGGCTGTTTTCAGAAAGGCAACGGCAGCAAAAACAACCCAGAGGCTGATGGCGCATTGGAGAACCATCATGTCCGTCCACTTGTGGGAGCCAGCGCAAGGGTTCCCAAGGTGGTGCTCTTCCCCCTCGCCTGCCATGGGCCCTGTGGGGTCGGGAGAACCCCCCCAGATCGGCCCAGAGAGAGAAAAGTGGGCATGCAAGTCTAGAATGATACACACATGCAGGAAAAGCAATTGTAAACAAGGGTTCAGATTGCCATGACATACAAAAGTACAGTTTGTGGCAGTTCATTTAAGGCCTGAATGCATGCAAAGTAAGACCAACGGGCGTTCACAACAACAGACACACTGTACGTTTCCGAGCACAATTCAAAGTGTTGGTGCTCACCTTGAAAGCCCTAAATGGCCTCAGCCCAGTATACCTGAAGGAGCGTTTCCACCCCCCATTGTCCAACCCGGACACTGAGGTCCAGCTCCGAGGGCCTTCTGGCGGCTCCCTCCCTGTAAGAAGCGAGGTTACAGGGAACCAGGCAGAGGGCCTTCTCGGTGGTGGTGTCCACCCTGTGGAACGCGCCCCCCCCCCAGCAGATGTCAAGGAAATAAGGAACTATCTGACTTTTAGAAGACATCTGACGGCAGCCCTGTTTAGAGAAGTTTTTAATTTGATGTTTTGTCGTGTTTTTAGTACAGTCATACCTCAGGTTACAGACGCTTCAGGTTACGTTTTTTTGGGTTGCGGACCGCCAAAACCCGGAAGTACTGGAACGGGTTACTTCCGGGTTTCGGCGGTTGTGCATGCGCAGAAGCGCCAAATTGCAACCCGCGCATCCTGCACGGCTCACGTTCGCAACCCGAGCATCCACTGTATTCTGTTGGGAGCTGCCCAGAGTGGCTGGGGAAACCCATTCAGATGGGTGGGGTATAAATTATTATTATTATTATTATTATTATTATTATTATTGGCAAAGGCATAATTTACCGTATTTTTTGCTCTATAAGACTCACTTTTCCCCTCCTAAAAAGTAAGGGGAAATGTGTGCGCGTCTTATGGAGCGAATTCAGGCTGCCCAGCTATCCCAGAAGCCAGAACAGCAAGAGGGATTGCTGCTTTCACTGCGCAGCGATCCCTCTTGCTGTTCTGGCTTCTGAGATTCAGAATATTTTTTTTCTTGTTTTCCTCCTCCAAAAACTAGGTGCGTCTTGTGGTCTGGTGCGCCTTATAGAGCGAAAAATACGGTACTTTGTTTATTGACAGTTGGACAGGAAAGCATTGCCCATATTCAAGCCCAAACTAATAGAAATGGTCAAAACTGGTAGGGGCCTGGCTGCTGGGTCGATCAGGAGTGGAGGACCCAAGCGTATCCCTCCTGGCTTAGTTTAAGGGCGACTCTGCAGTTACCTTCCCATCTCAAGGATGAAGGAGGGGCCACAACCTCATCTTCCCAGCTGTGAGTCATAGCACTATATCAGCCAGAGGAAATACATTTAGATCCTTGATGCAGGTTGCGCTTGGAATCTGCGACCGTTGCTAGTGGGTCAGCTCCCTGGTTGATTTCCCCCCTTTTTCTTTTTCGCAGGAGTATCTCAACAGCATCTTGCAGCACGCTAAGGACTTCAAAGAGTATCACCGGTCCGTGGCTGGGAAAATCCAGAAGCTTTCCAAAGCCGTGGCCACGTGGCACGCCAACACGGAGCGTGAGCAGAAGAAGGAAACGGAGCGGATTGAGAAAGAGCGAATGCGGCGGCTGATGGTGAGGCTCAAGGAGGCCGTTTCCGCAGGTGCGGTAGGGCTTCCCAAACGTGGGTCTCTTCCTGTTCTTGGACTACAGTTCCCATCATCCCTGACCACTGGTCCTGCTAGCTTAAGGGTGATGGGAGTTGTAGGCCAAAAACATCTGGAAACCCAAGTTTGGGAAACCCTTCTGTTGAAGGAAGGGTACGGCCGATGGGGCTCATCCACCTGGGAAGGGAGGCCACCCAGGAGACGGAAAACTCTGGTCCTAAACCTCTACTGCCTTGTGGGACATCTTCGGGAGAAGAGAAGGCTCAGGAGTAAACCCCGCTACCCAAATCCACAGTGGAGTCCCCAAGATGTTTGGATGGCGCCTTGTCCGCCTCCTTCCGGCAACTCCTTCAGCCAAGCTGGTACCCAACATCTTGTTCTGCTTTCCTTTGGACCCCATCAGCTGAGAGGGGGTGGCCCAGGACCCCCAGACATGCTGCCCAGGCTTGTACCCCAGGGAGCACACTTAAGTGCTGCTAATGCAGTGATTTGACTTCACCCCCGGAGGCGTGCTCCATTGTCTCTCTCAAGAGCCGTAAGCCAACCGAAGGTGAAAATAAGGGAGCTTTTTCTATTTGTAAACCTTTTGTTGTCTTTTATGTGCGTCTTAATGGGGTGGTTATGATATTTATGGACTCCCTTGAACCAAACCACTTTCACCTTACCTTGTGGTTTCCAATATTTTAATTGTCCTGCCCCCATTTATAGTTTGAGCCCATTACTTATGAGAAACACCAGATGTTCTTTTATATGGTGGTTAATTTTCAAGGAACTATACTTTCTCTGTAGAAAGTGATTTCTTCCAAACACTTGTTAACATTCACGGCATCAAGACCATATCATTTTTTCTAACTCTTCGGTTCTATTTAAACCACAGTGACACATTACCTTTCAATTATTTCCTGTGGCAGCCCCACCTTGAGAATGATTTCCATGTCAAAGGCAAGAGGCAAGATTTCATCAATAGTTAAGCATCCTCTGAATCATACTGATGTCAGAGGGAGGCGTTTAAAAATGTATTTTTCTGCTAAAACCAATGGGACATAAGAGTGTTTAAATTTGGTGGGAGTGAGACCACATTTTCCAACGTTGTTCCCTGTAATCCACAAAGTCAGAAGAGGGAAAGTTGTTGAGCTATTACATTCAGCAAATGTAACTCCTTTTGTTCTCTTGGGTGTTGACCTCAGTTCATCTTGGATTTTAATGCATCACTTTAATGCAAGCTTCCTCAACCTTGGTCCTCCAGATGTTTTTGGCCTACAACTCCCATGATCCCTAGCTAGCAGGACCAGTGATCAGGAATGATGGGAATTGTAGTCTCAAAACATCTGGAGGGCCGAGGTTGAGGAAGCCTGCTTTAATGTTTCTCCAAAGTTTCCCCTGATATTTAATTACTGTTTAAGTAATAATAGGGTATATGTCCCCCTACTATTGCAGCTGGTGCTTTCAGTATCTAGAAATCAGGACTTCAACTCACAGGGGAAAACATCTGGGTGCAAAAGTTGTCAAGATTTTTCTGCAGAATCTCAAAATAATAATATTTTTTTTAAAAAATTCTCCAAAAAATCAACAT
The DNA here is from genome assembly GCF_964252035.2 of Podarcis erhardii. Classification (NCBI taxonomy): domain Eukaryota; kingdom Metazoa; phylum Chordata; class Lepidosauria; order Squamata; family Lacertidae; genus Podarcis; species Podarcis erhardii. The sequence goes on along the minus strand of NC_138515.1, from coordinate 11,611,472 downwards.
TCCCGATATTGGCTGCCATATACCCAGGTTCCTCTGGACATTTTAGCCAATTTTTGGAAATTCCGCCTGGACACCACTTTAGACTATTTTTTAAAACGGTGAACAAAATAGAGGCCCTATTTTTTTGGGTGCTTTAACATATTTGAGGTTTTGACTCAACATCATTTGGGAAGCAGTACGTAGCTAGGATCACTGATACGGCGCAGTTGGCAAATCGTTGTCTCCGCAGCCCTGAAATGACCCCTGGAGCTTTGGAAGTGATGGAACTTGACCCCTGCGCCCGGATCCTGCGCGGAAAGTGTCCCCTTTTTCTCTGGGTCTGCCGTGAGTGGCTGCTTGGCGACAGAGGCCCTTAATTTGCCTTTCCTTGCGCTGCCAGGCTGAAGATGAGGAAGGCTACCGCAAGCTGATTGATCAGAAGAAGGACCGGCGTCTGGCTTACCTGCTGCAGCAAACGGACGAATATGTGGCCAACCTGACGAATCTGGTTTGGGAGCACAAGCAAGCGCAGGCGGCCAAGGAGAAGAAGAAGAGGAGGAGGAGAAAGAAGGCAAGTACCTCTTTCAGCTGCCACTAACAGAGTTTGCTTTTCTTTTTGTAATCGTTTTCATTTGATTTTGCAAATACGAATTCATAACATTCCAAATGCATATCCATATATAGAGATTTCTCTGAATCTCGAGACTTCCCCTCCATGGGTCCTATTGTCAACATCTACAACTCCATATTATTCCATATTTTATATCAATCCATATTGTCCAGATAATAATAATAATAATTTTTTATTATTTATACCCTGCCCATCTGGCTGGATTTCCCCAGCCACTCTGGGCAGCTTCCAACTGAATATTAAAAACATAATACAGTGTCAAACATTAAAAAACTTCCCTATTACATTACAAGTGAGCTTCAAATCCTGCTCATGTTTCCATCTGCTTACAGTGGTCTCCTAAATAAGTTATATATTTTTCCCATTCTTTTTTAAAGTTTTTGTCCTCTCGGTTCCTGTGTTTTCCATCCAGCTTTGCCATTTCAGCATAGTCCATCAGTTTAACTTGCCATTCCTCTCTGGTAGGGGCTTCTTTCCATCTCTGGGCTAGTAGCATCTGAGCGGCTGTTGTCCCGTACATTAAAAAGTCTTAGGAATTGGGTACTATCACTAACAGAGTTTACGGTATCTCCCTCCATCCTTTCCTTCCTACCGCAGCAGAGGAAAGCAGCCCTTTTTGCGAAAGTGCCTCTCAGATCTTAAAAAAGTCTCAGACACGTAATGTCTGCCTTGCATGAGGAAGACCTTGCTGGGGGTTGGCAAAGGGGGCAGCCGCTCCCGCCCCCCTCTGCCACTGTGGGTGGGAAATGCTCCCTAGAGCATGCACCTCCTGCAGCGGCATGGGGGGGGGGGATTGCGCACCCCCCAACTAGCTGGCCGGACGTGCACAGCTCCTCTCCCCCATGCCACTGTCCGTGTATAGGACGACTCCAGTTTTTTTGACATGATTTTTGAGTCAAGAAAGCTTGTCGAATACACGGAAAAATATGGTTGTTACCCAAATGTACACATGCCTTGCCAGTTCCCTCCTATCGCTACCACTTGGCGCTTGTCTTATCTATCCGTTGTGCTGGCCTCGGGGGTGACCTGAGAAACACGGTCCAGGACCCTCCCACCAGATGTCAAAGAGAAGAACAACTACCATGTTTGATGTATTCCGGGATTTTAATACTTTGTAATACTTTATTAAACCCGAGTAACGTGGTCCAGAATCTGAAGGTTCCGCTAGGAGTCAGTCCGACAGGGCCAAGGCAGGAACCAGGCAAGGACAGCTACAGGATCTCAGGCAGGATCTAGCACACAGCAATGTTGCTCCCACAACCTGAGGCGGGGTCCGGCAGCCTTTTATCTTTGTCGGGGTAACGGCCGGTCCTGATCCCCCGGCGACTCACCTCCCTGTTTCGCCCGGAGGCGTGCACTCCTCCTGCGAGTACTCGGGTCTCTCCTTCTCTCAGACCTCAGTCTCTGTAGCTCGGGAGACGTCGGTGGGTTACTAGACCCAGAGGCCGCCTCAACCTCCCCTGACCCAACCAGTAGTGGAGCACCTGTAAGTGATGGCCCAGCTGAAGGCAATGAAAGTGCAATTAATCCAGAATGTGGCAGCTAGACTGGTGACTGGGCGCGGCCGCTGAGACCATATAACACCGCTCTTGAAAGACCTACATTGGCTCCCACTTTGAGCACAGTTCAAAGTCTTGGTGTTGACCTTGAAAGCCCTAAATGGCCTCGGCCCAGTAGACCTGAAGGAGTGTCTTCACCCCATTGTCCAACCTGGACACTGAGGTCCAGCGCCGAGGGCCTTCTGGCGGTTCCCTCACTATGAGATGCCCAGTTACAGGGAACCAGACAGAGGGCCTTCTCGGTGCTGGCGCCTGCCCTGTGGAACACCCTCCTACCATATGTCAAAGAGATAAACAACTACAGTGGTACCTCGGGTTACATACGCTTCAGGTTACATACGCTTCAGGTTACAGACCCTGCTAACCCAGAAATAGTACCTCAGGTTAAGAACTTTGCTTCATGATGAGAACAGAAATGTGCTCTGGCGGCACGGCAGCAGCGGGAGGCCCCATTAGCTAAAGTGGTGCTTCAGGTTAAGAACAGTTTCAGGTTAAGAGCGGACCTCCGGAACGAGTTAAGTACTTAACCCGAGGTACCACTGTACCAGACTTTTAGAAGGCAAATGAAGACAGCCCTGTTTAGGGAAGCTTTTAATGTTTGTTGCATTACTGTATTTTAATATTTTGTTGATAGCTGCCCAGAGTGGCTGCGGAAGCCCAACCAGATGGGTGGGGTATAAATAATAAATTATTATTATTATTATTATTATTATTATTATTATTATTATTATTATTATTATATTTTCTAAGGTGGGGTGAGCACTTTGAGATGGGGTCGGAAGGTTGCAGGAGGAGGGATCCGTGAGGCCATGTGCTGCCAAGCAGACTTCTCAGAATAGTACCAAACTGAGGGTTAAGTCCTGAGATGGCGAATCATGAATCATGATTTCTCGGTTCCATTCAGAGACCACATTCTTAGTCTTAAGAGTGATATTTCACACTGTTTTTGAACGATCCTTCTTAACAGCATCCAACCTTGAGCCAGGCGAATGCAATGTGTTGAATTTTTGTTTGTGTTTCTGATCTTGGAGAAAAGACATTTAAATGGAAATGAAATATCTGGTGCCCTTCCGTTTATAGTCTTCCTCTTCGTTGGAAGTCTGGCCATGGCTCATTTCACAAGTGTCCTAGTTTTGAGCGTGCCGTTTGAAAGAGCATCCTCACGTCTGGCCATTTTGGGGTCCTTTTATTTGGGAGAAGGTGGCCCTTTTTGTATCACAAACCTGGATTTTTCAGCTCCCTGCAGAGGTTTCTGTGTCCTGTATTTAACATCATTTTGCCCTATGTGTTCTGGGTCAGTTTTGATTTGCTCAGCTCAGGGGCGAAAGAGACTCAGGCCCCTTGCCTTACATAGAAAGGCAAAATACCGTTTTTATGTGAAGTTCTGTCTTAACTTGCAGTTCTCACTGTACAGTGGTACCTTGGGTTAAGTACTTAATTCGTTCTGGAGGTCTGTTCTTAACCTGAAACTGTTCTTAACCTGAAGCACCACTTTAGCTAATGGGGCCTCCTGCTGCTGCCGCTCTGCCGGAGCACGATTTCTGTTCTCATCCTGAAGCAAAGTTCTTAACCCGAAGTACTATTTCTGGGTTAGCGGAGTCTGTAACCTGAAGCGTATTTAACCTGAAGCGTATGTAACCTGAGGTACCACTGTATGTGTGTGTCAGCGAGAGAGAGGAAAAAAATGTTCATCGTTTCCCCATGGGACGCAGTTTTTGTTGTTGCCTGATTCTGATCTACTGTCTTTACAAACAATAAATTCAAACTGCTTTTCGGTAATGGATTATATAATTACTTGTCGCTAAGCAGAGCGAGAGGAAGTGAAAGTGGGAAAGGAGGGAAAACGAGAGCTGCTTCCCTTTGCATCTTATTTTATACCTGGCAGTTAAGAAGAGCCCATCTCTTTTAAAATGGCTTTGTTTCCATTCCTAAGGTGAGTCAGAGAGCCCATGCCCTTCTGCTTTAGGGAAAGGGCCACATACAGACAGAATTCAGTTTGGAGGCTACAGATTTCCGCAATAATTCAATTGGAAGTTTGGGATTTATGAGGCATCCCTTTTCCCTGAAGGCTTTCCTCACTCCCCGTGGAATAGTGAAATGCATGCGATGTTATTTTAGCCCATTTTCACGCAGTGGGGCCTGCAACAGTATCCCGGTTTTCTTAGCTGAAACGTAACTTCTTGCCGGTGTTCTTTGGTTTCAGAAAGCAGAAGACAGTACAGAAGGCATGGGATCTGGACTTGGTCCTGATGGAGAGGTAAGGAGTCCAGAAGGCGTTTCAATATATTGCCCTCCGTTCGTGATAAGCAAAATGCCGCAGTTGCTTGCCCAATGTGCCAAGGGACTTCAGAGAGCAGAGCCAAGACACAGAGGTGGGGTTCTTTCACTTAGTATGGTTTGCCCATGAAAACCACGTCAGTCTGACCTATAACAACATTGCAAATAAACAAGGATTTTAGGCTTTTAAACAAGAGCAGCAAGGTGACTTTTACAGGTTATTTATTATTACTTTTATTACTAGTATTATTAATTAATTAAAATTTGTATACCGTCCTATACCAGCAGGTCTTAGGGCGGTTCACAGGATAAAGCCACAATATAAAGCACAAAATGCATAATAAAAACAAACGCGTGAGCCCCTCAACCCCACCCACCCCCCATTTTAAAGGGGCATTGGATGTCAGTCAGCCCAAGGCCTGGTTAAAGAGGAACATTTTCGCCTGGCGCCTGAAGGTGTACAATGAAGGTACCCGCCGGACCTCCCTGGGGAGAGCAATTTCACAAGTGGGGGGCCACTACAGAAAAGGCCCTGTTGTGTTGCCTCTTGTGGCTTGGATTCCAAGTTGCCCTTTGATCAAAAGGAAACTCCTGCTGACAGAAATGGGTGGGTGTGATTCTTACGCTGTTCCAAAAGATCTCCCCATACTTTTATTTGGGGGGGTTGCTGGGGGGCGCAAACCACCGCCTCCCTATCATCTGCAAAGATGCTCTGCAATCAGAGTTCTGTTCTCAGGATCTATTTATGTTTTTAAATCAGCTTTGTCCATAAGCCCACAAAAGTTACTCGCACAGACATTATTATTTTTAATTTTAAAAAACTCGCTTTTGAGGGTTTGTTAAGTGAGGAGGAAATTCAGAGTGTGGCTTTCCTCGCCTGCCAGCCGGCTCAACTCGCCAGCGTGCCAGTCTATTCATTTGCCTGTGGGCCATTTAAATTGTATCCCTCCAGCACCACTGGCCCCGTGGAAAATGGATTGAACATAAAGGATTAGAACATAAATGATGCAGAGGCTGGTGATGAATTAAAACTTTCTCCTGCTGCGTGAAATATCTCCATAATTTGCCACAGCAACACGTTGATTGTAAACGACTGGTTTCCATGTCAGACTACCATCTCACATAGAACTAGTAAGAAATAAAATATTTCACATTGCTTTTTTGGAATTAAGTAATTTGAAGGCGCCCATTCTATAGCTGGGAAACATGTTTCATATTAACTTCCATGTGGTTGGCATTGCTTAAACAATGCACTCTAGAGTCAGTTGTACGATATTTTTGTTTTGTTTTGGGAATTTATTTTAGCTTATACCCCCTTAAGTACCTTAGCTAATCAAGCAAACAGGCATCAGTGGTTTTAACGTTTGCTGTGTTTTCTGGCATGCAGAAAGATGTGTAGCAAATTGGTTTAATGGAAGACACTGCCCAACACTTCTAATTGAAGTTTTTAATGAGTGCCTTTGCCGTTAATGAGCCATCTCACTAATGAGCATGCTGCAGTGCCCTATAAATGACTTCCGGAAGCTTCTGTCTGCGTGTCTGTTAGTATCTTTTACTGGAGACGTGACAGATAATATTATTTTTTGTTAGTGTAAAAGAAATAGGGGAGGCATAAGGCATGAGATTTCTAATCTAAAACCTCGTATCCTATCATTAAGAAAGAATAATACTGACAGTGCAATCATATAATATCTACTTGGAGGAAGTCCCTGTGATTTGTAAGATTGCAGCCTTAAAATTCATCATATTTATAATAATTTTCTTTATAAATAGTAAGAAGGGAGCAGAAATTAAAATGATCCGTTTGGAGAAGCTGATGAATTTTTGTGGCTTCACACCATATTTCTTCTAATGTCTTTAATGGTGCTTATATTCATAATCTGCATGTGAATATTTTGGTTTGATGCTAACTGTCAAGCATATTTGAAGTCAAGTAATAATTTGCACTGAGAGTAAACTTTGTAGGTAGTTTTTTTATTTTTTCTGGTAAAAGAAATCTCTTTCTGTGTTCTTGTTTGCACATCGCATTAAACCATACCTAGTTCCAAACAAACCATGGTTTAATGGGAAAGAGTAGCGTGTTGTGGGTGACACAGCTCAGAGACAGTTTTCGTGGCGGTCCTTTCCTCCCAGCCGCTGTGCTGCAGACGTAACAAGCCAAAGGCTTGTAGTTTGTTTCCTCCCAATAAGCCATGAGTTGCAACCAAGGTTTATTCCGATCACACTTTGGAGGAAACAAAATGAGCAAGATACTACAGTGGTGCCTCGCAAGACGAAATTAATCTGTTCCGCGAGTCTCTTCGTCTTGCGGTTTTTTCGTCTTGCGAAGCACGGCTATTAGCGGCTTAGCGGCTATTAACGGCTTAGCGGCTTTAAGAAAAAGGAAACAAACTCGCAAGAACTCGCAAGACGTTTCGTCTTGCAAAGCAAGCCCATAGGGAAATTCGTCTTGCGGAACGACTCAAAAAACGGAAAACTCTTTTGTCTAGTGAGTTTTTCGTCTTGCGAGGCATTCGTCTTGCGGGGCACCACTATAGCTTGTTTTATTCATGCTGTGGCAGAAGTGGACGGAGATCGTTGCTATATTTTTTGAGCGACATGCTCCAGAACACAGTTCATACTAAACTATGCACGGTTTAAAAAACTTGATTTAATGTGACGTGAACTTGGCCAGTGCGTGGCTTAGCATTGCAGAACGATGCGCTCTGTGCTGCCTATTTTCTCTCAGCTGCAGTCTCGTTGTGACCCAAATTGTGGGAGTTGGGTGGAAGAGCCAGGCTTTGGGTAGGGAGAACTGCGCCCAAAGTCTCTTCCAACTACAGTCGTACCTTGGAAGTCGAACGGAATCCGTTCAGGAAGTCCGTTTGACTTCCAAAACGTTCGGAAACGAAAGCGCGGCTTCTGATTGGCTGCAGGAAGCTCCTGCAGCCAATCAGAAGCCCCGTCGGGCATTTGGCTTCCAAAAATAGTTCGCAAACCGGAACACTAACTTCCGGGTTTGTGGCATTCGGGAGCCAAAACGTCCGAGAACTAAGCTGTTTGAAGACCAAGGTACGACTGTATATGACTCTGATGGGACCAGGGCCGGATTTAGGTTTGATGAGGCCCTCAGCTCCTGAAGGTAACAGGGCCCTTTCTATGTCCAGTTGTCCTTTGTCAACAACAAATGGTCACTGATTTTTGTGTTGAATATATGCTATAATGGTAATTTATGGACCTCATGGGTATCTCAAGCCATTTGCCCATGTTGCCATGCAACCAGTCCATGCAAAATGTAGGCACCCTATATATAGAAAGGAGCAAACCAGGGATATTTGAGGGAGAAGGCTAGCAGGCGGGGCCCACGACTTACATCATAGGAGCCTACGCAACACAAAACACAGTTGCTGTAGTAGGTTTCATTTGTTTTTTATCTTATATTTTGGAAATTTACATCCAGTCTTTTTTTCCTTTAATTTTTTTGGGGGCCCCCCAAGAGAGTTTGGCCCTAAGCTAGAGCGTGTTTAGCTTATACGTAAACCCGACTCTGGGGTTGCGATGCTCATCTCGCTTTATTGGCCAAGGGAGCTGGCGTACAGCTTCCGGGTCATGTGGCCAGCATGACTAAGACGCTTCTGGCGAACCAGAGCAGTGCACAGAAACGCCGTTTACCTTCCTGCCAGAGCAGTACCTATTTATCTACTTGCACTTTGGCGTGCTTTCGAACTTCTAGGTTGGCAGGAGCAGGGACCGAGCAACAGGAGCTCACTCCGTCGCGGGGATTCGAACCACCGACCTTCTGATCGGCAAGTCCTAGGCTCTGTGGTTTAACCGACAGCGCCACCCGGTCAGGGGTCCCTTTACCTTTTTAAATCCGGCACCGGATTGGAGCACCTAGTTGGCTTGGATTTCTGTTCAAGTGACGGCCATGTAGCTTGCGACTTTGGACTTCCCGTGACTAAGTTTGCCGTTCCTGTCGCAAAGAGAGAAGCTTCCTTCCCCGCCTTAAACTTGACGTTTGTCCTTCACTTCCAGCCCATTGATGAGAGCAGTCAGATGAGTGATCTCCCAGTCAAGGTAACTCACACTGAAACAGGCAAAGTTCTCCTTGGACCCGAGGCTCCGAAAGCAAGTCAGTTGGATGCTTGGTTAGAAATGAACCCTGGGTAAGTAATTCTGCGTACCCCCAAACCCACCTTGCCTTGCCTTTAATTCTACCGCATTGCACTGCACTGCATAACCTTGATTGATTTCGTGCTGCCTTTCCGGGCAAAAACTTGCCCCAAAGCGGCTTGCCTCAAAATCATAGTATATCCTCTGCCTTTGAAATATTTTCAGATCTGTATTCTGTAAAGCTTTCTGATACACACATTTATTATTTACTCCTACTTGTTTCTTCCCCGCAGGTATGAAGTTGCACCCAGGTCAGACAGCGAAGAGAGTGGTTCTGAGTTTGAGGAAGATGTAAGTGACTGCTTCCTCTTGGTACATGTATTTATCCAAAATATTATTTAATGCAGGGGTGCCCAGATTTGATGAAGTGAACATGCGTGAGGGCTGACCAAAGCTTTATTTAGGATTGAAGTTGTTGAGCTTTTTTTACAATTCTACCCCAAAGTTGTTCAGCTTTTTCTAGGATTTTACCCCAGGACATATACTGCCACGGGGGCCAGATTAAATCGACCGGCAGGCCGGATTAGGCCCCCGAAACAGACTTTGGACATGCCTGATTTAATGTAATTTCCATTCTAGGGGCCAGAGAGTCAGATTAAGCATATAGGAAGCTCACTCTGACCATTAAAATACCGTATTTTTCGCTCTATAAGACGCACCAGACCACAGTTTTTGGAGGAGGAAAACAAGAAAAAAAGTATTCTGAATCTCAGAAGCCAGAACAGCAAGAGGGATCGCTGTGCAGTGAAAGCAGCAATCCCTCTTGCTGTTCTGGCTTCTGGGATAGCTGCGCAGCCTGCATTCGCTCCATAAGACGCACACACATTTCCCTTTACTTTTTAGCAGGGAAAAAGTGCGTCTTATAGAGCAAAAAATACTGTAATTATTGCTATAACACTGCCAGATAAATAAGGGGAAAGTAACCTCCTTAGAATAGATTTCAATGCTTTTTAGACCCTCCTCTCGCAGCTTGCACTGTTAACTGGTAATGAGCTATTTGTGTGGCTTTTCTTGTCTAAACAAGAAGCTTCAATATGATGGGAGGGAAATTGCAATGCTATAATCCAATTAATTAACAGAGAAGATAGATTAGATGATATACCTCTTTAGGCCATGAAGGAATGCAGATTTCATTTTGATTTCCAGTGACCGTGAATCGCTATAAACAGTGGGCTTTGTTTTTCGTGAAATTGCTCTCCAAGAAAGCAGATATAGGTTGTTAGACCTTAGCATAGTTATAGTATCCTGTCTGCTTGCATCAACGTTACCTGCATACAAGACAACTTAAATTTCTCTGGAAAGTGTTATCTTTTTAATCAGCCCCTCATTAAAATACAGTAATGCACCAGAGAGTGGGGAGAGAGAAATCTGAAATGCAGCTGTTGGTATATTTTGCCACTTTAGCAATCAAGCAGGGATTCAGTAATATGCAAAATGGTGTTTAAAAGCATTGTAAGTAGAGATTTGGAAAATGTGCGCAGTTGAAGAACAGCAGGAAAAACTGAATATGCTTTGATTTCTCTCTAGCCTTTAGAATGCGGCACTTTTAGGTAGGAAAAAGTAAAAGGGAGTCTCTTAAATAAATAGGGCCTGTTCTGCCAAGGTTGCCTCTTCCTTCTTTGGCTTGGCACCCAGAGCTCACCTAAGGGGTCCCTATCTGGTTCCTGCTGATTCCGGGAGCAGAGGTCCAGCCACCCAGCTTTGGAAATACAGTGGTATCTTGGTTGTCAAACTTAGTCCGTTCCAGAAGTCCATTCCAAAAGCAAAGCGTTCCAAAACCAAGGTGTGCTTTCCCATAGAAAGTAATGCAATGTGGATTAATCTGTTCCAGACTTTTAAAAACAACCCCTAAAACAGCAATTAAACATGATTTTTTTCTATCTAATGAGACCATTGATCCATAAAATGAAAGCAATAATCAAGGTAAGGTAAAGGTAAAGGGACCCCTGACCATTAGGTCCCTCATCTCGCTTTATTGGCCGAGGGAGCCAGCGTACAGCTTCTGGGTCATGTGGCCAGCATGACTAAGCCGCTTTTGGCGAACCAGAGCAGCACACGGAAATGCCGTTTACCTTCCCGCCGGAGTGGTACCTATTTATCTTCTTGCATTCTGACGTGCTTTCGAACTGCTAGGTTGGCAGGAGCAGGGACTGAGCAACGGGAGCTCACCCCGTCGCGGGGATTCGAACAGCCGACCTTCTGATCGGCAAGCCCTAGGCTCTGTGGTTTAACCCACAGCGCCACCCGCGTCCCAATAATCAAGGTACTGTACTATAAAGTAAATAAGACAGTATTGTAGATGAGAAAAATAAAAATTACTAGTTTTTTTCTTACCTGCCCTGTTGATAGTCATTGTTTGGATGGGGGGCTTTTATCCATTTCCTCAGTCATCAGTCGGTCAATCAGTAGCTGAACTGGGTTCTTCACAGTCACAAAAACCAATGAACCGAAAAAGCCTCAAAAACAAAAATGCAAAATAAGTAGCAAAAACTAAAGCGCCAAACTTAATCCATCCCAGAAGTCCGTTTGACTTCTGAAATGTTCAAAAACTGAGGCGTAGCTTCTGATTGATGCAGGAGCCCCAGAAACAGTCGCTGACAGGCACAATGGACTTTTGGCTTCCTAAAAACGTTTGAAAACCAGAACACTTACTTCTGGGTTTTCAGCGTTTGGGACCCAAGGTACCACTGTATTTGCATCAGGATGCTCTAAGGCAGCCTTTTGCCTTGACCACATAACTGCTTATGGTCAAAACTGAACCATGATAACCGTTGGGCAGCTAAATTGCTTACCGATGAATTACTTGCAGGGAAGGTACAGTAAAAAGGCAGAAATCAGATGAACAGTCCTTAGTATCTGAACACGCTGAGAGGTTCCTTTTTTAAAAAACAGTGGAAAACGTTGCCTTGTGGAACAAAGTATTCTGAATAATTTCTGATTTTGAAAATACTAAGCAGCGGTTCATATAAGAAGGCCCAGCGACATTTAAAGCTTCACTTCTTCTTAAATGATGGCCATCCTGCTATCACAGAACTCTAATGTGACGCACCATGAGGTGGAACTCTGAAACGGAGTTTGGGTATTGTAAAGGCAGGAAGAGTGGGGTGGGGGGGAGCAATGAAGACTGTAAATCTGGAAATACTTTACAAAATTGTAAAGCAAAATATCTATCAAAACCACGCTAAAACCTTATTCCTGTGACGGTGGGTAAACGTTAGCTGGGCTTTCTGTTGGGAAGGAGCCTTTGCGTTCAGTAAAACAAAAGCCAAGAGATGTGAAAATGGGGAAACTTTGCACTTGGAAGGTTCCAAGCGGCGGCAGAGTTTTTGTGCAAGTTTGACAGCTGGGCTGCCTGTTTTCTGCAGGAAGATGATGAGGATTCAAGTAGACAAGAAACAGACGAAAAGAGACACCTGGATCCAAACAGCGAAGACGTTCCAGAAAGAGACGCTAAGAAGATAATTGAGTGAGTCATTTGGGAAGCAAACCCTTTTGCGCACAGCTAGTTCTTCTTTCTTTCTTTTAATGCATTTTTATTGAATTTTACAATTTTATATTCCACACAATCATCACTATCGCAAAAAACATGTATAAATCCCAACTCCCTCCCCTGATTTTCCTCAACTTCCCCTTCTGGTTCTTTAAATATTTGTTTCTCCTGCCTGTTTTATTCTACCTTACCTTTGCAATCTTTTACCTAAATGTCATTGCATTCATTTTCCAGGTAGCTTTGCTGCAGTGGCGAAGCTAACTGGAAAATGAAGAGGCAAGGACAATAGCGACTTTAAAAAGGATGGGGAACTGTTTACGCTGTATTTACAGAAGTATTGTAAAGGAGTAGACTCACTAGGAGGGTTTAGTAAGCACTTCCAATTAAGAAAATGAACATGAAAGATAAGAGACAACAACTGGGAAAATAATAAAATGCAAGATATGATTTGGGGAAAATGGTACAAAAATGATAAGAGCGCAATAATATTTGGACACGGCTAGTTCTGCGTCCTTGTGCAAGAGCCAAAAAATCTTGAAGGAATTTTGCAGTGTAAATAAGGTGCTTCCCTTTCTCTCACTTTGCAGGACGGCCAAACAAGATGTGGACGATGAGTATAGCATGCACGAATACAGCGCAGGAGAGTCTCAGTCGTACTACACTGTGGCGCACGCGATAGCCGAGAGGGTGGAGAAGCAGTCTTCCCTCCTGATTAATGGCACATTGAAACATTACCAGGTATGCACCCCAGGGGGATATGATGATGATGATGATGATGATGATAAATTATTATTTATACCCCTCCCATCTGGCTGGGTTTCCCCAGCCACTCTGGGCAGCTTCCAACAGAATAGTAAAAACACAATAAAGCATTAAAAACTTCGCAAAACAGGGCTGCCTTCAGATGTCTTCTAAAAGTCAGATAGTTGTTTATTTCCTTGACATCTGATGGAAGGGCGTTCCACAGGGCGTCCTTGACATCTGATGGAAGGGCGTTTCATCACAATACACCAATATTGAATTGATTCTGCACTGTCTATTATTCCGAAAGAAGAGTCAGGATCATTGGTTGCCACCTGCAAGTTGGAGAATAGAGATTGTTCTAAAAGTAAATCAAGAATGTGTGACCCTGGAAATAGACATTCAAGACACATGGGGACAGTTAAGAGCCTGCAGTGTGTTGCAGTGCGAGCGGCATTCATCTCTAGCCCTGTGCCCAAAGCGTCCGTCAATAAAGGCTGTGGCGTACAGAGCTGCAGGGCATCATGCACAGGTTGTAATATCTGCGGCTTATTTTTCGTGAAAGCCGAGGCACGAGATCAAAACTTTGCTGTGCGCAGACCCTGGTTAATTGAGGCGATTCTCCTGCATTTCAGATCCAGGGCCTGGAATGGATGGTTTCTCTGTACAATAACAATCTGAATGGGATTTTGGCTGACGAAATGGGCCTCGGGAAGACCATACAAACCATTGCCCTCATCACTTACCTGATGGACCACAAACGGCTCAATGGTCCCTATCTCATCATCGTTCCCCTCTCGTAAGTAGATGAACTCCTCCTAATGATATTTTTCTACGCCGTGCAGATTGGCTCATTAACAACATGGACTTTATATATATATATATATATAAAAGCACGCGCTTAGCAGTTAGACTAAGCATGCAGGAGGCTGTGCTGAGGGGGGGTCTCTGGGCTCCCTCTCTGATTGTCTTCCCTTCTTCTCACATGTCATTGGGGACCAGATGGCTGATAAAAAGCATTTAGCATTATTGTGCTTTTTAGTCATTACAGCTTCTCCCTCCTGTGAGTCACAAGGGGGGAGCGAGAGAAATGCATGTGTTTCCTATTTTATGCGACATCCTTTTCCCTTCGTTTTTAAAGAATTTTATCACAGCTGCTAGATCTTTAAAGGGGGTGCTCTCAACTGGCACCCTTTGCGGCATTGCAGCACCCTTGGTTCATAATACAGTGGTACCTCCGGTTAAGTACTTAATTCGTTCCGGAGGTCCGTTCTTAACCTGAAACTGTTCTTAACCTGAAGCACCACTTTAGCTAATGGGGCCTCCTGCTGCTGCTGCTCTGCCGGAGCTTGATTTCTGTTCTTATCCTGAAGCAAAGTTCTGAAGCACTATTTCTGGGTTAGCGGAGTCTGTAACCTGAAGCGTATGTAACTTTAAGCGTATGTAACCCAAGGTACCACTGTAGTCTTCCTTTTCCTCCTTTTGGTGTCGGTACCTCCTAGCTGTGAATATTTTCACTCGGTGACTCACCAGCCACCTTTGCAGCCGCCCCAGGCTCTGTGTAACATTAGATTTGAAACAAACACAAAAAGAACATCTCAGGGCCCAGATCCCCAGGAGGGAATTCTATTTTTGGAAACATTGAACTTTGGGGGTGGAAAAACACCCATATTGGTCTTACTAAGGTAGTGGTTTTAGTGAAAGCCAGTCGGCTCCATTATAAAGCGATCACGCCACCGAGTCAGACCTACCTTGGCGCAGGTGTGTCTGGGCTTGAGGAGCATCTGATCACCTTTCTCCAAGGATGTCTGGGGGCTCTTCCTTCATACCCTTCAAAATCAAAAGTCTGTAATTGAAATAAACGACACCGTTGTCTTTGGTCCGGTTCCCTCGCTGCTTTAAGCCGCAGTTATGCAAAGCAGCGGTTGAAAGGTGAGCTTGCGGCGTCTGCTCCTCTTCTGCCGCCACGCTGCCAGGTGGACGTCAGGTGACGTCGGATGCCAAGCTCTCTCCACAAAAGGGGTGCCTGAGCTTTTTTCAAAGAGGGCCGGATTTGATGAAGTGAACATGCGACCAGCATTTTGACCTTTTTAAAGGATTGAGGAAGTTGAGCTTTTTTTACGATTTTACCCAAAGTTTATCAAGCTTTTGAAGTTGTTGAGCTTGTTTTAGGATTGACGTTGTTGAGCTGGTTTTACAATTTTACTCCAAAGTTGTTGGGCTTTTTTTAGGATTGAAGTTGTTGGGCTTTTTTTTTTTTTTTTTTTTTTTTGAGATTTTACCCCAGGAAATAAACTGCCACAGGGGCTGGATTAAACCGACTGGCGGGCCGTATTAGGCCCCTGAAATGGACTTTGGACATGTCTGCTTCAATCGTACGATGATGAGCTGTAATGCCAGCTGCTTCTTGGAATACAGTGGTACCTCGGGTTAAGTACTTAATTCGTTCCGGAGGTCCGTACTTAATCTGAAACTGTTCTTAACCTGAAGCACCACTTTAGCTAATGGGGCCTCCTGCTGCTGCCGCGCCGCCGGAGCACGATTTCTGTTCTCATCCTGAAGCAAAGTTCTTAACCTGAAACACTATTTCTGGGTTAGCGGAGTCTGTAACCTGAAGCGTATGTAACCTGAAGCATATGTAACCTGAGGTACCACTGTATACCCCCTGCGCTTTTTTGGAGAGAGCAAACGATGAGGCTTGGTTTGGGCAGGACACTAAGCCAAGCTTTGCTCCCAACAGCTCACCAGGAGCAAAGCAGACACCGTTTTAGCTCCAGGGACTAGTAGGCTGAGCATTTGTATAGAATATATCATAGGATCATAGGAACATAGAGTTGGAAGGGACCCTGAGGATCATCTAGTCCAACCCCCTGCAATGCAGGAATATACAGCTGTCCCATATGGGGATCAAACCTGCAACCTTGGTGTTATCAGCACCATGCTCTAACCAACTGAGCTATCCAGGCTCTGTCATTCATTCCCGTTTAAACCATAGTTAAGCTTCACAGCGGCTTGCAGCCCAGTCAGCAACCTCATTGCAGCATCAGCATCTGAACTTTTGAAAAAATTCACCATTTCAGCATATTCCATCAGTTTTCCTTGCCCTTCTTCTTCATCACTTTTCCATCCTTGGGCCAGCAAAATCCTAGCCGCAGTTGTAGCGTACATGAAGAGTTTATTCATCTCTTTTGGCAAGTCTTGACCTGAGCACAGTGGTAGAATTCTCGCCTGCCACAGTCCCCTATTAACGTTTCCCCAAACTTTCACTTGCAAACTGAGAGGTTGGAAACCTGCTTGAAGGAAAACGAAACGAGCATCTGCCCAAATGTGCATTTGTCCCTTTTCGTTGTACCTTCAGATCAGTTAGCGAGGAGCAATAAACGCACAACAGGATTTCCATTTTCAGGGGAAATCTTGTGTCTTCAGAGGAGGACTGGGAAGCAAAGACCTCTAAGTGCAAAGAAATAAATCACAGGGTTTGTAATTACAAGCCTGCTGCACTGTCTTTCTGCAAACAGGTGCAGATTCTGCAAATCCCCTCCTCTTCAGCAAAGCACTAAAATATATTCAGGCAGTACATTGGGCTCAAATTGGGCAAGTGTCTGCATGCATGTGAGAAAGGAGTCCCGAGCCGCAACCCAGGCAGCTTTTCCTCTTCTCTTGGGTGGTGTCTTTTTGTAACACTGTTTTTATTCTTTCTTATCTTTAAACTGCTGTATTGAGATATCTGTTTGTTTACATATGGCCAGCGACAATTACATGTGGTAAAATTAAAAATAAATCAACAATAAAAACACTCGGGTAAACGTTTTTGAATGCATTAACAAAGTTGTGCCAAAGGGTGTATGCCAAAAATTATTACACTTATCCCACATATGAAATGATGTATAGTGACATGTTTTGCTTAGATTGGGGACCAAAAGTAAAAGGTATTTTGTATCCATAGCAATTAGAATTTTTAGGAATTTTTGAGGAAGGAAAGAGGGAGGGAAGGTTAAAAAATTATGATACGTACTTCATGCACGCCAGACGGCTGTAAACTATGGCTACTGTTCTACTGTTCTACTGTTCTGTTTCTTTTGTTTCTTTTGGCCTCTTTAAATTTTGTGTCCTTTTCCCCCAATAATGCTGTTTGCCAGATTGCATTATACCATGGGGAGGCAAACTAAAGTCTGAGGCCTGGATCCGGCCCAATCGCCTTCTCAATCCGGCCTGCGGACAGTCCGGGAATCAGCGTGTTTTTACATGAGTAGAATGTGCCCTTTTATTTAAACTGAATCTCTGGGTTCTTTGTGGGGCATAGGAATTCGTTCACCCCCCCCCAAAAAAAATATAGTCCGGCCCCCCACAAGGTCTGAGGGACAGTGGACCAGCCCTCTGCTGAAAAAGTTTCCTGACCCTTGCATTATACCATTGGTCCACAGTTAATAATTGTAATGATTTCCATGTCCTGGCAATAGTTGTCTTTGCGGCGGTTAATAGGTTTGTTAGGAGTTACCTGTTTCCAATTTTCAGCATATCATGACTATGTTGTCAGGAGCCGTCCTACTCTCGAGTAGGTAAGCAGGGTCCGTTCCGGGGACTGCCTGCTCCTGGGAGCCTTTTCTGAGATGACGAGAAAAGCTTCTGCTCTCCTTTGGTCTTGCACCTTGAAAATCAAAAACTAGACTGTAGACTTCATTATATCTTTTATTGTAAGACTGCAGAGTTCTAAGTCAATTTATAGAACCATCGGTTTTGAGATGCTTTGTGTTCTTAATCTTTTACACAGGACTTTATCCAACTGGACTTACGAGTTTGACAAATGGGCTCCTTCTGTCGTGAAAATCTCCTACAAGGTTTGGATGTCCTTTATATGCAAATATAAAGTGGGCAGTATAAACACATAACCGCCCCCCCCCAAACTATTTAGTTGTGTGGTTTTTCCGTGCACTGAAAACAGCTCACTGTATTTTACCGTGCATTAGACACCCCCTATTTTGGGGGACTAAATTTAAAGAAAATGAGAGGAAATGGCCCAAAGTTGTTGAGCTTTCTAAAGGCGGGAAATGCTCCCTAGAGCACGGACCGCCAACCAACTTCCCCCTATGCTGCTGCGGGAAACCCTCGCTAGAGCACGCATCTCCCACAGCAGCATGGGGGGGGGGAGTTGTGTGCCCCCCCAACCAGCTGGCTGGCTGTGCACAGCTCCCCCCCCCCAAAAGCCACTATCCGTGATTAGGACGACCACAGTTTTTTCACATGATTTTTGAGCCAAAAACCCCCTCGTCTAATACACGGGAAAATACGGTAATCTGTACACTGGATCCAGGCTTGTTGCCATCAGCTGCCGGCCCCCTTGGGCACACGATGGCGCAGGGCATGCGCAGGGAGCCGAACCGCTTCCTGGGATCCCAGAAGGCGTTTCTCATTGGCTGCTGAAGCGCCGCGGTGATCCCAGCAGGCGGGGGAGGGGCTCAGCCTCGACCCAGACCAAACTTCACCTCTCTGGGTCACGCATGCCCGGCAGAGGCCTCCCCTCCCCAGTTTGGAGCCCATTGTGCTTCTGCAAAGTCCCTCCCCAAATATACTCCTCCTATGGATGCATTTAGTTCAGTGCCAGATTTACGTATGAACTAAACAAGCTATAGCTTGGGGCCCCACTCTCTTGGGGGGGGGGCAAAAAATGTAGAGGGGAAAAACTCTGGATACTTCTTCTTAATTGTATTTCAGTTTAACAATCACTTTGATAAAATACATATTTTGCTATGTGCAAATGGCTTGAGATACCTATGAGGTCCATAAATGACCATATAGCATATATTCAACACAAAAAAACAGTGACCATTTGTTGTTGACCAAGGACAGCTGGACATAGAAAGGGCCCCATTACCTTCAGGAGCCGAGGGCCTCATCAAACCTCAATCCAGCCCTGGTTCAGTTGCTGGTTAAAAGGGTCCCGAAATTATTTTGGGCTCTGCATAGTGGGCCTCCTTGTGTTGAGGTTTTGCCTTCCTCGTGGCATCAAGTCTTGGCTCAGTTCTTGTTGTCATCATAACTTTGGGCAAAGGTCAGCATCAATAACCGTCTGTAGAGTTTTGGGTGGGGCTGCCCCAAAGGCCATGGCCCCTGCTTGGGGGGTGGGGGTGCTGAGTCTGACCATCATCCCCCCTGGGGCTGGGCCTTCTCGGGGGGGGGGTAACCTGGGGTGGATCTCGGGTGCTTTGTGACGCCCTTGCGGCTCACCTGGTTGCAGGATGGCGGCAGGAGAATAAGCCTGCCTTGACCCGTGATCCTTGCCCCGTGTCGCGCCATCTCCTCTCATGGCCGTGACCAAGAGACGATGAAGTTGTTCCCAATCTATCTCTGGTATGCTATTGGCTCCTGGACACTCCCCTCATACTCATTCAGTGCAATTTATAACAAGTCCCAGTTACTTTTGGATATTGAAATGCAGCAGGAAATCGTTAATGATCGTAAGCGTTTTGGCTGGAGCAAGACAGAGGATAAATTCTGTATGGTTGTACGTTCTAAAATAATTGTTGTAAATCATAGAATTGTAGAGTTGAGGGGACCCTGAAGATCATCTCGCCCAGCCCCAGCCCCCAACACAGGAATACGCAGCTGCCTCATACGGGGGTCGAACCAGCAGCCTTGACCTTGTCAGCACCACGCTCTAACCAACTGAGCTATCCATAGAATCATAGAGTTGGAAGAGACCACAAGGGCCATCGAGTCCAACCCCCTGCCAAGCAGGAAACACCATCAGAGCACTCCTGACATATGGTTGTGAAGCCTCTGCTTAAAGACCTCCAAAGAAGGAGACTCCACCACAATCCTTGGCAGCAAATTCCACTGTCGAACAGCTCTTACTGTCAGGAAGTTCTTCCTAATGTTTAGGTAGAATCTTCTTTCTTGTAGTTTGGATCCATTGCTCCGTGTCCGCTTCTTTGGAGCAGCAGAAAACAACCTTTCTCCCTCCTCTACGTGACATCCTTTTATATATTTGAACATGGCTATCATATCACCCCTTAGCCTCCTCTTCTCCAGGCTAGACATGCCCAGCTCCCTTAGCCGTTCCTCATAAGGCATCGTTTCCAGGCCTTTGACCATTTTGGTTGCCCTCCTCTGGACACGTTCCAGTTTGTCAGTGTCCTTCTTGAACTGTGGTGCCCAGAACTGGACACAGTACTCCAGGTGAGGTCTGACCAGAGCAGAATACAGTGGCACTATTACTTCCCTTGATCTAGATGCTATACTCCAGGAGTATAATACAGTAGAACCTCAGCTTATGTTACCCTCAAGTAACATAAACTTTGGGTTCCGAAAGCAGCAAACCCGGAAGTATTTTTCCGGGTTTTGCCGCATGTGCAGAAGCGCTCTATCGTGCCATGCGCAGAACAGGCACCTCTGGCTGCGGAAACCTCGAGATCCGATCGGAGCTCCGGAACAGAAGCCGTCCGCAACCAGAGGTTACCACTGTAGGTGAGCATTCATGTCATGGCTTTTTGGGGAGATTCCAGGTGGTTTACCAATACTGAATTAGTTCCCTGATGGACTTATTCAGCCCCTGATATTCTTAGGAAGGCGCTTGTAAACAATACGGACCTTCAGCCTAACTTGCAACAGCAATAAGACCTATTATCTGAGTGGAGTTTTCTGTCCGGGAGCCATTGTCAGTGGCAAAGTAATTACAATTTACTTTTTCTCCAGTTTGTTCTGGAGAATTTGCTCATTGCAACAGGACCCTTGCAATTTGTTTTGCATTTCTGTACCCTCGTTTCAGAGGAAGCTTTTCTTTTCTCTTTCCAGGGCACACCTGCGATGCGCCGATCCCTCGTCCCTCAACTCCGTAGCGGGAAATTTAATGTTCTTTTGACGACTTACGAGTACATAATAAAGGACAAGCACATTCTTGCTAAGGTAAGGCTGCGTTTCTGGCTCCTCTTGGGGACGTGGTCTCTTGCCCTCGCCCCAAACAGCCAGGATTGGACCCGGCAAAGAGACTCCTGGCTCTGCACCCGCCATCGCTGTTGTCTTTAAAAGGCAGTTCTGCGTTTCTCTGCCTGAATGGAGGCGTTGGGCTTTTCTTCCAGCCCCTTCACCGTCTCCTCCCCTGCTGCGCCACTTTCAGGGCTGGGGACGAGAGAATGGCTTTGCTGCCTGTGGATCTCGTCAATGCCTCCCCGCCATCGCTCCTCGCAGGAGCATCGCCATCCTCCCAGCGA
Source organism: Podarcis erhardii (assembly GCF_964252035.2). Classification (NCBI taxonomy): domain Eukaryota; kingdom Metazoa; phylum Chordata; class Lepidosauria; order Squamata; family Lacertidae; genus Podarcis; species Podarcis erhardii. The sequence goes on along the minus strand of NC_138515.1, from coordinate 11,590,436 downwards.
CATTTATTGTGGGGTCCTGCTATTCCATTTTGATCCACTGCTCTTCTCTCGCTCTTTGTTTTCCGAGCAGAGACAAACACGGCCAGCAAAAGGACTCCGGCTGTGTAGCCGCTTTCTGGATGTGGGGAGATAATAAGGGGCCAGAATGAAAGCTGCTATCTTCATTTTCATTTGTGCATTTAGACCCGATAGCTCAAAATCACCGCTTTTGATCTGAGTGTCTCCTGAATAGTTAATAGACTCTGAAAAGTGGGAGCTAATCTTTGGGAACCATGGTTTCTGCGGAAGTGGAGGCATTTAAGTAACGGAGCTCCAATTGTCATACATCAGAGCCTGTGAATTTCTTAATGAGCTTTCATGTGCTTGCCATAGTCACCTTTTCAACGGTAGTTTTCTGACCATCTCCCCCCTGGCCTAATATTCAACTGAGAACACGCATTCCTGGGCACAAGCACCTTCTTAAAGGCTTTTTGAGGCTAGCTTATTTAATCTTTGCAAAGATTTCCATCCTTTTCATTTTTTAAAAAAGCATACCTTAAACTTCTTTTCTGTGGTTTGAATCCAGCTTTCGCCCAATTCCTCCCTCTCCTTTCAAATCCCTCCATGGCTCTTTGAAACATCTCCTGACGGGGACATAATTTTGGTTGCAAAGTGGCCCTCCTAAAACCAGAATTTGGAGCGCTTGGTTTCATTATTGCCTCGGAGAAACTGCCGACAGGCTCTGCACCAAGCACACAGCCCCAGATTCACGGCTGGCCAGTTAGAGTTTCTTTCTGGGCCACAGAACCAGCATGCATTTGTAATTGCCTGTGGGGTGACAAGCCCATTCTCTTTATCAGCTTGGCTATCAGGCTCATATGGTGGTAGGTGACTTGGCGCAGCTGCAGTTGGGCAGATTGGGGTCTCATCTGACTTGGAAACTCTCTCTGACTATAGCGAGAGGTTTTCCTAGAATGGTAGAGTTGGAAGAGGGACCCCAAGGATCATCTAGTCCAACCCCTTGCAATGCAGGAATCTCAGCTCAATAGAAAACAGCGCTCCCATCCTTAGACGGCAACCCTGCACCCTCTTGCTTCAGAGCAATCCCCATTAAATTCTCTGGGGCTTTCTTCCGAATGGACGAGTGTAGGAGACAACTGTTCTTAGTTAAGAGGAGAAAGTTTTGTCTCCCAAGTTAGATTAAAAAGAATTGGACAGCATAAATATTTTCCCCCCTACAAAATGAGAGAGGTATCAGGACATAATAGAATGGGGGGGGGGGGACATTTTCTCAGTTCAAAGAAAAGGCAGATATGGTATGCTTGCAGGAGGCACGCTAAAGAGGGCAGAATAATTTACTTAAAACTTGAATATAGTCACACCTTGGATCTCGGGACACCTTGGCTCCTGAACGATTGAAACCCGGAAGTGACTGTTTTGGTTTCCGAAGGTCTTTTGGGAAGCCGAACGTCCGACGGGGCTTCTGATTGGCTGCAGGACCTTCCTGCAGCCAATTGGAAGCCACGCTTTGGTTTCTGAACCTTTTGGAAGTCGAACGGACTTCTGGAATGGATTCTGTTCAACATCCAATCTATAACTGTACAGTGGTACCTTGGGTTACAAACGCTTCAGGTTACAGACTCTGCTAACCCAGAAATAGTACCTCTGGTTAAGAACTTTGCTTCAGGATGAGAACAGAAATCGGGCTCCGGTGGCGCAGCGGCAGCAGGAGGCCCCATTAGCTAAAGTGGTGCTTCAGGTTAAGAACAATTTCAGGATAAGAACAGACCTCCGGAACGAATTAAGTACTTAACCCAAGATACCACTGTACTTTGAATAGAGCGGGGGGGGGGGGACAGGGCTGTCTTAAGCATATGTGGCGCCAGGGTGCAAAGATCCACCTGGCGCCCCCCGCCCCTCCCCAGGTTGCCTAGTCCCAGGCGTGCAGGAGGGCAGAGCCAGCCGGCCACCTCAGCGTCTCGCTGGCTCAGTCTCCCCCGAACTTGCAGCGCAGAGCTGCCTGCTGCGGCACTCCGACCAATGGGCTTCCCCGGACTCTGGGCCTGGCGTCCCTGAGAGCCCGGCGCCCAGGTGCCCCGTGCCCCTAGCGCCTATGGGTAAGATGGCCCTGAGGGGGGAGCAAGTTTGGCCCACAGGCCCCACGAAGCCCCTCCACTGCCAGGCCATTTTGGGGGGAGCCACACCGACCCGGCTCCTGACACGGTTGCATTTTGGGTGTTCTGGTCCTGCTGAATCTTTTGGTTTTTTATTTTTAAGCTGAAGGCCCGCAACTGTTTTAGGATTTGCACGTGTAGAACTAGGGGAAGAAAGTTTTGTCGTCTTAAATTTAAAGATTATTTACAGAAATATTGTAAAATTAATGAATGTTAGAAAAACGATGGAATGAAGTTATATGGCTTTAGCAGGAATGTAGTAAGGAATTAGGTACAGATAGATTGTTAATGTTTTAAAGGGAAAAAACAAGGCTAGAATATGTTAAGATAAATTACAGGACAGAAAATAGAGGAAGATGGAAAGGAATTGCTGAAACAGTTAATTGAAGTGGAATACCAAAAGGGAGGTGTGAGGAGGTCGCCGACACAAGTGAATGAAAGATAAGATATTGCAATTACTGGATGGTTTTTTAAAATTGTTTTTGTTTTGTTTAGTTGATTTAATGTTTTAGGGTTTGTGTTGTGAGGTGTTTGTTTTTGTTTTTTGTATTGTATTGTATTGTTTAATTCTTTTTTCTTTACTCTTTTGTAATCTTTAAATTGCTAATAAATATCATTTAAAAAAAAGAGAGAAAGTTTTGTCGTCTTGTCTTTTCATAGATTCGGTGGAAGTATATGATTGTCGACGAAGGCCATCGCATGAAGAACCACCACTGCAAGCTCACTCAGGTGCTGAACACGCACTACGTCGCCCCCAGAAGAATCCTCCTGACGGGGACGCCCTTGCAGAACAAACTGCCAGAGCTTTGGGCTCTGCTGAATTTCCTCCTCCCCACCATTTTCAAGAGTTGCAGCACCTTTGAGCAGTGGTTCAACGCCCCTTTTGCCATGACCGGAGAAAGGGTATGATGATGATGAGTATAATTATAATTACAATAATAATTTATTTTTATTCCCCGCCCACCTGGCTGGGTTTCCCCAGCCACCCTGGGCAGCTCCCAACAGAGTATTAAAAACACGATAAAAGATCAAACATTAAAAGCTTCCCTAAACGGGGCTGCTTATGGGATGTTGCTCGCTTGTTTGTATCACGCTGTGGGATGCGGGTGGCGCTGTGGTCTAAATCACAGAGCCTAGGACTTGCCGATCAGAAGGTTGGTGGTTCATATCCCCGTAACAGGGTGAGCTCCCGTTGTTTGGTCCCTGCTCCTGCCAACCTAGCAGTTTGAAAGCACATCAAAGTGCAAGTAGATAAATAGGGCGGGAAGGTAAACGGCATTTTCTGTGCGCTGCTCTGGTTCGCCAGAAGCGGCTTAGTCATGCTGGCCACATGACCCGGAAGCTGTACGCTGGCTCCCTCGGCCAGTAAAGCGAGATGAGCACCGCAACCCCAGAGTTGGCCACGACTGGACCTAATGGTCAGGGGTGCCTTTACCTTTAACTTATATTTTTCAAGCATACTTTCCATGTTAGCATAATGATTCTAGCCTCTTTAAATTACGTTGTTTTTTTAAAAAAAAAACCCCTCTAAATAAATTCTTCGGATTCTCAGTTTGCTAAACCATAAAGATACGTGCTACAGATCAAACAGTGCAATTTTGGTTCTTCTTCTTTTTTTAAAACCCATACATGTTATTTTTTCATTGTGCTCTTTCCTGCAGGTGGATTTAAACGAGGAAGAGACTATTCTGATCATCCGGCGCCTCCACAAAGTTCTCCGCCCTTTCTTGTTACGGAGGCTGAAGAAAGAGGTCGAATCTCAGCTGCCAGAAAAGGTTTGTGGAAGAAGGAAGACCTTCTGAAGTTTTCTAATGTTCTGTATTATATCCAAAATTCACAAAATGAGCAGCAAAAACATACTGTATTTTTTGCTCTATAGGATGCACCGGACCATAGGATGCACCTTGTTTTAGCGGGGGATAACAAGAAAAAAAAAATTCTCCCCCTCTCTGCTCAGTGCCCCTTCAGCAAAGCGGCAGGAGAAATGGAGCCCCTTCCATTTCTCCTCCCGCTTGGCTGGTGGGGCACTGCGCAGCTCTCCCTCTCTGCTGAAGCCAGGAGAGTCTTGCTTCAGCGAAAGGAACCCGAAGCCTGCGGAGCGCAGCGGGAACCCGCACTGCGCTCTAAGGCTTCAGGGGGCTATCCCTGAAGCCTGGAGAGCGAAAGCAACGCGAAGCCTCCATAGCGCGGAAGGAGCTCTCCCTCTGTGCTTCGGAGGCCTCACGTTGCTATCGCTGAAGCCAGGGAGCCTGCATTCGCTCCATAGGATGCACACACATTTCCCCTTAATTTTTGGCGTCTTATAGAGCGAAAAATACAGTATCTCTGAAGACAAAGACTAATTGAGCTTGGTTGACTATGAATCTTGCCTTGTTTCCCCCTTCTGTGTTGTGAGCACAGAGAATATCGGGGCAGAAAAATGAGATTTTAGACACAATAAGTTCTGCATTGCCCAGTGTTCAGTAGTCATGGAATCTGTATCTACAGAATCACCTTTTCCTAAAATCACAACAATTTCTATTGGTCTCCATTGCTGTCTTTTGCTGTGTGCTCCCTTTGCACCTTTGCCTATTCTGTAACTCGCTTCATTAATAACATAGAATAAGCCTACTTTTCACAGATTGCACCCAAGGCAAAACAACCTTCTGATCTCCCTAGGGCATCATCTAATGCAGTGTTTCCCAACCTTGGGCCTCCAGCTGTTTTTGAACTACAATTCCCATCATCCCTGACCACTGGTCTTGCTAGCTAGGGATGATGGGAGTTGTAGGCCAAAAACATCTGGAGGCCCAAGGTTGGGAAACACTGATCTAATGCTTTCACAACTCAGATTTCCCCCCAATGTCAAGACTTGTGAGATCGGCAGTGAAGAGGCTTCAGGCTTGTGGAATCTGCTGTGACCCTGACTTTAAACAACTGGAAATAGGTTCAAAAGAAATGCATCTGGAACTTTAGAATTCTTAAGTCAGGAGCCCACAGTCCCACAGAAAAACCCATTCCCAGTTGCCTCCTCTCTGCAGACTTCCTTTATTTCAGTGGTATAATTTAAGGGGGAAGTCATTTGGTTGTTGGCGTTGTTATGGGGTTAGGAGTCCTTGCTGATCTCCTGCAAATCACCCAGAAAATCTATATTTTGCCCACCCCTGCCTTAAAGCAGATCTGGGCAGAAGAATGCAGAAATGGATCTGCCGTTCAGTCGCTTGGCGATTTGCAGTGTACCTGCAAGGATTTCTGATGATGTAGTTGTTTAACGATAGCAGCAACATGAGACATTACTCTGAATTTTTGAGAGTGACACGTTATTTGCTCCTCTCAGGTGGAATATGTGATCAAGTGCGACATGTCGGCTCTCCAGAAGATCTTGTACCGCCACATGCAAGCCAAAGGGATCCTCCTCACAGACGGCTCTGAGAAGGACAAGAAGGTGAGCAGATTACAAGAGAGATCCACTCTCTTTTCCAGAGCAGCCCTATCCTGATCAGCTGTGTGACCCGAAGAAGTCAATGGGAAGCCTTTGGGGGTCCTCCCCACCCCTGGCCAGTCAGGGCTTGGGAGAGGGGGGGGGTGATTTGTACATTTTCCTGCATCGTGATCTTTGCATAGCACACACACACGCATCACAATTTGTGATATATTGCCAGGTCAAGAATTACAAATCCGACACAGTGGAACCTCGATTGTCAGATGTAATCTGTTCCGGAAGACCGTTCGACTTCCAAAAAGTTCAGCAACCGAGGCGCAGTTGTCCATTGGCAAATTCCTTTTTGAAAAAATGGAGAAACGCACCGCAGAAGCCGTTCGACTTCCAAGACACGTTCAAAAACGGAAGCATTCCCTTCCGGGTTGTCAGCGTTCGGGTTCCAAATTGTTTGGCTTCCGAAGCGTTCGACAGCCGAGGTTCCACTGTATCACAGTATGGACTTCAGACTGGTTTTGGATCATATATCAAGATATCGCCCAGCCCTAGCCAGTAGAAAGCCCCGAAATGCAGGACATGGCAGAATGGGATGCTGGGAAATTTGGATCCGGTAGATCTGATGTGTGGAGCCCTTAGCCAGCCAGCCTGGGGCTAATGTAGCTTTCTTTTTTTAAAATGCTTTCCTATCCTGGCTGGGGCAAGCCAGCAGGACTCACTATGTTCCACGTAGGATCAGTCTGGATAGCTGGCCTTGGTGAAGATTTGACATTTTCATCCCCAAAAAGTTTTTGATTTTGAGTTTTACTGAAATGAGGCTGCATTTTAATGTTGTGTTTTAGTCTTGTTTTAAGTTTTATTTTGATCAATTGTTTTTATACCTGGTGTTAGCTGCCCTGAGCCCGGTCTTGGGTGGGTGGGGTATAAATAAATAATTTATTTATTAATATTATGATGTTCCTGTGCCTCAGTGCCTCCTAGTCACAGTTTGGACTTCTCCTGGCAGATTTCATTATATCCCAGGAGCAGGTTCTCATGAATAGCTGGAACATTGGAGTGCTTTGAAATCCCTCCAGCTCATGTTAACTAATATGAAATAGGAGTCTGGGATATTTAGGAGTAAGGTGGCCTAAAGTGCCAGAGGCCTAAAGTGTGTCTCCTGTGTTGTATGGTCTGCCAAGTTTTGTGGGATCTTCCCCCATTTCCACTGGACTTTGTGACGTCTCATCTGTTCCTTCCTCAGGGAAAAGGAGGCGCCAAGACTCTAATGAACACCATCATGCAATTAAGAAAGATCTGCAATCACCCCTATATGTTTCAGCACATTGAGGTGAGTCAGTGTTGCTTCTTTGTTATCTCAGGGGTTAATGGGATAGAGGAGATGTGGACTTTGTTCTTTCTGGTCTTAAATTATTCTGTGTAGGGCAGAGCCAAAGGGGGAAGCCCCCAGGGTGTGCAAAAACAGCCTCTTTAGGGAACTTTAGGGGGGTGGGAAGAAATCTGTTTTTAAAAAACCAAAATGCCAGCAATAAAAGGAGGTGAAAGTGTTTATCCCTCATATGAGGAGGAATTTTTCAGGCCCAGACACTGATCTTATGTTTCCTCACAGAGTAGTATTTCTCCCATTGGAATGTAATCCCCCCCCCAACAGGGGTTGGCAAGGTTTACCTCACCTTGGCCGGATTACTCTGGTGGAGATCCCTCCGTAGGCCGGATCGCATGCACGCCCCCACGATTTCTAGCACCCGCGTCTGCACAGACGCGATTTCTGGCCCCTGCGCCTGTGCAGGTGCGATTTCCAGAGCCACGGAAGCAAGTCCCTGCGCTGCGCTGCACCGGTTTAGCGCAGCATGCGGGGACTCGCTGAGCGGGCAGCTCGGTTCGTGGATGGCTTGTGGGCCGGTTAAACTACCCTGTGGGCCGCTTTTGACCCACGGGCCTTAGGTTGCTGACCCCTGCTCTACAACCTTGCAGCGAGGTCTACTCAGAACAAGTCTCACTGATGATCCAACATGCATTGGAACCATGAAACAATGCGCAAAGCTTGTTTTTGAGGATTGTCTAAGGAATCTTTTGCCTGTAACTGCATTTGTGGATCTTTCCCATAACCTAGAGTCATGTGCCACCCCGAATGATACAAAATATATTTCATCTCCTTCTAGCTTTATTGTTTTTAAAAGGTTCATTTTTATACACCATTTGGAAAGGAATATTTAGGCAAGATTTAATCTTATTAGCGTGCTATTCTTTTATGTAAGGCATATACGTATTGGTACATACTGAAATTTTTCATACTTTATTAAGATGACATGCTGTGTGACAATATAAGCTTTTTATTGGCTTTTATTTACCAATCCATCCATTTCAATAAGTTGCAAGTAGCTTGCCAGTTGATTGACATCAGAGAAGTATGTTTATTACAATGTGGTCTATGCACTAATAAGAGAATTACCATTTTTAAAATCGGTTATTTTAACTAGCACCACCAACCTAGGTTTATGAGTTTAGAAAGAGTTATGTTGGGTGTGGTTTAATCTAGTCATGTTAAGTAATTTGCTGTTCTCCGTTTGCAGGAATCCTTTGCTGAACATTTGGGCTATTCAAATGGTGTCATCAATGGGTAACTATTATTTTTTACTTCCTAGAACTTGTCATCACAGAATCTTTCAGAGTTTAAGTGTTTAGATAGTTGCTTGGCTTTAGGTTGGAGCTTTTCTCTTTCTGGGGTTTTTGTAGGTTTTGGGGAAGTAATCCCTGTGCACCCTAATATCTGAGAAGAAACCACACATAGTTCGTTTTCTGCAGTCCATACCAAACGTTCTGCTTAACAGCCTATAGGCAAGAAGTAGGATGTGCATAGAAATCGACATGCCATCGGTGCTGCTAATTGCATGTGCAAATGTCGCCTTGTTAAATATTTATTATCCAGCCTTTTCTCTTCACAGAGCTGAGCTTTATCGGGCTTCGGGGAAGTTTGAGCTGCTCGATCGAATTCTGCCAAAGCTGCGAGCCACCAACCACCGCGTCCTCCTCTTCTGTCAAATGACGTCCCTCATGACCATCATGGAAGACTATTTTGCTTTTCGGAATTTTGCTTACCTGCGACTTGACGGTAATGTTCCAAAGGGAAACGAGCTTGGGAAATAAATGAGGGGCGTCTTGTGATCTTGGAGCCAGGGGCTCCCGCTCTCAAACCCCTGTTTCTCCCCACCTCCAGGGCACTGAGAAGGTGTTCCCTTCCTTCACATCAGTAGCAGTGCCAGCTGCCAGCCAGAAAGTTCCTTGTTTATATCTCGCCTCAGCCACAGTGTGGTTAAGACAAGCCGCTCTTGCAGCTCCCTTGCCTATAGGATGGGGAGAAATTCACTGACTTACTTGAAATGCAACTCTGAGTCAAGGCATTTTCAAGCCCTTCCAGTACTGACTCCAGTCCTTTGCAGTCTTTGTCCAAGGTGGACAAAGCTCTCACCTTCAACTTTTTAGCTCTCCTCTTGGACCTTTTCCTCTTTTGTGCAGTGGTACCTCTAGTTACAAACTTAATTCATTCCGGAGGTCTGTTCTTAACCTGAAACTGTTGCGTTCTTTTGCTAATGGGACCTCTTGCTGCCACTGCACCGCCGGCACACGATTTCCATTCTCATCCTGGGGCAAAGTTCTCAACTCGAAAAATTGACTGAAGGGTTGCTAAAAAATTGCAAAACAAGGATGCAGTGAAGGGGAGGTATGGGGAAGTCACATTTTATTTATTTCTCTGTGTTTTTTCTTTTCTTTTCTTGTTTTCTGTTTTCTGTTTTGGAAATTAATAAAAATTATTTTAAAAAAAAAAACAAAGTTCTCAACTCGAGGTAACTTCCAGGTTAGCGGAGTTTGTGACCTGAGGCGTTTGTAACCCGAGGTACCACTGTATTTGCTCTGTTTTTTCTTTATTGTTTTACATTAAGATCGTACACAGTTTTCATCAAAATTGATTTGTCTTGGCAGCTTCCCATCTTTACTTTTGAGAAGGTCTAATTTTGCAGCAAGTGCTGGTGCAGTTCTAGGTGACCGACCAGTCTGTAGTCCAAACCTAGTTTGAAGTCTATATCGTTATATCAGTTTCATAATTTTTTGGCCTGGCAGTATATCACGAATCATGGTGTGTGTGTGTGCGATGCAAAAATCACGATGTGGGGAAAACTATGGAGCCAGTCAATGCCTCTGCATAGCTCCACCCTTATTTCAGACATTGTGATGTGATGTATCAGTACAGTGGTACCTTGGTTTACGAACTTAATCCATTCCGGAAGTCTGTTCTTAAACTAAAGCGTTCTTAAACCAAGGCGTGCTTTCCCATAGCAGCGGGGGACTCAATTTACAAATGGAACACACTCAACAGAAGTGAAACATGTTCTGCTTCCAAGGCAAAGTTCACAAACCAAATAAAAAAATTCCTCCCAGTAGCACCTTAGAGACCAACTAAGTTTGTTATTGGTATGAGCTTTCGTGTGCATGCATACTGTGTATCTGAAGACGTATTTGAAGAAGTGTGCATGCACACGAAAGCTCATATCAATAACAAGCTTAGTTGGTCTCTAAGGTGCTACTGGAAGGATTTTTTTTATTTGGTTTCGACTACGGTAGACCAACACGGCTACCTACCTGTAACTTCACAAACCAAAACACCTACTTCTGGGTTTGCAGCGTTCTTAATCCAAGTTGTGCATAAACTAAGCTCTTCTTAAACCAAGGTACCACTGTATATTGTGCTGTTTAGCTGGGGATACAGTGGTGCCCCGCAAGACGGAAAACCCGCTAGACGAAAGTGTTTTCTGTTTTGCAGGTGCTTCACAAAACGAATTTCCTATGGGCTTGCTTCGCAAGACGAAAATGTCTTGCGAGTTCCTGCGGGTTTTTTTCCTTCCCCCACCCCCTTTTTCTAAACCGCTAAGCTGCTTATCTGCTTATCCGATAAGCCGCTAAAAGCCGCTAATAGCGCTAATCTGCTAAGCCGTCAATGGGCTTGCTTTGCAAGACGAAGAAACCGCTAGACGAAGAGACTCACGGAACGGATTAATTTCGTCTTGCGAGGCACCACTGTATACCGTGAAGTTGAAAACCAGCTCTATCCTATTCCACACATTGTGCTGTATCCGTATCGCCCAGCCCTCAAGGGGATGGCTTTGTTAGGCTGCTTTGATCCTTCCCACTGGATGGTTGGGCATCTGTGGAGAGTGGAACATTGGACTTATCTGAAAGGTGGCTTCCCATTCACCTATGTTCATTGTAGGGCTTTTGCAGGGAACCAAACAGCTGCATTTTCCTTTATATTCACCTGTGTTTTTCCACCTCTTAATGCTAGCTCTGTATTTTTCATGTTCATTAATGCTCAGACCAAGTTTTTGGTGCACTTAACTTTTTTCTTGTATGGATGTGGGTTTGTTAGAGTTGAGGTTGTTCTGTTCTCTTTTTTTCCTTTGGGATTGTTCTGTGCATTTTCCTTCCTTCTCTTTTGGGTTGACTCTTGCCCTGTATCCTGGGTTGGTCTCATCCTGACATGGGCTGGTGTCAGGGCTGGGAGGGCTCAGGGATGCCTTGACTAGGAGATGCATTTCTGGGCTAAGAATATCAGGTGATGCGAGGTGCCACCTGATGGATGGGCGCCCACTGAATCCACCTTTCAGGTGAGTCCCAACAATCTCCAGATTATGTTATGGGACCAAGCTGAAAGTGTGCACTCAGTTCACTGGAGAAACACTCTAGTCCATTGATGGAAATCAGTTTATCTGGGTATTCCTCGCATCTGGTCCAATTCAGGTCATAGAAGGGACCCGCAAGGGGTATCTGGTCCAGCCCACAGCAGTGCAGGAATCTTCTGCCCAACGTACGCAGGCTGAGACCCTACCTACCTGCGGATTGTCTTGCCAGAGTGGTGCATGCTCTAGTTATCTCCCGCTTGGACTACTGCAATGCGCTCTCCGTGGGGCTACCTTTGAAGGTGACCCGGAAACTGCAATTAATCCAGAATGCGGCAGCTAGACTGGTGACTGGGAGTGGCCGCCGGGACCACATAACACCGGTCCTGAGAGATCTCCATTGGCTCCCAGTACGTTTCTGAGCACAATTCAAAGTGATGGTGCTGATCTTTAAAGCCCTAAATGGCCTTGGTCCTGTATACCTGAAGGAGCGTCTCCACCCCCATCGTTCAGCCCAGACTCTGAGATCCAGAGCCGAGGGCCTTCTGGCGGTTCCCTCATTGTGAGAAGTGAGGTTACAGGGAACCAGACAGAGGGCCTTCTCCTTCAGATGTGAAGGAAATAAGCAGCTATCTTCTTTTTAAAAGACATCTGAAGGCAGTCGTGTTTAGGGAAGTTTTTAATATTTAATGCTGTATTGTTTTTAACACTTGATTGGAAGCCGCCCAGAGTGGCTGGGGAAACTCAGCCAGATGGGCGGGGTATAAATAATAAATAATAATTATTATTATAACGTGGGATTCGAACCCACGACCCAGAGTTGAAGAGTCTCACGCTCTACCAGCTGAGCTGTCCCAGCGATGTTTAAGAAGCCATAGTTCTTAACACTAACTTCCCCTGAGATTTTTTTTTTAATTTGAAGTTAACTCGGAAGTTGGAGTAATTTGCTTCCAAAATCTATTTTAGCATTATTTTTACCTAAAATAATGGGAGAAGTAGAGCTTGTAAATGAATTCTTCTGCAGAAATGTGATACGTTAATGTGATTTTAAAAATTAATTGCACTCCAAATCGCATGCACGCTTGTTTTTCTCTTGGGATGAGTTACTTCACTAAAGAGACTTTTTTTACCCCCTAAGTATGCAGATATATAAATATATATCAGTGAATTTCAGAGCATTCTCCCTTTACCTTTAGCAGCAATCGCCTCTGTCTGTGACTGAAATTGAAATGTTCAGTCTTTATATATTATTAGAAGAACATAATTAGCAAAACAAAATAAGCAGCAGTTTGAGCTTTCTAATTAAAAGGTAATCCAAGGCTTCAGTAATATTAAATGCTTTGATCCCAAATGTTTTTGCTTAGCAGTCAGCCTCATTTTTTCAGTAACATCACTTCAAAGTAAATGGCTCAGGATCACAGTCAAAGCTGGGTGGCTTTTTTAAAATAAAAAATTAGAATAGCAGATGATAGTTCATCAGTACTCTGCATTGACAAAATGCAGAATTCTGCAAAAGGACAAATTCTGCAACTAGAACAAAGTAAATAATTACACAAGCATTTATACATTATGTTTTCCTATCCCACCATTTGGCTTTATGAATTGAAAGACCCACAGCAGATCAGATCTCATATAACATACACACCATTAAATGGTCCTGAAATTTTCCTTTTCTCAGAGCCTTATAGAAGTCAGTGTCTTTGCTCCCTCCAATTCCCCTAGAATCAGCACCCTGATAACGCTGCAAATAACAATAAACACCATCATTAAAGAATTAGGAGAATTAAAGAGGACATCATCACTTGGAGATGCTTTGCAATGACATGTGCTTTTTTGCCTGCTCTTTTCAGGAACAACGAAATCGGAGGACCGAGCAGCCCTGCTGAAGAAGTTCAACGAACCCAATTCCCAGTATTTCATCTTTCTGTTGAGCACGAGGGCTGGAGGGCTGGGCTTGAACCTCCAGGCAGCGGATACCGTCATTATTTTTGACAGCGACTGGAATCCCCACCAGGTTATTTACAGACCACGATTTTGTATTAATTTAATGTATTTATTTTTATTTGTTCTTACACATATCTGTTATTTATTAGTTCTACACATATAAGGGACGTGGGTGGCGCTGTGGTCCAAACCACTGAGCCTCTTGGGCTTGCTGATCGGAAAGTCGGCGGTTCGAATCCCTGCAACGGGGTGAGCTCCCGTTGCTCGGTCCCTGCTCCTGCCAACCTAGCAGTTCAAAAGCACATCAGAGTGCAAGTAGATAAATAGGTACCACTCTGGCGGGAAGATAAATGGGGTTTCCCTGCACTGCTCTGGTGAGCCAGAAGCGGCTTAGTCATGCTGGCCACATGACCCAGAAGCTGTAAGCCGGCTCCCTCAGCCAGTAAAGCGAGATGAGCGGCGCAACCACAGAGTCGTCTGCGACTGGACTTAACGGTCAGGGGTCCCTTTACCTTTACATATATTTTCCAGCATAACATCCTTTTAAATATCATTTCGAAATTTTGGCCTATCACAGCCTAAGACAGGGGTCAGCAAACTTTTTCAGCAGTGGGCCAGTTCACTGTCCCTCAGACCATGTGGGGGGCCAGACTATATTTTGAAACAAAAATAAAAAATGAACGAATTCCTATGCCCCACTAATAACCCAGAGATGCATTTTAAATAAAAGCACACATTCTACTCATGTAAAAACACTGATTCCCGGACCATCCGTGTTCTGGATTTAGAAGGCGATGGGGCTGCATCCGGCCCCCAGGCCTTAGCTTGCCTACCCATGGCCCAAGATTTCCTTCAACCTCGAGTGATGGTTTTCTAAAGTCTTTTTAATTATGCATTTTGCTACTATAATTATTGCTATAAACCTAAATTTCCAATATATCTATTCTTAATTCTTTTCACAATAATTTATAAATTACTCCTTACAAAACTTCTTGTAACCCTACAAGTGATGTTAATTGGTTACAATTGCTTTCCAAATACATCGAAAACTTCTTCCATTCCTTTAGGAAAGTCTGGTCCTGCTGGTTCTGAATTTTCCCTGTTAGTCTCGCCATCGCAGCATAGTTCATCAGTTTCTCTTGCTGCTCTTCTTTAGCTGGTATTTCTTCTTGTTTCCATCTTTGGGCCTTCATTTGTTACACAAAGAAACCGTTCCCTTTGCCATTAAAATTCTCGCAGCCACTGTTGCATATAAGAACAATTCCCTTGCACTTTTTCGGATATCGGAGACCAGTATCCCAAGAAGGAAGGCCTCTGGTTGTTTTGTTTTTTTGTAAACAGGATCTTATGCATATTTTTTTTTTAGTTCCATAGATATTTCATCCCCCAATTCCTTAACTTTTTTGCAAGTCTACCACATGTGCAGCATCAAATTGGAAAGGAGAAAAGGTGTCCTCAAAATTGGAGTGGCAACAAAAACTAATGGCGTATACAGAACCAGCTAAGCTATCAGCAAGAATAAGAGACCACGCAAATCAAGTATTTTTCAGCAAATGCGGTTTATTTAAAAGTTACATAAAAGACTGCAACAATATAAAATCTGTGGCAGCCTTTTAATAGCTTCTGTTATACACCGAACAGGTTAAAGAAAGTACAGTATCTTGGCTAAGCAATTATTTTAAACAGACACAAACAGTGAGCTAAATAAATACACATTTAAAGCTAGATGGAGCTGGCAGGAAGTCCGTGGAACTAGAAGAAGACTGTGATAAAGTGTAATAGGTAATGACAATTCTTTGATGTTTATCTGTTATGGATAAGTCTGAATTTGTGTTATTATTTTTAAAGTTCAATAAAGTAACTTAAAAGCTAAAGGAAAAGAAACCATTCCCTTTGCCAATTGTATCTGTTAGTGAAGGGTTGTCTCTCATCTCTGACCTGTTAAGGGAAGTTTTTAATGACAGATGTTTTAATGTATTTTTAATCTTTTGTTGGAAGCCATCCAGAGTGGCTGGGGAAACCCAGCCAGATGGGCAGGGTATTATTATTATTATTATTATTATTATTATTATTATTCTTAATCTACTTTGAGATAGGATGCTCCTGCATGCAGCCATTGGCCAACAGGGAGGTCTTGGGGGTGAAAAGTTCCTGGGAATCTTGGCCTGGGATCCCTCCAAGCTGCTCCTGGAATCTCTTCTGCCAGAGGAAGATTTTTTGGCTCGGCCTTTTTGGGTCCCAGTTGAAAATGTCGCTGCCAACCTCTAGATAAGGAGGGTTTGGTATTAGCGCTGACAGTTGCCCAGAGTACAGTACAGAAACGGATTGGCAGATGAGACAGGTGGATCGCTGTTGCTTCCTGGGAGCAGGAAGGGCAGGGCAATGGGGACGTCAGTGGGGCGCAAATGCCCCCAGGAGCGTTGCCCTATTGGGAGGTCAAAAAAAACCCAGAGCAGATGGGGGGGGCACAGGGAGAAGAGAAGAAACCCCACTGCACACTGCCAGGTCGACTTCCGTGGATACAACCCCTGGTCTCGAAGTAAGTCAGAATCAAAGGGCAAACTGGATATTTCTTACAAGAGCGAGAGCTCAAATGATTAATAATAATAATAATAAATAATAATAAATTTGTATTTATACCCCGCCCTCCCCAGCCAAGACCGGGCTCAGGGCGGCTAACAACCAATAATAATAAAAAGTTGATTAAAATACAATTTAAAAGATTAAGATACAACTTTAAAACATTAGGGTGCAGTCTCTTCATAGGAGGAGAAAGGAAAAAGAAAGAGTGGGAGGGAATCAAACTGATTCCAAGCCAAAGGCCAGGTGGAACAACTCTGTCTTACAGGCCCTGCGGAAAGAAATCAGATCCCGCAGGGCCCTGGTCTCATGAGACAGAGCATTCCACCAGGCCGGAGCCAGTGTTGAGAAGGCCCTGGCTCTGGTTGAGGCTAATCTAACTTCCTTAGGGCCCGGGACCCCTAGGGTGTTGCTATATATGGACCTTAAGGTCCTCCGTGGGGCATACCAGGAGAGGCGGTCCCATAGGTACGAGGGTCCTAGGCCGTGAAGGGCTTTAAAGGTCAAAACCAGCACCTTACATCTGACCCTGTACTCCACTGGGAGCCAATGCAGCTGGAAAAGCACTGGGTGAATATGCTCCCATGGCAGAGACCCCGTGAGGAGCCTCGCTGCATCATTCTGCACCTGCTGGAGTTTCTAGGACAGCTTCAAGGGCAGCCCCGTTTACAGCGAATTACAGTAGTCAAGCCTGAAGGTGACCATTGCATGGATCACTGTGGCCAGGTCAGGGCGGGAAAGATAAGGGACCAGAATTGGATTATTTGTTCACCCATCTTCGGAGAGGGCAGGTGCTGGCACCACACAGCCAGTGAAATGAACTCTATCCTAAATGCACATTTCACTTAAATGCCAAAACTCATGAATTTCATGAAATATATTTTATTTGGGAGCGGCCCAGAGTGGCTGGGGAAACCCAACCAGATGGGCGGGGTATCAATAATAAATATTATAAATTATTATTGTATTTATTATTGTATTTATTTCGTTAAATAAGTCATGCTTCTCTCATATAATCCTGTGCACCGAAAGCTTAGAGTTTAAGCAGTTTCTGAATTTGGCACTGTGGCTTGTTATCTTTAGCCTTTGATTTTTATAGGTTTATATATATGTAAAACTGTGGCTTCGTTTTGTTTCAGCCAGCCCCCTCTCCCGGGACTAATCCGTTCCATGTAATATGTTTTCCGCAGGACTTGCAGGCACAAGACAGAGCTCACCGCATCGGGCAGCAGAACGAAGTCCGGGTCCTGCGACTCTGCACCGTCAACAGCGTGGAAGAGAAGATCCTTGCCGCTGCCAAGTACAAGTTGAATGTGGATCAGAAGGTTATTCAAGCCGGCATGTTCGACCAGAAGTCCTCCAGCCACGAACGGAGGGCTTTTCTCCAGGCCATATTGGAGCACGAAGAAGAAAACGAGGTAGTCTGCAAGCTTGTTTTAAGCCTTGAAAATTGCATTCCCCTCTCCCCCACCTCCAGGATCGAATGCTCATGGTGTTATTGGCTATGTCTACTCTAAAACCAGGATGCGGGTGGCGTTGTGGGTTAAACCACAGAGCCTAGGACTTGCTGATCAGAAGGTCGGCGGTTCAAATCCCCGCGACGGGGTGAGCTCCCGTTGCTCGGTCCCTCTCCTGCCAACTTAGCAGTTTGAAAGCACATCAAAGTGCAAGTAGATAAATAGGTACCGCTCCAACGGGAAGGTAAACGGCATTTCCGTGCGCTGCTCTGGTTCGCCAGAAGCGGCTTAGTCATGCTGGCCACATGACCCGGAAGCTGTACACCGGCTCCCTCGGCCAATAAAGCGAGATGAGCGCCGCAACCCCAGAGTCGGCCACGACTGGACCTAATGGTCAGGGGTCCCTTTACCTTTACCTTACTCTAAAACCATGTGCCCAGGCAGTCTGAACTCTGTGGCCAGCATTAATTACCCAAGCCAAGCGAAATTGCATAGTTTGTCCTACTTTGCATATTTGGGCATGTTTGCTCTTTTGTATAATTGATGCCAGTCATAGGAAGGGAAAGGAGATACGCGTTGGAAATGACAGCTATCCCTCTGGCTTCTGAAATAGCAGCAGCAGGCATTGACCATGTGCTTTTGTGGCTACGTTTGCAGCTATAAATGCTACTAACTTGATGAAGATGTCATTTTGGGAGAAGGGAGGTGCTGCTAGCAAAGATTCCTTGCATGGAAGCTGAATTCTGCACTGAATATGCATTCGTATATAGATAAGATGGACAAATTAATTCTAGAGGCAAAATACATTTTTTCCCTTTCAGTAAGCTACCTCAGGGCTGAAATAAGCATGTTGCTTCCTAGCAGCTGAATAGATTATTTCTATATAAAATGAAATATTGTAATTTTGAATGTGTCTCCAAAATTGCTCAGATCCTCATATTTATAGAATCTTAAAATAGAAACCAAAAAAACCAGGCATACATATATGATTCAGAATCATGAGTTTACAAATGATAAGAACCAGGAATTGCTGGAAAACCCGGCTAAGTATTTTTAAAAACCTTGTTTTGAATCCAGTGGCTGCTCATGGGAACATTTTATGGAACCACTTACGTTGTTGAATTGTTGACTCTGAACAAAAGCCTTGCTTACACGTTGCAGAAATCCCTCTCTCTCCGTTTTTCCCTTTCCCAAAGCATCCCCGTCTGATCACGAGTAGATTCCTTCTCTGTATCTCTTTCGTTTTTGTCATCCTACTGGCCCGATCCCCATGTGGTGCTTTTATAAGGTCCAGAAAGGGAGAGGCAATAATGGGAATTTCTGATAGGCTGCTGCGATGGGCATACGCATCATCCCTCAGGGGGTCTCCCTGGTCTTATTATGCCAGCCTTCGCCAACGAGGCGCCCTCCAGATGGGGTGAACAGCTGTTCCGAATGGGGCTGGTGGGAAACAGATGGGAGGCATCACACTGGTGGACGCTAATTGTGTTATCGGTGGGGGGGGGAGTGTTTTCTCCTTTTTAGCATCATCTCACTTTTTAAAAATATTACATTATTTAAATAATAAAATTTGGCTTCAGTTAAGATTCCTGCATTGCAGGGGTTGGACTACATGGCCCTTAGGAGTCCCTTTGTGTTTCAATCAGCTGATGAGCAGAAATGGAAGCCCTTTCCCTTCTCCTGGGAGTGGCCTTGGGCGGCGGGGGGGGGGGAGAGATGGGAGACTCTCCCAGCCTCCCCTGCCAGCGCTGCCACCCACTCAGCTTAAAAGGCAGGGGGAGGCTGTTTTGAATGGCGTTTGGCTGCCTTAAAGCCCTCGGCTCCCTCCCTTCCCCTTGACGATCTCAGCGAGACTGAGAACTTGGAAGCAAGGAGGGAGACTCACAACGGCTTCCGTGAGCCTTTCTCACTTTCCTTTTAAGTCCCTGAGATTGGGAGCTTAAAAGGAATGGGGGGGGGCTTCCAGAAGCCTTTGGAAGTCTCCCCTCCCTCCTCCATCAACATCAAAGTACAAGGGGGTTTGACG
This sequence comes from Podarcis erhardii, assembly GCF_964252035.2. NCBI lineage: Eukaryota > Metazoa > Chordata > Lepidosauria > Squamata > Lacertidae > Podarcis > Podarcis erhardii. The sequence goes on along the minus strand of NC_138515.1, from coordinate 11,571,189 downwards.
GGGGGGGGAGGGCGGCCTTGTCCGCCTCTCAAATTGGGCCCGCCAGGCAGATACTAATAAGCAGAGACGCGGGTGGCGCTGTGGTCTAAACCACTGAGCCTCTTGGGCTTGCCGATCGGAAGGTCGGCAATTCGAATCCCTGAAACGGAGTGAGCTCCCGTTGCTCTGTCCTAGCTCCTGCCAACCTAGCAGATGGAAAGCACACCAGCGCAAGTAGATAAATAGGTACCGCTCCAGCAGGAAGGTAAACAGCATTTCCGTGCGCTGCTCTGGTTTCCATCACGGTGTCCCATTGCGCCAGAAGCAGTTTAGTCCTGCTGGCCACATGACCCGGAAAGCTTTTTGCGGACAAACGCCAGCTCCCTCGGCCTGAAAGCAAGATGAGCACCATAACCCCATAGTCACCTTTCACCGGACTTAACCGTCCAGGGGTCCTTTCCCCCCTTTTTTTCTTTCTTTCTTTTTACTAATAAGCACCTGGCTAATGGAGCCAGAAAGAATTCCCTTCCCTTGGCCTGCCGGGTTCTGCGGTTCTTTGGGTCCAAGCCAAAGGGGCTGCAATGAAGACTAATCCGCCCAAATTTTTTTGCATGGCTTTGCCCCTTCCCCAAGCCCTCTCCTGTCCTTGCCGTTTTTTGCCGGATAGCCATTCCATGAGCGACAGTGCAGTCTTCCTGCTGTCTACACAGAAGTCTGTGCACTTGCTCGGGAGCAGTGGCGTTGTGCGTGTCAGAGCAGAGTTGTGGCGATGACCTCCTGGCCAGGGCATAGCAGCTGCCCAGCTGGGCTGGGGCAGGGTGGGTGTGCAATTGAAGGCAGGCAGGTACACCTGCAGGAAGGCCACTGGCTCACCTGAATGGCTGCCGCCTCGCCCCCCTTTTCCACCCAGGTAAGCAGCAGTGAGGGGTGGGCATCTCTGCCCCCCAACACATGCCACTGCTGCTTGGGAATAACTCCAGTTGAACTTGAACTTCCTTCTGAACAAACATGCAGGTTTTCAATATACTTCCTATGGAAGACCAGAAATGGTATTAAATTACCAATAAATAAATAAATAAATATATCATTGTAAAATTCAGAATAATTTTCTTTCTACAGGCTTCCATTATTTCTTGCATATGGTTTGCGGTTGTTCAGACTGGGCAAATCAACAGAAGTTTTTCACACATGTTTCATTAATGTCTATGCATCTTGATGTGGGTGCATGCCTGTAAATTCTGTGATTTTGTCTCTTCACCTGCAGGAAGAGGATGAAGTTCCTGATGATGAGACTCTGAATCAGATGATTGCGCGGCGCGAAGAGGAATTCGATCTTTTCATGGTAATGATACCATACAATCCTACTTTAAATCTTCCTTCCTTTGATTCCCTTTGCAGCTCACTCCCTAGCCTAGTGGTGGAGTTCTGTTTCAGTACTTTTTGAAATTCTGAAGATGAGGAATTCTGGCAGTGTCCGGGCCAAATACCTTTTGTCCTTTCTGGGGCATCCTCTTCCATAAATGCGCCCTCCTCAATAATGGCCTTTTTTAGGGGCCAATGAAGATTTGCACAGTCCCCCTTGGTTCCCTTGAAATAATAATAATAATAATAATAATAATAATAATAATAATAATAATAATAATAATAATTTATTATTTATACTCCATCCATCTGGCTGGATTTCCCCAGCCACTCTGGGCAGCTTCCCAGCAAAATATTAAAATACAACAATACATCAAATATTCAAAAGTTCCCTAAACAGGGCTGTCTTCAGCTGTCTTCTAAAAGTCAGATAGTTGTTTCTCTCTTTGACATCTGATGGGAGGGCATTCCACAGGGCAGGCGCCACCACCGAGAAGGCCCTCTGCCTGGTTCCCTGTAACCTCACTTCTCGCAATGAGGGAACCACCAGAAGGCCCTCGAAGCTGGACCTCAGTGTCTGGGCAGAATGATGGGGGTAGAGACGCTCCTTCAGGAGGGAGAAAGGTTGTTTTCTGCTGCTCCAGAGAAGCGGACACGGAGCAATGGTTCCAAACTACAAGAAAGAAGATTCCACCTAAACATTAGGAAGAATTTCCTGACAGTAAGAGCTGTTCGACAGTGGAATTTGCTGCCAAGGAGTGTGGTGGAGTCTCCTTCTTTGGAGGTCTTTAAGCAGAGGCTTGACAACCATATGTCAGGAGTGCTCTGATTGTGTTTCCTGCTTGGCAGGAGGTTGGACTCGATGGCCCTTGTGGTCTCTTCCAACTCTAGGATTCTATGATTCAGGTATACTGGGCTGAGGCCATTTAGGGCTTTCAAGGTCAGCACCAACACTTTGAATTGAGCTTGGAAACATGGGAGCCAATGTAGTTCTTTCAAGACCTGTGTTATATGGTCTCGGCGGCCGCTCCCAGTCCCCAGTCTAGCTGCTGCGTTCTGGATTAGTTGTAGTTTCCGGGTCACCTTCAAAGGTAGCTCCACGTTGAGCGCATTGCAGTAGTCCAAGCGGGAAATAATGGTGCAGCCATGGTTGAAAATACTTCACATGAACTAGTAAATTTGTAGATTCTGGTAGGTAGCCGTGTTGGTCTGACGCAGTAGGCAGAAAGAAAGAAAGAAAGAAAGAAAGAAAGAAAGAAAGAAAGAAAGAAAGTCCAGTAGCACCTTAGAGACCAACTGTTTCTTCTTGGTATAAGCTTTTGTGTGCATCTGAAGAAGTGTGCATGCACACGAAAGCTTATACCAAGAACGAACTTAGTTGGACCATTTTTTTTAGTAACGTTGTGTTCCTGTTCTGAGAATTCAGCCCCTGTGTTGCCCAGTATGGAGGGAAATGAATGGATTTGAATCTGCCGCGATCTCCAAATTCTTTGCTGATGAACCAGATGAGTTGTTCTTTGTTCCTTCCTACAAAACCAGTATGAAACATGCTCAGTGGACTGACGGAAAGTCTTGAAGGGGCTGCCTTTTTCCCGATGTGCCACAAGAGGCTGCTGTTGCGCCTGCTCGGCCGATAATCCAACTGGTCGCTCCTCTTCGCCTTTCCTGCCCCTGCCCTTTTCCGTTGTTTCTCTGCCACGGATCTGGGAAAATGAAAGCAAGCAGCTGCTGCTGTGTCCAGAAAGAGTGTTTCGCTCCAAGAATAGCTATCGGTGGCTGTTTGTTTGCCCCCCTTATCTGGCAGCAGTCAAGGCAGCGTACAAATTAAGCTGCACAACAAAAATCACTAAATCAGAACAGTGGACACAGGACATTTTTAAAAGCCACCTTTTTCAGACAGCAAAAATGAAGGAAGGCTTTTGGGTTGTATCATTGTGCAGAACATTAGGAGGGGCTAAGAGCAGTGGATTTATGACAGTGGATAAGAATCAGGGAATTGGCCATATTCATGAATCAAGGAAGGGAAGGGGCTGGAAGGCCAGTCAAAGAGCAGGAGCGCAAATGATTACAGTCGATCTCACAGCATGGGCATCTTAAAAGCTATATCTGGCATTTTGGGTACCTGCAAGCTCCCCGTACCCTTGAGTGTAGCCCCGTACCCTAACCTGTGTAGGGGCATCACTACGCTGTTGGGGCTGAGGCAAATAAAATGGTCTTTCTCCCCAAAAACCGTTGCAGGTTCCACTTCTTTCCTGCCTCCCTTCCGTGAAATGAGCCTGCAAGCTCCTTTTAAAACAAAACAATCTAGCTCCCTCTGCCTTCCTTTTGAAGGGCCAACATTATGGTGACGTTAAGCAGAGTTGTTGTTGTTGTTTAGTCGTGTCTGACTCTTCATGACCCCATGGACCAGAGCACGCCAGGCCCTCCTGTCTTCCACTGCCTCCTGCAGTTTGGTCAAACTCATGCTGGTAGCTTTGAGAACACTGTCCAACCATCTTGTCCTCTGTCGTCCCCTTCTCCTTGTGCCCTCCATCTTCCCCAACATCAGGGTGTTTTCCAGGGAGTCTTCTCTTCTCATGAGGTGGGCAAAGGATTGGAGCCTCAGCTTCAGGATCTGTCCTTCCAGTGAGCACTCAGGGCTGATTTCCTTCAGAATGGATAGGTTTGATCTTCTTGCAGTCCATGGGACTCTCAAGAGTCTCCTCCAGCACCATAATTCGAAAGCATCCATTCTTCGGCGATCACCCTTCTTTATGGTCCAGCTCTCACTTCCATACATCACTACTGGGAAAAACATAGCTTGAACTATACGGACCTTTGTCGGTAAGGTGGTGTCTCTGCTTTTTAAGATGCTGTAAGCAGAGTTACAGGGCAGTAATACAGACCCACTGACATAAAAACATAGGTAATTAGAAGTACCCATGTTTAAAATCATAGAGATACCCAGCACCCACACATATTTTGCATGCCTCACCTTTCTCATGGGCTAAACTCATATTACCATAGCAGAGAACATGAGCCAAGAGCATCTTGCATAAATAATTTTTACGCTGACCAGGATGCTTTCCCTTCTTCATTTGGATAAGTTAATGAAAGCTTCCAGGCTCTTATTGATCAATTTGTGGGAGTTTGGTGACTGTCGTTGCCCTCAAATGCCCCTTCAGGAATGCACATAATTAAAAATATTTCAAAGTGCGTCTTCAACTCACGCCTTGCAAATGAATTAAGCCACCTCTGGAAGAAGAATATCCTGCACATTATTCATCTTACAGCACAGCCATTATCAGTGGTGTGCATTGCAAAATGGCTTGGGCTCTGTGTCGGCCTTTCTTCGGTGCACAAGACCATAATTATTTCAAAGCTGCAAGGCATGATAGTGTCGAGACTATATGTCATGTCATGTCCAGTCCTATAGACATACAAGAGCTCAGGATGTTTCCCAAAGCTGCCTGATAAATGAGGATCCCTTCTCAAGCTTCATTCATCTTGGTATGGAAGTGGTTGGCTAGTTGGCTTATTAAACTGGAATAATCCATTGGAAAACACATCCACAATCCAAGTTTGTCTCTTGAGCTTGAAAAGTAGACTCACACCTTGGCATTTCTTGCACACCATCACAGTTCCACTGTTTTATTTTATTTTATTTTTTTTATTTTTATTTTTATTTTATTTTTATTTTTATTTTTTTCAAATTATTTTTATTGAGATTTAAGAACACCAACACCAACCAACAAAAACATCAAGTCTTATTACATATATCCTACTTTATGCTCCATAGAGCCGTTGACTTCCGTCCTTCCCTTCCACAAGTTTTCCTATTCCAATCTATAATTCACAGTTTCATGAATTAAAAATTACTCCGTGACATAAGATTTACTTTAATCTTGCCAACATTTTCATATTTGTACAGTTCTCACTTATGGAGGTAGAAACCTTATCCAACCTTCCATTTATTTTTATTTTTTTTGCAGTGTGGGGTCTTTTTGGTCAAGTTGTTGACTCTCCGTGTGCTTTTTCCAAGAGCCTCCATTTCATTCCTCCTCCGCCATTCCCTTTGGCTTTCTGGTTTTCCTCAGCCAGCAATCCATGCCTCTGGAACCCTCTTAATCCTCACTGGGCTCTTTCTACCCCCTTCCCAAGTGTTTCCCCCTTAATTTTTCTTACATGTGTTTTTCGTAGTCTGACGCAGCTTGAGGTTTCCCCGAACCTGTTGCCACCTGCTTTTTGTATGTAGATTGTTCTTCTTTTGGCTACATAAGGATCCGCACACAGAGAATAAATTCACTGTTAGTATATAGGAGGAAACATTTCTTATTCTTAGACCCTGGTGTCAACCATGTTTATCCTTGGAAATTTTTTTTGCCTGCTCATATATTTGGAGCTGACCTTTCCCTATGCCTTGGGCAAATCACATTAGAAGTATTTTTGTCTCCTCCTATCACATTAGTTTGGGGAAAGGGGTGTTTAAAAATACTTCTTTGCCTGCACAAAAATTTCATTGTATGCTGTCTCCTCAAAGGAGGTGTCCTATTCAGAGTTCAAGCCAGCCGTTTCTTCCAAGGAGAGCATCCCATTCTTCCCCCAGCAGCCATGATCAAGTTGTTCTTTTCTGATTTTCCCTCTATTATCTGTGGCTTCTCAGAATTGTTAAATGTTTTTTGTACTTTTGCAAGACTCAAGGTTCCCCGCAAGTATGCAGATAACACCCTCTTGTTTGGGCTATGTTTCTGTTCGTGCTCACTATCTGAGTTGACATGCATACCAGCTACCATTGTCGTAAATTTCAGAGGTGCTGCTTGCAGATATTCCTGTACTTTTCTTACGTTCCTGTTGTGTGGGGACCATCGGCAGGAAAGCAAGGATTGAGTAGCACACATCCGGTGAAGTGAATTCTTCTCCACCGTAATAAAATTTGTTAGTCTTTGTTTCTGCTGCAAAAGACTAAAATAGCTACCCCTCTGAAACAGAACGGACTTCTGAGGTTTTGTAAGTTTGGAATTGCTTGCTGGTTTATTTATCTATTTTAAGTACCGTTTATCATCACCTCTGGAATTTATTTACTTGTTGGAAAAGCCATCCACATGTCTGAATATGTATCCGAGTGATGTTTACAGAAAATTTATTCAAATATAGTAAGGACTTTAAGGTCTTCGTACCGCTGTGTAATAGATGGCTGATACTTATCCTTCTAGGAGTGGAGTGTAAATCTCTTTAGTGACCATTAGGGCATGTAAAATTAATTCTGCATTACAAGTACTGCAAATGTTGGCATTTGGTGAGCATTAATGCACAGGCAAAACAGCCCCAACAAAATATGTTCTAGTTTGCGGAAACCTTGAAAGTGCCCCTTCCTCCTTTTTTCTTTCTTTCTTTTTTTCTCTCTTGGTAATTTAAAAAAAAAGAACCCACCCAATTTTCAGAAATTACCTGTCACGGGAATTTGCATTTTGTTGAGATTTATTCGAATAAATGTTAAGTCATTTGATAAAAAAGAAATTGAAGGGAACTTTGTTGAGAGAAAAGAAATGGCCGAAAATTCTGCAAACCTCCAGCTAGTTCCAAGCTTACAGCTTGCTAGAAATGTCTCAAGGGAAAGGAAAAATATATGAAAATAACAAGAAGAGATGTGGAAAATAACAAGAAAGGATTGGATAGAATGGTGAATACTATTTGGACAGATTTGTGGACATTAAAGCAGTAGCAACAACAAGAGGATTGGATCCCTTTCGGAACTTGAAATATGGGTACCCCCAACAAAAAATTTGAAATTCGGCTTTGTAATTTGGAATTTATGTGATTTGATTTGATTGGTCTGTTAATAAAAAATATTTTTTAAAAAAGAAAGAAATGTCTCAAGGGCTGTGTTGTCCCCACAGCGAATGGACCTGGACCGGCGCAGAGAAGATGCTCGGAACCCGAAGCGGAAGCCGCGCTTGATGGAGGAAGACGAGCTGCCGTCCTGGATAATCAAGGACGATGCCGAAGTGGAAAGGCTCACCTGCGAAGAGGAGGAGGAGAAGATATTTGGGAGGGGGTCCCGCCAACGCAGGGATGTGGACTACAGCGATGCTCTGACGGAGAAACAGTGGCTGAGGGTATGTACCATTTTTTCCTTCCTTGGCGAGATTTCTTTGTCTATTGATGGGGAGTTGGAGCGATTTGGAGGGTAAAATCGAACCACGCATGGCAGGGGGCAGGCTGTGAAGGAACAACTGTGAAATCCCTTCTCTGTCCCAGTGTATGAACTGCAGAACCGTGGTTGCTGAGGCCGGGAGAGCATGGTCTTGCTTTTCCAGCTCTGGACCTGATGCCCATGGAGGGATACGGTTATCTTTCCCCTCCCACAGGGTACAGGGCAGTTTTTTGTGGGGGAGCGGGAAATATCAGAGTCCGGGGATGCGTGCGTCTCGGCGCACATCCGCAACCCCAAATTTCACCCTAATTAATCTATCTGGGACTCTGCCCCATTAGCAACTAAAAATGTCCTTGCAGGCGGGAGGAATCGGGGCTGGAGGATACAGTGGTACCTTGGTTCTCAAACTTAATCCGTCCTGGATGTTCCAAAACCAAAACGTTCCAAAACCAACGTGCGCTTTCCCATAGAAAGTCATGCAAAACGGATTACGGTGGTACCTCGGGTTAAGAACTTAATTCGTTCTGGAGGTCCGTTCTTAACCCGAAACTGTTCTTAAGCTGAGGTACCACTTTAGCTAATGGGGCCTCCCGCTGCCGCGCGATTTCTGTTCTCATCCTGAAGCAAAGTTCTGAACCCGAGGTACTATTTCTGGGTTAGCGGAGTCTGTAACCTGAAGCGTCTGTAACCCAAGGTACCACTGTAATCCGTTCCAGACTTTTAAAAACAACCCCTAAAACAGCAATTTAACATGAATTTTACTATCTGTTCCAGACTTTTAAAAACAACCCCTAAAGCAGTAATTTAACATGAATTTTACTATCTAACGAGACCATTGATCCATAAAATGAAAGCAATATGTACTGTACCATAAAATAAAACAGTATTGTAGATGATAAAAATTAAAATTAAAATTTTTTCTTACCTGCACTGATGACAGTCATTGTTTGGATAAAATGGCTTTTATCCATTTCCACAGTCACACAATCAATCAATCGATAGCTGAACTGGGATCCACACAAGTCACAAAAATAAATTAACTGAAAAAGCCTCAAAACAAAAAAACGCAGAATAAATAGCAAAAACAAAAGCACCGAATATAAGCTCCAAATGTCACCTTAGAACACTGCAATTGGAAACGGAAGGCTTGAATTACAATGGGGGGGGGGCACAAATTAGCAGCGCAACAGGAAACACAGGGGGACTCAAAACGGAGCATGTTCGGGTTCCGAAAAAAAGTTGGAAAACCAGAACACCTACTTCCGGTTTTGCAGCATTCGGGTTCCAAGTTGTTCGTGAACCAAGCTGTTCGAAAACCGAGGTACCACTGTACTGTTTTAGTTTCAAAGTGGTCAGAGCTCTTAAAAGCTTTTCTGACATCCTGGATAGCCAGGATTAGGGCTGCTGCCTTGCAAGGTGCATCTCCCGATTCTGTCTCCCATCCTCGTTCAGGATACGGTAAGGGGCTTGATGAAGGCAGGGAAAGTTCCAGCTTTTGGCCCCGCTCCCTGCCTCCCTGTTTTCATGCCTAGGAGTCCCCTTAGTACACAGAATCCAAAACCCTTCTCTTGTCCATGGATGGTCCCATTTTGCTGCCCTGTTGATAGGCACGGCATCAATAAGTTTGCTATTAAAAGGAAATATTCGGCTGACAGAGAATAAAACTTGGTCCAACAAGATTTCCTACTCCAGTTAAAGGTCAACGTAATCTTTTTGTATTGCTCAGACGCCGTCTGCACTGCAAATGTCTCTCTGCCTGGCTCTTTCTCCATGTCACTCATATGATTGTAAGCACTTCTTAATTGGATGCAGGCAGTTTCTTGCCATTTAGTAAATCGTTAATTACTATGTGTCACATGTCTGGTTGGGGAAATGATTAAAATCTTCCTTAGAAGTTTACAAAGGCATTCATTCTTTCAGTCTTCGTGGCCTTGTGCCTGCTAGACAAGGCTGAGATCCAAACGCCTGCCTCAGAATGAGAAACGGAATAGGCCATTTAAGATTTAAATTCTTATCTGTCCAGATGTTTTGATTCTTCAGAGGATCCTCATTACAATATCCCCAAATGCTCTAGCCTGTCAGTTGCTTATGTTGATGAAACATCTGGCTCTTGCTTGCTTGGGACAGAGGGGCCACTCCAGAAAATTCAAATGCAGTTGCATCCCTGTCTGGAAAGGAAAATAGATTTCCGTGCTGCAATTTCTGCATCGGGGGGATTAACAAGTAAATGGCAACTATGAAAACCTTTAGTGCAGATGTGCAGAAGTGATACTGCCGTGTGTTTCCATTGGCCACTGAGGCAGAGGTGATCTACACGGCCCCTTTCCAGAAATAGGGGTTAGGCTTCAAAGACTTGTAAGTGGGAGAAGAAATTATTATTATTATTATTATTATTATTATTATTATTATTATTATTATTATTACATATATACATACATAAACCGCCCATCTGGCTGGGTTTCCCCAGCCACTCTGGGCAGCTTCCAACAAGAGATTAAAAATCCATTAAAACATCAGTCATTAAAAACTTCCCTAAACAGGGCTGCCTTCAGATGTCTTCTAAATATCAGATAGTTGTTTATTTCTTTGACATCTGATGGGAGGGCATTCCACAGGCCGGGCGCCACCACCAAGAAGGCCCTCTGCCTGGTTCCCTGCAACCTCACTTCTCGCAGGGAGGGGAAATAGAGAGAGAGAGAGAAATAGTTGCTGGCAATGATCAGTTAATGTTTGTCCAAGATCTCAAACTTGGCGCTCCTAGCCAGCTAGCAACTGTACCCTCCATACGGCACCAGCTGCAGCTGCCCCACCGGACGCCATCGCAAACTGCCCTGCTGCCAAATCAGACCATGGGTCTATCTACTCCAATATGGTCACTTCTGATTGACAGCTGTACTCCAGGTGTTCAGGCATGAGTCTTCCCAGTCCTTCCTGGAGATCCTCTGGATTGAAATGCGCATCCTTTGCATGCAAGGCATCAATTGCACCACTGAGCTATGGCACATTCCCTTGCTAGCCTCTACCCCTGCTTTGTGCCTTTAAGTGAGGACATTGAGTTCCCAGCAGTGGTCCCCTTTTTGCTGTTACTTCCTAGTGCTCAACATCACCGGCGCACAATATGCGCCTTCTTACCAGGGGCTGCTCAGAAAACAGCCGCCACAAAATCCTTCCTAGTCCATTTCCCCTTCTGTACAGTGGTGCCTCGCAAGACGAAATTAATCCGTTCCGTGAGGCTCTTCGTATAGCGGTTTTTTCGTCTTGCAAAGCAAGCCCATTGACAGCTTAGCGGATTAGCGCTATTAGCGGTTTAGCGGCTTTTAGCGGATCAGCTGATAAGCGGCTTAGCGGCTTAGGAAAAGGGGAAAAAGGGGGGGAAACCTGCAGGAACTCGCAAGACATTTCGTCTTGCGAAGCAAGCCCATAGGGAAATTCGTTTTGCGAAGCGCCTCCAAAACGGAAAACCCTTTCGTCTAGCGGGTTTTCCATCTTGCGAGGCGTTCGTCTTGCGGGGCACCACTGTAATTGGCCAGGAGTGACTGTTCTTAGGAAACATCAGCAGAATGCAGCAGGAGACAGAATCAGAATTCAAAATGACCTTACACATTGGAGACCAGGGCCCAAGCTAACGAAACTAATTTCAATAGGGACAAACGTCAGGTTCTGCGCTTAGGCAGGAAGAACCAGGTGCACGAATATAGGATGAGGGACACCTGGCTTTCCAGTAGTACATTTGAAAAGGATCTAGGGGTCTTGGTGGACCACAAGCTGAAGATGATGCAACTATTCTAGGCTGCATCAACAGAAGTCTAGGGTCCAGAGCAAGGGAAGTCTTAGTCCCTCTCTGTTCTGCCTTGGTCAGACCACACCTGGAGTACTATGTCCAGTTCTGGGTGCCACAATTCAAGAAGCATATTGACAAGCTGGAATGTGTGCAGAGGAGGATGACCAAGATAATCAAGGGTTTGGAAACCAAGCCTTATAAGGAATGGTTGAAGGAGCTGGGCATGTTTATTCTGGAAAAGATACAGTGGTGCCTCGCAAGATGAAATTAATCTGTTCCGCGAGTCTCTTCGTCTAGCGGTTTTTTCGTCTTGCGAAGCAAGCCCATTGACGGATTAGCGGATTAGCGCTATTAGCGGCTTAGCGGCTTTTAGCGGATTAGCGGATAAGCGGCTTAGAAAAGGGGGGAGGAGGGAAAAAACCCCGCAGGAACTCGCAAGACATTTTCGTCTTGCGAAGCAAGCCCATAGGAAATTCGTTTTACGAAGCACCTCCAAAACTGAAAACTCTTTCATCTAGCAAGTTTTCCGTCTTGCGAGGCATTCGTCTTGCGGGGCACCACTGTATGAGGAGAAATGAGTCATCTCAAGGGCTGTCACATGGAAGATGGAGCAATCTTGTTTTCTCCTCTGGAGGGTAGGACTTGAACCCATGACTTCACATTACAAGAAAGGAGATTCCGACTCAACATTCGAAAGAAGTTTCTGACAGCCAGAGCTGTTTGACGGTGAAATGATCTCCCATGGGAGGTTGTGGGCTCTCCTTTCATGGAGGTTTTGAAGCAGAGGTTGAATGGCCCTTGGTCAGGGATGCTTGAGCTGAGATTCCTGCATTGCAGGGGGTTGGACTAGATGACCGTTGGGTCCCTTCCAGCTCTGATTCTCTTGGCAGTCTGAAGGCATTGAGCAGAGATGGGAACAGGCGGCATTGTCCCACCGTTAAGCAATTTGTGAATATTGTACATGCAACAGGGTGGGGGCTGAGTGGCGCATACGATCCGTCTGTTGTGTTGCGTGCGCATCGTTTGAATTGCAATCCATGGATGTGGAAAATGACATTGCACACAGACTAAAACAAATCCACAAATTTACGCGCCTGCCTCTCTATTTTTTCCTTCATGCACCTTACTCCTTTGTGTGGTTGCCGTTCTTTTGAGATCAATAAGTTAGTTTCTGGTTTCTTTTAGAGCGTTGCCTTTGCCTAGGGAAAAGTGAGATTTCCAAGTATTTTATGCTCTTTGTAGAGCAAGGCTGGAGAATCTTCTTTCTCTGGTGAGTCACATTCCCTCAGAGATAGCAGTCGACCGAAAGTGTGCAGAGCTGGAGCCAAATATGGGGGGGCACCCCTTCTCTCCCCCCCCTTTACCACTCCTTGTTTTCTCTCCCTCTTGCCTTGCAACTATTTCCCTCCCAACCCCCCTTTTTTTAATTTTCTGTCCACCCACATGGACTTAGGTGAAGGGCTGCACAAAATTATACCAAGGGACAGATCTCTTTTTGGAACGAAAGGCAGTTATAAATCTGTTTGATGATGGTGATGATGATGATGATGATGAAGATGATGATGCTCTCCACTGCTGTAATTGCAGATCTAATTGAACCTGTCTCCCTTTCCCCTTCGCCACCTTTTTCTTTCAAAACAACATTACCAAGCAAGGAAAAGCACTGCTTCATAAATACCCCTTCTGTCTCAAAACATCATAATCTTACAAGGCCAGTTTTATTTTACTTGGCCACTAAGCTGTCAGTCAGTTGAAAATTCAATAATGATTTACTTTTACTGCTTGGGAGGTGGGTTACGGCCGCAAGTTGCTATTTTCTCAATGGTGGAGTCTGTCTGCTCCTGTTCATAGGAGGGTAAGAAAGAAGGCAAAGGCAGTTCTTCATTTGTGACATTTTGAACACCCAGGCTGCTGTTTTAGAACAATTTCAGCTGGAATAAATTTTATTTGGAGTAACTTTTAAAAGGAAGAATGCTTCTGGTATTAACTAGTATGTTTCAGTAACGTTTAAAATTAAGACCAACAGTATGGCCTTATAAAAATTAGGAGCAAAAAATTATTGCAAGAATCCAGCAATCTGCCAGCATCTGTTAGGTTTGTTTTAGCCCTGGGTCAGCACAGTGTATGGTCACATTAAAGCCCGGCTTTCCCCCAACGCCAGCCCCAAAAAGCAGGTCGGGGAGCAGCGGAAAGGCGTTGCGCAGCCTTCCCGTTGCTCCCAGAGCTTGTGGGGCTGACGGTGGGGGATGCCCGGGTTCCCTCCCCCCAGCCCTAGGGACCGCACATTCGCTCCATAAGACGTACAGACTTTTCCCCTTAGATTTTAAGAAGGGGAAAGTGAGTCTTATGGAGTGAAAAATACAGTAAGTGGGTTTGGGCTTGCAGTTTGGGCACTCGGTCTCTAAAAGGTTCGCCATCACTGTCCTAGAGCTCGAAACGTCCTTGGTCATCTTCCAAACACACTTGCCTTTACCCCCATCCTTTTAAATTCCACGACCTCCTTGGGTTAATTCTGGGCAAAATGTTCAGCTGGTAAGGAAATGCGGCTTAAGACGAGTGTCTTCGGAAGCTGAGATGAAAGCAAGCCTTTTGCTTCTCCCGTGGAAGCTCAAGTAGACCATTTAGCCCCAAACTAGGAAATTACTGTATTTTTTGCTCTATAAGACTCACTTTTCCCCTCCTAAAAAGTAAGGAGAAATGTGTGTGCATCTTATGGAGCGAATGCAGGCTGAGCAGCTATCCCAGAAACCAGAACAGCAAGAGGGATCGCTGCTTTCACTGCGCAGCGATCCCTCTTGCTGTTCTGGCTTCTGAGATTCAGAATCCCCCCCCCCCCTTGTTTTCCTCCTCCAAAAACTAGGTGCGTCTTGTGGTCTGGTGCATCTTATAGAGCAAAAAATACGGTATGCTTTTTCAGGATATTAAACCAACCTCAGAACCGTGTTTTAATACTGTGGCTTGTTCCAAAGTTGGTTTCCCCAGTTTCCCATTTCAGACAACACAGAAAACAATGGCAAATTGGAGAATTCCCAGTTTGCTTGCATTTGTGGACAAAGGACCTGTTCATATCTTGTCCCCAAACTTCATCCCAACCCCCTTTTGCAACCAAATTTGTGCTGCTGGTATAAAATCTCCTCTTTTTTCCTTTTTTATTGTGGAGTAATAGTTGCTAAGTTGATTATTATAGGGTCGTATGAGCATTAAACTAGGCAATTTCAGTGTTTTCGGGTGTGGAAGTTATTGGTGGTTTTGAGTACTCAGACTGTGTTTTGTGTGGGTGTTTGTAAATAAAGATGTGTTTAAATTTGTTTGTGGACCAAAGCCAAGGTTTGTAGGGAATCAAAGCTAATCATGTTTTTGTATCCATCGTCTTTTGTGACCAGAGACACTCCCCCCCTCCCCAAGATGTTTCAGAGGCCAAAAATCAAAATGACCCTGAGGAATAAAATTAGACAAAGTTCTCGGGAGCCCTACTTGTTGAATAATCATTCTCTAAGCAACATAATATATGAAATTACCACGTGACTAAGAATGGTAATGCTCGGTTGTATTTTGGCTTTTTAAAAAAGTGAACTTCTGTAAGAAATATGCCATTAATAAATTCAAGTTAGGCTTGACCTGCTATAACTGGATTGTGTATCTGGTACTGAAAATCTTTGATCTGATTAAAATAGTGTTAATTTCCATGGATTGTTAATAGAATGCAGAATACCAGCTTCTGGGATTAAGAGGTTAAATTTAAATTATTGGGAAGTCGTCACAAAAGAATGGTCAGTATCCATATGCTACCCACAAATTTATAGAACTCATAAATTCTAATATGCATATATCTGCTGGGTGAAAATGATATAATCTGCTGCAATATCATTTTTATTCAGATCCTTTTTGAAATCTTGCTAGCCATCAGCAAATCCAAGCAGCCTTTTAGGTGTGGCACCTGAGAGCATGAGAGGGTGGCAGTGGGATTTGGGTATGTTGTATTTTGCGGGATGCACATGCTAAAAACAGAAATATTTCGTTCCTTACGCTTTTGTCTCAAAGGCATGTTAAATCGGGAAGGTTTTCAAAGTGCTGCTGTTTTTAGCAATCCCTGCACCTCCAAATTTAAGAGAACAATGAAGCATCTTTGTGTGTGTGGTGCAGCTTTAAAACGCACGCCTCGCTGTTTTGCTTTTTTTAAAAAAAGCGTGTGTTTATATCTCTTGGATTTTAAAAAATATTAATGTACTGTAATTAAAAAGCTTCCGGGAAACTGCCCTCCCCCCCCTTCCAAAGAAAATAATAATAATAATTCCTGATTTGAGTTCCTGGAATAATAAGGGGGAAATATGATAAGTACTTGTCAATATTAAATCAGGCTGGAGGAAGGAGGCTGCAGGCCTTGTGGAAGGTAGAATGAAACAGCAGAATTCAGCCCCTACAACCCTCTCAGGATTGCATTTTCCGTAAAATAAAATTACTTGTGTATGAAAACATAGCCTTTCCCAGGCTCTCTTTTCCCCCCTGATCAGCTGATGAAGAGACTAGCAGCTCGCTGCTTTGCTGGCTTGTTAATTTTATCCCCACTAACTGTGATTTCCGATAGCCGGCCTGCTGCTGATAGTGGTAAGGTAAATATCCTTTTTCCTTGCTGTCGTGGAGATTCAGTCGAGCGGCATCCCGGGCATTCCTAGGTGTGCGCCGCATCCCAGGCCGGTGTGTGTTGCTGCCGCGTTTTCCGTGCACAAACGAGGGATTAAGGGGAGCAATGGCATTAACTGTTGACAGCCTTGCATGCTGCATTTACGATGAGCCTCCGAGATTTGCAGAACAGTTTCCTTTGCTTAAATCTCCGCTAGCTGCTGGTATGTGTGCACCGGGGTGTCCTGCTTGAGCCAAATGAATATTCATGAATTTGTCTGCAGATAATTCTTTTTTCCCCTTCTTCTTCCTCTTCTTTTTCTGCTCCTTCCTTCCTTCTTCCTTCCTCCTCCTCCTCCTCCTCCTCCTAACTCATCCGATCTCCAGCTCCTTCTTCGAACGCAGTGGAGGCAGGATGGAAATTGTCTTTTGATGATTCAGGCCTGGCTTCCAGGCACTCCCTCTGGATTGTGTGTGCATTCATGTTCATCTGTGGATTTCCACATTGCAGGATGAATAGGAAGCAGGTTGTTTGGCGTCTCTGACATGCCCGCCTGCTTTGTGTGGTGCACCAGGTTTTGTGCACAAAACGTTTGGCGAGAGAGACGTTGCGCCCAAGTGAAAGAAATTGTGCCTGGGCTGCAATCACTCTTTGTGTATTGATTGTTGCACTCACATGTTCATAAATATTAGCCATGTTTGGTGCTGTGGAAAAATGAAGGTAATTGCCTGATGATTAGAGCTCTTTCAGCTCTGAGAAAAAGGATTGATTATCATGTGCATGTATTGCAGGGAGCCCAGGAAAGCAACAGGGACAATGTCAACATTGGTGTTTTGAGAAAGCCTTCAGCACAAAAACGGAGGTGATTTATTTTTAAAAATCAGGATTTTTTCCCTTTCTTTCTTCCCTCTAATACCTTTGTCATTTTCATGTCCTGGAAGACTAAACCGTCCCACATCTCTGGGCTTTTTCTTCTGTTTTCTTAAACCAAAGAAAGTTCAGCTTCTGTGATTGTCACACATGGATTTCTTAGACAGTGTGGACAGATTTCCTTTAAAACAGGTTTGTTTTTGTAGCAATTTCCACCCTCTCACTGCATAGTGCTGCTGCCTGAGGTTCACAGCACACATTTGCAGGTAAATTTTGAACTAGTGAATGTTGTTTGATTTGTGTTTGCGTGGTGTCATTTTCCTCACCCCACAGTGCCAATATTCTTTGCTGCACAACAATGTGTTGTCCAACACTTCTGCATTGTCAGTGGTCAAGACCTTAGCTGAATATTGCATTCGTGGCGTTTTAGGTGTGTAATTTGAACTGATTTGAAAATTCTGTTTGAAAATTTCTAATTGAAAGAATCTGGTTTGTTACTTCTTTGTTCAGAAAGGGGAATTCATATAATGTATGCTGGTGAATGTGTTTTGAAGAGAATTCCCCGCCCTTTTTAATGATTGCTTTGTCTATAAATATGTATTGAAAATGATGTATGAATGGATATATTAAAATATATTGATCATTCATTGAGTGTGCATGGAGACAGTTGGAGCTTCAATGGCCTTTTTTGGGGTGTGGCCTTAACGCTCTACAGTTGAATGGATTACTCCGACAAAATTGTTACTGTGGTTTTACGTTTAGCGCCGCTGATTTCCCCTAATGTTTATATTTGGACTTCTACTTCTGGATTGATTCATTTTATCCTTCAGAATTGTCTGCACCTTGCAGAGGTTATAATATATAGCATCCATTGGCGTCTTCGATTTTGCAAATAATTTTTTCTACTTTCCTAATTAAGGCAATTGAAGACGGCAACTTGGAGGAAATGGAAGAAGAAGTTCGGCTTAAGAAACGGAAAAGAAGGAGAAATGTAGACAAAGATTCGGGCAAAGAGGATGGAGAGAAGGCGAAAAAAAGGAGAGGAAGGCCGCCGGCGGAGAAATTGTCACCTAACCCTCCTAAGCTGACAAAGCAGATGAATGCCATCATTGATACTGTTATCAATTACAAAGACAGGTGAGCTCATATTTACCTACGTCAGTTCCTTGTTTTCTTTGTAAAGACTTACTTGCTCGAAAATAGGTGTATTTTATATGCACACATGTATTATTCTTATGTGTCAGTATTAAATGCATCATTTATGGAACTATTTCATGCCACTTTTCAGGGCAGAAAACCTCTCCCATGGCAGCGAACCAAGAAAACCACCATGTTTTAAAAGTAGGATATAAATGTAAAACGATAACATAAAAAACCACAATTCCTCCATACATCTATTCAGCGCTTTCACAGCATCCCAGGGACTAGGAGAGGAAATGAACAGCCTGTCATCTGATTCCACCTTGCCCAAACCTCCAAATTCCTTCTCAACAGCTTCATGTAGTTATTAAAAAGCACTGGGGCCAAGATGGAACCCAAAAGCCATGGAGCAGAACCGGTGTTCGAAACCCGCCTTCTTCCAGTCGCATTTTGCGGTGGGGAATTTCATTCAAAGTGAGCAGTTTCTGAGCTCTGGGCGCAATCCTGCACCTAAGATTTCAGATTGAAACTTCAGAGTGGAAGGAAAAGAGGAGCTTTTTCTGCCTCCCCACTTCCAGCTACTCTTTGAAGACTGGAGAAGAGACCCTATTAAGAATATTACGGAGGTGGGCAGGGGAAGGACTAGACCGTGTGAAAAATGAACTTGATATTTTAGCTGCAGTCCATTCATTTTCAGCTTTGTATTCTTGTTATAAAAAGTGTGCCTGGACATTTCGTTGTTGCGCCCATAACCTGGTTTAAGGTGCCCTTGAGCTCCTAGCTTTCCTATCTCAGTTTCTAGCCCTTAGCAGTACAGGGGTGTCCCAGCATCGCCTTCTGGCTCCATCCCTCCCAAGATGATGGCAGAATTAATATTATGTTTTCAGTAGAAACAAGGAGCAATATGGAATACTCTCCTTTCTTCTTGCACAGAGTGATTATTGATTGATTGATTGAATGAATGAATGAATTTATATACCGCCCTATACCTGGAGGTCTCGGGGCGGTTCACAGAACAAAATCAAAATATAAAACCACAAAATATATACCGTGTTTTTCGCTCTATAAGACGCACCAGACCATAAGACGCACCTAGTTTTTGGAGGAGGAAAACAAGAAAAAAAATATTCCGAATCCCAGAAGCCAGAACAGCAAGAGGGATCTGGCTTCTGGGATAGCCGCGTGAAGCCTCTTCAGGGCAGCGGGATGAAGGCTCCCCCAAGAGCCGCGCTTCTTTTAATGAGCTCTTGGGGGCTTTTCCCTGAGGAGGGAGAAGGGACTGATGGGCTGCCCTTCTCCCTCCTTGGGGAAAAGCCCCCAAGAGCCGCACACACGCTCCGTGCGGCTCTTTAAAGGGAGCGCTGAGCAGAGCCTCCCACCTGCATTTGCTCCATAAGACGCACACTCATTTCTCCTTACCTTTTAGGAGGGGAAAAGTGTGTCTTATAGAGCGAAAAATACGGTAATCAAAATAAAAACAACAACCCAATACCCACCCTCCCCCAAAAACCCACATTTTAAAAGGGCATAGGATGTCAATCAAATCAAGGCCTGGTTAAAAAGGAACATTTTTGCCTGGCGCCTAAAGGTTTATAATGAGGGCGCAAGGCGAACTTCCCTGGGGAGAGCATTCCACAGATAGGGAGCCACCACAGAGAAGGCCCTGTTCTGGTGTTGCCACCCTCCGCACCTCTCAAGGAGGAGGCACACAAAGGAGGGCCTCAGAAGATGATCTCAGGGTCCGGGTAGGTTCAGATGGAAAGAGGTGGTCCTTAAGGTATTGCGGTCCTGAGCCATGATGGGAAAATGCATTAGGTAGTAAGGATAGGAGTTGGGTTTGACAGTTAGGGGTGCCATTCACAACATCTACAAGGGTCTTTAGTATCTTGGGGAAAGCTCCCATTCATTTGGCAAACCATGTCATCTACTCCAGCAAGATATTTGAGTAGTGCAGTCTTGAGCATTTCAGAAAGATTTTTAAAAAGAGATATTGGCAGCGCTGAAGATGGTATCTCCAGTTTCTGTTATTCTGACATTACAATCCAATGCACGTTTAGCCAGAGTGGTTTATATCCAGGGAAGCGGATCTGATAAGTGCCACTTACAGGACAAAGGTTCCTCACAGCTTTGTTTGCAAAAGTATCGGTTTCTGGCTAAAATACATTCCTGGAGCATAACTATTCTTTAGTTCTCTGGGGTGGAGAGCAGTGTGACATTCAGCTTCCATTGCATCTAGTAAAAAGAAAGTGTTTTGAATATCCTTAAACGTGTTTGAGGTATTTAGTGTTTATATTAAAAAAGTAAGTCATTGCTTTATCCTACCACTTCCAAAATACTTCTTCCGAGGAGTCTACACACTTCCTGTTCCTGTTCCTTTTCTTTATGCAGTGCAAATGACAAGGATAATGCCTTTTAAAGACATGAAGTTGTCTCTCTTCGATGTTAGTATCAAGGCAGAATTCGCTTCTGCATGGTGGCTGAAACTTACCAAGTTTCATGAGGCTTACACACAGTTTAACGTTTCTAAAGATTGCCAGTACTAAAACTAGGACCTTTTAAAAGCAGAAACCCAGCTTTCTCTCATGTAGGACAACAACAACAACAACAACAATAATTTTTATTTATACCCCACCCTCCCCAGCCAAGACCGGGCTCAGGGCGGCTAACAAGCACTAATAAAAGCAAGTTGAATGAATACAACTTAAAAACAAGATTAAAATACAACAATTAAAATATTGAAACATTAAAATATTAAAATGCAGCCTCATCACAGGAGGAGAAAGGAAAAAGAAAAAAGAAAGAGAGGGAGGGAATCAAATTGGCTCCAAGCCAAAGGCCAGGCGGATCAACTCTGTCTTACAGGTCCTGCGGAAAGAAATCAGATTCTGCAGGGCCCTGGTCTCAAGAGACAGAGCGTTCCACCAGGCCGGAGCCAGTGTTGAAAAGGCCCTGGCTCTGGTTGAGGCTAATCTAACTTCTTTAGGGCCCAGGACCACTAGGGTGTTGCTATTTATGGACCTTGAGGCTCTCCGTGGGGCATACCAGGAGAGGCGGTCCCGTAGGTACGGGGGTCCTAGGCCGTGAAGGGCTTTAAAGGTCAAAACCAGCACCTTAAATCTGACCCTGTACTCCACCGGGAGCCAGTGTAGCTGGAAAAGCACTGGGTGAATATGCTCCCATGGCAGAGACCCCGTGAAGAGCCTCGCTGCTGCATTCTGCACCTGCTGGAGTTTCTGGGACAGCTTCAAGGGCAGCCCCGTGTAGAGCGAATTACAGTAGTCAAGCCTGGAGGTGACCGTCGCATGGATCACTGTGGCCAGGTTGGGGTGTGTTCCAGATTTGGTGTCCAGATCTTGGCTACATGGAGACGCCATGCTAAACTTCCCACAGGCTCAGCCATGGTGGCTGTGAGGCAGAGATGGTATTGTTTCAATGAATCGCAGCAGAGCTGGCCCAATACACTTCGTGGCTTGAGTCAAAACAAAAAATGGCGCTCCTCCAGCATCTCTCCATCGCCTGAGGGGACTGGGAACAGCTGAGGGAAGCCCTGGCACACTGAAGGGGGCAGTGGCAGCCCCACTCTTCCCAGGTAGCAGGGGGCAAGCATTCCGAGCTCCTGGGGGGGCTGGATCTGCTCCCCTCCCAGCCGTCGCCCAACTGCCTCCCCAAGCAAGATGGGCAGACGAGCCCTGGACCACTGTGTCAGGTGCTGTCCAAACCTTAAACTGTGGTTTATCTTTACTACAGCTTGTTGAAATGTTTAAGGTAGGCATGTCCAGAGTCCGTTTTGCGGGCCTAATCCGGCCCACTGGTCAGTTTAATCCAGTCCCTATGGCAGTTTATTTCCTGGGGCAAAATCCTAAGAAAATCCTAAGCTTCAATCCTTAAAAAAAACCGCAACAACTTCAGTCCTAAAAGAAAAGGTTAATAACTTTGGTTGGCCGTTTGGTCGGACCTTGCAGCCCTTCAGTTCATCAAATCTGACCCTCTTTGAAAAAGGTTTGGACACCACTGGTTTAAGGAAAATTGTACTGAAGAACAGCTCAGCTTTTTGGATTCAGATGGCATGTCAAGTTGTGGTTAATCAAAAATAGAAGCAAAGGCTTATCAGCTCTTTCTCATGGCCACAGTGCAGAGAAGAGTTTGGATTTGATATCCCGCTTTATCACTACCCAAAGGAGTCTCAAAGCGACTAACAATCCCTTTTTCCCTTCCAACCCCACCACAAACACTCTGTGAGGTGAGTGAGGCTGAGAGACTTCAGAGAACTGTGACTAGCACAAGGTCACCCAGCAGCTGCATGTGGAGGAGCAGGGAATCGAACCTGGGTCACCAGATTACAAGTCCACTGCTCTTAACCACTACACCACACTGACTCCCTGGGATGAGGCTAGGCTCATTTTCATCACTTTGGTTTATCGCAGGGTTTCCCAAACTTGGGTCTTCCCCTGTTTTGGGACTACAACTCCCATCATCCCTGACCGCTGGTCCTGCTAGCTAGGGATGGTGGGAGTTGTAGTTCAAAAACAGCTGAAGACCCAAGTTTGGGAAACCCTGGTTTACTGAGCCCACATACTGGTTCAGTGACATCTTGGAAGAACAGTCTGTTGCTTAAATTTTTTCTTAAGAATCATAGAATCATAGAGTTGGAAGAGACCACAAGGGCCATCGAGTCCAACCCCCTGCCAAGCAGGAAACACCATCAGAGCACTCCTGACATATGGTTGTCAAGCCTCTGCTTAAAGACCTCCAAAGAAGGAGACTCCACCACACTCCTTGGCAGCAAATTCCACTGTCGAACAGCTCTTACTGTAAGGAAGTTCTTCCTAATGTTTAGGTGGAATCTTCTTTCTTTCTTAGGTGGAATCTTCTTTCTTAAGAAAGAATCTTCTTTCTTAAGCCTGCCTAGATAGCACATTTTTTTATATGGATATGGACAATTTTGCAACCATAACATGAAAAGTTAGTAAACTCTGCATATAGATGACCCTGTGTTTCCTAGAATTTGTGGGGTTTTGTGTTTAATATACTATGCGTTGGTTTTTTACCATTGCAGTCTTTCAGGTTTTCCCCCTAAAGAAATGAGAATATTCCAAATTTGACGTGTACTTTTATGTGTAAGGTGGGAAACATAAAATTTGTATTCAAAATCCTTTTTGCCCGACATAAGCAGACCATCAGAAATATTTTGGATTTTGCATATAGCCTACATTGGTGTGTGATCCAAGTTTATCTTAAACCGACTTGCAGAATATCCTGCCTAACTTGTGCGTTCCTTGTTGTGATTAATTAGTTAATGAATTTGTTTATCCCTCTTGGAAGTAACGTAGAAGTTTATTCCTCTAGAAAGGGTTCGGTGATACGTATCTGCATTGTACAACTTGTCAAACTCAAATAAGAGCGGCTGGATTGTGAATATGAGCCCCTTAATGAGAGAGATGAGTGATTTGAGAAATAGCACACAAATAGTGTCCCCTTGTGGCTTTGTGCATATTAAAATTCTGATCCTGTTATCTGGCCCCCAGACAGAGCATCAAAACAGGGGAGCTCATTGAAAGATATAATTCATAACTCGGCAACGCTTGAGGTTATTTTGAAGGTTCAAAACAAAAACCTGTTGGGTAAAGCTTTTGTGAAAATTGGCTGTTGTGCGGAGAAACACGTTGCATCTTTTTCCCCCAGTGTTGGCGTCATGTCGGTTGACGACATCTTTAAGCTATGCACTGTCCACAACAGGGGTTGTCAACCTGGTCCCTACCTCCCACTAGTGGGCGTTTGGGGATTCCAGGTGGGCGGTAGGGGGTGTTGGTAAAACCCCCTGGGATGCCTGCAAGCCCCCAGAACTCCGAGCATCCTCCGATAGGCGCAGCTCTGGAAAAGGCATCTCCCTTCCAGTGCACTTCGAGCAACATACATCATAATGATGTATGCACACTAAGCTTCTGGCATAAGACAGCAAGAAGCGTGAGACATTGTAGAGCTAATCTATTTATTTATACACTATTTAATAATAATAATAATTTATTATTTATACGCCGCCCATCTGGCTGAGTTTCCCCAGTCACTCTTTACAGACATAGGCACGCGGGTGGCGCTGTGGGTTAAACCTAGACTTGCCGATCAGAAGGTCGGCGGTTCGAATCCCCGCAACGGGGTGAGCTCCCGTTGCTCAGTCCCTGCTCCTGCCAACGTAGCAGTTCAAAAGCACATCAAAGTGCAAGTAGATAAATAGGTACCGCTCCAGCAGGAAGGTAAACGGTGCGCTGCTCTGGTTCACCAGAAGCGGCTTAGTCATGCTGGCCACATGACCCGGAAGCTGTAGACCGGCTCCCTTGGCCAATAAAGCAAGATGAGCGCCACAACCCCAGAGTCGGTCACGACTGGACCTAATGGTCAGGGGTCTCTTTACCTTTATTTACAGACAACAGCATAATGGCATCCGTTCTCTCCAGCTCCTTGAGAGAACAACAGGCACAAGCAAGAATGAAAGTACATAGCAAGTCCCTCCAGTGGAAGAGATAAGACTGTTTAAGTTTCCCACACTCATCTCAGACAGGCATGTGATTTACACCAATCACAAATGTAGCATCGGAGGAGTGAAATTGCTAACAGGGGTTCTACGACACAAGCTGAATCCTCCTTCCATCGAGCACTGGTGGGCGGTAAGAAAATTTGACCATCAAGAAAGATGTATTAGTGGGCAGTAGGTATAAAAAGGTTGACTACCCCTGATCTACAAGTTTGAGAAGGGACACCCTGCAAGACATTGTCCCCGCTGAAAGACGGGGTCATATTCATCCTCAGGAGTTTCTCTCCTTGCAACGTCAGGAAATGTGAGATGTCCCTGGGGAATTCTCTGGTCTTGCTTCCTCGTGATGGCCCCGTTTGGAGAGTTGTATCATGGCTCAGCAGGGTGGATTTGATTTACCGTATTTTTTGCTCTATAAGACTCACTTTTTCCCTCCTAAAAAGTAAGGGGAAATGTGTGTGCATCTTATGGAGCGAATGCAGGCTGCGCAGCTATCCCAGAAGCCAGAACAGCAAGAGGGATTGCTGCTTTCATTGCACAGCGATCCCTCTTGCTGTTCTGGCTTCTGAGATTCAGAATATTTTTTTTCTTGTTTTCCTCCTCCAAAAACTAGGTGTGTCTTGTGGTCTGGTGTGTCTTATAGAGCGAAAAATACGGTAAATCAATTCAATTTAAATTACAATTTAAATCACTAGTCAGTAAGACTTGATTTAAATATTTTTTTTTTAAGAGAAAGACTCATTCTTGCTTAATATTTACAATATCTTAATCTTTAATATCCTTAATATTTACAACCAGATGAAGGTTTCATTTTGGAATAATACGTTTTCAGAGTAGATTTTACAGTTACATCAAAAATTACTAATTTGGTTATACTATTAGAAATACATGGAGCGATAATTATGAAATCGTTGTGAGGTTTAATAAGTTAACTGTGTTTATATTTGGACAACTTTTCTGCTGTGCTTTATTGGAAGGAGGAAAATGATTATTTCCTTAATGACAATTTAAACAATTTACTTAACTAAAACAATAACGGTATAGCATATGTATCCATGTTTGTTAACTGATGTGGCTAAACGATTTTTGAAATAAAAAATTTAGACTGAGTTTTAGCACACATGAAAAACTTTTAAAAAATCCTTATTTCCTGATGAATAGCCTTTGGACTCTAATGTAACTTAAATAAAAAACTATCTTTAGAAAGATTATTCCCCCAAAAGCATTTTATTTTAAAAATCCAATTTAAATAAAAGAAATCTGATTTAAAATTTAAAAATCCATTAAAAAAATAATCATTGATTTTTATCCAACCTGTGGGTTAGGAAGCGAAGATTCTGACTTTGTCCATTTACGTGGCCCCTTCTCACAACCAGGGAGCCCCTAAGGCACTGTGGCTCCCCAGTTTGGATGACACAGAAAGCTGCTGTCATTTAGAGTTTTTCCTAAATGACACATTAATTTTCCTAAATAATCGCAGCGGTTTGGTGGGAAGGCCAACAGTTCCGTTCTTATCTGGACTGACTAAATGGAGATGGGCTTGTTCACCTTGACCAGCTTAGATTGCACAACGGACACGCGAGTTTGCTATCTGTTTGCAAAACTCAAGTGAGCTCAAAAGTAGTCTTATCGCATTGATTCAGCGTTTGTAAAATTAAAAACACGGGCGCTTCCTTCTCTTTTTATAGCAGCGAGTTAGCAATGGGAGTGTTTTTCTGAATGTCCTCCTCCCCATTTGGCCCTTGGGAGTCGGGGCCCCACCCCTGGCCACATGTGCAGAGTGCTTTTGCCTGACGGAAATGTTTCCTTGATCTTTTCTGCTGCCCCTTGCTCACCAATGGGGAAGGTGGAGAGGTCTGGGGGTGGAGAAATCTAGGGTTTCTGCATGGCTGGAACACAACCTGCCATGCAAGGGAAAGTGTCCCCACCACCACCATTTTTGCCCTTTGGACATCTGCCCCCCACCGCTGTCACGAAGCCTCAGGAAGGTTGCCCAAGGAGGAATAAAGCCATGGAGACAAAAGAGGTTCCCCAACCCATCCTGAGAGCTGAAGAGTTTTTTGCTTAGCTAGAAGTGGGTTTTAAAAAGTAGGTGAGAGATTACTGACATGCGTCCAAAATGTGGCTTTGTAATTCTGCAGAAGCCTATTGTGCCCATTATAATGAAAACAAAATTAATGATGACTCAGAACAGGGACGAAACATGAAATGCCATCATCCTGAATCTGTCCTTTGAGGTGTGCTTCTGGATGTTGTATGAAACAGTCAGTGGTGAACTAATGCCAGGGTACTGGAAGAAGGAAAGATCACCAGTGTTGAAGCAATGATTCTTCAGCCTCAACTTTGTTGGACTGGTCATGTTGTGTGGATGCCTGATTATCGTCCTCCAAAGCAACTCCTCTACTCCGAAATTATAAATGGAAAGTATAATGCTGGTGGTCAACAAAAGAGCTTTGTATCAAGGCAACTCTAAAAAATGTAGTATAAACACCAACAATTGGGAAACACTGGCCTGCGAGCGCTCCAATTGGAGAACAGCCTTTACTAAAAGTGTCATGGGCTTTGAAGACACTCGAACTCAGGACGCAAGGGAGAAACGTGCTAAGAGGAAGGCACGCTTGGCAAATCCACACTGTGATCAACTCCCGCCTGGAAACCTATTTCTCCACTGTGGATCCAGAATTGGCCTCCACAGTCACTTACGGACTCATTGTTAAAACTGTTTATGGAAGACAATCTTACTCAGCTACGAGGGATCGCCAAAGAAGAAGTCAGTAACTTACTTTGCTTTGTTAAAAGCAAGAAGAGAGCAGGACCCCACGCTGGTTCTCCGTTTTCTCAACCTGATTGGTTCTAAATGAGGAGTACAGCACACTAGCACCCTCATTCTTCCGGTTGTGTGCCCAGTGGCTGCACAAAGGGGCCCTGAGCATCTCTACCCTTGAGGGGATCCAGATCGGCCTGGGTTCTCCTGTCACTTGGGGGCCTTCAGTGCAGACGGCATGGTTTGAGGCTAGGGGTGCAGGGCTGGCCTCCCCGGCCAGCAATCCCGTAATGTGGGGGGGGGGCGGGAATGTTTGTGTGCACATATCTCACGCCACATTTATTGGAGCTCAGTCTCTCCCTCCAGCCTTTAGAAGACTGAAAGAAGCGAAAATGGGTGGAGATTGATTCACTTGTTGCTTCTCCCCCCCACACACACAGTCAAGGGGGGGGTGGGGGTGGCGCACACTATTTTTTGTTCATTGAACGTGAGCTAATCCTTTTAGGAGACCCCCGAAGCAATGTTTTCATCTTCCGCGTCTCACTTCCGTTTCCCTACAAAGGCAAATGCTCTCCCTAAGAAAACCGCCTTACTTAACTGAGGCCAGGATGGATTTTATTTCCTTCGTTCCTCAGGCCACTTTTGGTCACTTCCAACTAATTCTCTTCACTGGAGCTGGAGCCTGGATCATTTAAGTGGTGCGATGAATCAACGGGAGTGGCAAGGAGCGCTTTAAAGAGTTTGTTGGCCGTCGTTAGCCTTGTTACCCTCGTGGCAACAAGTCCGTTATCCTCTGGGACGTAGCGCTTCCTGGTACCAGGCCGCATCCGCGACTCTTGGGACTCATTCAGTGGGAAAAGTCCCTGCTTGCTCAGGCAGAATTGCTAGGATTCCCAGTTGGTCATCCATGTTTCCTTTAATGCAAAGACCCTTAGAACTGACCAGACCTGGGATGTTTTCAGGCTCGGATTTGGGCGTCCCTGTGAGATTTTCCTCTGCTTCCCAGCCAGGGCAGGAGCCTTTGGGGGCGCTGCTTCTTAAGCATGGAGCAGGGGGCGCCCAGTTTCCTCAGAGCAGACGGGCGACATTGTCAGTCTTCCCTGAGCATCTCCGGCCAGCTCCTGCCCAAGCAGTGAAAAATCGCTTCCTTTCACAGCACCGAGCCATTCCCCACCCCCTCCCCAAGCACCCAGCTTGTTTTTCCTCCCCACGTGGAATAAACTGCTGTTTCAGCCTTGGCCAGCTGAGATTAGGTCTGCCGCAGGATGGCTCCTCGATGGCAGAAGTTTGAGAATTTGCAGGTCCCACTGGAATTCAAGCAAGAGCTTCGCTAGGGAAGCGGCTGTTGCTTAAAACCCCCCACCCCTCAGTTTCTCTTTTCTGTCTGGGTCTCCAACTATCTTCGCCTCTTTTTTTAGGGGAGGGGGCTAGTAACCAGCCTCGGCGGCTGCCCATGTCTTCCATAGCTCTTTCAAGGAAAACCTGCCCCAGGTGGGACACGAGGGGAGAAAAAGGAAGCTGCTAAGTCTCAGTCTTGGAGCTGTAACAGAGTGGGTGGGGTGTAGAAAAGCTATTTATTAGGGTCCCATTTCTTGGGACAGTGGTTTTAAAAAAGCCCAGGAAAAGAAAGAACCCCTTTTCTTGGTTGAGTCCCCCTTTCAGCATGGTCTACCTCAGCTTCCCCTTGGAAACCTCCACTTTGGGGTCCCGTAGGCGGAGCTGGCGACACTCCTGACCTGATTCCCAAGGCTGCCTGGTGGGGCACCTGATTCCATTAAGACATTTCAGACCTGATCCAAGCAGCCCTTTCCACATCGTAGAATTGTAGAGTTGAAAGGGACCCCCGAAGGTCATCTATTCCAACCCCCTGCAATGCAGGAGTCTCAGCTCAAGCACTCATGACAGATGACCACCCAACCTCTGCTTAAAACCCTCCAAGGAAGGAGAGTCCACCACCTCCCGAGGGAGACCGTTCCTCCCTCGAACAGCTCTTCCTGTCAGAAAGTTCTTCCTGATGTTGAATCTCCTTCTTGAAGCCACGGGTTCGAGTCTCCAGAGCAGGAGAAATCAAGCTTGCCAAGCGCTGCATTTCTTCAGTGTCAAAAAGTCCCTTACAGAGATCCTTAAACAGGTCAAGGAAGAATGAACTAATGGTTAATGCATTTTGCCCTTTTTACTCCAGAAACAGTGGAAGGATTCCAGGTTCTCAAGCCCTTTGCAAACAGGTGCTTGGCACAAACACTCCCAGTTCTCAGCTTGTGTCTTGGTTTTCCAAGCTTCTGCATCAACTTAGCTTGAACCCATTGCTGGGATATTCCGTTCCACCTTAAGGAACAGGCATGGCTGTTGTGTGTCACATGCCTGTTTACACTCCTGCACAGCTTGCTGGGAACTTCCGTTTGTGAATTGCTTTTGCTTTTGCTGTCTTGCTTTGGACACAAAAGGGATCAAACATGTTTCCTTTTGTCCTGCTGTATACTGAATAAGGGATGCGGGTGGCACTGTGGGTTAAACCACAGAGCCTAGGACTTGCTGATCAGAAGGTCGGCGATTTGAATCCCCACGACGGGGTGAGCTCCCATTGCTTGGTCCCTGCCCCTGCCCACCTAGCAGTTCGAAAGCACATCAAAGTGCAAGTAGATAAATAGGTACCGCTCCGGCGGGAAGGTAAACAGTGTTTCCATGTGCTGCTCTGGTTCGCCAGAAGCGGTTAGTCATGCTGGCCACATGACCCGGAAGCTGTACGCCAGCTCCCTCGGCCAATAAAGCAAGATGAGCGCCGCAACCCCAGAGTCGGTCACGACTGGATCTAATGATCAGGGGTACCTTTACCTTTATGCTGAATAAACTGCTTGTAAATATGCTCACACAACTTCTCCTGCCACTTCTGTTGTGTAGCGTTTACTCTGTTGAGTTGCGTGCCCCAGCTTCTGAAGCTCGGGTCACTGAGGCTGCACGAAGCACTGGAGATCACCCGGCACACCGGCCAGTGGGCAGGAGCCAGCTGGGGGCCTGCCAATTGCCCCCGTTTCCTTGGTTGCTTGCCAACACCTGTGTCTGCCTGCCATGGCACCCCAGCCTTGGTTCATGTTGTGGCATGAAGCCTCTGTTCATGGGGGTCACTGCACAGTCCAGCGCAAGCACTACTTCCTGGGGAAGATTGGTCATAAATCGGCCGGCTGTCTTTTGGGGAATCCTGTGCATCATTGCTGATCTCACCGCTGACGATACTTTTTTCTGCAAACACACGCAAGGCTCTCAATCCGGCGTTACGCTGCAAATGCATATACAGAGCATCCTCGTGAGTAATGATTTGCAAGAGTGAACCGACTTGAAGGATGCTCAGAATAGCTCATTCAGGATTCTCAGAAATCCCCCTTGTGGAGGTGCTATCATGCTAAAAATATACAACAGCATTTGAGGAGCTCTCTGCTCATGGTCTCTGCCATTTTTTGTTGAACCCTCTTGCAAATCATATTTTAAAGGCGAATGGCCTGCTGAGCTGTGTGGGGGTCCGGAGAAATTAGTTGTGAGTGAAATGACCCATTCTGTTGTGCTGACCGATCAATAGTAAGTAGCAAAGTCTCTGCTGATTTATGCCGGTTTCCATGAGAACAGAATTTTGCTCGCCGTGTCTCTTTAACTCTTGCATACCTGCTGCAAATCAGGGCGATGCTACAAATGGCAGCCTTGCACAGAAACGTCCGGTGATACTGAGCCTTGTGCGAGCCCGGCGGAATTACTTGCTGAAATGTGAACAGCGGCTGATGACATGATCTACGATTGCTGAATTAAAAATATTACACAGTGATGAGTTGAGCTCTAATTTTCATAGGCTAGAGGAGAGACCCAAGGGCTCTGAGTGAAATTTAACAATCCTAAACATTGTATGGAGTCGGGCTGGGCGATAATCTGGTTTTCAGCATCGCAATCTATCACCAGCTAAACATCACAATATACTGATACATCACAGTGTCTGAAATAAGGATGGTACTACCTGAGAGCCATTGGGTGAATTCCCGTTGTTTTTTTTTTGCATGACACACACACACAATTCACAATACCATCCTGTACTATGTATAAGACAAGTTACTAAAAAATTTTGTTAAAAATTGGGGTTAGTCTTATACACGGTGACGTGGGATTGGTTGCTGCCGGGATCCAGATTGGTTGCTGCTGGGATCCCCCCCCCCCAAAAAAATGCTTAACAACTCCGGGCAATCTTCCCCCCATTTTCTTAATTCTGAGTCCCCCCAAATAGGGGACGTCTTATACACAGAAAAATACGATATATTTCCAGGCCCAAAATGATGAGACCAATATCATAATATGGACTTTGGACCGGTTTGGGATGATATTTCAAGATATCGCCCAGCCCTAGTAGGGAGCGAGAGTCACAGAATTTGCCAGAACTTGCATGCGGTTAATAATGCTACGGATTGTGTTTCCTGTCAGCTGCATCTCTTGCTGTTCTCCCTGGATTCCCATCCTATCATCACTTGCAGGGAGGCACCTGCAATAGATGATGTCGCCAGGAGAGAAGTGCCGTTTCTGAGCAGTTCCCTTTGCTTTTCTTACACTGCTTTGCCAACAGCAGCGGTTACAGAGTTCCTTGCATTTACAAAAATCAAAATAAGGGGGAAAAATACCCCTGGCTACGATTTTAAATTTTAATTAGCTTCTTGATGACATTGCTTGCCCTTGACGAGAAGCACTTGAAGCTGCAGGTTCATGTTACGGATGAGTTGCCTTGCAATGAGGTTTGCAAAGGATGCTGGGAATTTTGTTTGGTTCGACTTAGTTTAAATGCTGAGTAAGTGCTAGTCTCATTAATTGTTTTGGAGGGTGGGGGCTCACTTTGGCAAAACGCTTCCAATATCCAAGGAGGGAGGTTGTCTAATAGATAAACAGAGATGGATTCCTTTAGGAAGAGAGCATTGATCAGGGGGGAAATAACAATACTTGTGTTTTCATTTCTGTGCTTTGCCTGAGCTCTTTAATTAGGACTGTAGAACAGAAAGTCTTCTGGCTTGTACCAAATTAAATACACCTGCCAACCTTAAGCAAACAGGGGATCTGGATAACTTTACATGCCTGATACGGAAGTTACTGCAGAAATGTAACATTATGGTCTGGGGCTCCAAACCAGTGGTGTCAATGTAGTGAATTAAGAAAATATTTCTGTGTGAATTGCCGGACAAACATGTTTTTATGATAGATGATACAGCATTTTAGAAACGCAAGACGCTATTCTAGTTTAGTAGGTTATGTCTTTGACATAAAAATTGGTGGAGGTGATCAGCATTCTAGTCTTTCGCAAGACATCTCTGCAACCGCAGTGTGTCAACAGGTATTGAAAACTGCGGCCGTCTCTTTCCTACCCTTTGGTCACGTGGATCGCAGGAGCGGCTCTTTCCATAATCCCAACTGTCCTTTTTCCATATGGCAGATGCACTGCAGTTTCCTCTGTGTACCTTCCAGTTTATGCTGGAGAAAATAAAAATGTGCAAATGAATGCCTAGGTGAAGTGGCCCTTTCCCAAGTCCTGTGTGTGTCAGTTCCTGGCAAATGTGGAACAGGGACAGGAGAGAAAGTCATTTTCTCCTGATGGCATCCACTTCCACCTAGCAAGGAAAATAACTCCCATGCCTCTACCTTGCTGTGTGAATATTTTCTGCGACTGAATTGTTGCAGAACAAAGAGTTTTGTGAAATGATGAAAGCAGGATTGTGATTTGGATACCAAAAAAAAACCAATTTCTGTGTTGTCCGTTGAGTGGGGATTTCAGATGACTGCGAGAACTCGAGGCATTTGCTGGTCATGCTATTATACGTGGATGTAACCTATCTATTCTGAAGGAAATCAGCCCTGAGTGCTCACTGGAAGGACAGATCCTGAAGCTGAGACTCCAGTACTTTGGCCACCTCATGAGAAGAGAAGACTCCCTGGAAAAGACCCTGATGTTGGGAAAGATGGAGGGCACAAGGAGAAGGGGATGACAGAGGACGAGATGGTGGGACAGTGTTCTCAAAGCTACCAGCATGAGTTTGACCAAACTGCGGGAGGCTGTGGAAGACAGGAGTGCCTGGCGTGCTCTGGTCCATGGGGTCACGAAGAGTCGGACACGACTAAACGACTAAACAACAACAATGATAATCGAATATGAAAAGAAACTTTTCCAACTAAAACTGAAACAAATTCCACACTGCTTTGAACAGAAACACCAGCTCAGTACTTTAATTCTTTTGACCATTTCTAGTCTGATGTTTGCAAACCACTTCTTGAGTTTACGTTCCCTTTGGGATTGATGCTCTCAGACTCCCAAATAGCTGCCGCTCTTTGCGTGGCAGGTAGGAAGGTGGGTCAGGCTCCAGATGCTAAGCGTTCCTTTCCACCCTGGCACGTCTGCCGGAATTAACAGCACTTTCACACTCGGCTGCATTTGCTGCTTTGTTAAGCATGCATGAAGAACAAGGACCCGATCCAGCAAGAGGGCGCTTTAGAAGTCACCTGTTGGAGAAAAGAGCGAGTTTCTGCCTAATCTGACTTTCCCCTTCAGACGGAGCTCCAGACTTCGTCCTTGAGAACAATAACAGGGCGCTTGGCACAATTTCCAGAGGAGGAGGAGGAGAAATGTTGACCTGTTGGAACAAAGAGCCCAGGGGCATCTTGAAAGACAGCCATATTTATTAGGGTACCGGGCAGTCTGTCCCGGCTTGCATTGCCTAGCAACCCATCCATGAGCCCTCAACAACCCAGCGCACTCCTAAACCTCATGAAATCTATGCCGACCCATTAGACCAGGAGTGGAAAAGCCTTTTGGCTCCTGCCTCATGGGCCAACCTTGACCAGGTGAGCAGGACCAGGGCCGGATTTAGGTTTGATGAGGCCCTCAGCTCCTGAAGGTAACAGGGCCCTTGATATGTCCAGCTGTCCTTTGTCAACACTGTTTTTTGTGTTGAATATATGCTACATGATAATTTATGGACCTCATAGGTATCTCAAGCCATTTGCACACATTGCCCTGCAACCAGTCCATGTAAGAATGTCGGCACCCTATATATAGAAAGAGGCAAACCAGTGATATTTTAGGGAGCAGGCAGGGCCCATGACTTATATCCTAGGAGCCTACACAACACAAAACACTGTTGCTGTATGTGGGTTTTATTTTATTTGTGTTTTATATTTTGGAAATGTACATCCAGGGTTTTTTTCCCTTTAAGTTTTTTTGGGGGCCCCAAGAGAGTGGGGCCCTAAGCTAGAGCTTGTTTAGCTTATACGTAAATCCGGCACTGAGCAGGATGGGGCCCCCTGTCAAATCAGTAGGTGGGTTCCCTCACCCACCTGTCCAAATCCCAGCATGAGGGGTGGAAAGGGGGCATGGGAAGGGCATCAAAACATAGCCCATGCTGGTCCTTTCCGCCTTCTGCAATGCCCCACCTGCTTTCCCTTTCACTTCCCTCTGCCCAAGCCCCCAATACCGCCTACTCCTCACCGAGTCTCCCACCTCGCGAGGAGGAGGCAGCCGCCCAGCCCCAGAGGTGCTGCACACCCCACAGGCCAGGGCCCCCTCTGTCCTCCTCTCCTGGCACCTCCATCTTCCTCCTCTCGCTCACGGAGCACTGAGGGTCTGCAGACGACAGTTTGGGAAGCCCTGATGTAGATAATCCTACTCAAATCTCAGAGGCACCAAATCCCTCCAGACAAAACGTACACTCTGCATGTGTGCATGTGTGAAATTTGGGGGTTTCAATTGATAGCAGCGTTGAATTGCTCCAGTGATACTGCCCAGAGGGCTCACCTTGTGAAATGAATCTGCAGCTTGTTGCAGGAATTTATGTCTAGGTTGGGGGTGGGGTTTGCCCCTCCAGCAAATATCATTCACATGCAGCCCACTACCAAAATCAGCACAATCACTTTTGTGATTTGTCCCCACAAAACACTTCATCACAGTTTCTTCCTATCTATTCAAACGGCCTCTGCTGCACGATACCAAATGTATGAATTGACTGATAAATGTATGTACTGGCTCACTGGGAGAACTTCAGAAATTCATAGAGACATGTGAGCTCAGCTACTCAGCAGCCCCTCTGCCTGAGCGATAATCCCTGGCATCCTGATATCTGAGTGCCAGACAGGTAGCCATTCCAGAAATAACAAACCCAGATGAAGGCAAAAGGGTGTGATTAACTTGGCTGGGAAACAGGGAAATGTGAATATCTCTTTTGTTACACTTGATTGGTGTTTGGTGGAGGGCAAGGAGAACCATGGGGCAGGGTCTAGGATGCTCAGATTACTGCCACCAGACCTCCCCTTTCATGATGTAACCGTGATGTATTAGTAATGTAGTTTGAGGGGGTGTAACATGGGGACTAGCAGCTAATAAAAGTTTGGGGGCTCTTTTGTTTGGGGCTTCCATCTTGTTCCACCTTGAGGCAGGTGGGAGTCCTGTCGCAACAGTCCTCAGTAAAGACCAAGCCTACTGGCTGCTGGTATTCCAGGCTGGTGTCCTTATTTTTTGTCCAAGGGAGCCCTCAGATTTCTCAGTTAACAAGCTTACCATATTTTTCTGCGTATAAGACGAGGGTTTTTTAAAAAAAAATAATGTAAAAAATTGGGGGTCGTCTTATACACGGGTCGTGCTTGGAGGGGGAGACAGGCAATTGTTGGCAGCCGTGAGTCTGAGATATACAGTGATGGGTGCATGCCGCAAGGACTGGTTGGGATTGGCTTTTCTTGTTGTGGGCGATTTGTGGCTTCTGGATGTGATTGGGGTGACAATTGGTGGCTTCTGGATGTGATTGGGGTGACAATTGGTGGCTTCTGCGAGGCGTGCACTTGTCAGCTGCGGGCGGTCCCGCCCCCCCCCAAATAAAGCTTAACAACTCTGGGCAATCTCCCCCTACTATCTTAATTTGGAGTCCCCAAAAATAGGGGTTGTGTTATACACGGGGGGGGGGGGTGTTATACACAGAAAAATACGGTACCTTAAAATTCACTATATGCAGTGACAAACGATGCTTTTTCCCACCCGTCTGGAAGGATGTTGCGCAGCACACAAAACAGATTTAAAACAACACCATTATCTGTGTTTATTTGCTGAGATGCCTTGTTTGGGGGGGGGGCAGACAATGTGACCCAGTAGAGTCAGACTACAGAGATGCCACTCATCTTTCTGAAAATTTTCTTAATTTATGCAGGTCCTACTGCTCTTCAGCGTATAGCCTGGCGGTTGCTAGGCAACCGGAAAAGAAATAATGTGCATGCTTTCTATGATTGTTAGATCTCTTATTTCTTTATTTATGTTCAAAAGGTGCATACGGAACTGGAAATTGAGATTGAAAACCAGGATAGCATATTCACAAGTAATCGTTTGCTTTTTTAGCATAACCTCAGTTGCAACCGGTGGAAGCTTTCTGTTAGCAAATAAATGCTTTTTGGCTTTGGGTTTTGGTTGTTGTTTTAAGCCATATTCACTGACAAACACACAAAGGGGTCTAAGAAATCAAATCCTTCTGTGAAAAAGTAGCCAGGTATTTGGGTTTTAAAAGAAAAGTAGAAGAAGGTAAAATTCAGTCCTGTGCTGCTATTCTAGGAATGTGTGCAACGTAGTCTGTTCTGCAATTTGCGTATATTTCCAGAATATCCCTCGCTGGTGCATCTTTTATATTATTCTACATGGCTGCCCTTGTACTTTGATTCCTCACAGCACAGGATTTTATTAATGCTCCATTTCTTGAACTGGAACAAATTCTTAGGTGAAAAGCAAAACCATCTTCCTTTTTTCCTTCTCAAACATACTGGTCACTGCCATTTCTTGTTACAGCTAAGTAATAACGTTTTCTATTATTTTTGTCCTTTTTAACAGCTCGGGACGACAGTTAAGTGAAGTCTTCATTCAACTGCCTTCCAGAAAAGAATACCCAGAATACTATGAATTAATCAGAAAGCCAGTGGATTTCAAAAAAATTAAGGTGAGCCTGATTTCTCCTAAACACAAATGCAGCTTCTTTTCTTTTTTACATATATTTTTAATTATTTTTTTCCAAATTAATTCTTTTTCACGGTAACCTTCAAATCAAAGACATTGTTTCATGAGTTGACTCCCTCACCTCGGCAGTGTTTCTGATTCAAACCCTTTCTACTGCATTATACCTATCACAAAAAATTCTCTATTCCAGATATTTTGTCATTTTTCCTTCCGCTGCTTTTACCTAAAATCCTTCCCGCCATTTCGCTTGACCTTGAATACAGCTTTCCAGCATCAGGCCAAGTTATCATGTCAGGGCTGCCTCTAGGTCCCAGCTCACAGAGAACCAACGCCAGGCTGATATTATGTACAAAAGTCTTTATTGAAGTATAGTTTCCATTTTAAAGCCAGAGCGTGCAACCCTACGTCTAGACTCTAGATCGGCGAAGTCCTATCTGAATCACTTCCCCTTCCGCACCAGTTTAAGATCCTAGCCCTGCTCCACCTTCTGCGCTGCTCTCTCCTCCTCTGGGTCCTCCTGCCCTCTGGGGCATTGCCCTTCCTGGACTCTTCCGACGCTGAGTCGCTTAGCTCCTCCCCTTGCCTCCGGCGTGCTTTAGGACCCAGTTCCCAATCCTCACTCTCTGCTGTCCTGCGCTCCTGTACATTTGAACTTGCTTCTCGCGCCAACCCAGTGACCTTTCTCCTAACCGTTACACTACTTCTGTCACTGCTTCCCTCTTCCGTGACACTGGCCGGATCTGACCTCCCCTCCGTTGTACGACTCTCCGAGGAAGGCGTGGTCAGCTCTGCCTCGTCTTCTCTCCCTGGTGGGGGAAGTACTGGTCCCGATGCCTGGGACCCTTCCCCCCCACTCTGCTCTGGTGGGGAAGCTGGTCCTGATCTCCAACTACTCCTCTGGGAGTCCCTGCTCCCCCCTTGCTCCTGGGGCGTTCCCCTTGGGACCCCCCTACCCCTGGCCACTGGCGCTCCCTTCTGTGAATCTTCCGATTCGCTGGAGAGGCTTATGGAATCCCTCGGACCACTGTCTCCTCCTACACTGCCCTCTGATTCCTCGCCCTCGCTCTCCATCTCCCATCTTCCCTGTGCCTCTGCTCCTGAGCCCCTGACAACTGGGCTTTTGCACTCGCGCACAAATAGCAGAAATTAAATACTGCTTGTTGTTATTCTTCCATGTCTGTGATGTACCTGTGGAATTGCTTCCTGTTCTCACAGTCGCCAGCCAGATTATTATTAATATTATTAGTAGTAGTAGTACCCCACCCACCTGACTGGGTTTCCCCAGCCACTCTGGGCAGCTTCCAGCACTTATAAAAACATAGTAAAACGTTAAACATTGAAAACTTCCCGATACAGGGCTACCTACCAATGTCTTCCAGAAGTTGTGTAGTTCTTCATCCCCTTGGCATCTGAACAGAGGGGGGCCTGTGGGAAAGCTGAGCGCCAGCCCCCTCTCCAGTGCCTGGTGTGCAGAAGCATTGCAGTCTCTGTGCATGGAGGCAGAGCTTAACGTCCGCCATGTCTAGCGGCCATTGATAAACCAGCAGGGCCCATCCCATCTCCAGGTAACCGGCGTGAAACCAGGTTAGGCTGGTCAAACCCCCTTCTGGAGCAGGGCTGCTAAACCCAGCAGAGGGGAAACTAGCTTTTATTTTTACAGTCATACCTCGGGTTGAAGAATCTGCGGCGACACGGAAGTAACAGAACGTGTTACTTCCAAGTTTCGCCACTCGCGCATGCACAGACGGTCAAAATGACGTCACACACATGCGCGGAAACGGCGAATCACGACCTGCAGACGCGGGTTGCGGGTTCTGGACACAAACGGGGCTGTGTTTACAGAGGTACCACTGTATTTTATTTATTTTTTTAGATTTTTATTAAGTTTCACATATATAACAGACTGATTTATAAAACAAAAAGAAAAGAAAAAACAATATCCCAGACTCCCCGCTCCCCGTGACGCCCCACAACTTCCGCTTTTGGTTCCTTAAACATTTGCTATTTCTTCTTGATCTTTATCGCTTTTATACTCTTTTGCTTAACTCCTCTTGTACTCTTATCATTTTCAAATCAGACTGTGTTTCTTTCAAAATACATCTTATAATTGTAAGTGTTCATTCAAACCCTGCTAGTGAATCTATTTCATTACAATATTTCTGTAGATACAACATGAAGGGTTCCCAATCATTTTTAAAATCTCTATTGTCCTTGTCTCTGAGTCTTCCTGTAAGTTTGGCCATTTCTGTGTATTCCGTGCGTTTAACTTGCCATTCTTCTTTTGTCGGTATCTTGTTGTCTTTCCATTTTTGGGCCGTGGGAAACTAGCTTTTATAGAGGGATTTGAGTCACATGGCCCTTTTTTACCAACTTAACCTGGTCACATGACTAAGCTGAGCAAGCTTAAGATCCCGTCTAAGCCCCTCCTCCAGTCCCCCTTTCAGGGCTTAGCAAAGCTGGTGTAACAAATGAAATCCCCTGAGTTGCAAAAACAGGCAGACTTTAAACAATGGCAGGCAACACGTGGCTAATAATGTTCTAGCAAAATATATGTAACATGTATTATTTTGCAATTCTTGAACAGAAAATATATGCTGGAGATGCAAATGCTAAAATAAATCAATGTTGCATGAACAAAATTAGAGGGGGTCGTCAATCAGTATCACAGAGGCAAACAAGCCTTTCAGTAGTCCCGATCCTGTAATCATGCGATCATAGAAGCTCCCCGCGTAGCAATTCTCAAACAGAAAATATGAAATAGAATCACAGAAAATAAAAGTCGGTCACTGTTGCGTGAACAAAATTAGACAATGTAGTCCATTGGTATTGAAAGAGGCAAACAAGCCTTTCAACAGTCGCAATCCTGTAACGGTGCGATAATGGATGATCCAAAACATCGAACAGTGACAACTGTTTCAAAAGTAACTCTTCATCAGCATATGAATGGTCCTAACAGATAATTATTATTATTATTATTATTTATTATTATTTATGCCCCGCCCATCTGGCTGAGTTTCCCCGGCCGCTCTGGGCGGCTCCCAATCAAGTGGTTAAAAACAGTACAGCGTTACATATTAAAAAACTTCCCTGAACAGGGCTGCCTTCAGATGTCTTCTGAATGTCAGGTAGTTGTTTATCTCTTTGACATCTGATGGGAGGGCGTTCCACAGGGTGGGCGCCACTACCGAGAAGGCCCTCTGCCTGGTTCCCTGTAGCCTCACTTCTCGCAATGAGGGAACCGCCAGAAGGCCCTCGACGCTGGACCTCAGTGTCCGGGCAGAACGATGGGGGTGGAGACGCTCCTTCAGGTATACAGGACCGAGGCCGTTTAGGGCTTTCAAGGTCAGCACCAACACTTTGAATCGTGCTCGGAGACGTACTGGGAGCCAATGCAGATCTCTCAGAACCGGTGTTATGTGGTCCCGGCAGCCACTCCCAGTCACATCAAGGACCATTCATAAGCTGATGAAGAGTTACTTTTGAAACAGTTTGTCATCCGGGAAAACTGTACGACGTTTTGGATCATCCATTATTGCACGGTTATTGTTTAAAGTCGGGCTCCTATCTGAGCCAGGATGGGGCAGATCCTGTATGCCAGCAGATCTCTGGCAGCCGCAAGTTACACTGATGTAGCCTGGCTACGCAGGGACCCTCCCAGCTTAGCCAGAGATCCACAGGATCCTAACCCTGCTCTTGCCATAGGATTGCTCCCTTATTCTGCATGAATTTGTCCAATTCCCTTTTAAAGCCGTCTAAGTTATTGGCTATCTTCAGTGATGTACCCAAGGGAACCTCCAGGTCAAATTGCAGAGAGACAAGAGAGTTTTGTCTCCCAGTTTCTTCTCCCCAGCGAGGCAGGTCAGTGCTGAAATCCCTATCATTTCAGCACCAGTTGAGACCTTCCTCTTCTCCCAGGCATTTGTACATGCTTGCAACATGGGTTGTTGTTTTTTTGCACATGTTTACAATTTTCTTATAAGGCTCCAAGAAGACACCCTGCGTCACAGAAGGCATCTCATATTTAGCCAGAAGTTTGAGGTGTAGGCAATGATCTACTGTAGCACTGGGCGGGTGTA
Organism: Podarcis erhardii; assembly: GCF_964252035.2. Classification (NCBI taxonomy): domain Eukaryota; kingdom Metazoa; phylum Chordata; class Lepidosauria; order Squamata; family Lacertidae; genus Podarcis; species Podarcis erhardii. The sequence goes on along the minus strand of NC_138515.1, from coordinate 11,529,943 downwards.
AGTTTTATCTGAGATGGATGTAGAGGCTCATCTTGGAGTATGCATTGAAACTTACCGTATTTTTTGCACCATAACACTCACTTTTTTCCTCCTAGAAAGTAAGGGGAAATGTCTGTGCGTGTTAAGGAGCGAATGCCTACGGATGGCGGGGGGATTTGCTGCAGTCGTGAGCAGAGGATCCATGGTTCCCCTTCCTTCCCTCCTCCGTGGCTCGCTTTGAAACAGCAAAGCGGGAGAGGAGCCGCTGAGTGGGGAGGAGAGAGGGACAGAGAGCCTGCTTGCTTTAAAGGAGCAAAGCGGGAGAGGAGAGGAGCCGCTTACACGAGTGTAAGCAGCTCCTGTCTGGTTGGCTCCTTTAAAGCAAGCAGGCTCTCTGTCCCTCTCTCCTCCCCACTCAGCTGGCTAAATAGCAGCAAAGTTTTTCAGCGAGCCGGGGAGGAGGGAGAGAAGCAGAGCCTGCTTGCTTCTCCTCTTATACCCCTCTTCTGTATTATTAACAGCATCCTTCTCCACCCACCCCACGCGTGTTCCTTGTCCCTTGAGTGCTTTTCCTTCCCTCCACTTAAAACATGGTTACAAAGCACGGATCCACATGGATCCTCAGGATTTTTGCACTGGGTCACCCCAAATTCACCATCAGATCACATAGCATGTCCATGGCTATAGCTTGCACCCAAAAAATCATGCACCCACTGTTGCCTGGGGCCACAGTGGTGCAAAAACGTGGTTACAAAGCATGGATCCACATGGATCCTCAGGATTTTTGCATTGGGCTACCTCAAACTCACTGTCAGATCACATGTCTATGGCCACAGCATGAACCACAAAAATCATACATCCACTGTTTCGTTTAGAATATTTTTTTTCTTGTTTTCCTCCTCTAAAAACTATGTGCGTGTTATGGTCGGGTGCGTGTTATAGAGCGAAAAATACGGTATATCCCTTGAACGCCGGCCTCTCAGCGTTATGCACTCAGCCTACAGAGAACTTTTATTCGGCTTACGACTTCTGTCTGAAAACGCTTGCTTTGTTTGTGCTATCCGATTAATCTACACCAGAAGGATAACAACACTGAACATGTTGCGTACATGAATCTGTTGTGTTCATGAGTGCAGCAGGCTTGTTTAACCAGCTATCCTGTTCTTTCTCTCCCCCTTTCAATCTCTTTTGATTGGGTTTTTAGGAAAGAATTCGTAACCATAAATATCGGAGTGTTAGCGACCTGGAGAAGGACGTCATGTTGTTGTGTCACAACGCTCAGACCTTCAACTTGGAAGGATCACAGGTCGGGTTCAAATTATTTGCTTAGCAGAACTGCAATGTTGGTGTGCACATTTGCATTTGTGAACGTGTTACGTTGGTCAGTAAGAAGCCTGGGGGCTGTCTAAACTTGGGGCGGCGTCAACATTTTCCCAGTTGTATAAAACAACCTTCAGGCCCGTATTTTCTGTTTCAGCTTGCTTTTAGTCTTCAGAGTTTGTTCTATAGCAGGAAGTTCTTCTCCTGCAGCTACAGTATACTTGAAACATCTCGGTTGGAGAAATAAGTCTACATTTACCACCCTTGGTATCAACTAGTTGGTAGTTCTCTGTGGTGGTGGTGGTGTTATTTTAAAAAAATCTTGTTGGCTAAGAGGTGTAGTCTTGATCATGGCTAATACCAGGCATAGGCAAACTCTGCCCTCCAGATGTTTTGGACTACAACTCCCATCATCCCTAGCTACCAAGACCAGTGGTAAGGGGTGATGGGAGTTTTAGTCCCAAAACATCTGGAGGGCCGAGTTTGCCTATGCCTGGCTAATACGAACTAAGGGTCCCTGTGAAAAACTCCATCATGCAGGAACCTAGTTGGTGTTAACCATAGCTAAGATCATTGAAGCCATGACCCTTAACTGCAGTTTAAGCTGTTGGGGAAAGGGCAGAGAGAATTTGCAAGAGGAGATGAGATGGGAAGGATGGCTGAAATCTCACAGCCTGTTCATAATCTGAACCATGGATAAAGATTGCTAGAACCTTCACTGTAACAGGTCTTATATCTACCCCAGAATTCTATTATTAGCTAACACAAACTCTTTTGTTCTTACTGCTGATAATTAGCATCGGAAGAGTGCATTTGTTTTAACCTGGATATATTGTTAGACTATAATCTAAATCTTAATTAGAGCCTTCCATTGAAGACTCTTGAGATCATTAGTAATAAAACATTAAATAATTCAATCATAAGCAACTAAGTTTGTTCTGGGTATAAGCTTCCGTGTGCATGCCCACTTCTTCAGATTTAGATTCTAGTCTTAACATCACGAAAGCCTATACCCAGAACAAACTTAGTTGGTCTCTAAGGTGCTACTGGACAATTTTTTATATATATTTCAACTGCGTCAGACTAACACAGCTACCTACCTGCCTTCAAACATAAGAGTAGGTGGTGCTTAGAAATGTGACAATATAATATGGAGCTTCATTTTGTTTCAGGCTGCCACCAAAAGGCTTTTTTTTAACCCTCATTTAGTGCATGAAAAATTAACATTGGCATTTCCTGTAAAATTCATGCAACAAGGCTTGTGACTTGTAATGGGGGAGAGAAGCCTTGCTCTCTCTGGGTTTGCATAGAAAATAGCGCTCCACGCTGTGAATCTTTGATGAAGCACAGCTTGCCGGCCTGACGCAGCCCTGCTTTCCTGCCACAGATCTATGAGGACTCCATTGTTCTGCAATCGGTGTTCAAAAGTGCGCGGCAGAAGATTGCCAAAGAAGAGGAGAGCGAGGACGAAAGCAACGAGGAAGAAGAAGACGAGGAAGACGAGTCGGAATCTGAATGTGAGCCTCTCACTTCATTGCTTTTTTTTTTCTTAAAAAATGTTTAGGGGTACTCTCATTTTGACTTGAGAAAACCACCATTTTAGAGTTCAAATCAGGGGAAATGAATACAGTAAATGGACAAAAGTACAAACAACATGCGTGGCCCATATTGAAATAGTGCCCCCTCCATGAGACCAAGCTTTCAGCAGTGAAACACCACATTCCACATTCCACACTGCTTCACATATTAAACGCTCGCTTCTGTCCGAGACACGGGAAACACTGGGAAAGGAAAGGAAGTCACCGTCGGGGGTAGCAATGGAACCGACGGTTCACCCTGCTAGAGAAGAAACTAACAATTTTTTTAAAAATTGTTTCTTCTTCTGGTAGATTCACAAAATGTTTAGGGATATGTCCCGCCCCCGCCCCCCCAGGGAAAAAAACACTGTTTTAAAATAGGAAATTTCCTTATATGAAATTTACATTCAGATTATTATTTTGCAACTCTTACGTTGTAGAATCAGGAATGCTTTTCAGGATGGTGTGTGTGTGTGTATGTGTATGAGAGAATGAGTGATTTGTGTGAGTTTGTTTGTTTGTTTTATATATGGTTTAAATTTATAGTTGACTGTTCTTTCCAGAGGAACCCAGGGGAGTCAGTGGCTGAGAAGCCTTAAACACTGGGCTTGACCCACATTTAGTCACACTTGAGACTAGATTCATTCACACCCATAGTGTGTAGGACTGCGAAGACGGACGTAAGTCCCGCCGATGTCTCCGGCTCTGCTGTAAGCAGGACTAAATCTGCGTCCGGTCTGTTAATTTTGGCCGCTAAGTTTCTTCCGTGGGCTTTTTGCAGCCAAATCTGTGAAAGTAAAAATCAAACTAAACAAAAAGGAGGATAAAAACAGGGAGAAAGGAAAAGGCAAAAAGCGGCAAAGTCGAGTCAAAGCCAAACCGGTTGTGAGCGACGACGACAGCGATGAGGATCAAGATGAAAATGTGAGTGTTGCTTGCAAGAGCAGTAAATGCATTCTCTCCCCCCCCCCACCCTTATCCCTGTATCTGCAATCGTCACAACTCGGATTCGCCTTTGGAGGTTGAACAGTCCAGCAGAGCGTTTTCCAGCAGGGGGCGCTGCAGGTATTTGGGGCTCCCCTGTCCCTGAGCAGGAGCCCTGATGGGAGATGTCATCCAAACCAGTCGGGGGGCAAGGGGGCCGATTTTGGGGGTTCAGGGTGCATGGAAGGTTTGAGAGCGTTGCATAGTATCCCACTTCCTCTCCATTAAGATGCTCAGCACTTGGACTCAATGCCCAGGATCGAAGGAGCTGGGAAGCTTCTTCTGAGCTCCAGGGAAGAGATCTGCATCAAGAAATAGGTGGCAAATTTCAGGGAGATGCTCCTAAAAGGGGGGAAAGGGGGCCTTGAGCATCCCTGAAGTAGTTCTTTTTGAGCTCAACCGGCCATGTTAAAATTAAGTACTAGAATGGCAAACCAAGTTGATGGACTCTACTGAAATGGCCAAATTAACTGGGAAGCTCAGAAATCAAGAAGAGGAGAACTTGAAAAAAGAATGGGGAAAGTTTATAATTTAATTACATGACCATTGTAACATTAGCAGGATTTCAACCACACTTGTAAAATAACGGGAAGTATGGCTAATTTGGAAGGATAAATCTTGGATTGTATTGATAAGCAGTTGTGAATATTATTACTAGGACCCGTGGAAGGAATGGGGGGAAGTCAGGAGATTCAGAGTAATCTTGATATTTCAGTCTTGAATTGTTTTTTGCTGTATGTTTGTATTTTTTTTTAATTAAGTACCAAGGCTTAACTCAGGCATAGGCAAACTCGGCCCTCCAGATGTTTGGAGACTACAAGCCCCATCATCCCTGACCACTGGTCCTGTTAGCTAGGGATGATGGGAGTTGTAGTCCCAAAAACATCTGGAGGGCCGAGTTTGCCTATGCCTGGCTTTACTCTTGTATGGATAGCTGGAAAGACCCCTCTGTTGTGTGAAATATCCTGTGGTTTCTTGAAGAGCAGGGTCCCTTAATGGCAAATGGGCTTTTGCCAGGGGAGTTCTACTGGCCGTTTGCAATATGCATGGGCTCCTGCACTTCAGAGGGAAAAGAAAGAAACTCTGCAGGTGCGCAAAGGTTGCCCTTTGTTAATTTTGTTTTAAGGTAGCCTATAAAGGTCGGCTCTAGGGACGCTGGTGGCACTGTGGGTTAAACCACAGAGCCTAGGACTTGCCAATCAGAAGGTCGGCGGTTCAAATCCCCGTGACAGGGTGAGCTCCCGTTGCTCGGTCCCTGCTCCTGCCAACCTAGCAGTTTGAAAGCATGTCAAAGTGCAAGTAGATAAATAGGTACCGCTCCGGTGGGAAGGTAAACGATGTTTCCGTGCGTTGCTCTGGTTCGCCAGAAGCGGCTTAGTCATGCTGGCCACATGACCAGCTCCCTCGGCCAATAAAGCGAGATGAGCGCCGCAACCCCAGAGTTGGGGCCCCTTTACCTTTACCTATAAAGGCCAGCTAAGGCTGCGTAAGCCCCGCTAAACTCCCTAGGATTTGGTTCTGAGTGAGCATACTGTACATGCCGTCAGTCTTTTGGTATATTTATTTGGAAGTAAATCGTTGCGAAAGCCGTGAGACTTGCGAGATGCACACAGCATGTGATATCTCATAAACCTATTACAGAACATCTTGCGACAAATCCAGAGGCATGACTAAATTAACTGGATTGCCTTGCTATCTCTTGGTTGCACCTTGCTTCTTTATTATGGCCCAAACAGGGGTGTCAAAGTAATATTGTCTTTTTTGCAATGCTTTCAACAAACAAAACCTCTAACTTTTCCCCCCACCCCTCTGCCTCTTCCATCCAGGACCAGTCGGAAGCCAGCGGAAGTGACGACGAGTGATTCACACGGTCCGATGTTCATAAAGGAGAACCGTTCTTCTCTTCCTTCATTTTGCACCCAGCGAATTCACTCTGCCAGATCGGCATCGGGGCGTTTCTGTATTTACATCATCTATAACTAGCTTTAGGATATTGCCAGACAAACGTTATGGATCATGGTGTAAAAAAGAAAAGAAAAAGAAAAACATGTAACATACTGTGACCAAACAGGCCTCAAAGATTTAAAAAAAATGCTTTTGATGGGGAAAAAAACATGGGTTGATAGTATATTTCTATGGGTTGGGTTTAACTTACTAATGGTTTGACATTCCTGGTTTCAATATTTGATTAGATGCTATCACCTGGCATCAGAAAATTTGAAAACAATGTCTTTTGTAGCATTGCTAACCAGGAGAAGCCATTAAAAGCAACTGGTGATTTTATTTTTCATCAGGCAGTTTTCAAGGTTTTATTAGTTCTGTATTTGTTTCTTCACTGTGGTGCATATATACAATTTTCTTAAATGTACAGTAGCTAGCCTCTACCCAGTCCTGCCGCATTCATTGCTTCATTTGATTCTCTCTTGAAAAAGAAATGCTTTTTGAACTGTATACATGAAATTTATGTCTACTGTAAACTTTCCTTTTCCTTTTATTTCTTCTCTTTTTTTTCTTGATTACAAAAAAGTTGGATTTAAAATGCTATTGAATATTGCAATCTATATAGTATAATGAATGGCTTCTTTCATCAGATTACCTTTTGTGTTACCAATGTGGTTTGCCACCTTTCCCCCAAGTGTACTTAATCTTTGCTTTCTTTGCACAATGTCTTTGGTTGCAAGTCATAAGCCTGAGGCAAATAAAATTCCAGTAATTTTGAAGGGTCTGTGCCATCCGTGTTTTCCAAGCGGAATGACATTGCGGCGTTGAGCTTCATTCTCACTTCCTTTCCATGTTCAAAATTCACCAGGTGCCAGGCGCGTTTTGCACCCGGGTCTCAGCCACTTGCGACCAAGTAAAGATGCCCGGGAGCCAGGATGGCACCTGAAATCTCTGCCACCTGGAGGTCCATGCCTGGGGATCCTTGGATCTGGGCTGTTTCCACACACCAAGACCACATCCTGTAGAACTCTCTCCGTTCATATTTTAGCTACACAATCCAAATGAATTTCAGGAGCCAAAATGCCTTTTCCGTGCAGCCTGAGCAGGAACAGCAAACAACGTTATATTGAATTGTTGTCTCTTGTCTTCACTTCCCCCACCCCAATGCCCTGCTCACAGTTGTGAATAATATTCCTATGTTATGAATGGTCCGTGTCACCATTAAGAAAAAGAGGCAGGGACAGGCCAATAGATACTTGGACAGTTCCTGGATCAAGACTTTTCTTTTTTAAAGGTCTCAAAGCTCTTAAGCCAGCTCAAGGTTGTCCCCTGAACTAGCCAGATGTTTAATTGAGACTCAGTCACATTTGGGGTCAAGAGGGAGCGAAAAGAGAATCGTGTATGATTTTCTTTTCCTCTTCTTCTTTGGCGATCCCTCACAGTCAAGTAAGATTGTCTTCCATAAACACGGTTTCAACACTGAGTCCGTAAGTGACTGTGGAGGCCACTTCTGGATCCACACATCCTTCCACAGTGGGGACATTGGTTTCTGGGCGGGAGTTGATCACGGTGTGGATTTGCCAAGCATGCCTTCCTCTTTGCCTGTTTCTCCCTTGCGTCCTGAGTTCAAGTGTCTTCAAAGCCCATGACACCTTTGGGAAAGGCTCTTCTCCAACTGGAGCGCTCGCAGGCCAGTGTTTCCCAATTGTTGGTGTTTATACTACATTTTTTTAGATTAGCCTTGAGAGAGTCTTTAAACCTCTCTTGTTAACCGCCAGCATTATGCTTTCCATTTTTAAGTTCAGAACAGAGTACAGTGGTACCTCAGGTTAAGAACTTAATTCGTTCTGGAGGTCTGTTCTTAACCTGAAACTGTTCTTAACCTGAAGCACCACTTTAGCTAATGGGGCCTCCTGCGCCGCTGCTGCACGATTTCTGTTCTCATCCTGAAGCAAAGTTCTTAACCCGAGGTACTATTTCTGGGTTAGCGGAGTCTGTAACCTGAAGCGTATGTAACCCGAGGTACCACTGTAGTTGCTTCGGAAGACAAGCAACCTTTAGGGCCCTCTTGACCCCAAATGGTAACTAGATATTTGGACGACCATAATGAGCCATTTGGCGCCTAGCTTGTATATCCAAGTTTCTCATAGTGCTTCCTTTTGCTCTCACTAGGGGGTCTTCCTGGAGTAAAAAGCTCCTACCACCCTGTTCTGGTGTGACTAAGGAGGCCTTAAGGGAGGGGTGGGAAGGCGGGTCAGGTGAGCAACTTGCCCCAAGAAAGGCACCTCTTCAGCCTCTTCCTGCCATGTGCCTCTCCTCAGTGAGGACGGCAGTCTTAGGGGGCCATCCCCCTGGTACGTGGACAGGTGCTTCTGCACCCTCGGGTCTCCTGCCCGCTGCTCTCTCTGCCTGCCTGGAGAAGTGAGGTAGACTGAGAGGCACTTGGCTCCTTGGGCCCAGGGAAGGCTGGGCGGATCCTGGTGCCGTGGCATTTGGGCCAGAATGTTCTGCCCACCAGCATCAGATTTATTGTCCCCCTGGTCACAAGCATCAGGCTCCAGAGTTCAGTAGCCAAAAGGGTACAAAGAGGTTGATTCTGCTGCCCCTGACTGCGCCTTGATCACGGCTGGGTGCTACAGTCAGGATAGGTACCAAGATTACGTCATTCTATGACGCTGTGGCATTCTGTGTGATCTCCAGAGCCTTATCTATATCCCTCCCTTCTTGCAAAGGAACGTGAGGCAGCAAACGACTGTAATTTAAAAACACAATTAAAAGCTCCAAGGGCGATGGAATCCCTTGAACTTGGCCCAGTAGCCATTGCAAATCTTGGAGCACATAGGAAAAGGTAAAAGGTAAAGGACCCCTGGATGGTTAAGCCCAGTCAAAGGCGACTGGGGTTGATGCTCATCTCACTTTAAGGTCGAGGGAGCCGGCGTTTGTCCGCAGACAGTTTTCTGGGTCATGTGGCCAGCAGGACTAAACTTCTGGCACAACGGGACACCTTGACGGAAACCAGAGCGCACGGAAACACCATTTACCTTCCCGCTGCAGCTGTACCTATTCATCTACTTGCACTGGCGTGCTTTCAAACTGCTAGGTTGGCAGGAGCTGGGACAGAGCAACGGGAGCTCACTCCATTGCACAGATTCGAACCATCCACCTTCTGATCAAGCCCAAGAGGCTCCGTGGTTTAGACCCCAGCGCCACCCGCGTATGTAATATGTTGACAGACTCCCACTTCTGTTGGTCCTCCTGCTGCATTAGCTGCCTTTTGTTTCCTCAGTGCAAGGGATGCCGCTCATGCAATGCCTTGAAGTAATCCAGTCTTGGAAGTTCCCCAGTGCCTGAAGCACCGTGGACCAGCTGTCCCAGTCCAGGATTGCTTGCAACAGTCTTAGCAGCCTGTGATGGGCGATCCTTGTCCCCTGGGCCTCCAGTGTCCATGCTGAACATTACTGCTAATAAAGCACTTTCAGTCTTTGCTCCAGCAGAATTGGTCTCCCATCGTGCTTGACCGTTGGCCACACTGGCAGAGGCTGAGGGAATAATAATAATAATTTATTATTTATACCCTGCCCTTCTGGCTGAGTTTCCCCAGCCACTCTGGGCGGCTTCCAATCAAGTGTTAAAAACAATACAGCATTAAATACTAAACAGGGATGCCTTCAAATGTCTTTTAAAGAGAAGATAGCTGCTTATTTCCTTAACATCTGATGGGAGGGCGTTCCACAGGGCGGGCACCACTACCAAGAAGGCCCTCTGTCTGGTTCCCTGTAACCTCACTTCTCGCAATGAGGGAACCGCCAGAGGGAAGCTGTCGTCAACATCTGAAGGACACAAGGTTGGGAAAGCCTGAGCCAGGATCTTACCGATGCCAACCCAAGCCTTGCGCACATCTTTCTCTAATGATTTCCATGCTCAGATGTGCACATGAGGCAGGAATGTGTGCCAGTGAGATAGTGTATTTTTTTGTTGTTGTTTAGTCATGTCCGACACTTCGTGACCCCATGGACCAGAGCACGCCAGGCACTTCTGTCTTCCACTGCCTCCCGCAGTTTGGTCAATCTCATGCCGGTAGCTTCGCGAACACTATCCAACCATCTCGTCCTCTGTCGTCCCCTTCTCCTTGTGCCCTCCATCTTTCCCAACATCAGGGTCTTTTCCAGGGAGTCTTCTCTTCTTATGAGGTGGTCAAAGTCTTGGAGCCTCATCTTCAGGATCTCTCCTTCCAGTGAGCACTCAGGGCTGATTTCCTTAAGAATGGAGAGGTTTGATCTTCTTGCAGTCCATGGACTCTCAAGAGTCTCCTCCAGCACCATAATTCAAAAGCATCAATTCTTCGGCGATCAGCCTTCTTTATGGTCCAGCTCTCACTTCCATACATCACTACTGATAAAACGAAGTGTGCATGCACACGAAAGCTCATACCTGGAACTAACTCAGTTGGTCTTTAAGGTGCTACTGGAAGGATTTTTTTTATTTTGTACTGATAAAACCATAGCTTTAACTATACGGACCTTTGTTGGCAAGGTGATGTCTCTGCTTTTTAAGATGCTGTCTACGCAAGAAAATGTGCACGGGTCCAATTGGCATATTTCTCTATAAAAAAAGAGGATGCATATGAATTAAGTATTACATTTGCAAATATTCATTTCCAGCAGAAATGGGGGTGGCGTGAAGATGAGGCGCATAACCCAAAACTTCCCGTTGGCTTCCGCGCCAGCTTTACAGAAACTTTGCTATGGCTGTGCAGCTGTTTTATTTGGTTATTTCCTTAAAATTTCATACATGTGGTTCCTCGGCGGTCACCCATTCCGGCCCCGATCCAGCCCAGACCTGCTTGGCTTCCGCAAGGTGGGAGCCTCTTCGGCCTTCAAGAGCGCACACCCCTTTCTCGTGCAGGGTCTCCGCAGGGCACACACAAAGCATTAAGATTCTTTTGAAGGCTATGAAATACTGTTTGAAAATTCTGCTTTGGTAAATCACAGGGGAGGATTCGCATAGATGCCTCGTCGGTGTGAAGTGGCACGTAAAACGACACTTGAAACCAAGCAACTTGGCCTTGACGATAAGGGAGATAAGCAAAGACTGTTGGGAGATTTGCTTGACGTTTCCGTTCTTGAGAAAGACACAGGGCTGCACTTGGATCAGATGAACAATCCTTTTAAAAAAATAATACGTAAACGCATTAGCCTTCCTACCACCCACGCAGATGCTCTTCAAACTGATGCAAATCCATTTGCTTCTACTAAAATGTGACAAGCAGCTGAAACAGAGGTCTCTGTGTCATGAACTGTGTTGCACTGATGTATGGCACCGCAGCTATTTATATATGTGTGCGTGTGGTTTAATTGAAATCTGCTTGAATGCTAAACCTCCTGTTAGTCTCTCCTTTCTTCCCTTTTTATTATTACCCTTCATTAAATTTATATTCCGCCCTTCCTCAAAAGAACCCAGCGCAGTTCACAGAACAAAAGACAAGATAATACACAAGTTTCTTTAAGGTAATGTGAGAGGTGAAAAGTGAAAGGAAAGAGACTTCTAATGACTGGCCTCCTAAAATGGAAATCACTTCTGGGAATTGTAAACTGATGATCCTCTTGCCATCTCCACCTGGCCACCATTCATGGTTCCTGGCCCACCGAAAGCCTTAGCATTTTCTCTCTTTTACTTCTGCAGCCACGGTTCCTGGGTGTGTGTTTCCTGCTATGGGATAATCCCAAGTCCTGCATTGCCAAGGATGATAGAGATGGCACTTGGCTCCCTCCCCAGTCTTGGTTTCTGATTTTGAAGCGCATCCTCCTTGCCCTGGAACATGCCCTACATGCTCCTTCTCAGAGGGAAATAGGAAATCTCCATTTTGTCTGTCGTTCTGGCTGGCTTTGCTTTTCCCTGCGTTCTATATTGAATTCCAAGAAACCAATTCCCTATCCTCTTACTGTCTGGTCAACCCAAAGTGTCATTCCCGCAACATGTAAATTATTATTATTATTATTATTATTATTATTATTATTATTTATTTGTACGCCTCCTATCTGACTGAGTTGCCCCAACCAGTCTGGGTGGCTTCCCACAAATATCATTAAGCACAGTAAAACATCAAACGTTAAAAACTTGCCGATATAGGGTTGCCTTCAGATACCTTCTAAAAGGTTTATTTCCTTGACATCTGACGGTAGGGCGTTCCACAGGGAGGGGGCCACCACCAATGAGGCCTTGCCTGGTTCTCTGCTTCCCTGGTTTGCCAGTTTACATTTTAAAAATACATCAAAAAGAATCCTGGAGAGCTTTTTATTTTTAAATTTACTTTAATCTAAGCACCAAAGGAGCAGAGAAGACAAGGGAGATCAATACAGTGGTACCTTGGTTCCCAAACGCCTTGGTTCCCAAACTCCGAAAACCTGGAAGTAAGAGTTCTGTTTTCCGGAAGCCGGACGTCTGATGCGACTGTCAGCAATTGTTTCCAGGGCGCCTGCACCAATCAGAAGCTACATCTTGGTTTTAGAACATTTCAGAAGTCAAACAGACTTCTGGAACGGATTAAGTTTTGCTCTTTTGTTTTTGCTATTTATTTTGCATTTTTGTTTTTGAGGCTTTTTCAGTTTATTTGTTTTTGTGACCGTGTGGAACCCAGTTCAGCTACTGATTGATTGTGTGACTGCGGAAATGGATAAAAGCCCCTCATCCCCCTATCATCAGTGCAGGGAAGATTTTTTTTGAAAAAAATATCTACGATACTGTGTTATTTATTTTATAGTGCAGTACATTGTTTATTGCTTTCATTTTATGGATCAATGGTCTTGTTAGATAGTAGAATTCATGTAAAACTGCTGTTTAAGGGGTTGTTTTTGAAAGTCTGGAACTGATTAATCCGTTTTGCATTCCTTTCTATGGGAAAGTGCACCTTGGTTTTGGAACGCTTTGGTTTTGGAACGGACTTCCCGAACGGATTAAGTTTGAGAACCAAGGTACCCAATACTAACCTGTTCCTAACTTCACCCTAAGCTATGGAAGCGCAAGGGAGTTTCCTGTGACCTTCCAATATTGTGCAGCAAAAATCCGCACAAAGAAAACAGAAAAGGCCGCTGCAAACCAGCTCCTTGCTCACTTAATCTGCATTGCAATGCACCAGTGGCATCGGAGAGATGGCTGATAATAAGCCTTCTATTAAAGAGAATCAACTAACTTTCCTTGACAGCTTTTGTCATCATCTTTCCATTAGGTGGAGTCAGAACCCTTTCTGGTCTCTCCTGTGTTAGGATCCTGGGAGTTGCTACTTGAAAAAGATCTGTTTCCTTCCCTTTAGCTTGCAGTCATATGCACACAAACCTGGACTTCATTCAACAAAACGAGACCCACTTTGTGCATAGGCTGGCGCTGTTAAACAATTTCCTTCCTTTTCTCTCTGTTCAGTATTATTTTTTTTAATCTTTTTCATCATCTGAATGAATGAGCCAAGTTACAATTCTTATGGCCGTAAAGATAGAAAATAATCTCAAACACAGAATCTGGGATGGGAGAGAATGAGCTTTTTCACTGGTCAATAGAAAACAAGGCGCAGAGTGTCGCGCTCCTCCCAGTTATTCGCAGACTCCAATTACATTATAAACATAAGAAATGTGTGCAAACTGGCTTAATTTTCATAATCTAAACAGACTGCAAAATCCCGCTTTCCCTGCTGCAGAACTTTGTGCAGGCGTTTGAAATCTCCATTTAAAAAATGAAAAGTGCCAAGTGTGTACAATGTGGGCCACCCCCTGCAGGCATCAGGCATGCATTTCACAGTCGGTCTTATTAGTCATTCTGTCCTGATAGCACACCGTACACAATCTGGCGCCATTAAAATCCGTGGGAGCCATCGCATGGCTGGGAGGTATCCGACAAAAGTATTTTGGGCTGCATAATGGAATCCCTTCCTACCTTCTCCCTGGGCTCCCCACCTCCTCACCCCATCTGCTCCAGAGAGTTGTGGGACCCCCCAGAACAAATGGAGAGCCTGTGAGGGGAGAGGAGAGGGAGATGGTCCGTTGCTCAGCCAGAAGTCCTTACGCGGATAGAGGAATTTCATTGTATATCTCCCTATGCCAGGGGTCAGCAAACTTTTTCAGCATGGGGCCGGTCCACTGTCCCTCAAATCTTGTGGGGGGCTGGACTATATTGGGGGGGGGGGGAATGAACGAATTCCTATGCCCCACAAATAACCCAGAGATTCATTTTAAATAAAAGGACACATTCTACTGATGTAAAAACACGCTGATTCCCGGACCGTCCGCAGGCCGGATTGAGAAGGCGATTGGGCCACATCCAGCCCCCAGGCCTTAGTTTGCCTACCCATGCCCTATGCCAGCGGTTCTCAACCTGTGGGTCCCCAGGTGTTGTTGGACTACAACTCCCATCATCCCCAAGCTCTGGCCTTGCTAGCTAGGGGTGATAGGAGTTGTAGTCCAACAACATCTGGGGACCCACAGGTTGAGAACCGCTGCCCTATGCCTTTCCCTCGATGCTGTGAAGCGGGGTCACCACCATGTTGGAAGACAGGCGAACCAATGCCAGTGTACTCGAAGAAGCAAAGATCACCAGTGTTGAAGCAATGATTCTTCAATATCAACTTCACTGGACTGGTCATGTTGTGCAGATGCCTGATTATCGTCTTCCAAAGCAACTACTCTATTCCAAACTTTAAAAAGGACAGCGTAATGCTGGTGCTCCACAAAAGAGGTTTAAAGACTGTCTTAAGGCATATTTTTAAAAACGTAGTATAAAGACCAACAATTGGGAAACACTGGCCTGCGAGCGCTCCAGTTGGAGTACAGCCTTTACCAAAGGTGTCATGGGCTTTGAAGACACTCGAACTCAGGACGCAAGGGAGAAACGTGCTAAGAGGAAGGCACGCTTGGCAAATCCACACCGTGATCAACTCCCACCCGGAAACCAATGTCCCCATTGTGGAAGGACGTGTGGATCCAGAATTGGCCTCCACTGTCAAGTACGGACTCATTGTTAAAACCGTGTTTATGGAAGACAATCTTACTGGGCTATGAGTAATCACCAAAGAAGAAGGGACCACCATGCAAAGGCAGGGATGGCTTAACTCTCCGCCTCCCCCTGCCACAATCCTGACACATGGTCATGAGATATGGGTGGAAAGCTCTCTTTGCACCACGTCAGATCTGGCTGAACGTGGTCTCCATAATGTTACAGATCTGGGGTAACAGAGTTTGGGGGTGTGAGGGCACCCAGAACTGCTAGAGTCAGTGAAGGTTGGAAATTAATAAATGGTCAGATTTAGGTGATATTTTGGAGTACTGAAGGGAATATGCCAGACCAGTGAAAAGTACAGTTGAAGCTTCTTTTCCAGGTGGGGATAGAAATGGTTAAGAATGAAGGTGCTGGAAGCAAGTCCTAAACCCATCAGTGGGAGCCATTTGACCCCCCCAAGTATAGGACGGTATATAAATTCAATAAGTAATAATAATAATAACCAGGCAGAAGGTTGCCAAGGTAACAGCGGGGGCATGATGTCACACAGGAAAAATGTGTCCTTTTGAAATTTGGAGGTTGGAGAGGAAGGAGGGGGATGGATGAGATGCTGCGAAGGCCAGAACTATTTTGTCAAGGGCATAGCTGTCAAGCGTCCCTTATTTGGAGAGACAGTCCCTTATCCCAGCGCCATGTCCTGCTGCTGTCCCTTATTGATGATGTCCCTTAAAATCCCGGGTTTCAAAGGAAGCCAGCCAGGGAGGAGGGAGGCTCCAACTGTGTTGCTTGGCTGCCCGGCCCGGCCCGGCCCCCTCCAGCCTCTTCTCACCAGCCTCAGCCCCCGGGAACCCCTCCCCACTGGGACTTGTGGGAGCCTCAGGCCCTTCCGCCACCATCCTCCTCGCGGCCGCCAAACTGAGCGTCTCTGCTTGGGGCCTCCCCTCTGCCCATCGCTGCCGCTCCCGCTTCCCCTAGGCCGTACTGTGGCTGTGCCGCCGAAGGACCCGAATGAGATGGGCAGCCTGGCATGGTCTATGAATTGATGAGGAGCCTTGAGAGGAGAGCGAGGGCAACCATAGAGAAAGCAGTTCAGAGAGAAGAGTAAGAGGAGGAGGCGGAGGCGCAGGCAGGTGTTTCAAGGGCTACAAGGGAAGGACCGCAAGCGCTTCTCCCATAGATTTGTAGTGGTAGACTAGCATAGATGGTCTGATCTGCGGGTTTACTTTGGGCGCTATTCCCCCCCCCCCTTCCTCCCACTATGCCTGATGGAACTGAGAGCTGCAGATGGAGCACGAGAGAAAAGATACAGAACTGCAGCAGCATCTTCCTGGCTTGGACTTTGTTTTGCGCGAAAAGTGATTGCTGCTTGTAGTTATTTAATTGCAGTGTTTCATCGGCTGGTGTCTTGAGCAGCAACCTCTGGAAACGAAGGACAAAAAACCGGCGCTGCTCTCCAAAATTATCTAGTCCCTTTTAACTGGTTGACTAAAATCCCTTATTTTGGTTGCTGGTCCCTTATTTTCAAGGCTGCTGGTCCCTTATTTTCAAATCTGTAAGTTGACAGCTATGGTCAAGGGGGGGAGGAGGAGGCACAGAGATGGCCAGGAACCTGGGGGGGAGGGGCTCCTCCTGAGATGCAGGTGCTGTGAAATCTCTCTCCACTGAAGACTTCTGGTGTAAAGATGTGTAAATGAACCCCATTTGAAAGACTGCCAAAGGAAAACAGACCCTGGTTGTGTGTCAAGACCCCTTGGGGGTCTCCTGCCCCCCTCAGCAGAGATTGGAGTGGGTGGCAATAGGAACACAGATCTGGAGAAGAAGGAGGTTTTTGTTAAACTGGAAACCAGCAGGCCGTGAATGAACAGACACGAAATAATTGAAGAGAAAAAAGAAGTTAGAATAGCAATCTGTTTCATGATGGATAATTCCTCTTAGGAATCTTTGTTGACGTACTTCTCAATATCCCATAGGGGTGTAGCTTTATTTCAAAGAGATAAAGGGTTCAGGAGTTCTCTCTTGATAATTCTGTTTGGGTCCCTAATTCTATTTTATTTATTTCACAATGTTCATATAACATTTGATGGTAATAAAACCACAAAGCGATCTCAATAAAACCTGACTAAATGACATCTTTTGCTGCAATCCCTGACAGCTTCTCTCTCTAGTAAGGTATATTATCCCAGCAGAATAAAAGAACGAAAAATCTGTATCCCCAGAGTGGGATGTGACGCAGCGTACAATGTATTTGCAGCCCAGGGAATTCTGATACATAAAATATACGCAGGCGTCAAATGCTGTTGGTGCTGGGTTTAATTGAGAACCCCATTTCTGTTTTTATGTACGATATCAATTTTCATTTATTCAAAATTTCTACAGGCTAAAGCACCTGTTCTAATTTCATTCAGTGCCGTTCCTATGCAAACTTTGTCCCTTGGCCATAGCAGGACACCCGCTCTTGTAAGCAGGTTTAGGATTGCAACTTTTCTTATTAATAACTCCTGTTGACATTCATTGATGATCACATCCTAAAGGCCGAAACAGAAAAGATGTCGGAGATCCACGACACAGCAACCAGTATGTTTTCTTCTGTGGGGCTAGTAACAGCTTTCGATTGGGGAAACAGTTAACGTCCCCTCTCAGTATCACCTCATTGATCTAGCCTGGAAGGAGGACTGCAGCTATTTTGAACCTAAAATACTATTTCCAACCACCTCAAACTCTGCTAAGTGGTGCATGAGATTCCTGGGGTTTTGGTTTGTGTTTTCTTTGGAAAATTCAGGCACGGTGGTTTATTTACTTTGGTTTACGAACTTAATCCGTTCCAGAAGTCTGTTCTTAAACCAAAGCATTCTTAAACCAAGACGTGCTTTCCCATAGCAGTGGGGGACTCCATTTACAAATGGAACACACTCAACAGAAGTGGAACATGTTCTGCTTCCAAGGCAAAGTTCACAAATCGAAACACCTACTTCCAGGTTTGCAGTGTTCTTAATCCAAGTTGTTCATAAACTAAGCTGTTCTTAAACCAAGGTACCACTGTATTTACAGCCTGACACCGAAAGTGGAGGGCATGAAGAACATTACACCTCGAAAACATCTCTTGTTGCTTCTCCCATAACTTATTTGGTCCAGAGCAGAAGCCAGCCTTGCTTCCTGGTCTCTCGGTGCAGCCGATCCCAGCCAGGGGGCATGGTTGCTTCCCGCTTCATCTGTGGGAAGAGCCTGAGATTCTGACTCTCTGAGTTGTGAGTTCAAGCCCCACATTGGGCAAAAGATTCCTGCATTGCAGGGAGTTCGACTAAATGACCCTCAAGTTTCCTTCCAATTCTACGATTCTTTGATTCTGTGTCCCCTTGCCAAACGCAACCCAAGCCTCATGCAAAAAAGACACCCCCCATGGAGACATTACGCCCCTGTGACCCTCCCCCTTTCAACTCTGATATTGTCCTCTGCTCACTAACCTATAGCTGGGGGGGGGGGGCTCCATCCCCTTCTTGACTGAGACTGAATTGTTTTTGTTCTCTGATGGCACCTCTCTCAACTCCTGAGGAAGCTGGCTGGACTTATTTTTCAGGCCTTGCTAAATCCGTCAGTCAAACCTCACACTTTCAGAAATTATGGGGAGAACTTGGCGCCCGAGAATTTTGAGGCCTCCTTGTCTCCTGCGAACCCACAGCAACACCAGTGCTAGGAGAGGTGCAGTATAATTTGACGCCTACGCAAAACTCAATGTGATGGGACTTACCGCCAGGTAAGAAGTACATATAAAATTGCAGCTCTGAATCTGTCCATCTCTCATCTTAATCTGGGACTGTGAACCACCTGGACCTCCTTTACCCCTCACCCCTGCAGCATCCTCCTGCTAGCCCACATTTTCTCCTCCCTAGGCCAGTGGTTCTCAACCTGTGGGTCCCCAGATGTTGTGGGACTACAACTCCCATCATCCCCAAGCTCTGGCCTTGCTAGCTAGGGGTGATGGGAGTTGTAGTTCAACAACATCTGGGGACCCACAGGTTGAGAAAGGCTGCCCTAGGCTCTCAAAATCCCAATCGGAGAGCTCCATTGACTGCATAGGGAATCTCTGGCTGTATGGAGGGCCCCTTGCAAGGCTTGTCTGCTTGGCATCAATGTCGTCTTACCCATAGGCTCTCAGGGGTGCCAGGCCGAGAGTCCGGGGCCTGAGAGTTGAGTCCAGGGAAGAGCCCGCCCATCTGTCGGAGTGCCACAGTGTGCTCTTCTGCTGCAAAGAGCTCTACGCCATGAATTTGGGGGCGACCGAGCCAGCGAGACGCTGAGGTGGCTAGCCAGCTCCACCCTCCTGTGCACCTGGGATCGGGTAACCTGGGGGGGGGGGGTCCAGGCAGATCTTTGCACCCCAGCGCCGCATTTGCTTAAGGCACCCTGCTTGGCATATTAGTGACCACACTCAGTGCGGTCAGGATGCCTTGGCTATTAAGCATGCCGGTCTCCCCGCTATCTTTAATTTTGTCCCAAATGTTTTCCACACTCTTGCAAGGCTCTAATGTGGATGGTAAAAAGGGATGCGGGTGGCACTGTGGGTTAAACCACAGAGCCTAGGACTTGCTGATCAGAAGGTCTGCGGTTTGAATCCCCGCGATGGGGTGAGCTCCCGTTGCTCTGTCCCTGCTCCTGCCAACCTAGCAGTTCAAAAGCACGTCAAGTGCAAGTAGATAAATAGGTACCACTCCGGTGGGAAGGTAAACGGCGTTTCCGTGCGCTGCTCTGGTTCGCCAGAAGCAGCTTAGTCATGCTGGCCACGTGACCCAGAAGCTGTACACCGGCTCCCTCGGCCAATAAAGCGAGATGAGCGCCGCAACCCCAGAGTCGTCAGTGACTGGACCTAATGGTCAGGGGTCCCTTTACCTTTTAATATGGATAGTAGAGTTTTTGCTACACATGGGTCCACCATCTGATAGCGTGACTGGTATATCGGATGCAGTGCAATCATTCTGTTCCATTCTGACCCTTTGCCCTTCTCTTGGTTCCCTTCTCATGTCTGTTCCTTCTTGATGTTTCGGCTTCTTTCCCAGCCTCCCCTCCCCTCCTTAGGCAACGTGGTCCTTCTCTCTGTCCTCCTGACTCAACACAAAATGTCCGTGGGCAACGAGGCCGCAGTTCAAGAGGGCAGGTGAGCCCACAGACTTCGGGAAATCCTTTGCCGCTCTGGAGCTCAGCTGAGCCTGACCCCAAGGTCAACAGCAGACCTACAAGAAATGAAATGAAGAGACCAATAATGAAATGAAACAAAAATCTGGAGGCTATGGAAAATGACTGGGGCGGGCAGGTAAGGAGGGAGGCTGGAGAGCAGGACCACATCAGAAGTGCTCGGAGCTAAAAGGGAGAGCAGCAACATAACCCCTTCACAAGTGCTTTTGGGAAGGATTATTATTGTTATTATTATTAAAAATGTCCTTGCAATCAGACTCTGCAGACCCTCCAAGTGTCCCTATTTCCTAGGGACAGTCCCAGATTTACATAAGCCATCCTGGTTTCTGATTTGATCCTGGAATGTCTCGCTTCTCCTTAGGACGTCCCTATTTTTATCAGATAAATGTTGGAGGGTATGGCGTTATGCGACCCCCAAGCCAAGGAGATAAGTAACTATACAACCTTCAGAAGACATATTGAAGGCAGAGAAGTTTTTTATTTTTTATTTTTTATTTTTAATGGTTTAATAGGTTTTTATATATGTTGGAAGCCACCCAGAGTACTTGGGCAATCCAATTAGATGGGTAGGATATTATTATTATTATTATTATTATTATTATTATTATTACTACTACTACTACTACTACTACTACTACTATTATTAACTAGGACACCCTATTTTCCTTGGAGAAATGTTGGAGGGTATGGACTTTGTATTCTCAGCAAGAAATGCATGCTTGTGAGATCTGAGACCTCACCACATATAAAGGGACCCCTGTCCATTAGGTCCAGTCGTGACCGACTCTGGGGTTGAGGCGCTCATCTCGCTTTATTGGCCGAGGGAGCCGCCGTACAGCTTCCGGGTCATGTGGCCAGCAGGACTAAGCCGCTTCTGGTGAACCAGAGCAGCGCACAGAAACGCCATTTACCTTCCCACTGCAGCGGTACCTATTTATCTACTTGCACTTTGATGTGCTTTTGAACTGCTAGGTTGGCAGGAGCTGGGACTGAGGAACAGGAGCCCACCCCGTCGTGAGGATTCAAACCACTGACCTTCTGATCAGCAAGCCCTAGGCTCTGTGGTTTAACCCACAGCGCCACCCGCGTCCCTTTAACCACATATACATGCCATTTAAACTCTCAGGGGATTTCTCCCATGTCTCTTTAGAACAGGGATAAGGAACCTTTTGCAATTCAGATGTTGCTGGGCTGCAGCTTTCATCCACTGACTGGAGCTGATGTGAACTGGAATCCAGTAACGTTCAGAGAGCCACAGGTTTCCTATCCCTGCTCTCAAATTCAAACCTCTTCCTAAGTTTCTCTTTAAATGCCTAGACTATTTGAGCTCTGGCACTGAAATACCCACCATACCTGCTGGCAGAGAACCAGTGGCGTTTGCAACACACCTTTGAATCTACTTGCATTTTATGTCTCTGTTTATGTCTCTATGGAATGCGTATTTGTGAGAGAGATACTGCCGAGCTGTTAGCTTAAGCCTGTACCAAAAGAGGCAACTAGAAGGACAGGGACACTGGCCTCTCGTGCGGGGAGGGAAGCCAGAGACTGCCATAGGACGGCTTCTTCTATTGCTCAAAGTGAACCGATTGCCCTTTCTTGTTTCCATGAATCAGAACAGGGATTATCACCTTCCAGAAATCGTTTTTAAATAGAACATAGCAAAGCCACTCTCTGAAAACTCTGTGGCTGCAGAGCATTGCTGCTGGCCTGAAAACAAACAGCTTGCTTTCTCCTCCACAGGCAGCATGGGACTGTTATTTTGCAATAACTGCCTATGGTATTAACAGTATCTTCTAATTACATCAATTAACCATAAGAGCAGCACAGTGAAGTGAAACAGCAATTTAGCTTGTTTTGTTTCACAGCAATGAAGTATTGAAATTCAGCTGCTTTTTCCATTTGGAGAATGTAAGACCTTTGCTACTTCGTTTTGTTTTTTAAATACCAGTTTTTACCAATGACTTTTTTAAGCTTATTAATTGCTTTTTCACTAATAAATGAATAACAAACCTTCTCTGTCCTTCTCTGTCCCTGCCAGGGTACTCTCCCATTGCTTTGCCCTGTATTATTCGGATCCCTCTGCTATCCCTCTACTGTAACCTGGAGCAGGGCTGTTGAGGTAGTGGCCCCCACATTTCAAAATGGCCTCCCTGGAAGCCTGCCAAGTCCCCCCCCCCCAGAATCTTAGACAGTTAGAAACTAGTTCTTCTTCCACAATGAACATATTTATTCCACCAGTTAAAGCAAAGGCTTGTTTTACCATTATTATTTTTTCATGCTTGTTGATTTCTATTTGGCAGCAAGTGATTGGTTTTAATAATTTTAAAGTCAGGGTTAGAGAATGGTTCGACCTGCTGATATTATTATCCTGTTACATGGCATTATGCTATACCTGGCCTGGCAGTAAGATGGGCCACGACTCTGGATTTGAGATCTTGAAGTTAATTATTTTGCTCACTTGGTTTAAAGTACTGTAGCAGACGCGGCTGTGATTGAGCAGAAGATGCGCACAATGAATGGACAAAGACAATGTTGCAAAGTATGTAGGGAACAATCCGTCTCTCAGTTCCACCATATAACTAGCAATGCTTTTGGATTCCTGTAGCTGCTTCTCTGCTTTGTGTTTCCTGCGCGACTTAATTTCCTCCCAAGGGAATCGAAAGCTTTGAGGCTCCTTTGCTGGCTATGCAGTTTGCCACCTCAAAAGGGACAGCAGAGTGCATTATACGCAGACATTTTGCGTTGCCGTGAGCGCAGTTTTTGTTTCAGCTAATTATTTGTTTGCTATAAGGGGCAATTGTAACAAAAAGGAAATTGTCTGCAGTCCTCTGAGAGCTTCTCTTGGTGACTGGTCCTCTGTAGTCTCCAAAGCAGCATGACCATTGTCAGAAGAGAAATTGATGTAATTCTGAACAAAGAATTATAGCAATATATTTGGTCCCTGTCACATTTTATGGATTTCTCTGCCTTGCACCCTTCACCCGTCCCCCAATGGAGGTTTTGCATGCTGCCTTGAAGCATTTGAAAAAAAGGAACGTACTTTCAATGGGAAGCTTCCTTAATATTTTATCATGTTTGTTTGCAAAATAAATGAGGAAGATCTGTTGTGTGTAAGGTGGGAAAAGCCCTGGTCCTACCATGAAATATTTGTTTTGTTTGGACTTATGCTACTGGGATTTTATTTATTATTTCTCATTTTATTTTATTTTGCTTTTTTCCTCCCTGCCTCACCCCTTCCACCATTGTTATGTGACCATCAGAAGGGTTAGCACAGTTGAGACATGTTCCTTGTCCCAGAGCAATACAATTTGTATAATTTGCATATCATTCTAATGAAAATCCAAGCTGCCTTTTAAGCACCATTTTATGTTATTTTGTGTTTACAAATCCTGTCCGTGTTTCTATAAATCCCATTGACTTCAGTGGGTTATTTGCTCTCCTTTTCTCTTTCCTCCCTTTCCCGCCTTTTGGATTCTATTTGTTCTAGATACTATTTTATTGTATTGTTGAAAACTTTAATAAAAGACTTTGGGAGGGGGAGAAGAAAGTGGAGGAAATATAATATTCAGTACAGTAAAGATACCCGAGGTAAAACTGATTTTTTAAAAATGCAATATTAGCACAGCCATATGAAATATTCAAGCACTAATTTTGAAGACATGCATTCTCATTTAATTAGTTCCAAATCCAACTATATCAAGAAGAGTAGAGCTTATCATGACATTTACAAATATTCCCCAGTGTCTGTCCCATATGCCAAGCGTCAGTGCACTATCACCCTGTTTAGGGAAGTTTTTAATGTTTGATGTTTTATCATGTTTTTAATACAGTGGTACCTTGGTTTATGAACTTTATCCATTCTGGAAGTCCGTTCTTAAACAAAACGTTCTTAAACCAAGGCTCACTTTCCTATAGAAAGTAATGAAAAATGGATTAATCCAGTCCAGACTTTTAAAAACAATCCCTAAATCAGCAATTTAACATGAATTTTACTAGTTACAGATAGGTAGCCGTGTTGGTCTGCCATAGTCAAAACAAAAAATTCCTTCCAGTAGCACCTTAAAGACCAACTAAGTTAGTTCTTGGTATGAGCTTTCGTGTGCATGCACACTTCTTCAGATACTTCTTCAGTGTGCATGCACACGAAAGCTCATACCTAGAACTAACTTAGTTGGTCTTTAAGGTGCTACTGGAAGGAATTTGTTGTTATGAATTTTACTATTTAACAATACCACTGATCCATAAAATGAAATCAGTAATCAATGTACTGTACTAACATAAAGAAGGCAGTATTGTAGATGATAAAAATAAAACTTCATTTTATTTTCCTTACCTGCACGGATGACAGTCATTGTTTGGATGGGTGGCTTTTATCCATTTCCACAGTCACACAATCAATCAGTAGCTGAACTAGGTTCCGCACAGTCACAAAAACAAATTAATTGAAAAAGCCTCAAAAACAAAAACGCAAAATAAATAGCAGAAACAAAAGTGCCATACGTAATCCATTCTTAAACAAAGCATTCTTAAACCAAGGCACACTTTCCCATAGAAAGTAATGCAAAACAGATTAATCCGTTCCAGACTTTTAAAAACAACCCCTAAATCAGCAATTTAACATGAATTTTACTATCTAACAAGACCATTGATCCATAAAACAAAAGCAATAATCAATGTACTGCACTATAAAATAAATAAAAATTGATAAAAAATAAAAAATTGATAAAAATTAAAATTAAAAAAATTTCTTACCTGCACTGATGATAGTCATTGTTTGGATGGGGGGCTTTTATCCATTTCCGCAGTCACACAACCAACCAACCAATCAATCAATAGCTGAACTGGGATCCACACAGATCCTGCCCCCCACACTGCTGCGGGAAATGCTGAGACGGCCTCCTTCTCTGCTGCCGGAAAACAGAAGTGTGGCACTCAAAACGAAAGTGCACCCCCAAATGGAGTACGTTTGTATACAAAAAACCATGCAACCCGGAACACTCATTTCTGGTTTGAAGTGTTCATAATCCAAAAAGTTAGTTAACTAGGCTGTTTGTAACCAGAGGCACCACTGTATTCTGTTTGGAACTGCCCAGAGTGGCCATAAACTCATATGGCTCCTCGCCATTCTTTCTCACAAAGTGGGCTTCTCTTGGAGGAGCAGGCTGGCATTTTAGTTCAAACCAAATTGCCCTTTCCCTTCCTTCTTTTTTTCCCCTTTCATTTTCTTTCACACGCTGCCTCTGTTCTTTGAGTGCTTAATACGCTCAATTCGCACATGAATTCTCTAGGCCAGAATCTTGCCCTTATACAGTAACTTTCTTGTTCACAATAATTCCCACAGCATGCTGGGTAATGCTGTATACCAGTGTTTCTCAACCTTGGGTCCCCAGATGTTGTTAGACTACAACTCCCATCATCCCTGACCACTGGTCCTGCTAGCTAGGGATCATGGGAGTTGTAGGCCGAAAACATCTGGGGACCCAAGGTTGAGAAAGGCTGCTGTATACCCTTCCCTGCTTGCCATGGTAACATTTGTGGCACATGTTGTTGTTGTTGTTTAGTCGTTTAGTTGTGTCCTACTCTTTGTGACCCCATGGACCAGAGCACGCCAGGCACTCCTGTCTTCCACTGTCTCCCGCAGTTTGGTCAAACCCATGCTGGTAGCTTTGAGAACACTGTCCAACCATCTCATCCTCTGTTGTCCCCTTCTCCTTGTGCCCTCCATCTTTCCCAACATCAAGGTCTTTTCCAGGGAGTCTTCTCTTCTCATGAGGTGGCCAAAGCATTGGAGTCTCAGCTTCAGGATCTGTCCTTCCAGTGAGCACTCAGGGCTGCTTTCCTTCAGAATGGATAGGTTTGATCTTCTTGCAGTCCATGGGACTCTCAAGAGTCTCCTCCAGCACCAGAATTCAAAAGCATCAATTCTTCGGTGATCAGCCTTCTTTATGGTCCAGCTCTCACTTCCATACATCACTACTAGGAAAACCATAGCTTTAACTATATGGACCTTTGTTGGCAAGGTGATGTCTCTGCGTTTTAAGATGCTGTCTAGGTTTGTCATTGCTTTTCTCCCAAGAAGCAGATGTCTTTTAATTTTGTGGCTCCTGTCACCATCTGCAGTGATCATGGAGCCCAAGAAAGTAAAATCTCTCACTGCCTCCATTTCTTCCCCTTCTATTTGTGGGGCAGGCCTTTCTGAATGGTGCCCATGCCCTTTATGTCAAAAATTTCACTCTTCTGATAGATGCACATGTAGGGAGTGAGAGGGACCACACCATGTTTGCAAAAGGGTCTTGAGAATATGTAACATGTCCCCCTCCCTTTCCCCTTGGTGTTGGTCAGCTTGATGGTTTACTTACTGTAAGATCGCGTCCAAGGCCGGAGGGGCAGGGAAAGTGAATCATAGCATTGTTGATCATCTAGTTTAAGCCCCTGCAATGCAGGAATAGGCAGCTGTCCCAGACGGGAATTCGAACCTGAAACCTTGGTGTTCATAGCACCCCACTCTCCCCAACTGAGCCACCTGAAGCCCCTCTTTTTGTTCAGCTCCTGGGCACCTGTCTCCTTAGCCGCATGGGATGCTCTTCTTTCCTCCCACCCGAGAGCAACACATGTGGATTAATCTTATTAAATACAGAGCTTGACCCACCCTGAGCTCTCAGGCTGGGCAATAATAGATGCGACTCAAGGTTAGAAATATGACTGTACACAATTTTAAAAGACCGCTTATCTGAAGGAAACAGAACACAAACGTGACATTTTAATCCAGTCAAGGCTGTTCCCTTGCTGTCCGTCCCTCACTGTCTGGCCCCCAACAGCCGCTTCTAAGGCCAGGGAAAGGTTGCTTCCAGGTGGTAATGGAATCCTAATTAAAATGATAAACAGTCTTTAGCTAAGGAAGAATTCACCTGTGTGAACCGTCTTCCATCGAAAAGGAAAACCCAAAGAAGCTGAATTTGGGTTCTACTGCTTTGAGAACAAAATGGATGGGAGAAGGATTAGAATAATTATAACATGCAGCAGCAATTGATAACTTGAGGAAAGCACGGGAGGAAGGGAAGTCGACCATCGAGGGATTAGTTTGTGAACTGTTAGATTAATTGTATTGTATTCTCTCTGGGAAATGTATAAATATTTTTTTGAAGGAATTTGGGGTCTACTGTTTCTCTTCTTCTGTGCCATTGTTATTCAGAAGACAGACCAACACGGGAGGCACAGAGCCACTCTACTGCAGAGCTGGGAGAAAATGTCTCAGATGTCTAATAGCTAACCCTGAAACCAGAAATTATTTTGCAGGCGCCGGTGCTGTTGCCATGGTTTCCAGGAGGCAGGAACTCCAAGGTCATTCCCTGGAAATCCTTGACGCCTGATGCCAGCCCAGAGATCTCCTCAGCCTTCTCCATGTCCTCTTCCAATCTCCAGCAATGGAGGCTGTCGCACAGCTCAGCTGCTGTTGCTGCCACCTGAGCAAAAGGCCTAGAGAGAAACACCTTGCATTCTTTACGCAGTCAAACAAATCACAATATTAGGCAGAAATGGGCTGTCTCTGGAGTTTTCCCCAGCAGCCTGCCATGTCTGGCCACGTCTGCAGATGCTTTGGGAAAGCCAGATTCAAGTCGGGTTTTCCTGGTGCCCCTGTCTGGGTAATTGTTATTAAATATACCAAGAAAAGAGCACACCAAGAACTCTGGCCAATATAAATTTCAGTAGTGGGAGTGGTCCCTACTCGCAAATCAATAGTCAATTGTAACAAAGACAGGGCCCTGTTTCGATGTATTCACCTTCATCAGCTAATTTTTAAGGGGTTGTGTAAGTTTGAAGAATTCGTATAAATATATCCTGTTATTTTCTATGTTTCTCAGAGATAACAACTACATGTGGGTAGATCAATGTGTATCTGGAGCAGAGAAAAAAACGCACAGAAAAGCTCAAGATACATGTCGATCTACCCAGCAGATCACAATACATAAAATACCACAAATCATCCAAAACAATGTAAAGATCCACTTCATAAGATCCCCTTAATGTCCAAAGTGAGTGGTGATCTTCTTTGTGGTGGCCATCTTCCCAGGGAAGCTCAACTTAGTGCCAAGCTTGATTTTTTCCCCAGCACTGTGAAGACACTTTTAATGGCCCAGATCTTCCCGTGTGCTTTATCTGTATCTTCTTAGAATCATGGAATTGTAGAGTCAGAAGGGTCCCTGAGGATCATCTAGTCCAACCCCCTGCAATGCAGGAATATGCAGCTGTCCCATATGGGAACCGAACCTGCAACCTTGGCGTTATCAGCACCACGCTCTAACCAACTGAGCTTTGAGATGAAGAATTTCTTCCATCACTCTGTCTGTTTTTACTACTTTTAATAAATTGATTATCATATAAATGTGCTAGGAAAAATGCCCTGGAAGGGCTTGGCTTGAATAGAGCTATAGAAATTATATAAATACATGCATTGGCACACATAGCCCAGTGAATTCAGGACTCTCTGAAGGGAAAGCAATGAGGAATCAACCAACCATTCCATTTATTGATCTAGTCAACAGACCTCACCATAGCGCATTCATAACATTAAAAACTAAGCTGGAAAATTATTGAATATCTCTGCAAAATGGGAAAACATGTTTAGATTCATTAGGTAAGATTTTTACTTGTATCTTCATTGATCAGAGCAAGTGTTTAGCTGCACAATTATTCTTTCTTATCTGAAAGGAGACAAAGAGCTTAATGTTCTGGGGACTGTCTTCAAGGATACAAACTGGTTACTGGATCAATCAAATGCTTTCTGGAGATCTCAACAAAAGTTCCAAAATAGTAAAGAAGAGGGGATCTAGTTGAAATGTGCAAAGAGGAAGGGAATGCATTGTGAAACACTTAGGCTCTGCAGGTATTTGTTCTGAGAAATAAGGGAAATGCTTTGTGTGGCTCTTAAAGAGCATCCCCCTGGGACGCTTGCCCTGCCCCTGCAGGCAGCTAGGACAGGGTGCCAGCAGGAACACGTTACCAGCAATGTTGCTCCTGCAACCTGGGACTGGGCTGGCTGGCTTTTATCTCCTCTGAGGCATAGGGTGGCTCCGGTCCACAGGTGACTTGCCTCTCCTGGCCTGGAGGCGAGCACTCCTTCTGCAAGAACTTAGTTCCCTCCACCTCTCTGCCCTGAGCCTCTGCAGCTCAGGGGAGGCTGGAGGGTTACCGGACCCACAGGCAACCTCAGCTTCCCCTGATGGGGCTGAGAGTGGAGCACCTGCAGGCGATGGGTCCTCAATCACCTCCGGAGCCAAAGCAGATTCATCTGGTGTCTACTCCTGAGGATCCAGCACAGGTGAGGACCCTTCAGGCTCAAGCCCCAGCCCCGGCTCAGCTGGTCCTGGAGGCGGGGACTCCTGTGCAGGCTGGGATTCCTCAGGTTCAGCCTCTGAATCCGATTCCCAGGCCATCACACCCCACCTCTGACTGGGGCCACCAAAGATTATCCTTAAGAAACTTAAAAGTTTTCAACACTTGAATTGAAACTCAACATCCAAATTTGAACACAATATAAAAGCCAAACAGGTGGCTTAGCAGCAGCTTGCACTCCTGAGGGGCAACAGTCTCCTTCGGTGTAGCTGAGTAGCAATTCTGCTATAATGTGAATTTTCAATAACAAAATTCCTAGGAAATTCCCAAGGCAGGAAAATTTCATAGGAACCTGTTAAGCGTTTCTGGGAATTTTAACTCTTTGAGGGGTAAACTGCACTGCCTATAATCTTTGAGTGTGTTTGAATGTGTTTGAGTGTGCTTTCAAGTGTGCATGCAGTCTCAGATAATAAGTCCCATTATGTTAAATTATATAGGTGTACAGGATTGCACAATCTTTTGTGCTATTATTTCGTTTATTTGCATTTCTAAGATGAGCTATCCATTAGACACGGGGAAAAACCACTGTTTCATAATATGCTAAGAATACAGATCTGGGCATATGGTTCAAATATACTGCAAACTTGGAAAAGATCACTACTTATTGACTTTTATTTGCAGGAAAATAAACCCACCTTTCGGGAACAGATCAGAAAGAGCAATTCCTTAGTTAAGTCAATAGGTGATTTGTTATGTTGGTGCTCTCCAATGATGTCTGTCTGGGGACTGGGGATGCATGCGGTATATGGTCTTCCTAACAGAGACTGTTTATCCTGCTGTGAGGCCGACGATAGCCGGGATGGGCAGAAAGGCGGCCTCAGACATCTCTGTCCACAATGTGTTCCTATCAGTCACCGATGGCATAAAATCAATGGCCACAAAGGTCTCGTTAATTTCAGTCTCTGTCAAAATGAGAGATGTATGAAGGATTGAATGTGACCCGGGCAGCACTTGCGCTAAAGCAACAGTCATAACCCTCTGCATTAGGCCACCGGTTGAAATCCAGAGCATGTTTAGAGACATGCTTTTGAAGGCTGACAGCACATTAAGTTCATAACTCAGCAGCTATATGGCATATTGGATGGAGATGGAGAAGGACTCTTAACCGTTGGCCTGTGAATTGCTGCCAAGCAAATACAGTGGTACCTCAGGTTACATATGCTTCAGGTTACATACGCTTCAGGTTGCAGACTCCGCTAACCCAGAAATAGTGCTTCAGGTTAAGAACTTTGCTTCAGGATGAGAACAGAAATCGTGTAGCAGCGGCGCAGCGGCAGCAGGAGGCCCCATTAGCTAAAGTGGTGCTTCAGGTTAAGAACAGTTTCAGGTTAAGAACGGACCTCCGGAACAAATTAAGTACTTAACCCGAGGTACCACTGTAGCCTGAATTTTCATAAAAGGGAAACATGAGCGTTTGTACACCAAATTCAGCACCGATTAAACAGGTCCTGGGGCAGGGTGTGTGGCTAACCACTTGCTCATGTGCTCGAGCAAAGAGGGGGTTAACTGGCCCTGTAGATGTAGATGAATATATCTGAGCCTTCCCCCAGGGGGTTGGAAATAATAATAATAATAATAATAATAATAATAATAATTTATTATTTGTACCCCACCCATCTGGCTGGGTTTCCCCAGCCACTCTGGGCGGCTTCCATAAAAACCAAAAATACACTAAAATATCACAGATTAAAAACTTCCCTGAACAGGGCTGCCTTAAGATGTCTTCTGAATGTCAGGTAGTTATTTATCGCTTTGACATCTGATGGGAGGGCGTTCCACAGGGCAGGTGCCACTACCGAGAAATGGCAGCGCTTCAGTTGGACAAAGCACGGAAGGTGTATTGCAACTCTGCCTGGAAGTGACATGTGCCAGGAGGAGCTCTTAGAGAAGTCACGGGCATTCGTAGACCTAAGTGGAAGAAAAATCTGGCCTGTTCCCTTCCCCGAGTCTGTTCAGCGAAGTGACTTCCTTGTGACAGCGCATGAATGCTTCTGTAATGAACTAGAACTCCCTCTCTCTCCATCTGACTGGAGACGAGTGCCCCAGAACATGCAAGGAAAAAAAAAACACCTAGCCTAGTTTTATTATTTAAAGTTTTTAAATCCTGGGATTTGCCCATTCCTGAAGTTCATTTAAAAAAAAAAACACCAACTCCACTTTAATAAATCTTTTGAGCTTGAAACTCAGCACATACCAGATATTCTCGAAAAAAGGATAACTGGTCAGGAAGTCTTTGCAGAGCTTGAGGGACCTGAAACATCACCACCATCATAATTTTATTACTTACAGACCATCCATCTGACTTGAGAGGCCCCAGTCGCCTCAACTCTCTCTGCCGGTGTGAGAGGCAGACAATCATGGCAGCTACATTCAGCGGTCTATTACTTGTTTTATTTATTTATTTATTTATTTATTTATTTATTTATGATTTTCTTGATTTGCAAAAGTGTGTGCAATGTCTCTCTCTCATATTTTTCCCTCCATGTAACATTTTTACAAATCAGTTTCATTTGTTGAGACATTAGGAAGAAAAGGAGGAGAGGGGTGGAGGGGGAAAAGATGGGTGAGGTCGGGTGGCGATGTTTCTATTTTACTTACTATATGTAGGGTTTGGTGTCAGCATTGCTTGCGCAGGTTCTTTGCTGTTCGCTTGTGTTCCTTTGGTGGTGAGAGAGGTTGGGGTTGGCCTAGGGTGTGGCTGTTCATTTGTGGTTGGCTGTGGTGATCTTTGTTTTCGTGTGTGAGTGGGGTGTGTGTGTGTGTGTTTTGATCAGGTTAGCCATATTGATTTGTATGCTGTTGGTGGATTATTGTCATTGTCTTGTTGTGATATTATTGTCATTGTCATTGGCTGTGTATGTGTTAAAGGGGAGCCATACCGGGGTAAAGGCATCTTCTTCTGTTTGTCCCCGTGTCAGTTTCAGTTTATTGGTTAATTTTTCTAGTAAGGCTGTTTCCCATACTATTTGGTACCATTGGTCCATGCTTACTCCTGACAGGTCTCTCCAGTGTCTGGCTATAATGCTTCTGGCTACTGAAAGTAGATGGGTTATGAGTTCTTTGTGGTGTAAGTGAGCGTTATTGTCTTGGAAGATGTTTAGTAAGGCCAGTTCTGGGGTGGGTCTGTCGCTTGTGAACCGACGGCTGCTCCCAGGTCCCTCTGCCTCCAGCTCCCGGCTGCAGCTTGTTTCTACCCCAGCACACTGGGCGCTACAGGAAGAGGGACTCAGGAGGCGGCCTGATGGGCAGGGTATAAATAATATAATGCTTATTCTTATTCTTATTATTCTTTCTGATTAGTTCTCAGCAATGCAATCCTCTACAGGTCTTCTCAGAAGCTGGTTCCATCGGCTTCCACTAAGCTTACCCCCAGATAAGCAAGTCTAAAATCATTTATTTTAGGGATTTATTTTTTTAAAAAAAATAATTTTTATTAATTTTACAACATAAACAAAAAACAAACAAACATAACACGACTTCCCCATACCTCCCCTTCACTGCATCCTTGTTTTAAATTTTTTTTAGCAATCCTTCATCCATTTTTATATTTAATTCTCTTTAAAATTTTCTTAAGCTTAAATTTTTACAGCTGTAATTCTTTATATCAAATCCCTTGACATCTTAACATTCCGAAATTTTACAACAATTTTTAAGATAAATTTAAAATTTTTTCCAGTCCTCTTCCACTGTCTCTCTCCTCTGGTCACGAATTCTGCCGGTCATCTCTGCCAGTCCCATAAATTCAGTCACCTTGGTCTGCCATTCTTCCAGAGTAGGTAATTCTTTA
This sequence comes from Podarcis erhardii, assembly GCF_964252035.2. NCBI lineage: Eukaryota > Metazoa > Chordata > Lepidosauria > Squamata > Lacertidae > Podarcis > Podarcis erhardii. The sequence goes on along the minus strand of NC_138515.1, from coordinate 11,496,793 downwards.
GTCTTCCAGTACTTTGCCAAAAGAATTCTTGCTGCTGTTGTTGCGTACATAAAAAATGTTCTATCTTTCTTTGGAATCATTTGGCCTACCATGCCCAAGAGAAAAGCCTCCGGTTTCTTTGCAAATGTCCACTTAAGGATTTTCTTAATTTCATTATAGATCATTTCCCAGTAGGCCTTAATCTTCGGGCAGGTCCACCAAAGATGATAAAAAGTTCCTTCGCATTCATTACACTTCCAACAGTTGTTATTGGGCAAATGATATATCTTTGCAAGCTTGACTGGGGTCATGTACCACCTATAGATCATTTTCATATTTTAGGGATTTATGCCCTAGTAACAATCCTAGGGCAGCATACAAGATTCAAAATTCTTGTATTTTTAATGCTAACTTGAAAGGCAGAAATGAATAAATGAAACACCCACAGAAGTAGGACTTGGGCACGGGGCAGAAATAACTTATACAAGGTACAGAAAACACAGCACTCCATCTTTTCGAATCACTTAGAAAGCACCTGCAAGATAAATCTTCTTTCTTTGGCGATCACTTGTAGCCAAATAAGATTGTCTTCCATAAACATGGTTTTAACAATGAGGCTACCCTTCCTAAATTCCAAAATGGTTTTCGGCCTTCTAGGGGGACAATGGACATGATTTTCACTGTTCGACAGCTTCAAGAAAAATGCAGAGAGCAAAACCAACCCCTGTCTATGGTGTTTATTGACCTGACTAAGGCTTCCGACACTGTAAATCGTAATGCAAGCCACACACACACACACACACACACACACACACACCATTCAGGGGGGAGCAGAAATAAAATAATATTCACTGCAGATTCAGTCTGAATTCATTGACATACTACCAACCAGTAGCAAAACATACAGAGTCATGGTCAAGTCTCATCAAGCTGTTCCCTCGATCCCACAATTGTCTGAAGCAAGTCCGAAGGCTTGCAGCCATTTGAACGTTGAGTTGTATGTATGAAGATGCACATAGAGCCAGATTAAAACCTGTGGAAGCCCCTTGGGAGCCATTTTTTTAATGGGGGAGGGGGCTGATGCACACGTTCCAGTGGGATAGCATTGAAGTCAGAAAACTTGCTTATAATTTTATTTCAATATCCAATCAATATTATTTTGATCCATTGTTTAGGGTTGCCATACATCTGGGAAAACCCAGTCATGTCCTCTTTTGGGGGGCCAACATGCCCATCTGGGCTGATTTTTATATTTTTAAGGAAATGTATGGGTTTCATGGGCAGCTACAGCTGCTCTGCACACCATGGCTGCTGCCAGTCTGAGCTGGGGAAAGAGGCGCATGGGTGCAGTGGAGGCCCTGCACACCTCTTTCTCCAGCTCAGGCTGGCAGGGGCTCAGGCTGTCCTCTTTTTTTGCTCTTCACGATATGTCCCCCCATTGCTGTGGGACCCCTAAAAATGGTGGGCATCACTGCTTTCTGTGGGAGGGAGTTCCATAGTTTATTCACTATCTCCTCTTGGACTGAATCCAGAGCAACCTCAGGCTGTTGGTGTATCTTTTTGGGGGGGGGCAGATTGCAGTAAAGAGCACACTCAGACACAAGCCCCTGAGGTCCCTCAGAAACATGTGGCCCCAAACACCTCCAAAAGATTTAGTTCCTCAAACCAACTTGTACTGTACAGCAGCTTTGTGTTGGATAGACTGAAAGGCACCATAAAGACGTTTTCAACAAACAAAAAAATAGAATACTTCACAAAGCAAAACAGGGACTCGGAGATTGATCACCCCAATAAAATAGGCAGAGATGTTTGGAAAGGCAAGAGTAGAAAAAACATCGCCCAGGCCGTCTCCAGCTTAAACTTTAGTGTCTACATCATGTAGTATCTACTTTCGAAGATCCAAAGTTCAGATTACGAGTGACATTCTCATTTGCTGCCATGAAGCCCCAGCTTCAAACCCTGGTGGGACAGTCCCTAGTCCTCTCTCCCGCTCTGGTGAAACTCCATTCAGTGTGTCAAAAAATTATGCAGTGCAAAAGGTGTGTGTGGGGGGGGAGAGAACGGACTCTGAGCTGTTCAACTAGGCCAGTTGGTGCCTACACTGTAGATTTGGTTATCTGGCACTGACTTCACATGGGGAACAGGTCAGAAGGTCTAGAAAATGCATCTTTCCTGAGCTTAGGTTGGGACAAGACTCTGTTACACAAAGGTAAGTCCATGATATGCTCTCAGATTAGTCCAGGCATCCCCAACCTGCGGCCCTCCAGATGTTTTGGCCTACAACTCCCATGATTCCTAGCTAACAGGACCAGTAGTCAGGGATGATGGGAATTGTAGTTCAAAACATCTGGAGGGCCGAAGGTTGGGGATGCCTGGATTAGTGGCGCTGGATAGGCAGGTGTGTTGTACAATTCTTAATATGGTGTAAGTTTCTGTGTTTTTATATCACGAACCGCCCTGTGATCCTTGGGTGAAGGAGGGGTATAGAAAGGGGTGACTGGGAGCGGCCGCCAAGACCATATAACACCGGTCTTGAAAGACCTACATTGGCTCCCAGTACATTTTCGAGCACAATTCAAAGTGTTGGTGCTGACCTTTAAAGCCCTAAACGGCCTCAGTCCAGTATATCTGAAGGAGCGTCTCCACCTCCATCGTTCTACCCGGACACTGAGGTCCATCACCGAGGGCCTTCTGGCGGTTCCCTCACTGCGAGAATCCAAGTTACAGGGAACCAGGCAGAGGGCCTTCTCAGTAGTGGCGCCCTCCCTGTGGAACGCCCTCCCACCAGATGTCAAAGAGAACAACAACTACCAGACTTTTAGAAGACATCTGAAGGCAGCCCTGTTTAGGGAAGCTTTTAATGTTTGATGTATTACAGTATTTTAATATTTTTTTTGGGAAGCCGCCCAGAGTGGCTGGGGAAGCCCAGCCAGATGGGCGGGTATAAATAATAAATTATTATTATTATTATTATTATTATTATTATTATTATTACTACTACTACTACTATTATTAAAGAAATAAGATGATTATTAATAAAGCCCTGGAACTGGGGACACATCCTGCTGGTTGCTAACTATAAAGTCACAAAAGGTTTCTGTTTAAAATCAAGCAAATTCCAATCTTTTCCTGGACATGGAACGATGAGATCGACTGGTGCTTTCATAGTAGTATCTGGGTGCAGAAATCTTTTTCAGGTTATATTCTTAGAGCTTTGGAAAATTACTTAGTAAGCACATTTTCATGTATATGAAAACATTGTTGGGGTGATTGGCTAATCTCCAATTTCTCCCCCTTCCCAGCTCATACTATGCAAAGCAGCTTTAGTAACTAATGAGACATCTAGGGACTCCCGCTGCATTTCTTTCACTCCAGTGTTTAGGCATGATATTTACATACCTGCAGCAGGGACAAGATTGGAACATGTTTTCAATCAGCATCAGAATTCATTTTAAGCTTAGCCTTGCCATGTATATCACATCTAAGGAATGGCATTATGCTTTTTTCCTAATATGTTCCTTCCACTCTGTTGGTCTGGCTATTATTGGCCACTCAGTGCAGACATGTTAAAAACACACCCATCCAGGACTTTAGGAAAGGGGCTTATAAAAAGAGAATCAATTGCAAGGTGTCAACCTTGAATGTACAGTGGTACCTCGGGTTAAGTACTTAATTCGTTCCGGAGGTCCATTCTTAACCTGAAACTGTTCTTAACCTGAAGCACCACTTTAGCTAATGGGGCCTCCAGCTGACGCTGCACCACCGGAGCACGATTTCTGTTCTCATCCTTTTTTTTTTTTAAAAAAATATTTTTTATTAACTGGCCAATCAAATCAAATTAAATCACATCACATAAATTCCGAATTACAAAGCCGAATTTTAAATTTTGTTGGGGGGGCCCATATTTCAAGATCCAAAGGGGGATTCTGATCATCTTCTTGCTACTGCGTTAATGTCCGAATCAGTCCAAACAAAGTTCATAATTCTATCCAGTCTTATCTTGCTGTTTCCACATCACATCTTGTTCATATATTTTCTCTTTTTTCTTTATGATCTCTTCTGATAGTCTTCTTAAGCCGATAAACACCAATAATAATCCTGTGTGAATTTTTCCGTTCTTCCAATCCTCAAATCGAGATGGTTTCCATATATCATCGGCTTCATAGATAACATCGCTCTTTCCATCATTAATCTCGCAAAACTGTCGCTCTTAAGTCCCACTGAGGAGTTTCACCCACAATATAAAAACAGCTCTATCTTTCTATTTCTCCTCTCAGACTTAAGTCCTCCGACAGAACTTCCCAATATGGCGACGGCATTTTTAACTGCGTCATTTCAAAGCTCTTATACATTCCATGCTCTTCTTAAAACATGCTTTGGTTCGAAAGTTTATCTCCACACAGCCTTAAATCCACAGCTTAAGTCCTTAAAACGACATTTCTGACTCGTGAGGGGAGGGGTGTGATGGCCTGGGATTCCGATTCAGAGGCTGAACCAGGGGCAAGGCCTAGATTCTGAGGAGCCTGCACCTGTGTCAGATCCTCAGGAGCAGGCACCAGGTGAAACCCTTCTGGCCCCAGAGGTGCTTGAGGACTCAGTGGCTACAGGGGAGCCTCCTCCGGGGCCCAGTAACCCTTCGGCCTCTCCTGAACTACAGAGGCTTAGGGCAGAGAGGCGAAGGGAACTGGTTGCTCCCAGGAGGAGTGCTCGCCTTAAGGCCAGAGGAGGCGGGGCTCCTGGGGGCCGGGGCCGCCCCTGGCCTTAGAAGAAGATAAAGGTCAGTCAGCCCGGTCCCAGGTTGCGGGAGCAACATCGTTGTTGGCTTCAGATCTTCCAGTGTTCCTGTTCCCTGCTCGGCCTCCTGCTCCTGACCTTCCAGCGTTCCTGTTCCCTGCCTGGCCTCCTGCTCCTGACCTTCCAGCGTTCCTGTTCCCTGCCTGGCCTCCTGCTCCTGACCTTCCAGCGTTCCTGTTCCCTGCCTGGCCTCCTGCTCCTGACCTTCCAGCGTTCCTGTTCCCTGCCTGGCCTCCTGCTTCTGACCTTCCAGCGTTCCTGTTCCCTGCCTGGCCTCCTGCTTCTGACCTTCCAGCGTTCCTGTTCCCTGCCTGGCCTCCTGCTTCTGACCTTCCAGCGTTCCTGTTCCCGCCCGGCTCCCAGTTTTGGACCTCGCCTCTCATCTTGTGAACTCTGACTACGATCACGGTACCTTCCCCCCGGGGCCAGCACAAGGGGATTCTTGTTTAATCACATAAGGAAAGAAAGGAAAGTTTTTTCCCCCTCCCCCATCAGTCATTTGCCATACCGAGTCTTGGCGCATCTTCTCATGATTTCTCTTGTTCCTCCGACTCGTCTTATTTTATCAGAGATCTCTTCTGTTAGCAGTCTTTACTCCCCCTTTTTCCTTGAGATATGTGCATTCCTTCATCCAAATTGTTTCTTTTGAAGTCCTTGCAGCTAGTGGCGCGGATCAGGGATGGCGTCCAGGAGCACCGGAATCCCACAGGAGGGCTTTGTGCCTAGTGCCCCCATCCCCACAAATTCAGGGGTGGTATAGGGCACAGCAGGCAAGGCAGTCCCCCCCACCATCCGGGGGGGGGTAGGGAGGCTAATTACTCCCATCATAGCCTCCAAGTTACCTTGTGTGGGTCAGAGAGATGTTATTGTCAGCCATCTTCCGATGCGCCCCCTAGTGGCCCCCCGATTTCTGTTCTCATCCTGAAGGAAAGTTCTTTAAAAAGAGATCCAGTGTGGTGTAGTGGTTAAGAGCGGTAGTCTCGTAATCTGGGGAACTGGGTTCGCGTCTCCGCTCCTCCACCTGCAGCTGCTGGGTGACCTTGGGCTAGTCACACTTCTCTGAAGTCTCTCAGCCCCACCCACCTCACCGAGTGTTTGTTGTGGGGGAGGAAGGGAAAGGAGAATGTTAGCCGCTTTGAGACTTCTTTGGGTAGTGATAAAGCGGGATATCAAATCCAAACTCTTCTTCTTCTTAACCCGAGGTACTATTTCTGGGTTAGCAGAGTCTGTAACCTGAAGCATCTGTAACCTGAAGCGTATGTAACCCGAGCTACCACTGTATTGGCTTCTTTCCATTCAAGTCTCTCTCATCCTGACCTAGATTGTGTCCATTATCTGGATGCAAACTCCCACCAAACTGAGGCTTGCTTCCAAGGAATGTGTCCAGGACACTAATTGTCCTAATAGGAAACAGGAGCCGTCTTAAATCAGATAACTAGGTTTAAAAACATTTGGAAATCAAATAGGAAAAGTAATTATATGCATGGAAATAGAAAGGATTCTTTTTTAAAAAAAACGGGCAGGGGGGTTTAGGGGGAAGTCAAAGAAATGAATATGGTGTTATTATGAATGGAAAATTGTTGCTATATTGTAAAATTTTAAAATACAATTTGTAAATCAGATCTGCAACCTTGGCTGCTGTCTTCAAGATAACCTTGTAAAGGTGTGTGGCTGTCATTCTATCAGAAGACTGTTATCAGAAGCATGAGGAAATTTGCTTTTTCTCAGGGCTGTTAGAAAACAAAGAACCCCTAACACTGCGCTTTATTACTTTCCCTGTATCATAATCGCTGTGGTGCTCTGATCATACTGGGCTTCCGTCTCGTACCCGGATGATTATTTTTAACTGCCATTCAAAATACATTAACCATCCAGAGAGGATTTCTAGCGCTGTGTCATTTTGAGTGGAATTATAGGAGCACCGTGAGCTGAAAGCAAAAGGCAGGCAGCAAATCCCAAGAGACGCCAGCAGAGGGCTGCATGCCGAACTCCTTGTCCTTCTCTATAAAGAGGAGCAATTCAGTCACTTCTGCTGGAAAAAAACAACAGCAACATGCAGCAGGGTCATGCGCTAGTTCAAAGGGTTCTTGCTTCCTGTAAGACATTTGTCCTCGCAATGTGCATCATAATTTCCAGGCCCGAAAGGTTAGAATTTGCAGGCTGGTGGCACAGAGATCACGCAGTCGTAAAACGCATCTGTGTGGAAGAGATGTTGAGATAAATAGAGGGAACTCATATGCATATTGGGAGATGTTACTTGATTAATTAAACATTAGAATCTGCAGGCGATATTTTTTTTAAAGACGTGACATTATTTGGAGCTGCCTTCCTGACCTGGTGCTGGCAGATATTTCTCCAAAATATCTGGAGAGCAGCAGATTGGGGAAGACTGCTTTGGAGCATAACTTAATTGTATTATTATATATTTGTTCAGTGGGAAGTGTTGTCTCCTGTTGTTTCTGCCAGTCTATGCACCCCACTGTAGTCTGTCCTTGGCATGTTTTGAAATGTACCATAAAAATACCAGAGCCCATCTGCTATAAATGCTTAAGGATGAAGAGTTCTGAGACTTTGCCCCCCTGTTTGCATGGATCCTTAAGAACAAGGATGTAAACATTAACATTTCTTTATTTCACTTTTTATCTCCTCCTCTTGCCAAAGAAGTCCAGGATCTTAGAATCCAGAATGATGAAAACTAGGACAGAGAGCCCTCCTCTTTTGGAAGGGTCATCTGGTCTAGGCCAAGTTTAAAGATAAATAAAGGGGGGGGGGGTAGGAGCCTTGAAGCTGCCCAGAAACACTTTGGCCCTTGGTAGCTGAGAGCTCACCTGGTCAGGGTCTTCCTCATTAAGGTGAAATATATTCTGTTCCTTTAAAAATTACTTCTCAATTTGCACCTACACATATACATTCACACCTGAGATTTTTATGCAAATCTGCATCCTCTTTCTTGGTGTAAAGGTAAAGGGACCCCTGACCATTAGGTCCAGTCGTGGCCGACTCTGGGGTTCCGGTGCTCATCTCGCTTTATTGGCCGAGGGAGCCGGCGTACAGCTTCCGGGTCATGTGGCCAGCATGACTAAGCTGCTTCTAGTGAACCAGAGCAGTGCACGGAAGCGCCGTTTACCTTCCCACCAGAGTGGTACCTATTTATCTACTTGCACTTTGAAATGCTTTCGAACTGCTAGGTTGGCAGGAGCAGGGACCGAGCAACGGGAGCTCATCCCGTTGCGGGGATTCGAACCACTGATCATCTGATCAGCAAGTCCTAGGCTCTGTGGTTTTACCCACAGCACCACCTGCGTCCCTTTCTTGGTGACCCCCCCCCATATTAACAACTGTTCCAATGTGTGGGTGGCTGTGGTGCATTTTCCATGAACTTCCTTGCCTCACGACGGTTCCTTCTCTTTATTTATAGCACCTGAAGCCCAGAGGAAGGTCCGTGTGAAAACATCTCCTCATACACTCCAGTGCTTATTAATTACTTTAATGATTTTTGGATTAAGATGTTTCGAGCCAAAAAAAAAATGTCAGGGAAAACTGGCAAGCAGCCATATGAGTGTACACAAGTGAATTGGTGCATGAATAAAAACTGCTTAAATTCCCTCAAAACCCTTTTGCAGGGTGGTGGGGGTGGGGATAATAATAATAATAATTGAAAATAAAAATCTGTTGTGCAATAAATCCATTCCCCATGTGTAGGCTAATGGCAGCAAAAGAAAACGGCTGTGTGCTTATCAGTTTCCCTCTAAATATCCGATCCATTTAATTTAGTGCTTTCCAGTGGCCTAATCTTTTGGGGGAGGCAGCATTTGGTTCTGCTTTATTACTAGTCATGAAATATTAGTGTGTCGCTGTGAGAGGAAAGGAACGGCGGCGAATGGGAGACGGGAGACAGGGTTGCCATGAGACTCAAATGAGAGACCAGGCCTTGGGCAGGGGGCTCTGCAAATGGACCTGTCTCTTCCCTGGGGCAAGGAGATTCTCAAAAGGGGGTTGCTGGGAGACTAATCCTGCTTTTGGGGTGTGTGTGTGTGTGTGTGTGTGTGTGTGTGTGGCAGGAGGGGGGCTAGAACCTTGCAGGCCATTTAATGTAAATCCTTAAATCTACTGAATGAATATTTCTCAGGATTCAGGCGACCTTGCAATGTCTCTACGAGGAAGACCAGTCTGGCCTCATCGTCTCTATGCCACAGACAAGAAGACATTGCATCATGAATTGATTCAATCACATTCCTCTTAATAAGTTTGCAGCAGCTCCTTGATGATGTGGGCAGGGGCAGCAGCGAACGTCGGTAATATGGTGCCCTGAGCGAAGAGAAAATGTGGTGTGCCCCCTAAATATTTCTCATCTTCACAATAATTTCTTGTGAAGAAGAAGAACTAGCCCCGCTGTACATCGGGGAGGGCTGTGTGGAGAGTCTCTTCTTTTAAATTCCTAGGAGTTTATCTCAGTGAAGACCTTAATTGGAAAATAAATACAACCCAGGTGGTTAAGAAAGCCCAACAGAGACTCCATCTTCTCAGAGTATTGCGGAAGAACGATGTCTATCAACATTTGTTGATCTCCTTCTACCGGTCCACAATAGAAAGTGTCCTTTCATACTGCATCATGGTGTGGTACGCTAGTTTGACATCAACTGATAGGAAGTGCCTACGGAGGGTGGTGAATACAGCACAAGATATTATGGGCTGTCCCGGGAAGCATGTTGCCTCAGGAGAGTGAGGAAAATCCTCAGGGATGATTCACACCCTGGCTGGCACTTTCTTGATCTCCTGCCCTCAGGCAGAAGATATAGAAGCATGATTAGTCGCACTAACAGGGTAAAGAACAGCTTCTATCCGTGGGCTGTTAGGCTGCTGAATGAAAAGATAACAACAGGGCAACTGACTTTCGGGTTTGGTGGGTGTGCATCGGTAAATGAGGGGAATTAAGACTAAGAGAGCTGGGGGGGGGTGCTCCTGTAATTTCACTGTATACAAGTTGTACAAGTGACAATAATGTATTTCAATTTTTTGTTTACTTACGCATTTGTGGTACCTTGGCTTGGCTCAGTGTGAGAGGCAACGGCCCACACTGCCCTAAATTCGGCACTGATGTGGAGTCTGGTCCTGGGGTCCTGGAAGATGGTTGTTCTTGCCTTGGGCTGGGGCTAAACAAAGTGGCTTGGGGGTATCTGACTTCTCAAATCCATTTTATCCTAGTGAGGTTTGACAAGTAAAGGACTCACTTCCCTAGGAAGCAAACCCTCCCTGGTGTTTTAAAGGACAGAAATGCATTGAAGGAGTCTTCACTGAAGGTGCCAATTTAGTTTCTGCCTGAATCAGAGGGTTTGCTGTCCCTCTGTGGGTGTTATTTTATCATTGCGAAACTCGAGAGGTTGTGTTGTCACCAGTAACATCTGTTGCTGTGCTAAGCCATTGTTTTGTTTTGTTTTAAAATACGTATTTCCAAATGCATATCTTAAAACTAATCTTCTCTCAAAGCAAAGATTTAAAAACGTGTTTTGATTTGTTTTTGAGCCAAGGACTCAGCAGAGCATTTGAGAAGCGCAAAGGCTCACCTCTGGGTGGCTAAGCTCTGACCTTCACACATTAGTCAGGGAGGTGCGGATCAGATCAGTTGGAATGGGATTGTGCAGAGAGCAAATCCCTCAAGCACTCCTAATCTTATCTGGACACAGAGTGGGGCCAGAGGTACAATCAGAGGCACAAGAGGTACTTGTAAATTCAACTGCCTAGAGACGGATGTGGTGAAAATCCCTTGAAGCCCCTCTGGAGAGGCATCTCATGAATGCTCCATGTGGCAAGCTGTTCCCCATGTGCTTGTGCGATGAAACAGCTTCCCTGCTGCTGCCAGGGGAGATGAAGGCATTCAAGGATGCCCCAAGAGGGACTGCCTCTTCCTCTTTTTTGGCAAGCTGTGCCACATGGACCTGGCTTCTCACCAGAGGAGCTTCCATGGCAAGACCTAAGCAAGGAGCCAGAGGAGTTTCAGTCCACACCAGATCCTTTGCCTCAGGCAGCAGCCAAAGCTAGTCTGGGGCCTGATTCTGAAGAGTCCCAGTCTGCACAGGTTCCCCTGCAACAAGCACCAGCTGGGCCGAGTCAGGGGCCTGAGCCTGCCCTGGCTCCAGATGCGGGGATTCCCTCGTTGCCTTCAGCTGGGCCATCACTTACAGCTGCTCCACTACCGGTTGGGTCAGGAGAGGCTGAGGTGGCCTCTGGGTCTAGTAACCCACTGACATCTCCCAAGCTGCAGAGCCTAAGGTCTGAGAGAAGGAGAGACCTGAGTACTTGCAGGAGGAGCGCTTGCCTTCGGGCAAGACAGGGAGGTGAGTCGCCGGGGGATCAGGACCAGCCGCTACCCCAACAAAGTTAAAAGGCTGTCGGACCCCGCCCCAGGTTGCGGGAGCAACATTGCTGTTTGCCAGAACCTACCTGAGACCCTGTGTCTGACCTTGCCTGTTTTCCTGCCTGACATTGCCTGACATTATTTTGATGCTAAATCATCACAAATCAGACACCGGAAGGTTTCTTGCTAGAGTCCTGAAATTAATTGCATTTGGGACCTTTGCGGCTTTGTATTTGGCATGTCAAACCAGAAGAAACATTTGTCAATAGGAGTATGAAGCACACAAAGGTTGCCCCATAGCATATCTTCGAGGAATCGCCATGCTTCAAGAAAACTGTTAATTTCAGGGCTCTTCACCCAAGTTGGAGAGAGGGTTGCTAGTTAAATCCTGACCAAAAATTCTAACAGAAAAGACAGCCATACTATTTTATATCTTTGAGCTAAGAGATAGGGCAGTAGCACTGAATTTTTAGAATCTCTCCTCAATATACATTTTCTTTTTTCTTTTTTCTTTTAAAAAAACCTCTGAGGTCCAGGCCCGCTTGAGGGAGCGAGATAGTCAGGCCCCACATCTAAAGGGAGCAGCAAAGTTGTGACAAGGGCCTATATAGAATTGCTACATGTGTCCATTAGCTAACTAGTGCCAAGATGTTTGCGCTGATACATTTTTTTGAGAATGGTCACTGTCACTACCAGGACTTTTTGCATTTCATTCCTCTCTGACTCACTGCTTACAATCCTCTCCCCCAATGTGTATTTATACCAACTCAGGATAACACTTCGTGCACCTGATAAACTGGACATTAATCCACAACCAAATTTCTTTTTTGCTTCATAGTTGAAAATTTCCTTTTGGAAGTATCTGTAGGAGGAAGAGAAGGCAAAGGGAACACACAAACCATAACCTTGTTTGGGCAGGGATACTACTCACTTCAGGGGACAGTGGTACGTTTATTAAATATACAGTTATCATCTGAGTTGAGATAGGACACCAGTGATTAAGAGTTGAAAACAACATAATAAAGTCCATTTAATTAATTGGCTGTCCTAATTATTTCCTTGACAGTTGCCGTTTGCCTTCTTCTGGCTTCACCCCAAAAATATGTCATTGGAATACTGAGCCACCTGCTGAAAGTTGTAGGAGCTGCTGCCGGACCACAGATAGGGCCAGATTTTGTTTGTGTGTTTACATCATTCTGTGTAGCTTCCATTCTCTGAATGGGAGGCATATTATGTGACACACACTCAGCCTAAGACCCAGCAGTAGCAAACAGTGACATGATATGACAAGCCTTTCGCCCGTGCATGTAAATAAGCCCTCTGTATTTTCTGGAGTTGTCAGGATTGCGCATTTCAGTACATTGTAGGTATGGCACTGTGGCTCATAAAATGCCCATAGCTGCAAGAGCTAAGCAAATCTGTCATTGCTGTACTGGCAATTGAGGAAAAGAGAGTCTTACAAAGACATCTCCAACCAAGTCATAAGCAGCCTGTGGAGGGTTTGGGGTTTTTTGCACTGGAAGTTAAAAAACAGTGTTTCCCATTCAGAAGACAGACTAAACATCTACAGATTGGCAAGATGTGGGAATGGAGTCACCAACTTCCTTTTACCTGGGAGGACTCTGCACCTTTGCAAGTGCATGATAAACAGAAGCTTAGCCAGTAAAGTTCCTCCCAGATTAGAGATATTGTTGTTGTTGTTGTTGTTGTTGTTGTTTAGTCGTTTAGACATGTCCGACTTTTCGTGACCCAATGGACCAGAGCACGCCAGGCACTTCTGTCTTCCACTGCCTCCCACAGTTTGGTCAAACTCATGTTGGGAGCTTCGAGAACACTGTCCAACCATCTCGTCCTCTGTCGTCCCCTTCTCCTTGTGCCCTCCATCTTTCCCAACATCAGGGTCTTTTCCAGGGAGTCTTCTCTTCTCATGAGGTGGCCAAAGGATTGGAGCCTCAGCTTCAGGATCTGTCCTTCCAGTGAGCACTCAGGGCTGATTTCATTCAGAATGGATAGGTTTGATCTTCTTGCAGTCCATGGGACTCTCAAGAGTCTCCTCCAGCACCATAATTCAAAACCATCAATTCTTCGGCGATCAGCCTTCTTTTAAAGATGCTAGCCATTAAAAGCACAAGAGCCGTGCTAGTAGAGAAAGTGGCAACTTTGTACAAGAAAAAGGCCTGTATCTTGATACCACTGCTTCGGCCAAACACAGAGAAGTCTTGTTCTATGCCTTTTGCCCATGCCTTGTAGTTATAATTCTGTGGCCCCTCTTATCATGCAGAAGCCAAGTTCACATTCTCTCTCCTCCTCCAGCTTCTCGAAGGCGAATAATTGTTAGATGCCTCTGCCCAATTTGGGATAATTGCCTCATTTTGTTGCAAACCCAGCTACCCTCTGCACCACAGCCCACACATTTCCAGGGGTCCCCCCACCAGCTCTTTAGAGATGCTTTTGGGGTGTCCATAGGGCTGCAGGGGGCAAGATTTTTGTGCCAGTGGTGTTCTGCTCACACCTTTGGGATTCAGCCAATGGAGCCACCGCTGTCACATCTAGTTTTGCCATTCAAAGACATCCAAGGCAGCCCTGTGCCTGCACATCTTGGTGATCAAGTTGACTTTCAGTTCAGCTAGTCCACTCCCTGTTCCTAATCTTCTCATTGAGAATAACAGAGTCATAGAATTGTGGTGTTGAAAGGGACCCTGAGGGTCACCTAGTGTCAGGGACTCGACTGAGGGGGACGAGGCTGAGGAGGAATGTGGAGACCACTGCCCCCTGAACTTCCCAGAGAAGAAGGAGGCAGTATTGAATTACAGCAGGGGCTTGAGGAAGGTCACAGCTCAGAGACAGGTGAACAGAAGAGTTGGGAGGTGTTGGGAGAAGAGAAGGGGGAGACAGAGACAGAGCAGACAGCTGACATGTTATCACTGGAGAGCATTTTGGACCCCACCCCCTTTATCCAGAACTCAGCATATGTTGAAAGTTGAAGAGTGAAGGACTTCAAGACAATTAGCCCCTGTCAACCAACATAAGGGGAAGTACTATTGCTTTTTTATATATAATGATATTTATTAAATTTTTGTTTGAACAATAAAAGGCATACATAATAACATAGTATTTTCCAATATCCACATTTCATCCTCATCTTTGGACTTCCTCACATCTCTTGTTCCTGCATTCTAAACTCTTAGATTTTGCTAGCAAATTATTAACTTGTTTCAATTCATATAATGTAATTTTCCAATATTAAATCTCAAATTTTAGAATTTAAATCACTCTTTTGGAAACTTAATTATAACATACTATTTATCCAAAATTTGTCTTTTCTTTCAATTGCATTTAGATTTATATTCCTTATAACTAATTTGTTGGAGCTATACTATTACTAATCTTACATCTTTCTTAACATTCATACAATTTACAATATTTTTGTAGATAGTCCTTAAATTTCTTCCAGTCCTCCTCCACCAGTTCTTCTCCCAGGTCTCGGATTCTGCCAGAAGGGGAAGTACTATTGCTAGGAAGGGAGGCAGGAAGAGCTCAGTTGGAGCAACATCATTTTTTGGAAGGTTGCATTCCTTTGTCGTTCTCTGTGAATTATTGAATAAATAGCTTGGTAAGAACTCTTATCATTTCTCTTATTCTGGGCTGGCCCGTGGGATGGAGTTGATTTCCTGACACCTTGTTCCACTCCCTGCACTGCAGGAATCTTGACTAAAGCATCCCTGACAGATGGCCAGCCAGCCTCTACTTAAAAACCTCCAAGGAAGGAGAGTCCACCACCTGTTATAGCTCAACCCACAATGGGAGCACACACACACCCACCCACACCCACACACACACACCCGCCCATGTGGATGTTCATTATTTCAGAAGCATGGGCAAAGGACAAGACAACTCGCTTGTCTTCTGTTACAGCTTCACTGTAAACCCAGCCACCTTCCAGATCTTAGGACTTGCTTAAATCTCTGCAAATGTAGTCCAAAAAGATGCACAATTGCATTGATGTTTCACCGAAAGCATTGAGGCACACAGCTGCAGCTCTTCATGTATCGTATGAGCCTGCAGACTACTCAGGGGCTCATTTTCCGGTGTGCAGAGGTGAGGAAACAAGACAAAGCAACAGAGCTTGTTATTGAAAGTTTGATTTTGTGGGTGGGGTCATTTTTCCTCCTTCCAGCTGGACCTGGGACTTGATCTGGCTGCCGGCATGGATGCCCTAGGAAAGGATGAATTGGCTATGCTGCTGTGAAGGGCAGGAAGGTGGACAAAGACTGTTGCTGCCATTTTCAGCAACAAACACCTCTTCAGTTCTTCAGAAACGGTTCAGTTCAAAACGCAGCAACAGTATAATTTTGTGCTAAGCATTAGACACAGCTCTTAAGTTCTACAAATAGCAAGCTAAGCCCTGGAGCCTTCATACTGGCATTCCTCTGCCACAAAAGGGACTATTGTCAGAACAGACTTGCATTTGGTTTAACAGGTAGGAATTCTTGTGAAGTCATTCAGGATATGAACCCATGGGCTGTAATGGACAGAGTATTATACTTGGACCAGGGAGATCTGGCTTTAAATCCCTGCTGGCCATGAAAGTCACTTTGAGTCCATTAATATTTTAGTCCATCACTGGAACATTGCGAAGATAAAATGGGGGGAGGTCCCACATGTCATGCAGCACTCTGAATTCCCCAGAAAACATGATGCGCCAAGCAAATTGGAACTTGTTGTTTAGTTGTTTAGTCGTGTCCAACTATTCATGACCCCCTGGACCAGAGCACGCCAGGCACTCCTGTTTTCCACTGCCTCCCGCAGTTTGGTCAAACTCATACTGGTAGCTTTGAGAACACTATCCAACCATCTCGTCGTCTGTCGTCCCCTTCTCCTTGTGCCCTCCATCTTTTCCAACATCAGGGTCTTTTCCAGGGAGTCTTCTCTTCTCATGAGGTGGCCAAAGTCTTGGAGCCTCAGCTTCAGGATCTGTCCTTCCAGTGAGCACTCAGGGCTGATTTCCTTCAGAATGGATCGATTTGATCTTCTTTCAGTCCATGGGACTCTCAAGAGTCTCCTCCAGCACCAGAATTCAAAAGCATCAATTCTTCGGTGATCAGCCTTCTTTATGGTCCAGCTCTCACTTCCATACATCACTACTGGGAAAACCATAGCTTGAACTATACGGACCTTTGTTGGCAAGCTGGTGTCTTTGCTTTTTAAGATGCTGTCTAGGTTTGTCATTGCTTTTCTCCCTTTGAAGACTCCCAAATTGGAACTAGGGTTGCCATATGTCTGGAACTCCCCAAATATAGCTGTGATTCTGCCGTTGCAAATAGAGTCCGGGCTGAATTCCTTGAAATGTCTGGGAAAATCCACATGTATGGCAACCCATGTTGGAAGTGCAGATTTTGGCAAATTTCCTTAGAAAAAGCTAAAGATTTTTAAAATAAATTTTAAAGAGACTTTGCCATGAAAAAGCTCAACAAAAGTCTGGATTTTCACTTTTTGAAACATGGCAACCCTAGTTGGAACCATCTTAACATATTAAAGTGTACATTTCTGATGAGGCATCATTGGAATCCTGTGTGATGGACAAATGATAGTCTTCCCACACCAGCACAGGGTGGGGGAAGAGTGTCAGTAAACTGCTTATGAATGTTAGTCTATCGCTCCAACTTCTTTGAAGTTACAAAATTGCCTAATTTTATAAGGTTCCCCCCATGCAGTGCTTGTGGACTAGAAACTCCATTTAAAATAAAATTTAAAAACCCAAATTCTCCAAACTCCCTAGGATATACCAAACGCAGTCCTAATAGCATTTGCATATTTTCTCAATATGATCACAGTTAATACGGTTCCAACTTGGGGAATTTATTAACAGGGGGAAGGTACATGTTATTCTTGTCATATCAGCACCATACATTGAAGGCCGATTTATAACAGCACCCCACCCCGAGGAATTCTGGGAACTGTAGTTTACCCCTCACAGAGCTACAGATCCTTTGGGTGAAGTCATGTACCTCACAGGTATGGTGTGAATGTGGGAAACCTCCCTAGAAGAGAAAAGAAATAACTATTTCAAGAGGAAATGTTTGGAAGGACTGGGAAATGGTGCATCCTTAGAAGGTGATGTCTATGTGCAATGATGAATAACACTAAGCCTACATTTAAAGATTGATGACTGAAAACAAGTTTTGGACCAGTTGCTCTGCTTCAAATGCTTAAAAGAGATTAAGGACAAGTTGAAATTATTTATTACACTGACTTTGCATTAGAAAGGGAAGCTCTACGTGGCCATCAAAATTGGCAGGGAGAAAATGAGGCTCGGAAATATCTGGCCTGCTGAGAGAAGTGCATTGTCTCCTTATCAATGACAAATTATCCACACTAATCCCAAGGAAAGGGGCTCAGATGACTAGGCAGTTGCTATTCCAGCTGATGAAATAAACAGCAGATGGGAGGAGTGGAGCAGCCTCAGAGGTGGCGGGTATTTCTGCCTTACGGACCTTCCTTAGGGAAGCTGGGAAATAATTATTGGATCCCAGTCAAACGAGGAGGAGTCCTCAAAACAGCAATGTGCTTTCATGCAATTGCAGGGGCGAGCAAGCTAGGGGGTTAGTGGGGCGCATGTTTTGGTAACGTGAAATTTATATAATTATTATAAATATCACCGGTGCCAAGCTCCAAGCAGCTGCAGTTAGCAGCTGTATCTGTTCACACACACAGAGAGAGAGAGAGAAAGAGAGAGGGAGAGGGAGAGAGAGAGAAAGAGTGTGCTGGTCCCATGGGTTAACCGTGAGGCGAGGTCCAAGTCCAGTCCGAGGTCGAGGGTGCAGTATGGAGGCAGTCCGTCAAAGCTGAAGCTGGGTCCAAGGCAGGGAGTCGGGCAAGGTCAGGAGCTCCGGCAGGTAGGAACTGGCTACCAACAATGTTGCTCCCGTAACTTGGGACTGGCACTGGCTGGCTTTTATCTGGCCCGAGGCATAGGGCGGCCCCGGTCCACAGGTGACTCACCTCTCCTGGCCTGGAGGCAAGCACTCCTCCTGCGGGAACTTAGTTCCCTCCATCTCTCTGCCCTGAGCCTCTGCAGCTCAGGAGAGGCTGGAGGGTTACCGGACCCAGAGGCAACCTCAGCTTCCTCTGATGGGCCACCTCAGGAGCCAGAGCAGACTCAGCTGGTGCCTGCACCTGAGGATCCAGCACAGGTGAGGGCCCTTCAGGCTCAAGTCCCAGCCCTGGCTCAGCTGGTTCTGGAGGCGGGGAATCCTGTGCAGGCTGGGATTCCTCAGGTTCAGCATCCGAGTCCGAATCCCAGGCCATCACAGAGAGGGAGAGGGAGAGATGGGGAGGAAGTTACAAGAGCAAAGGGGTGCCCATTTCAACCCTGCCATGAGTTTGATTGGATTCATGCAGGGGTAATGAGAACATATATTTTTTGGCCAGGCATCTCCTCCTCCAACTAGCTCCCCACCAATGGCTCTGCATTTGGTTTTAGGGAGTGAGAAAGTCACTCTATGCTCATGTGTTGGAGAAAATATTTTCATAAAAATGCATTTTGATGACTCCATTTTCTTATGCGTCTGTGGCCTAGCTAAACTGAAGAGGCCTGTTCCTACCTGTACATAGGGAATGTCTGCTCCAGAACACTGAAAAGAATAAACTGTTAGAATCTACGGTGGTCATTATATGCCTGAAAAGAGAATCAACTAGGCATTGCAACTGTGATTAATAGTGAATTGTTTTGTAGCCAGATGAAAGAGGACATTGGAAGACGTTTAATGAACAGGAAAATTAGTCTAAACCTTAATAAAGAAAAATACTGGAAAATGGTTATATGCAATCACGTGATATTATGATGAGGTCTGATCTGAAGAGCCAAATGATTTTGATTGGTTCAGGATGACATTGGGTTGCAACTATTAAGATTGCTGTGATGCTTTGATTGGTGAACAGAAATGACGTGCATAATTTGGAAGTGTATAAATAGCATTGCTTTAGACATGGTTATTTGCAGCCTTCTTACTTTTGAGACAGTCCCTATACACATTTGTATTTAATAAAGGCCTACCTTTTCACTTGGAAACTGCATCCTTTTGGGGGGCTTTCTGGGAGGGATCACTCTAGTCTAGGGGCCACTTTTTAAATTCCTCCAACACGTAATGTCGGGACGTGGGTGGCGCTGTGGGTTAAACCGGAGAGCCTAGGACTTGCTGATCAGAAGGTCGGCGGTTCGAATGCCCGCGAAGGGGTGAGCTCGGTCCCAGCTCCTGCCCACCTAGCAGTTCAAAAGCACGTCAAAGTGCACGTAGATAAATAGGTACCACTCTGGCGGGAAGGTAAATGGCGTTTCCGTGCGCTGCTTTGGTTCGCCAGAAGCCGCTTATTCATGCTGGCCACATGACCCGGAAGCTGTATGCCAGCTCCCTTGGCCAATAAAGCAAGATGAGCGCTGCAACCCCAGAGTCAACCACGACTGGACCTAATGGTCAGGGGTCCCTTTATCTTTAACACGTAATGTCATGTTCTGGTTTGATGATGGATCCCACAGAGAAAGCAGAGCAGCTGGTAAGATGTTTCAGGACCATGGAGAGCTCTGAGTGAGCCACTTGCTGCAACAAAGGTTGGGAGCAGGCGGAGGTCTTTCAAGCCTCTGTCTCCTGACCCCATGCTTCTTTGTTGTGTTAGGGTTGCTCTCTTGGATTCTGCTGATCTTTTCACTCAATCAATCAATCAATCAATCAATCAATCAAAGGTACACACCCTTTATACAAGGTGCATGATAAGGCGAGTTTCTTGGGCTCAGGGATTATACTGAAGCTGAAATGGGGCATATTTTTGTGGCTTGTGCCTGGATGCCAGGAGGAGGGAGGGGAAATTGCCTCTCTTACTCCTAAAGTGGCCCTACAGGTGGGATTCTATCCTGAAAAATGCTGACGTGTGACAGTGCTATAGTTTGTATAGGTTGTTTTATCCACTGAAATGAATGCTCATGGCTAACCTAGATCCATTAATTTCAGTGGGTCTACTCTGAGTAAAAGCTAGTTGAATATAACTCTAAAGCCATAACATTCTCATACTGCAGGCTTGCAGCTGCTGTAGGATTCCCTCTTTCTGGTTGGTGCGCCTTGGACTCCAACCCCCCCTCCCACTTCCACGAGGCTTCTGTGCCTAGGAATCTGTCAACTCCTTAAACCTCAGATACACAAAGCCTTTTAGACAGCAATTATAGCACTGCCAATATACTAGCAGTGCATTAATTCCTGTCAGGAGTGTTTGAGTTCAAGCACCAGAGCAATAATAAGATTATCTGTGAAGAATTGGGCTGTGACCAGGCAGCACGTTCCCACACTATCAGTTCTTGTGCTCATCCAGAAACAAACAAAGCAGTTACCTTAGAGACAAAAACCCTAGGAAAACATACATCTGCTGGCTTACTATGGAACTCCTGCAACAACTCCTGACAGCCTTCTTAAGTTCAAGGAGGTAATTGGAGAGGCATTGATTTAAGAAACTACCTGAGAGGCTACTGCAGGTCACAGGGCAAAGCTTGAACCTTAGAAGATGTTGCAGAAAACCAGGACAACTAGAATTAAGGTGTGTTATTACATGGCCTGTAGCTGCAAATGGTGCTCAGCGATTCTTTTTCCGTGGGTTGTATTTAGCAACATGTACGTGCAGGAATGTGGGTGGCACTGTGGGTTAAACCACAGAGCCTAGGACTTGCCGATCAGAAGGTTGGCGGTTCAAATCCCTGCGACAGGGTGAGCTCCCGTTGCTCTGTCCCTGCTACTGCCAACCTAGCAGTTCGAAAGCATGTCAAAGTGCAAGTAGATAAATAGGTATCGCTCCAGCGGGAAGGTAAATGGCGTTTCCGTGTGCTGTTCTGGTTTGCCAGAAGCGGCTTAGTCATGCTGGCCACATGACCCAGAAGCTGTACGCCGGCTCCCTCGGCCAATAAAGTGAGGTGAGCGCCACAACCCCAGAGTCGGCCACGACTGGACCTAATGGTCAGGAGTCCCTTTGCCTTTACCTTATGTGCAGGAACATTGCTAGTTACTCTAACAGCCCAGGGCACAGGCCCACGGCACAAATTTGCAAAATTATTTCCCTAGGTTAATTTCTATGCAAAGAGATACAAATTGTATCAGAGGGGGAAAGCAAACCTGTTTTTGGCCTCAGGGCTTACTCTGAGCTATGAGGGACTAACACAATTTATCTGGACCCAGGGCACTAGACATGGATCAGGCCCTCTGCCCCATTTGCTGCAATCCACCGGCAAGAACTGCAGCAGATGTGTATGCAAATAAACTAAAATAAATGCTGCTCAACATCTAACGTGGTTTCCCTCTCCCTCTTTCTCACCCACATGCCTTCTTCTGCACCTTCTTTTGAGTGTGTCTCTGGGCAAATTGAGACAGTGTTTGCATCTCGTCAACACCATGTCTTGAAGCGTGCCCAGCCACACTGTAAGCAGAGGTTTCTTATTTTCAAATATAGTTGAATCATTGAAAAAGATCAAAGGGGGACAAGGGGCCCAGCACAAAAGACCAGGGCCTCTTGTTGCCTCTGTGTATGATTGAAGGAAGGTCTTGCAAAAGGAAGATGCCCTCTGCAATTATCGTCCTGCCAAGTCCCAGGCAATTTCCTTAAATCCAGATGTTATTTTGGGATGATGGCAGGCTGTGACAGTATGTAGTCAGAAGGCTCATTTGTAATGATTCTGTCATCAGGACACCCAGATCCTAAGTTTGGACAATCTCTCCCTCTCTCTTGGGTCAGAAGTCCTTCTTCTCAAATTAACTGAGGCAGGATAGGAAAAGATCTTCTTCGGTATTTTATATCAGCTTGTCAGTTTCTTTCAAATCAGGGCCCCTGTCCCTTGGCTGAAAATGGACAAAAGAAGAAGAATTCAGCCAATGCCTGTAGACTCATGACGGAGAAGGAATTCCTTTGCAGGGAACAACACAGGACACAGATCATTAAGGAAGCCTGTGCAACGTAGATTCCTAGGAAGATATATCTTCTCCCCCCCCCCTTTTTTTTTGTTCCAGATATCTTTAACCAAGGCTGGTTGGTTTCCTTCTTCATCTAAGAAAGTCACTTTCTCAAATGTGCTTCTAAAAAGTCCCACCACACAATATTCATGCTGTTTCCAACTGCAAATATTTAAAAAAATGGCTCAAATAGCCAAAAGTAAGATCATGTACAAAACACATTTTACTGGCATAATGTAAAATATTGCACTTATAGCTGAAAGCTTGTAAGGTGAAAATCATGCAAAACATAGTTAGGTTTTGGATTATATCTGCTTCACAAATCCACACAGAAAAATATTGTAGTAAAGGAATGGTGATATTCCATCTCTGAGGTCCAGCTCTGAGGGTCTTCTGGTGGCTCCCTCCCTGTAAGAAGCAAGGTTACAGGGAACCAGGCAGAGGGCCATCTCGGTAGTGGCACCTGCCTTGTGGAACACCCTCCCATCAGATGTCAAGGAAATAAACAACCAGCTGACTTTTAGAAAACATCTGAAGGTAGCCCTGTTTATGGAAGTTTTTATGTTTGATGTTTTATTCTGTTTTTAATCTGTTGGGAGCCACCCAGAGTGGCTGGGGAAACCCAGCCAGATGGGTGGGGTATAAATCATCATCATCTCTCTCTCTCTCTCTCTCTCTCTCTCTCTCTCTCTCTCTCTCTCTCTCACACACACACACACACACCCTGCTTTTTGAAAATAGAGATTTCCTCTTAGAGCCTCCTTACTACATTATACCAAAATTATTCACACTGCACAATACTGGTGCAAATTCTACAGGTGTAAGTGACAAGGCAGCAGTTAGGGGAACATGGTGAAAACACACTGGCAGAGCCAGTCGGGCACTTCTCCTGGCGCACTTGCACTGTGCTGACCTCATCACGGAGGTTGTTGTGTGGACACTGCAAAAATCTTGCATGCATGAGAAGCACCCAGCCCACTATAGTGGTACCTCGGGTTAAGAACTTAATTCGTTCTGGAGGTCCATTCTTAACCTGTTCTTAACCTGAAGCACCACTTTAGCTAATGGGGCCTCCCGCTGCTGCCCTGTGATTTCTGTTCTCATCCTGAGGTAAAGTTCTTAGCCTGAGGTACTATTTCTGGGTTAGCGGAGTCTGGAACCTGAAGCGTCTGGAACCTGAGGTACCACTGTATAAACACCCATCTGAAAACTGGATCTGTTTTTTAAAGTAACCCTTCTAAAGTATCTATATTTTTAGAAAATAATAATAATAATAATGCCCCATCATTTGCATACTTCATGTGACAGTCTTTAAGAAGGTGTGCAGCATTAATACTGAGCAAGCCTTGGTGAGGAAGGAAAAGCAAGGGAAATTTACATGTGAGCTCTGCATAAAGTATTCACAAGGATGTGAACTTGCAAGGCCCTAGAAATTTGATGATAATTTTAAAGCGCTTTTATACTTTGTTTTTTAATGATTCAGAGGGTTGCTGCCTTGTTAACTGCTCCTGTGAAAGCAGCCTCATCTCACTGATCTCCATGCCAGAAGAAGTTCCACCTGCTAAATGTCCAAGGGAACTTCCAGACTGTTGCTATTTGCCTGTGGAATTCAGTCACATTCTGGCAAATTCAAGTCGAGCAATTATAATTGGTTTGGAGTGCTTGTACAACCAACTTGCTTTCCCTTCCTTCTTGGGCTACAGACATTTTCCTAAGCACAGGTGCCAATTCCCCGGGGCCCTGGGTGCCTGAGCACCCACAAAATTCCCCATGAAGGGGCTGGACACCCACAAATTTCAGTGCCAGGGCCATGCACTCTGCATGGCATCCATGGCCCCAGGCACCCACTGTCTTGTGGCCAAGTTGGCACTCCTGTTCCTCAGAACGGATCTTAGACAGCTCAGGAGCTATGATCCTATCCAGCTGAACCCCAAGAACCCCAACTCTCTCCTCTCTCTAACTGCTCCCCCCCCAAAGTACTGACTGCCCCCTTCTCTGGCTGTGTTTGAGAAACACTTCGTTTCCCATAATGTGCATCAAAAGGTAGTTAAGACAGAATGACCACAATCCTCAAGTAGATTGTAACAAGAGCAGCATTGCTGGGTAGAAGTAGGATATGAGTAAGTTGGCAAGTTGAATTTTTTTAAAAAAATTATTTTTTATTAACCGGCCAATCAAATCAAATCAAATCACATCACATAGATTCCGAATTACAAAGCCGAATTTTAAATTTTGTTGAGGGAACCCATATTTCAAGATCCGAAGGGGGATTCTGATCATCTTCTTGCCACTGTGTTAATGTCCAAATCAGTCCAAACAAAGTTCATAATTCTATCCAGTCTTATCTTGCTGTTTCCACATCACATCTTGTTCATATATTTTCTCTTTTTTCTTTATGATCTCTTCTGATAGTCTCCTTAAGCCAATAAACACCAATAATAATCCTGTGTGAATTTTTCTGTTCTTCCAATCCACAGATCGAGATGGTTTCCATATATCATCGCCTTCATAGATAACAGCGCTCTTTCCATCATTTATTACAGAACTGTTGTTCTTAAGTCCCACTGAGGAGTTTCACACACAATATAAAAACAGCTCTATTTCTCTATTTCTCCTCTCAGACTTAAGTCCTCCGACAGAACTTCCCAATATGGCGACGGAATTTTTAACTGCATCATTCCAAAGCCCTTATACATTCCACACTCTTCTTAAAACATGCTTTGGTTTGAAAGTATATCTCCACACAGCCTTAAATCCACAGCTTAAGTCCTTAAAACGACATTTCTGACTTGTGGGGGGGGGGATTCTTGTTTAATCACATAAGGGAAAGAAAGGAAAGGTTTTTTTTCCCACTCCCCCATCAGTCCCTTTGCCATACCGAGTCTTGGCGTATCTTCTCATGATTTCTACTTGTTCCTCCGACTTGTCTGGTTTTATCAGAGATCTCTTCTGTTAGCAGTCTTTACTCCCCCTTCTTCCTTGAAACATGTGCATTCGCTTCATCCAAATTGTTTCTTTTGAAGTTGTTGCAGCTAGTGGCGTGGATCAGAGACGGCGTCCAGGAGCCAAAATCCCACAGGAGGGCATTGTGCCTAGTGCCCCCATCCCCACAAATTCAGGGGTGGTATAGGGCACAGCAGGCAAGGGCAGTCCCCCACCACAATCTGGGGGGGGGTAGGGAGGCTATTTACTCCCATCACAGCCTCCAATTTACCTCGTGTGGGTCGGAGAGATGTTATTGTCAGCCATCTTCTGATGCGCCCCTAGTGGTCCCTCCGGCAAGTTGAATTTTAATAATAATAATAATAGTAATAATAATAATAAATTTTATTTATACCCTGCCCTCCCCAGCCAGAGCTGGGCTCAAGGTGGCTAACACCAATAAAATCACAGTAAAAACATAATAGGGGGGAAAGAAAAGAAACAATTTAAAATACAAGTTAAAATGCAATTTAAAATGCAGCCTCATTTTAAAAGTAGCCGAAAAATCAAGACCATAAGGGGAGGGAAACATAAGGGTCAGACTGAATCCAAACCAAAGGCCTGGTGGAACAGCTCTGCCTTGTAGGCCCTGTGGAAAGATGTCAAGTCCCGCAGGACCCTAGTCTCTTAGGACAGAGCGTTCCACCACGTCGGGGCCAGTACTGAAAAAGCCCTGGTTATCTGTAAAAAGTTGAAGAAGAAGGAAACAGTGATAAAGGTTGCCATCCCCATTCTGGGTTGGTTGTGTAATATTTCTTAAATGGCAAGAGATAGATCCTTTTCATTGGAGGCATTTGATGCCAGAGAAGGATTCTGGAAGCACAATGACCTCTTTTGGTAGAGTGGAGCCTTTTAGAGCATCCAGAGCGCTTGTTGCTGAGATCAGATTATCCTTTTGTTGAACTGGTATGCCGTTTCACTGTGGAAAAAACCCTGCCATGCTCAGGGATGAATAAATCTCACATTCGTTTTCCACATATAGAAGAGAGCAACTATGAGCCAAACAATAAATGATGAATATACCTGAGCTTTGGGATAAAACAAGTAATTTTCACCAGAGGCTTCTAATAGTTCTTTTGCCCCTTATATTTCTTTCTAGCCACTTTAGCCCCTTAGCAGAAAAAGTCCCAATTGGAAAGGACTTCTCAATTAATGCACATCTCATTAGGTTTATCTGGAGAGTGCTTGGCACAAGTCATAAATGACTAATAAATATTACTTGCTTTAGCGCCACATCTTTCTGTGAGCGTCATTTTAGCATTGCTGGGATCTCCTGATCCCTCAAAGCACTCTCTAGTTCAGCCAACTAGTCAGCGTGTAATCCTTATGCATTAATTTAAGACGGATTCGTTCAAGCCTGGCAGAGAAACAAATTATGTACGGAGGGGGCTTTTAATAATAGGGTTGTCAACCAACCGGGAAAAAATAATGGTCTGGCTTGGTTTACTTTCTTTGCTTTCATGATAATGAGTAGAAAATCAAGGGGTACGGCCATCTGCAGCAAGTGAGTGCAACTCCTCTTTAGCCCCAGTGAAAGACTGGGGTCCCACAAAGCTGATGAGTATCGCTATTCAAATGGTTTAATATTCTTACGCTGCCCTCCGTTAGTTAGCAGTCATCTAACTAACTGCTACCTGGGACGCGGTTGGCGCTGTGGGTAAAAGCCTCAGCGCCTAGGGCTTGCCGATCGAAAGGTCGGCAGTTCGAATCCCCGCAGCGGGGTGCGCTCCCGCTGCTCGGTCCCAGCGCCTGCCAACCTAGCAGTTCGAAAGCACCCCCGGGTGCAAGTAGATAAATAGGGACCGCTTACTGGCAGGAAGGTAAACGGCGTTTCCGTGTGCTGCGCTGGCTCCCCAGATGCAGCTTTGTCACGCTGGCCACGTGACCCGGAAGTGTCTCCGGACAGCGCTGGCCCCCAGCCTCTTGAGTGAGATGGGCGCACCAACCCCAGAGTCTGTCAAGACTGGCCCATACGGGCAGGGGTACCTTTACCTTTACCTTAACTAACTGCTAGCTAACTAACTAGCTAGCTAGCTAACTAACTGGGGACACGGGTGGCGCTGTGGGTTAAACCATAGAGCCTAGGACTTGCTGATCAGAAGGTCGGTGATTCGAATCCCTGCAATGGGGTGAGCTCCCATTGCTCGGTCCCTGCTCCTGCCAACCTAGCAGTTCGAATGCACGTGAAAGTGCAAGTAGATAAATAGGTACCGCTCTGGTGGGAAGGTAAACGGCATTTTCATGCGCTGCTCTGGTTTGCCAGAAGCAGCTTAGTCATGCTGACCACATGACCCAGAAGCTGTACCAGTCAGCCAATAAAGCGAGATGAGCGCCACAACCCCAGAGTCAGCCACGACTGGACCTAATGGTCAGGGGTCCCTTTACCTTTACACATCCATTCTTCTTTCAATCAATAAACATTTTTTTACTAAATACGCCATTTCATCCACATTGTGTGTGCCATTCTCTGAAAGCAAGACAGCAATACAGTAGGACTCTTTCCCTCATTTTGTATGTCATATTTCCATATTTCCTTTTTATTACCATTATTGTTTTCTGCTAAAAAATATATATGGGGATTTGGGGTTTTCTCCGTCAGGAAAATGATACCTTTATACAGGAAATCAAGCTAGCCCTTTCTCTTTTTCCCCAGCGTGCAAAACACAGTGGCACCACATGAAACGCACAACCCTGTCATGTTGATGCTGCCACATCAAAATGAAGCCCGTGTTCATTGTGTTATTGCATCCACTTGCCCTGTGATGGGAAAACCTTGCCTGGAAGTGTTAAGAATATAGCGCTCCCTTTTTAAGAATGCATTGAGCTTTTTGCTATAAACCTGCAGTTTCAGCAATCGGCCCTGCCAACAAGCTCCTCCACCATAATACTGGTGGAAGGCACTTGGAAAGACTGCAAATCACATTCTGCCTAGGTTTTTTTTTTAATAAAGAAAATTGCACAGTTGTACAAATGCTTCTTCAAGACTTGCACAGTACAGAACGGCACTGAATCTGATGCATTGTTAGTGAGTTAAATTATCTCTGTCTCTGCCGAGCGCAGCCTTTCCCATCACCTTAGGGAATAGGATGAGAATGTGAAAGCGCATCTCTTGTCATGAGAGATGTGTGCATATGTTTTGCAATCTGTCTTGGAAGGCGGAACATGATGAGGCAGCACAAACTGCTGCCCCAAACTTCCCGAAAGCCACATGGGAGCGTTTCTTGTGACTCAAATGACTTTGGAAGCAGGTTCAAAATCATTACATTGGAATTTGAAATAAGGTGGAAACAAAGTCAACCTTATTCCGTTAAGTTTGCAAGAGACGGTTTAAAAATAGACAGCTTTCTTCGTATCATAGCTGTCAAGCGTCCCTTATTTGGCGGGATAGTCCCTTATCCCAGCGCCGTGTCCCGCTGCTGTCCCTTATCGATGAGGCTTTGTTTGGCTGCTGGCTGGGCTTTCTGCCTTTGGCTCAGAGGGGCTCAGAAGTTGAACATACCTGTACCCGGAAAATCCCTTATTTTGGCTGCTGATCCCTTATTTTTGAGGCTGCTTGGTCCCTTATTTTCACATCTGTAAATTGACAGCTATGCTTCGTATCATCTAGAGATTACCATTTGTGCGATATTTCTCAAATCTGGTCTTTTCTCTCCATCAATACGCCATCAATTCTCTCCCTTATTTAACGCCTGAACAGTTTCAATGTTCTCTTCACTGACTTACGTTTTTCTCATCTCCAACCTCTCATTTTTGTTTTCATTTTGTCACTCAGGCTGGTTTCCCTACCTCCTCACCTTGAAACTCTTCCAACATCTCTCATCTCTTTCTGCATCCTATTTATCAGTTCTAAGTCACTTTGGGTCGCCTGGGGCATGATAAAGCAACTAACAAATCTACTAAATAAAAATAATATTGGCCTCTTGTTCTTCTTCACTATAAACATCTCATCCTTTCTTTAGAAGCCTCTATCCCTCTCTCTTTTTGCCTTCTTACATTCCTTCTTCTTGCATACTCTCAAATATGAGCAAGAAATCATCCTTGACTTTCTGCAGCCATTTGGGTAGATTACGCACTTCTGTGGCCGTGCAGAAGGAATCAGTCTATTCCTCCGCTAATCACCCAATTTTGTTTTCATCTTTGACTCAGGCTCCGTCCAGGCACTCACCAGGCCTGAGAGCATCTTTGTGTGATGGGAGAGCAGGCATGGCCCTGTTCCCTCCACCATTCAAAGAATGTCACAGCTCATGACATTCCTCCTAGGTATGTGACATCATACTGGGTTCATAAGGAAAGGGTTGTTCTTGTTGTTGTTTAGTTGTTTAGTTGTGTCCGACTCTTCGTGACCCCCTGGACCAGAGCATGCCAGGCACTCCTGTCTTCCACTGCCTCCCGCAGTTTCGTCAAACTCATGCTGGTAGCTTCGAGAACACTATCCAACCATCTCGTCCTCTGTCGTCCCTTTCTCCTTGTGCCCTCCATCTTTCCCAACATCAGGGTCTTTTCCAGGGAGTCTTCTCTTCACATGAGGTGGCCAAAGTATTGGAGTCTCAGCTTCAGGATCAGGAAAGGGTTAACTAATTGTAAAATGACTAACCAATGGGAACCCAAGGGTCAGAGTTAACTGTGTATAAGGTTTAAGCACAGAGGGGTTTTTTGGAGAGAGTTAGAGTTAGGGTGGTTGAGAAGACAGTCTGGAGTTAGAAGAGACAGAGAAGATAAGTCTGTGGCTTGGGCTAGTCGGGTGTGAGAGAGGGAGGGAATTTGTTAAGAGGAGTTAGTCAAACAGGTGAGATAATCAGTCAGAAGGTATTAAGAAGGTATAGGCCGGTAAAGAAACTAAAATTAAGATATTGACAGTAATATTATCTGAGAAACTATAAACTTGTTAATGTTTGTAAAATCAACTTTTTTTTTTTTTTGGTTCGCTTTGAACAACTGTCTGGACTTGGTGTTTTACCCGAGAGTAACAGGTTGGTGGCAGTGGGGAAGCGAGCACAGTGGTGGCACAGGGATCAATAGACCGCTAAACGTCTGAAGACCCTGTGTGATCGCCACACACAGCTATTCAGTCAGGCAGTTAGCCAAGTTGTGTGTTTCTTCCCCTTTAAAAGGGAGGGAGCAGGAAGATGGTACAACGCAGGGCTTTGCATCGACCGGCCTCTGGGCGGAGCATGTTGCATGTCACAGCAGACCACACTGTGTGCCTGATGGGATGTGCACCCAGTCCTCTATCGCGAGATCGTTGCTGCTTAGGAAAGAAACAGAGCCAGGTTGTAATTAATGTTCTTAGAGCTGAATTGTCTAAAGAAAAGCCTTATCTGAATTTTGCATACAGGAGGGCTAAAGAGTTCATGACAGTGGGTTTCTCCATATGATTTCCTGAATTCTGTTCCCCCCACCTCCCAAACAAACATAGAAATAGTCAGTGTGCCACGTCGCTCTTTGGAATATTAGGAAAGTGGCCACTTCACCACCTCTGAAAGATCAAAAAATTATTTACAAAATGTTTGTTTAGCTACCGTTTGCTTTTGATTTTGCAGCTGCTCGAAAGGTTTGCTTTCAAATCAGCAGCAACATCAGAAAACGGGAAGCAAAACATTAAAAAGAGGGGGGAATATCTATTGAAACCTAATACTCTTCCTGACAGTCGCCTTTTATGTCTATGCTTTCCTTTTTGTCAATTATTCATAGATGACGTGAGGGGGCAATTTATAAACAATGAAATATATATGAATCGCTGTAAAGGTTGATCTCCGAGAAAGACAAAGAACTCAGCATTTCATCGGGTCTTCTTTGAAATACAGTATTAGTTCAAGGCAGAGAACTGATCGAGTCAACAGCTTGATCTGCAAACCAGAGAGATGGCTTGACTATGGGCCAGGCAAGAGCTACAGTCAGGCAAAGAATCATAGACACCGAGAGACAACAGGACTGCTCAAGGTGCCCCGACTATAAAATTGTAGAAATCGAGAGACAGATAGCCGCACCGGCAGCATATCTCTTCTTTCTCGTATCTAAAAATGCAAGAAGGGCCTTTACACTCGCGAGAAGCTCGGCTCTGCCCTCGCCGGTCCTGGAAGGAGCCTTTAAAAAAAGTCCCATATGCTCAGAGACTTTGCGCCTGTTCATTGGGAGAGATAGGAAGCCCAGAACACTTGTTCTTTAGATGTCCCTTTTATGAAGAGGCACGTAGTAAGACCATTGATCCCCTATTGGTGAGGCTCGCTGACCTCCCGCAAAAGCAAAAATTCGACCTTTTCCTGTTGGGTAAAATAATAATAATAATAATAAATTTTATTTATATCCCACCCTCCCTAGCCGAAGCTGGGCTCAGGGCGGCTAACAGCAATCAAAATAATCCAACATTCTAAAAACATTCATTATAAAATTAATTAAAATCAAATTGATGGCAACCATTAAGCAAAATTCTGTGCAGATTGCCAGAGGAGGGGGTTAGGCTGCGCCCTGACCAAAGGCCTGGTGGAACAGCTCTGTCTTGCAGGCCCTGCGGAAAGATGTCAGGTCTCGCAGGGACCTAGTCTCTTGTGACAGAGCGTTCCACCAGATTGGAGCCGCGGCCGAGAAAGCCCTGGCTCTAGTTGAGGCCAGCTTAACCTCTCTGTGGCCTGGGATCTTCAGGATGTTTTTATTTGCAGACCGTAAATTTCTCTGTGGGACATACCAGGAGAGGCGGTCCCGTAGGTACGAGGGTCCTAGGCCGTATAGGGCTTTAAAGAAGACGACCTGGATGGTCGCCAGATTCTGTGTACAGATCTGTAGGCACAAACCATATCCCAACTCAAACCAGTTCGTTATGAAAATCCCCAAACTCGGTTCCATGGGTGACTCTGGGTCAACTCCCTGCGATAGTTTATTGTTGTACATTGTTTTTAAATTTATTGTTGTACATTGTTTTAATTGTCTGTTTTTCTTCTGTGACTGTACCCCCAAGTGTGTTTTATAAACTGGTCTCCGACCGTAATAAATTATCTATCTTGAACTGAGATGGCTTGACTTTGAGAGCTACTCTCCGGTAAGTGTGACTAGAATTGCAGCCTTAGACTGTGTACACATGACATTTTATTCTAGAATCAATGGACACCCAGTACTTGTTTTTTTCTGCACACCATCTAGATCTGTTGCATCTCCTTTTGCCCTGGAAGAGCTCTTCTTTGTTTCCAATTAATTTTTATTAATTTTCCAAATTTTAAACAAATTTGCAACAAACCAATTCAAATCTAACACCAATTTAACAATTAATTTTCTGCTCCCTGCCCCCCACCAAGAGAGCTCATCTGGTTTCATTATGAAAGCACATTTGCAGTTTGATTCTGAGTTACCCCAGAACGTGTCCATTTGAAAACAGATGAAAACAGATGCAGATGATCCTGGAAATGGTGTGTGTTTGTGTGTGTTATCCACACTTGCCCACCAACATTGTGGGTCAGATTCATTTGAAACTACAAACCTGCCTCCAGATGGGGTGCCCAGTCAGGCAGACGAAGACCCCCCAGGAAAAAGAAGGAAGAAAAGGTCCCACGAGAGACAATTTCCTGGCAGACACACAGAGTAGCATCTAATTGAGAGCACCCAGAGCATCCCAGGTTCCCTTCCTTCCCAACACCCACCAGGCACTGAAACACAACAAGTCTCCCCTGAGCAGTGATAGGAGATCTGCGATACCTCGAGCAGAAAGGCTGACAGCCCAGCTAGATCAAGGCCCAGGAATCAGGCAACTGAATTAATTTAGACAAAGTGGGGCAGCTTCCCTCCCCTCTCTGAACAAAGGAGCTGCAATGTTTGAGATCTCGAAAGAAGCGTTTGGACTGACAAGGCCATGGGTAAGCAAATGCAAGGCCCGGGGGCCGGATCTGGCCCAATCACCTTCTAAATCTGGCCCGCAGACTTCCGGGAATCAGCATGTTTTTACATTAGTAGAATGTGTCCTTTTATTTAAAATGCATCTCTGGGTTATTTGTGGGGCCTGCCTGGTGTTTTTACATCATATAATAATACAATAATATTAACAATTTTTTATTTATACCCCACCCATCTGGCTGGGTTTCCCCAGCTGCTCTGGGCAGCTTCCAACAAAGTATTAAAATACAGTGGTCTGTTAAACATTAAAAGCTTCCCTGAACAGGGCAGCCTTCAGATGTCTTCTAAAAGTCTGGTAGTTGTTTTTCTCTTTGACATCTGGTGGGAGGGCGTTCCACAGGGCGGGTGCCACTACTGAGAAGGCCCTCTGCCTGGTTCCCTGTAACTTGGCTTCTTGCAGTGAGGAAACTGCCAGAAGGCCCTTGGCGCTGGACCTCAGTGTTTGGGCTGAACGATGGGGATGGAGACGCTCCTTCAGGTATACTGGACTGAGGCCGTTTAGGGCTTTAAAGGTTAGCACGAACACTTTGAATTGTGCTTGGAAACGTACTGGGAGCCAATGTCGGTCTTTCAAGACGGGTGTTATGTGGTCCCGGCGGCCAGTCCCGGTCACCAGTCTAGCTGCCGCGTTCTGGATTAGTTGTAGTTTCCGGGTCAAGCGGGAGATAACTAGAGCATGAGTAGAATGTGTGCTTTTATTTAAAATGCATCTCTGGGTTATTTGTGGTGCATAGGAATTCGTTCATATATTTTTTCCCCAAAATATAGTCCGGCCCCCACAATGTCTGAGGGACAGTGGACCGGCCCCCTGCTGAAAAAGTTTGCTGACCCCTGGACAAGGCTCTCCGGCCTAGATACTGGAAAGCATGCTGGTTTGGAGAGCAGCTGTATGGAGCTTGGAGACGTCAGCCCTCTCACGTTAGGAAGTTGGACCTGCAAAAAGGTATCCTCTTATTTCATTTAACCTTCCCAGGGGAGCCCAATGGAGATGATGCCAATGATGTCAATGATAAATAAATAAATAAATAAATAAATAAATAAATAATAACAGTAAAGAACTTTATCAAATGCCTACAACTGCTGCAAACGAGTGCAAAGGATTCTGCACTGTGGGACTGTACACAACACAAGAGGAAAGGCTGTGTGGCAGCTAAAGAAATTTTAAAATGCGAAATGGAGCATCTTGTGGAAGAAGGGAGGATAGTAATAAGACATCAAGGGAAGCCTGGTATATTTAGAACAGGTGTGAAAAAAAGCAATACATACAGCAGTGTCCATACATACAGAAACAACAACAACAACAACAACAACAAATCTTTATTACGGTCATAGACCAGCTTAAGGAGGGAGGGGTACAATAATTTAAAATCTAAAAACGTTTAAAACAGAAAGGAGTTAAAACAGAAAGTATATATAAAAGTCTATAAGAATCCAAAAAAAGCTAAGAAGGTTTAAAACAGACACCCCCAAACTCGGCCCTCCAGATGTTTTGGGACTACAATTCCCATCATCCCTGACCACTGGCCCTGTTAGTTAGGGATGACGGACTTCTGGAACGAATTAAGTATTTAAGCCGAGGTACCACTGTACATGCAAACTTCCCATGGGATAATAAGCGATTAAGAGCGTCACTTCTCAGAAAATAGCAAGGTGTTATCTAGCAGTGTCAAGTGCAGTGCTGAGGTCCCTCAGCAGCCTCAGTGAGTGACTCAAGTTCTTTTGTTTTCAATTATGCTGACAAAAAGGGACAAGCTCTTTTGGGCAACAGCAAGCGGTGGCACTGAGAGTGGGGAGCTCTCTGTTGATCCTGCCAGCTGGACAGAGGAAGACTGGCATAAGTCGGCCGTCATAAGCCTTTCACACTTCCCATCCGACACAAAGCAAACAGTGCAGAAGAGAAAAGAGCGGCCTTTGTGCCTGATGAAAATATTTGTGTAACGATGGGCCCCTGCCATGTTGTTGTCAGCCATACCGAAATGCTTGTTCCCTGCTGAATGCTTAAAATGGTCGCTTTGTCGGCTGCTGTAATGGATGACAGAGAAGCAGAGAATTATGTTGTACCCTGCTAGCGCTGAATTTTTGGAATGTGTCTCTCTTTCTCCTTGTACATTAAGAGAGCTTGAATTCACCATCTCATTTGACAACCCACACAATTGCCTGAAAAAATACACGGTCTCAGGATTGTGCCATACTGGGAGAATTACATTTCCCTGGCCTTTTGTCTCTCTCCCATGTAAGAAATGCGGGAAAAGCTTGAGGAACCTTTAATAATTTAATATATATATAAGATAGCACAGAATACTTGCCATTTCCCTTGGCAATTGTCTGTGTTGTTATTCTGGACCCAACAAAGCATGATTGCAGCAGATCCATATTTTTAAATCCTGAGCTGCCCCAAGCCCCTATATAGGTCCTGCGCCCCCTTGGTCTCTGGCTGCCCTCTGTGACAAGGGGATGCCGGAGTAGATGGACTTGTGGCCTGAGACAAGGAGTGAGAGTCTGTTTTAATGACCGGGGGCAGTGGGTTAAAGCATTGCTTGCCAGCAGCAGCAGATCTCCCCACAATCTGAAGCCAAGGGACTTTTCTCTCCTGCAGATACAAGAATGGGTGCGGAGTAGAGAAGTTGAGGAGAGAAGGATGCTGGGGACATAAGGACATATGGGGAGAGCTCTGCTAGGTCAGGGCAATGAGCCATCTAGTCCAGGATCCTCCTCTCACAATGGCCAACCAGATGCCTGTGGGAAGCTCTGTAGCAGAGCATGAATACAGCAGCATTCATCCCACTTACGATTCCTAGGAACTGGTATTCAGAGGAATACTGCCTCCAACAGTGGAATGAGAACACAGGTGACACACACACATATACATATACATATACATAGGTAAAGGGACCCCTGACCATTAGGTCCAGTCGTGGCCGACTCTGGGGTTGCGGCGTTCATCTTGCTTTATTGGTGTACAGCTTCTGGGTCATGTGGCCAGCATGACTAAGCTGCTTCTAGTGAACCAGAGCAGCGCACAGAAACGCCGTTTGCCTTCCCGCCGGAGTGGTACCTATTTATCTACTTGCACTTTGAAGTGCTTTCGAACTGCTAGGTTGGCAGGAGCAGGGACCGAGCAACGGGAGCTCACCCCGTTGCGGGAATTCGAACCGCCGACATTCTGATTGGCAAGTCCTAGGCTCTGTGGTTTAACCCACAGCACCACCCGCGTCCCTATACATATACATATATATGCACACACTAAGGTTGCCCAACTCAGGAGATACTCGAACAACAGGTCTCCTGGAGAGACCAGTGTGGTGTAGTGGTTAAGAGCGGTAGTCTCGTTATCTGGGGAACTGGGTTCGCGTCTCCGCTCCTCCACATGCTGCTGCTGGGTGACCTTGGGCCAGTCACACTTCTTTGAAGTCTCTCAGCCCCACTCACCACACAGAGTGTTTGTTGTGGGGGAGGAAGGGAAAGGAGAATGTTAGCCGCTTTGAGACTCCTTAAAGGGAGTGAAAGGCGGGATATCAAATCCAAGCTCTTCTTCCTCTTCTTCTCCAATGTTTGATACTTGTCAGTGGTATAATTCCAGGTTTGGAATTCCAAATGCACCTTCCTTAATTTGTAATTGCATTTTCTGCAATGATATTCTCAGTTCAGAATACGAAACCTTGAGGCCTCTAGGTCGGGACCTTCAGGGGCTTCCTGCCCACAAGCCAGACCCCACGGAGAAATCAGAGTTCCTGCCCTCAAGGATATGCAGCCAGAATCTGGCCAAAGGGCTGTTCCTGCCAGCCTCTCCATTCTCCACCAAGGGAGAAGAGTTGTGGAAGGCAGTCTTGCCCAGCTTGGTTTAGACTACAACTCCCATCATGCCCAGCAATCACAAGGGGTTGTGGGAATTGTAGGCCAAATCATCTGGAGGCCAGCTGGTTGGAGAAGGTGGATAAGGACTGATAAGGAATGGCTGCCGTCTCGTGAAGGCATCACAAGTGTTCTGAGATGCTGCCAGAGCCCTTACACCGCTTCCCCAAAACCCAGTAAGTGAGGAAACCTGCTGGGGGGACAGCAGGGAAGTCTGGGTGGGTTTCTCCACTCTCCATTTATTTATTTATCCCCCCTCCCTTCCTGGCAAAACTGTAATCGTGTAAAAGTAGGGCAAGTTGTGGGTTCACTGCACTCTGTCTCCAGGACCTGTCCAGGGTCCTGAAGGATCTCTCTCTCTGCACACTCTTGCCTTTGGGATCTTGTCCTTTGTTCCACTCCCTGATGGTCATTCTCCCTGCTCTGGCTATCTGTTCCGGACCCCCCTGGGCGCCTCCTTGCTCCTCTAGATCATGGGTAGGCAACCTAAGGCCTGGGGGCCGGATCTGGCCCAATCGCCTTCTAAATCTGGCCCGCAGACGGTCCGGGAATCAGTGTGTTTTTACATGAGTATAATGTGTGCTTTTATTTAAAATGCATCTCTGGGTTATTTGCGGGGCATAGGAATTCGTTCATTTTTATTTTATTTTTTCAAAAGATAGTCCGGCCCTCCACAAGTTCTGAGGGACAGTGGACTGGCCCCCTGCTTAAAACGTTTGCTGACCCCTGCAAGTCCAGATCTCACCAGGGACTCATCCCTCACACAAAGCTACTAGGCATCAGCAACAGCTAGTGGTGTGTGATGAAGGAAGCAACTCTTTGCATAATCCTATTCCTCTGCTCTAGGACGCAGGTGGCACTGTGGGTTAAACCACAGAGCCTAGGACTTGCCGATCAGAAGGTCGGCAGTTCGAATCCCCATGACAGGGTGAGCTCCCGTTGCTTGGTCCCTGCTTCTGCCAACCTAGCAGTTTGAGAGGACATCAAAGTGCAAGTAGATGAATAGGTACCGCTCTGGCGGGAAGGTAAACGGCGTTTCCGTGCACTGCTCTGGCTCGCCAGAAGCGGCTTAGTCATGCTGGCCACATGACCTGGAAGCTGTAAGCCGGCTCCCTCGGCCAATAAAGCAAGATGAGCGCCGCAACCCCAGAGTCAGTCATGACTGGACCAAATGGTCAGGGGTCCCTTTACCTTTACCTTTATTCCTCTGCTCTGGTTCTGGGTACTGTGGATTTTCAGTGTGTAATAGTTGTATATAAGTATAGCGTCTGAAATACCGAATTGGCCCCAAAATAAACCACACCCGAATATAAGCCACAGCTTTAAAATTGGAGGGCAGGGGGAGGAGAAAAGACTGATCATGGACTTAGGTGACTCAGTCCCTTGAGGAGTTGGGCAGCAAAAG
This sequence comes from Podarcis erhardii, assembly GCF_964252035.2. Lineage (NCBI taxonomy): Eukaryota > Metazoa > Chordata > Lepidosauria > Squamata > Lacertidae > Podarcis > Podarcis erhardii. The sequence goes on along the minus strand of NC_138515.1, from coordinate 11,458,566 downwards.
CCAACCCCCCCCCCCCATAGAGAATTGCATGTGCCACAACAATTGAAATATGCCCAGGAAGATTCAGGAAGACATTACACAAAGCCCCTTCAAATGGGAGGTATAACAGCAAGCTAATGGCAGTGAGCATCAGGGAAATGAGAGGTCTGCGCAGTTGCTGAGAAACACCTGAAAAGGTAAGCAAACAAAAGTGAGGAGAGGGAGATGAGAAGAGATGCTGCGAGATTTGGAGATAAAATGAAAAGGAATGGAAATGTGCTCCACAAATTTCTACCAAGCCCTTACTCCCCCACTGATTTTCTGCACAAACAACTGCTTATGCAAAAATATCAATTATGGAATCCAGAAAATGGCAAATGGTTGGTTTAAAACAAGTGAAGACATTTCGTTTTGGACATCTGTGCATTAAACTACACAGCGCTGCTTCTTCCACTTCAATTTGAGGCTTTGTTCATGCTTGGAAAATACCAGTGGAAAAAGAAACACATTTGGCTTGAAATGAAGAGCAGCGATGTGGCTTTGCATTCTGAATTAGGTTTGGGGACTTCAAAGGGTTCCAGAAAAGATACTCAGTGGCAGCTAATCGAAAATGACTGATAAATTTGCAACCTAATTGGAACACGTCAAAAGTTCGGCAGCGACTGTGTCTTTTCCCCACATGCTCTACAGTTCTGCCCTCGCTTAGTAGAAGCAGCAGGGTCAACAATAGGAAAATGCTGTGAAGGAAAGCAATTTGTAATGATGAAACTTGTTTCCTGGGCCACAGGAATTAATCAGCTTCCATTCCGTGATTCATTCCCATTCTGACCTAACTTTCACCTTTACAATGAAAAACATTCAAACTTGAACCTGACAGGGGCTTTTTCAAAACTGGGAGTGTGCTAGTCAGGTAAGCCCTGGAACTACCTGCCTCATGATATTAGGCAGACACCTAATTCATTCAGTTCTTTTAGATGCCTACTGAAAACGTGTGTTTTTTCAGTGGGTCTGTTCAGACACCTGGCTGGTTAAATGTTTTATTATGTTTCATTGTTTTTAAACGTTTTAAATAATAAATATGTGTTTTTTTAATTGTATCCTTATTTACGGGGGGGATAAAAAAATGATGACTAAACAGATAATGGGGAGATTGCAACTAGTCAAGTGCAGGGTTGTGAACTGGTAGATGCTTTGGAGTTGCCCCATTTGTGCTAACTCCTTTAGGCTGCAGCCTGCAATTTGGCCTAGCAGCATGTGCCCAGGGAACAGGGCTCTCAGACCATGTTCACACCATACATTGAAAGCACTACGATGCCACTTTAAAATGTCATGGTTTCCTGCAAAGGATTCTGGGAGCTGTAGTTTGTTAAGGGTGCTGAGAGTTGTTAGAAGACCCATAACCCTCTCCCAGAACTACAATTCCCAGAGAAAAGGGATTGATCATTAAATCACCCTTGGAATTGTAGCTCTGGGGAGGGAACAGGGGTTTGCTAGTGGTATTTGACAAGAGTCGGGGTGAATAGACAGTGAAAACACATGCTGCTCTTCTTGGCCCTGTTTGGATGATTATGACTTGGCTTTCTAAGCTGAGATGTGTCCGTATGTGTCGCTCCTTTGCTCCCTCTGTGGTTTGTTCTATTAAGCCTCTAGTTAGCCATAGTTTCCCATTTCCAGAATAAGGAGGGATCTTAAACCACAGTTTATATAATAATTTAATAATAATTTCTTATTTGTACCCCACCCATCTGACTGGGTTTCCCCGGCCACTCTGGGCAACTTCCACAGAGACCAAGAATACACTAAAATGTCACAGATTAAAAACTTCCCTGAACAGGACTGCCTTAAGATGTCTTCTGAATGTCAGGTAGTTGTTTATTGCTTTGACATCTGAAGGGAGGGTGTTCCACAGGGCGGGCACCACTACCGAGAAGGCCCTCTGCCTGGTTCCCTGTAGCTTTGCTTCTCTCAATGAGGGAACCGCCAGAAGGCCCTCAGTGCTGGACCTCAGCGTCCGGGCAGAACGATGGGGGTGGAGACGCTCCTTCAGGAGTTTGAAGCTGCTTCGTTATCATGGCTTCCTCCAAACCTGCTAACTATCATTTCTTGGTTTAATGAAATGGGAAACTATGGCTAATGAGAAGCCTTCTGGTTTACTTGTGATTCGCATGAAGGAATGAGCAAAGGAAGACTCAGGTATAACTTGGCTTACAATAATCCAAACAGGCACGACCTTTCTCAGCCAAATGAATTGAAGCAGATAATTCTGTGCATCCAAAAGAAGTGGGTTAAAAAATCAGCGTGAAAAGGCAGAGAAAACATCCAGAAAGCAAAGGCCATTATTAGCAGTCGATGTACTGTAGAAGATTGTGTTGCTCTTATATTCTGGCCCTTGTGCCTTTAGGACGTTTTCCTCAACATCATTTTAGCACTAACAAGTCATCTATCATCCCTATTCATCAGAGGAGGCCAGAAATAAAACGAGGTCACCCGGTTTCTAAAAGGCGGTTATCCCCCCAAGTACTTGAGGCTGCCAAGAGCGCGGCTGGCAGACCTTCTTACTAGAAATACTTCTATCACCGTTCCGTAGTGCAGCCTGGAGGCCTCTGCTAAAGCTCCTCTCCCCGTCCACAGTTGCAGTTTTATAAAAAGTGAATTGCTCCTGCTATACTTTACATTGCTATTGGTTGATTGGTAATGTTCAGACTTAGACGCAGGGGTAAAAGCGGTGGAGGAACAGCATGTGAGGAAATAAGTAATGTTGCCTCAAGCCAGAAATAAGAAGAGCATTTAAAGAGCTGCTTCAACTGAGCAGGCCGTTTTGCATTTAGATGTCTAAATAAATAAGTAATTTTGAAAGTAGCAAAAGGTACCAATACTCTTTTATGGCCTCTTTGAAAGTGATGGCACTGTGTCAGATCTTTCTAGTGTTCTGACCGAGTAGGCCCAAGAGCTGCTGGACAACGAAAACAAGAAAACGGTTATTGTTGCCGTAGACAATAAAGTAATTATATTTAGCAGGGTAAACTACAGATATCGTCTGGCTTCCAAGGAAGCTCTGACCTTTGGGGCATCAACTGCATCCCATAACACACAACCACTTTTGCACGAACAAGAATATAAGCTGCCTCATCCGCCACCATCTTCAGCACCAAGCAAAAACATGTTGTATTGGCAGATCTCCTGCTGTCATGCACACTTTCTGTCCTCTCCAAAGCCAGCTCCAATAATTAAAGGTTTCTCCTTCTGAAGGCAGGGGATTAAAAGAAAGGAAAAGCAAAACTTCGGTCTCTCAAGGACAGTATTTTTGAAGGTGAAAGGCAAAACATTCCATTCGGTGCCTTCTGTTACGGATAAATGTTTGTTTTTCAGGTATATTCAAGAGGGTACATGCTAAAGAAAGTGGAAGCAACAAAGCTTCTTGTCTGGTGCCTGAATTAGCTTCCACATCTACTTTATGAAATGAGGATATACAGTTCAGTGTTTTGAAGAATCTCCACTAGAAAGATGACGATAATGGTAATGTGAATTTTATTTATTAAATTATTTAGTAACTTTATTCAAAAAAAGGTCTCAAAGCAACTTAACAAGAAATAATATAGAATCGTAGACTCATAGAATTGTAGAGCTGGAAGGGACCCCCAAGGGTTTTCTAGGCCAACCCCCTGCAATGCAGGAAACTCAACAAAAGCATCCATGACAGATGGCCATCCAATCTCTGCTTAAAAATCTCCAAGGAAGGAGAGTCCGCCACCTCTTGTAGGATATTGTTCCACTGTCTAACAGCTCTTGCTGTCAGAAAGTTATTCCGTATGTTTCGTTGGAATCTCCTTTCTTGTAACTTGAAGCCATAGGTTCATGTTCTGCCCTCCAGAGCAGGAGAAGACAAGTTTCCATGTGACAACTCTTGAGATATTTGAAGATGGCTATCATATCTCCTCTCACAGTTTCCTCTTTTCCAGGCTAAACAGACCCAGCTCCTTCAACCGTTCCTCATCAGGCTTGATTTCCAGACCCTTGATCTTTTTGGTCGCCCTCCTCTGCACACCTTCCAGATTGTCAACATCCTGCTTAAGTTGTGGTGCCCAGAACTGGACACAGTATTCCAGGTGTGGCCTGACAAGGGCAGAACAGAGTGGGACTATGACTTCCCTTGATTGGGACGCTATAATGCTCTTGATGCAGCCTAGAAAAGCAGTAGGAGTTTAAATCAGGAACTTTAAAACAATGTACAATACAAAATACCTGGAATTCTCACCCAATAACGTAATAATAAAGTCAAGTCCAACCACCCAGGGCAGCATACAGGGATGCAACACCCCTACTCAGGGTCCAGGCTGATTCATACGGGGAGAGGCAGTCTTTGAGAAAGTGCAATCCTGAGCCACGTAAGGCTTCACAGTGCAAAAGCAACGCTTTGAATGATCATCATATCAAATATTTAAGTAATGCATTTGGCCCAGTGAACTTCATAGCCAAGTGGGGATTTGAACCGTGGTTTTCAAGGTCCCAGCCCAGCACTCTCGCCACTACTCTAAAGGGATTCTCACGTAGGTGTCCTTTTTTATAATAATAAAAATACTTTGTTGTCATCTTTACCTCTTTGTTTTTAGTGATATGGAAACAACATTGTTTCTGAGAGTGAGCCCTTACATAAAACTGATGCCATGACCTGATCTGGAAATGACAATGTTTATCATTAGGGTTTCTTTTTAATATATATATGAGGGGTGTGGGTGGCACTGTGGGTTAGACCACAGAGACTAGGACTTGCCAATCAGAAGGTCGGCGGTTCAAATCCCCGTGACGGGGTGCGCTCCCATTGCTTGGCCCCTGCTCCTGCCAACCTAGCAGTTCGAAAGTACATCAAAGTGCAAGTAGATAAATAGGTACCGCTCTGGTGGGAAGGTAAACGGCGTTTCCGTGTGCTGCTCTTGTTCGCCAGAAGCGGCTTAGTCATGCTGGTCATATGACCCAGAAGCTGTATGCCGGCTCCCTCGGCCAGTAAAGCGAGATGAGCGCCGCAACCCCAGAGTCGGTCACAACTGGACCTAAGGCTCAGGGGTCCCTTTACAAATACACACACACACACACACAAATTGTTGGGCTTGTGAAGGGTATTGCATTCAGACAGCAGGAAGATGAACTTACACAACAAATAAGCAACACAAAGCGAAGGTAAGCCTCCATCCATTTGCCCTGCTAGCACAGGACCCCTAGTCATTCTTTGACCTTGGTCATCAAGACGGTATTCTCTCAAAGGAGCTTTCGTACACCAGCAAATGGGTTGAAGCTACCAGAGGTCAGTGAGCAGACATGTGGCCTTAAGAACTCAGAGCTGTTGACATAGGTTGGTTTTGACCTCTGGAGGGGAAGGCTCCATGAATCATCCAATTTACTCCAGTCAGTCAGGGCTATTAAGTGGGAAATGTTGAATGAAGCTTCTGCGGCCTGCTTGCTAAAGACTTGAAATGACACTGGGCATGAACCTATTGTGTCTATGGATTTTGATGTGTGTGACGCTCCCCACCACATATAAAATTTGTAATTAATTAATTTTGTATACTGCCCTTTACCCGTGGACCTCAGGGCAGTTCACAACATAAATTTACAAAATACAGACTTGAAGAACCCTTTTTCTAGAAACAAAGATTGTGGATAAAAAAATTAACATTTGGCACCCGGGTAATCCAGACTCAATGCTCGGAACAGCTGACTGTTGCAACATACAATATAATAATGCAAATTGAACAGATTTGCATAACTTCTACTATGTTGAATTAATTAGTCTGCATTTCTAAAAGCTATTATTTAGCCTGATTTTGATCATTGTAGGGAGAGGCTAGGGACTAAAGAGAGTGCTGAGGTTCTGCCCCGACCATGGGAAATCTTGCTCAGAGCTCATCCACAATTCCGCTTGTCGCACAGATCCAAGTGGTTTTCTGTTTGCCCCACCTCTTTCCCCAGGAAAACCCACTCTTTAGTGCTGAATCAGCACAAACATCAACCAGTGGAAAACCCGACTGACTTCTGCTTCGATTTAGTGGGCAAGTTGGGGTTTTCCCAGGGAAAAGTTACCTTTCTAGCTTCCATAAATTCACCAGATAAGTTATGCGATAGGAATTTTGAGGTCTGCTTACAACAGTTCCAAACATAAGGTAGCGATCGTAATAGCTAGAAGCTTGCTGGGAAAGAATAAAGCAGGCATTTTCTGAGATATCAGTTCTGCACCTAAAATGCTTCTTTCTTGTTTCATGGTGCCATGGAATTGTGACATACATACATAGATATCTTCTTCTTCTTTGGCGATCCCTCGTAGCCGAGTAAGGTTGTCTTCCATAAACACGGTTTTAACAATGAGTTCATAAGTAACTGTGGAGGCTAATTTGGGATCTACACGTCCTTCCACAATGGGGACATTGGTTTTTGGGCGGGAATTGATCATGGTGTGGATTTGCCAAGGGTGCCTTCCTCTTAGGACGTTTCTCCCTTGCGTCCTGAGTTTAAGTGTCTTCAAAGCCCATGACACCTTTGGTAAAGGCTGTTCTCCAACTGGAGCCCTTGCAGGCCACTGTTTCCCAGTTGTCAGTGTTTACCTCACCGGCAGCATATCTAAAGATGACAGGCTTCCTTTACACCTCATGCTTCCCATTACCACTTCAGGTAATATGATTGACAGTGCAATCCTATCCATCCCTACTCAGATCATATCCTTCTGATCACTGAGGCTTCCTGCCTGGTGAATGGATCTGGACTTGAAACCTGAAGTCCCAAGTTCTCTTTATGAGAATAAATGGGATCTGTGAACATGGACCCCAGATGTACACTAGCTGCTCAGCACTATGGATTCCAGGCAATGTCCTGTTGGTCTTTCTTTCAGTATTTATCACTTCCTCCTCCTGGCAGAGTTGTGTTCAATGAACCTGGTTTTTCAGCTCTTTGGAAAACTTTCTCTAAACATTAGCCATACTTGGCTCCATGTGCAATATGATAAAACTGACTATAGGTCCACCCCCCTCCCCAACCAGCCCAGTTAAATAGCCATACAGATTGCCTCTTTTCCTGTTCTGTGAATCCTGAGCTGTCTTCTGCATTTCTTGGGAGAAAGAGACTGTTAAGTAAATTCCCCTTCTCCAGTCTCACAGTTGCTATGTGATCTCTGTCTGCTTCCAATCCACTTGACAAACAGTCTCCTTGAGAGTTTGGACTGCATTTGCATGAGCAAACAGACTTAACAAAAGTACTAATGAGCTGTGAATGTATTGTGTCAGGGACTTCTCATGATTTGCCAATGCCCCTTCCTCTGAAAGGAACCTCTCGGTGTGTGCCTACAAGCACGCACACACGCAGGGCAAATTGTTTGCATACAATTTTCCAGAGTAAATAAAGGCCACAGAGAACTCCCCCTGGCCCATCCCCTTTTATATCATTGGAGAGATTCCATGTAAGCCTTCTCGGGGATGAATGGTGGATTCTGCAAATGCTGCTGTGCTTCCTGGATATCACCCTACATGGGTGGATGTCAGCAGGGACAAAATGCCCAAAATGCAGTTGTGTGTTTTCCGATTGTTTTGTATAATCCATCTGTTGATGAAACCGGCCTGTCATTTATCAAGGCCTTTTTGTGTGTGCCTGTTTCCAAACAGCTGCATGGCTGTGATTTCCTTGTTTATTATTTCCTCCAGCCGATGGAGTGGGATCAGATAACAACGGCCAAACTGTAATGTTTCTCCTCCAGCACTGCATATGCCCATGTCTGCAAGACTGCTTCACAGAATTGCTGGCCAACTCGTTTTGTTTGTTAATTAGTGGCAACCCCAGCATTCTGGCTAAATTTCCTCCAAGGGTGCATGGCAGACAGTTGAGTAAAAAATCTCCCTTCTGCTTGGTTTGGATGAAATTTGGCACAGATGTATTTCATTTTTTATGAAAGGATGTTTCAGGCTGTGAGATCCAACAGCAGTCCCAGTTCTGCATCAAAAAACACTACTAGATCCTGCAGTCAGGAAATGTTACACAAGTGAGGCCCCACTCCCCAAATTGGCTCTGGGCATGACCTGGGGTTGCCGCTCATCTGCAATCAGTTTCCATAGTGCCGAACAGCTGTTTGGAGAACAGACGAAAAGAGTCACTCTGGATTTGGAACGGGTATGTACACCAATGAAATCCCCATTGCAGTCCCACTCACAGTGACTCCTCCCCAGGGAGCAAGGCCTAATCGAAGAAGATAAACAACCTGGACAAGACAGGTGTGGGGATTTAAAGTGAGTACCTCAGGTTAAGAACTTAATTCGTTCTGGAGGTCCGTTCTTAACCTGAAACTCTTCTTAACCTGAAGCGCCACTTTAGCTAATGGGACCTTCTGCTGCTGCTGTGCCGCCGCTGCACGATTTCTGTTCTCATCCTGAAGCAAAGTTCTTAACCTGAGGTACTATTTCTGGGTTAGCGGAGTCTGTAACCTGAAGTGTATGTAACCTGAAGCGTATGTAACCCGAGGTACCACTGTACTCAGACTGTCTTGCTCTAGTAAGCAGCTGTATAAATACATTTTCTTGCCTCTGCTGTTTCCATTTGTGAACTAAATGTCACCTACTGTACTGTTCACACTGGGAACAGTGTCCTCTGCGCGCGCCCCCTCTGCTAAGATCTGACTAAGCTCCTTTCTGCAGTTGTTGAGGGCGAGCGAACAGATGGATAGCGTAGAACGGCACACGCTGAACACAAGCGGCTATTTTTTGCATCCCTTGTCTGTTGCCTTTTCAGCCTGCCTGTCTCCAAGGGGACCCAGCTTCATTCCAGTCTAGAACAATGATGCAAAAATGATGGTGAGACAAGGGGGACTTCTCTGCATGGGAAGAAAGGATCGTTTTGATGAACTAATCCCAGCAATTTTCTTCCCACGCTTCTGAGATATGGCAGCATAAAAACACGACTCACATCGTCTTCAACACGCCTGCAGAGAGGCTGATTCGTCTTACAGATGATAGTCTGTCCTTAAAAAATAAATAAATAAAAAGCATTTAAAATGGCAGGCATCCATCTCTCTCTCAGTATGATTGTGGGCTTGTGTGAGACGGCGGATCTCTTGCTCCTGCTAAACAAATTGAATCGAAACAAAAACTCCATCCAGATTAGTGAGCAGCATTTTACCCTTAGACAACTTCCTGCCTCAGGGCCAAACATCTTTAGAGAAGATCCATGATCAGAGCTCCTATCACTTTCATTGTTTGTCAAAAGCAGTCACAGGGAGGGTTTTGTTTAGTTTTTAAATGCCTCTCCTGTTGTTAACACTTGATTGGGAGCCGCCCAGAGTGGCTGGGGAAACTCAGCCAGATGAGCGGGGTGTAAACAATAAATTATTATTTTTATTATTATCTCCAGTTCAGCATCCTTTTCTCCCACTGGTCAGCCCAGATGCCGATGGGAAGCCCCCCTTGGAGGCAGAAACAGAACAGCCCTCTTCCACTCAAGAGGGCCTGCAGAAGTTCTTCAGAGGGGTACTGCCTTGGATTCTTCTTTCTTCAATTTTTTTTAAAATTAATTTTCACAAAATTATAAACAAATAAAGCACACAAACAAACAAACAAACATAAATCACAACCTTATTAAAATTACACTTATTAGCATTGTTAAGTGACTTCCTCGCTTCCCCTTGGTTGAATTTCCATGCATATCCTTATAACGGCTTTCCAAATCCTAATTCTTATAAACCTAACTTAGTTCATCAACATCCTTATATCTTTTCAAATCAAAATTGTACATGTTAAACATCACTTAACTTATATAAATTCCTAAGCCAATCTGTCACCTGCAAGCTATTTCCAATTAGTTTAACTTAACAAATTTAGCTAAATAATTGTTAAATTTTGTCCATTCTTCCTGATACTCCTGCTTCTTCTGGTCTCGAACTCTTCCGGTAAGGTCGGCTAGCTCCGAAAACTCCATCATCTTCATCTGCCATTCCTCCACCGTTGGTAATTCTTGGGTTTCCCACTTTTTAGCTAGTAAAATACAAGCAGCAGTTGTGGCATACAAAAATAACTTAAAATCTTTCTTGCCATGGATACTAGAGCATCAAAGTAGTAGTCCATAATAAGTAGTAGGCACCGGTAAAGGTAACGTAAAGGACTCACGGGTGGTTAAATCCAGCCAAAGGTGACTATGGGGTTGTGGCGCTCATCTCGCTTTCAGGCCAAGGGAGCCAGCATTTTTCCGCAGACAGATTTCCGGGTTGTGTGGCCAGCAGGACTGAACTGCTTCTGGCGCAATGGGACACCATGACGGAAACCAGAGCACAAGGAAATGTCGTTTACCTTCCCGTTGCAGCGGTACCTATTTATCTACTTGCACTGGTGTGCTTTCAAACTGCTAGGCTGGCAGGAGCTGGGATAGAGCAACGGGAGCTCACCCCATCATGGGAATTTGAACCGTCAATCTTTCGATCAGAAGTCCTAAAGGCTCTGTGGTTTAGACCACAGTGCTACCCGCTCCCCTAGGGCACTGGTACCCTTCATAGGCAAGATAAATATGGGCAACATGATAAATGTGGACATAGACACTTTAGCTTCAGTTACGGTGGGAGCAAGAAGGTTCACTATATTGGGGCAATGCAGCGTAGATAAGGTCCCATAATACCTTATTGACCTGAATATAAGGCTTATATTCATGACCTTATGCTGCCTGCAAAGGGACGCAGCGCCCCCCAGGAAGCAGCCCAGGTATTGTCTTTGTTTTCTTTTCCCTCCTTCAGTTTTAAAGGTGCAGGTTATTTGCGGGTGCGGCTTATATTTGGGCCAATACGGTAATAGTTACCATGCATTCCAACTACTTGCACCCATGCGATCTTCTTGCTATACAAGAGGAGCACTGATCCCAGATACGATGCTGTGAGTTTTATCACTTGAGAAATGAAACAGGGCCTTGAACTGATAGAACCTGTCACCTTCTTTCTCCATGTTTTGAATCTGTGTGTGAATGCAGAGCCAATCTATAAAAATTAACAACTAGGCATATTTGATGCCTTTTCCGTGATGCACTGGGTTGCATCCAGCACTGCAGTTTTGCAGGTGTAGCAGATGTCCATGTGTACCACAGAACTTCTTTTACCTCTCCTGCCCCCTTTAGCCCCACCATACATCCTCATCATTGGCTCCAGAGGGTTGGGAGATAGTTCAGAGCAGGGGTGCCAACTGGAATAAAATATTGGGGGAGTCAAGGAAGCCCCACCCTTCATGATCAATCGCATGATGTGGTGCACAGACACCATTCGAATGGCAATGCCCATTAACTGGGGGGGGGCCTCAAATATTTAATGGGGGGGCAAATACCCCTCCACCCCCAGGAGTTGGCTCCTATGGTTGAGAGCAGATTTGGGGTTGTGCAGAGAGAGGAGAGAAGTCCTGTGTTGTGAGTGGAACTCAGTTGACAAAGTGTTGGAGGCAAGCCACTACAGTGGTACCTCGGGTTACATACGCTTCAGGTTACAGACTCCTCTAACCCAGAAATATTACCTCGGGTTAAGAAGTTTGTTTTAGTGATGTATGGAAGTGAGAGCTGGACCATCAAGAAGGCTGATCGCCGAAGAATTGATGCTTTTGAATTATGGTGCTGGAGGAGACTCTTGAGAGTCCCATGGACTGCAAGAAGATCAAACGTATCCATTCTTAAGGAAATCAGCCCTGAGTGCTCACTGGAAGGACAGATCGTGAAGTTGAGGCTCCAATACTTTGGCCACCTCAGGAGAAGAGAAGACTCCCTGGAAAAGACCTTGATGTTGGGAAAGATGGAGGGCACAAGGAGAAGGGGACGACAGAGGACGAGATGGTTGGACAGTGTTCTCGAAGCTACAAACATGAGCCTGACCAAACTGCGGGAAGCAGTGGAAGACAGGAGTGCCTGGCGTGCTCTGGTCCATGGGGTCACAAAGAGGCGGACACGACTAAGCGACTAAACAACAAACAAGAAGTTTGTTTCAGGATAAGAACAGAAATCATGCTCCGGCGGTGCGGCAGCAGCGGGAGGCCCCATTAGTTAAAGTGGTGCTTCAGGTTAAGAACAGTTTCAGGTTAAGAACGGACCTCCAGAACGAATTAAGTACTTAACCTGAGGTACCACTGTATTTCCTTCTACTTCAAGACAGAAAAGTAGACCACTCAGCTTGTTCTTAAAATACCAACCTGGTCAAAAGTGGGTTACCTTAATTGCCAAAATGCAACATTCCCCAAAATTGGTCTTCATAAACCCCAAGTCCAACAATCTCATGCTGAATGCTATATTTCTTTTAACTTCAGAAGTATTTACCGACCGCTGTGAAGTTCCAACATCTGCTGAAGTTCTCCATCAACTGTTCTCTGCTCTCCCCAGAATTCAGCCTCGGAACCTATTTTGTTGTTGAGATCCACCTGCCAAATGGCCTAGTTCTCCTTTAATGTGCATCTAAATTTGTTTATCCTTCTCCTCAGCATCTCATTTGAGTTTGCCACGTCAGGTATGAAAGAATATTCTCTCGAGATCATCCGCCATCGCAGCTAATTAACCACCCCATCCTCTGCCGGCTGTTTCTGAGATGGATTTTCAACAACCATCACAAATCTAACTTCCAATCTGATGATCTTACGTTGGAAGCGACAAAGCTTTCCCACATCCTCTCTCATTAATTAATTCAAATTGGCTTGGAAATTAGCACTTCGGAAAGGTTTACAAGCTGGCTGAAGGGCCGTAAAACTTACCAATGATAAACGAGAGTTTTCTGTGAGGACCCATCCAGTCCAATTTAACAGAAATTATGTTAGGCCCTGTTGCCTTGATTAACACGTGCATAATAAGACGAAATGGGGAGTGCAGTGCGGTGGGGAAGAGATGCGCCGTCTAATTGGGCAGAGGTCAGTAAACACATGGAAACAAAACAGTGGCACCAAGCAAAAAGACCTGTCTGTGAGGGCTGCAGTGCAAAACTTCAAGAGAGCTCAAGGTTGGCAAACACTGATGCAAGTACCGTATTTTTTGCTCTATAAGACTCACTTTTTCCCTCCTAAAAAGTAAGGGAAAATGTGTGTGTGCATCTTATGGAGCGAATGCAGGCTGCGCAGCTATCCCAGAAGCCAGAACAACAAGAGGGATCGCTGCTTTCACTGCGCAGCGATCCCTCTTGCTGTTCTGGCTTCTGAGATTCAGAATATTTTTTTCCTTCTTTTCCTCCTCCCAAAACTAGGTGCGTCTTATAGAGCGAAAAATACGGTAAGTGACTGCAATAGGACAAAAGTAATCAATAGCAATGGGACACGGGTGGCGCTGTGGGTTAAACCACAGAGCCTCTTGGGCTTGCCGATCGGAAGGTCGGCGGTTCGAATCCCTGCAACAGGGTGAGCTCCCGTTGCTCGGTCCCTGCTCCTGCCAACATAGCAGTTCGAAAGCACATCAAAGTACAAGTAGATAAATAGGCACCGCTCCGTCGGCAAGGTAAGCGGCGTTTCCGTGCACTGCTTTGGTTCGCCAAAAGCGGCTTAGTCATGCTGGCCACATGACTCGGAAGCTGTACAGTGGTGCCTCGCAAGACAAAAAGAATCCGTTCCGCGATTCTCTTCGTCTAGCGGTTTTTTCGTCTTGCGAAGCAAGCCCATTGACGGATTAGTGGATTAGCGCTATTAGAGGTTTAGCGGCTTTTAGCGGCTTTTAGCAGCTTAGCGGAAAAGCGGATAAGCGGCTTAGCGGCTTAGAAAAAGGGGGGGGTAGGAAAAAAACCCTGCAGGAACTCGCAAGACATTTTTGTCTTGCGAAGCAAGCCCATAGGAAATTCGTTTTGCGAAGCACCTCCAAAACGGAAAACTCTTTCGTCTAGCGAGTTTTCCGTCTTGCGAGGCATTCGTCTTGCGGGGCACCACTGTACCTAGGCCAATAAAGCGAGATGAGCACCGCAACCCCAGAGTCGTCCGCGACTGGACCTAATGTTCAAGGGTCCCTTTACCTTTTAATCAATAGCAACCATGTGTATTAAATGGGATGCACATGAGTAAGAGGAAGCAAAAGCAGTTGCTGGGGAAGATGATCTAGCCCTCCATAGGTATGGGGCAGAAAGAGACAAAGGAGCATGAAACACGGGAATTTCTCAGTGGTGGCACTGCAGCTTCTGGAAGAGTTTCTGTTTTGCCATTTGGATGGCTCCTTCGTGACAATCTTTTAGACAGGAATCAAAAGTTTCATCTCAATGGCCTTTAGTGTGTCAATTCTTGCGATGCTTTTAACGTTGTTTCATGTTGCCTGCTGATTTTCTTCATTGGGATTGTTTTATAATTTTGCAGTTCTGATGGTTACATTATATATGTTTCCTGGGGATACAATACATGTGTTGGGGGTTCAATACTGGTGTTCAGGAACTCAGGGGTGCTAATGGTCCACAGGTGGCAATGGTGAGGTGGTCCCAGGATTTTGGCCATTCAATAACCATGGCCCAATGGGAAAATTTATGGAAGATCAATTGGAAATTGGATTGAGTGATCCTCCTTGCCTTTCTGTTGCAAGTGATATGACCATGAAAGGTGGAAGGTGGATTTCCGGTTCCACCCCTTTCACCAAATTAAATGGTATCCTGCACAGGTTTGCACAGTGGCTTCCATGCAGGGCTTCAACTGAAGGTAATTGCTGGACCAGAGTGAGTTCTATCTCATCTGCCCTAGCCTTTCCCATCCTGATGCCCTCAAAATGTCTCTGCACAATCTGAGCAACAGGGGCAATAAAGGAGGAACCATCTTACTGAGGCATGATCTGCAAAGCAACTCGTTAAAAGCGCTTCCAAAATAATTCAGTCTTGCGTATCCCAGCCCTTGTGCATTTCTGAAACAACTATGGAGGTAGGCTCTACTCACTGCTGAAACAGTTATTCTTAAAAGGATATGCCCCTCGCTCGGCTCTCGTTGCTGCAGCTGCTAACACGGTGCACAAAACACTGGCCTGCACAATTAATTGTCCATTTTTGAGGCAGGTTTTTCTCAGCAGAGACTCCTAATTAAAACCAGCTAAGTCTGGAGGGAATGGAGTTGGCACCATTCCTTATTAAAGGGATCAGAAGCTAGATTAAAATACAGGTTCCCTAACATGTATTAAGAAGTGCTTAATTTATGCCAGCATTTTTGGTGGTCCCATTCAATGTGCAATTTTGCATTCCAGAAGCCGTGAGCAAAAATAAGAATATAATAAATGGCTGGAGATGTTCCAGCTCTGTTGGAGATGTTCCAGCTCTGGTTTCCTGCATTTTCAAGCAGGGAGGTTGAACCAAATGGCCCCAAATAGCCCTTCAACCCTATGACTCTAACCACTAGGGATCTCCTCTCAGTTGGGGAACCCCCAAAATTCTCTCGCTAGCTGGGAGGTTTTGACTGCAGAGGCAGTGACAATGGATTGCACAGCCCTTCATTAATCCCCCAGGCACTCTAATCTTTTCAGGATCTCCTCTAACATTGCTTCATTTGATAAAAAGGCTGTTTACTTATTTAAATATCTTTAATTAGTGCTCATTGTTACTGAGCTATTGCTGCAGATTGCATTAGCATAGCTGGCCAAGAACAGGCAGCTGAATACATTTTCTACTCTCCGGTGCTGTGATGTTCACATCCCCCAGCGGGGCTGAACAAAAATAGCTGCCACAAATGAGGCTGACGAATATTGGGCTTTAATTGAGCTAACCCACTTGTTTCCATGACCAATTTTTGACCAGCTGGGTCTCCCCCCTCCCCACATTCCATGTTGTGCTATCCCAGGTGGAATTGAGATTTCAAGAGGATTGAGAGAGAGGCGATGTTTGTGCTTATCGTGTTAATGCTTAATTGCTACATTTGTAATAATTAATGCATCTGTATGTATATTAGTAATATATCACCACATTATAATAAAATATAAAGACCTGATGGAGCCTAAAGTCCCGTGGTGGACTTCTCCAGTAGAAGCCATAGCAGTAAAATGGAAAAATACTCAGGAAAGCTGGCCAACATATAAAATACTTCTAAAAAATGAGGATAACCAAATAAAATTAAAAAACTTTGAGGAAATAAGAGAACACATTTCAGACTGGTTCCAATACCATCAGTTATTCGAAAAATTTAAATCTGACAAACAAAGGGGTTCTCAGCAGAAATTTCCCGATTCGAATCTGATCTTGTAAATTCTAAAAGAAAAACTCTTTCCAAAACTTACCAACTCCTCCTTGACTGGACAGCTGCAATGGTTTGGATCTACCACAAGGCACATGCTACCCAACCCACTATCTGGGCCATTGCTTTCTCATGGGAACAACTCAGCTTGACCTTGACTTTTAGATAACTTTGGAATGAGTGGCGTTGCTCCCAGACGGGAGGAAGGAA
Source organism: Podarcis erhardii (assembly GCF_964252035.2). Lineage (NCBI taxonomy): Eukaryota > Metazoa > Chordata > Lepidosauria > Squamata > Lacertidae > Podarcis > Podarcis erhardii. The sequence goes on along the minus strand of NC_138515.1, from coordinate 11,442,238 downwards.
GTCAAATTACACTGAGGTTGGTTCAAAGAAAGAGTTTATTCTGCTCTCCAGATAGCAGAAGGCACTTGTGTGGTCAATCCACAGCAAGTCCAAAGAAATGAGAAATTTCATGCAGTATATATATCCTCCAGGCACCCTCTCCCTCCTTCCCTAGGAATCCAACTACGTCAGCCTATGTACGCAGGTTGACATCACATATGTTCCTGCTCTGATATTCATAACCATAAAAGGGTATTCCTTCCGGTACTTCTGACCATAAAAGGATCTTGCTGTCCCTACTCTTGTCTTGGAGCAAGAGGTCACCATCTCTGAGAACACATTCTGGCGCTGTTCCCAGACTGGTTCTGTGCGTCTTTGTGGTCAGGACGTAAGATAAGGCACAGACGTGTCTTCTCTGTTCTACTGGTACAGTCAAGGCTATCCTTGCCGTCACAAACTGATAAAGGAGAGGGATCTGAGCACTTGTTTATAAAGCTGGGTTTTGGCTCAAAAACTCAAGTTTATGCATTTTAGAAATGCTAAGAAGAAAAGAGGGGGGTTTGAGTCAGTTTTAAACTGACTGCACAGAAACCCATTCCTTCACCACGCTCTGCTCCGCACCTATTGACCTCCTTCCCTCCCGATTTCGGGCTTCTTAATAAAGATTCTTTTTTCTGCAGCTATTAATTGTTAATGGTTTATGCATCGTAAGACTTATATCAGACCTGCTATAGTTTTTAGGTCTCTATAGTTCCCATCAATGTATATTTATTCCAGTCAGTAATAAACTTTGTATTTTTTTGGTTTCTGATTTTTTGTGTCATTTTTGCTAAATCAACATATTCAAATAATTTTGTTTGCCAGTCTCTGATCGTTGGGGCGTCTGGAATTTTCCAATTTTGTGCGATTAATATTCTAGCCGCGGCTGTGGCATATTGGAATAATGTCTTATCTTCTTTTTTTATTTCATCCCCAATTATTCCTAGTAAGAAGGCCTCTGGTCTTTTAGGGAAGGTATATTTAAATATTTTTTTTAACACATTATAAATAAGTTCCCAATACTTCTTCATTTCTTCGCAGGTCCACCACATATGGTAGAAATTGCCTTCTTTGATTTTACACTTCCAGCAAGCCTTATTTCCTGTTTTGTACATTTTCCCTAGTTTTGCCGGTGTGATGTACCACCTATACATCATTCTTTCCAAATTTTCTCTGAGTAAGACACATGCCGTGAATTTCATTCCACTATGGACTTGCATACTGCTTGTAGACCTGCAAATGCATTTGTAAGGCAAGCTACTGCCAATGTTTAGCTCTCAAGGATAAATGACTTGGGTGTTGCAATCCCACTCCCCCCAATTACTTTGCAAACTAAGAAACGAATACAGTGGAGGAAGAATGGACAAAATTAAACGATTATTTAGCTAAATTTGTTAAGTTAAACTAATTGGAAATAGCTTGCAGGTGACAGATTGGCTTAGGAATTTATATAAGTTACCGTAAGTGATGTTTAACATGTACAGTGGTGCCTCGCAAGACGAAATTAATTGGTTCCGCAAGTTTCTTTGTCTTGCGAAGCACAGTTTCCCATAGGAATGCATTGAAAATCAATTAATGCATTCCTAGGGAGACCGCCTTCAGACCAGGTCCGGGGACAGTCTGTCCCCGGACCTCTTCTGAAGGCTGGGGGGGGGGGGAGGAGGACTTTTCTCCCCACTGCCAGGCTTCAGAACAGCCTTCTGAAGGCTGGCGGTGGGAAGAAAAGCCCTTCTCCCGCCGCCAGCCTTCAGAAGAGTTCCTGCAGGGCTGCCTAGGCTGCGAATAGCAGCCTGCTGCCCGGTGCGAGGGACGCTCTGAAGCCGAGCGCCCCTCGCGCGGGGCAGACATCTGCAGCTTGGGGAGCCCTGCAGGACTTCCCCGCAGGGCTCTCCAAGCTGCGAATAGCAGCCTGCTGCCCCGCACGAGGGGCGCTCACCGCTTGGGGAGCCCTGCGGGGAACTCTTCTGAAGGCTGGAGGCGGGAGAAGGGCTTTTCTTCCCACCGCCAGCCTTCAGAACAGCCTTCTGAATGTTGGCGGTGGGGAGGAAAAACCCTCCTCCCACCGCAAGCCCCGGGAAGAGAGGAGAAGCTGTGCGCCTTCTCCTCTGTTCCCGGACCTCCCACCGCAAGCCTTCAGGACAGGTCCGGGAACAGAGGGGAAGGCACGCAGCTTCTCCTCTGTTCCCGGGGCTTGCGGTGGGAAGAGGGTTCCCCGCTGTCCCGGAGATTTCCCTATGGGCTTTCGTCTTGCGAAGCAAGCCCATAGGGAAATTCGTCTTGCGAAGCCGCTAAAAAATCGGAAAACCCTTTCGTCTTGCGGGTTTTTCGTTTAGCGAGGCATTCGTCTTGCGGGGCACCACTGTACAATTTTGAAGTGAAAAGATATAAGGATGTTAATGAACTAAGTTAGGTTTATAAGAATTAAGATAAGGATATGCATGGAAATTCAACCAAGGGGAAGTGAGGAAGTCACTTAACAATGTTAATAAGTGTAATTTTAATAAGGTTATGATTTATGCTTGTTTGTGTGCTTTATTTGTTTATAATTTTGTGAAAATTAATTTTAAAATTTTAAAAATTGGAAAAAAGAAGAAGAAACAAATACAGTGGTACCTCGGGTTAAGAACTTAATTCGTTCTGGAGGTCCGTTCTTAACCTGAAACTGTTCTTAACCTGAGGTACCACTTTAGCTAATGGGGCCTCCCACTGCCGCACGATTTCTGTTCTCATCCTGGAGCAAAGTTCTTAACCCGAGGTACTATTTCTGGGTTAGCAGAGTCTGTAACCTGAAGCGTCCATAACCTGAAGCGTCTGTAACCTGAGGTACCACTGTATCTAGCACACATTCCTGCCCTACCTATGTTATGCAAATGGGAGCAATTTTTGAGACCTAGCAATGGTTTTTTTATGGGCAGTGCATTCACCTAAGCATATAAGAGATGTTTTTGCTGACTTCCAGCAATGCATTGCATGAAGCAGCTGCATCACAGAAGAGCCAGCACGTCTCAAAATGCACAAAATTACAGAGTCTTGTGTGCAGGAACTGCTGGGATCAATAAGCTGTGCTGAAATCAGCAAATGCATTTCATGTATTCAGCTGATTGGTTACAGCTGAAGGCATGAGTGAATCCCACTTCCCCATTAAGTAAGAAAGATAGACAGAGCTTCACTAAGGCACATTGATTGCATGTTTTAAGGCTTTGTTAAATGTTTCAGAAAGAAGTTTATGCATTTCATTAACAGGCACCCTTGTCCTCTGTGGCATGTTTGCTGAATGAATCTTTTGTGACATGGAAGCTTTTCTTAAACAATCCAATTTTATTAGGGGAACAATTCATTCATTTTGCTGTCTTTATAGATTTTTTGTGCAACGTGTTTGTTTTCTGAAGGTGAAAATCAATTCCCTTTTGCCCAGAATCCAGACAAGGTCTATGACAATGAATTGGTTATCACCTGAAAACATTTCTTGGGGGAAATCGGCCACATCCCCCTAGCACTGGTTTTGCTACAGGAATACAAATAGGCTATAATGGAACAGCATCTCTCTCCCTTCCAATAGATACACAACCAATCCAGAAAAGATTAAATGCAAACCAAGCAGAAAATAGCAGAAGGCACAGCATATTATAAATAATAATTGCATAACGTCAATAATCTAAACTGTATACTAGACTCCATAACATAGCAGCATACCTATCAGTCCACTTTCCTGACCCCAAGCAGGACTGTAACCAGACATGCCCTTTTCTGTTAATATTATAAGCACAAATGAATTGATGGCATGGTATGATTGCACTTTTAGCATCTTGCCTTGCCCGTCCCTTGGTGGGTTTGACTGAAAGGTTTCCTCCAGTAAATGGAAGCGTGGTTTTCCATGAGAGGGAATTCCTTCCCTTCATGGAGAGAGAGTTCTGATCACAGAAGGACTTCCTGCTCTTCATGGAACCTTTGGATCCAACCCGATATCAAAGGCCACTCTGCCCAGAGACAGTCAAGTAACCTCAGGAGTCAAAAAGGCTATTTTCTAATAGGACAACATGGAGTTCAGGAAGCAAGTTATACGACATACCTTCATGGAGAGGAACGAACAGGGCCTGTGGCATTTTTTTTGAATTTTATCAGAGATCTGTCAACGAGAAGGTTCATAGATAAAAAGTTAAAGGTCAAGGACCCCTGGACAGTTAAGTCCAATCTAAGGCGACTATTGGGTTGCGGCGCTCATCTCGCTTTCAGGATGAGCGAGCCGGCATTTGTCCACAGACAGCTTTCCAGGTCATGTGGCCAGCAGGACTAAACCACTTCTGGCACAATGGGACACCGTGATGGAAACCAGAACACACGGGAACACCGTTTACCTTTCCGCCACAGTGATACCCATTTATCTACTTGCACTGGTGTGCTTTCGAACTGCTAGGTTGGCAGGAGCTGAGACAGAGCAATGGGAGCTCACTCCATCATGGGGATTTGAACCGCTGACCTTCCGATCGGCAAGCCCAAGAGGCTCAGTGGTTTAGACCCCAGCATCACCCTGAAATACAGTTCATTCAGGTCTGGGCACAAAACTCTGCCCACACCTGAATGTATTACATGTCTTATTCCCTTTGACACCTGCTAGTACTTTTTATGTTTTTATATCTCTCTTTTTAAAAACTGAGTGAGTGGGGTGTGAAACCTTGTGAGCCAACGTACAAGACTGGTAAATGAAAAACTGAATTTTCTTCAAAGACAAAAATAGCACTAAATTGTCTTGATCTCATGGGAAATCAAAGGAACTTAGACAGCTGTATTATCATTGCCTCCCTTATGAAAAAGAAAGAGAAGCAGTAGTTTCTCTATAAAATATATATAAAGATAGATGAGCCTTGACCCTGTTCACATGTACAGCTGTTTTTAACCCACTTGCATGCAGTTACCGTACATAAGATTTGTCATCAGGCAAAACCCACAATTCTTCTGGAGCTTATAATTGCTTGAAGTGCATTTTCCTCAGAATTATACCCAGCTCCAAAGTGCTGCTGAGGGCCATTTGACTTCCAATATCCCTTAAGGTAACCTGGGGCCTTCCTTAGACCATTCTTTCCAGACACTAGGAGTGCAATAACTTCCATTTGTCTCCAGGCTGCATCCTATATCAAATTGCCTTCTTATAAAAAGAAAGTGGTCAACATGTATGGAGTTGATTATGTTCATTTATAGATGGTAAAGGTAAAGGTAAAGGTAAAGGTAAAGGTAAAGGTAAAGGTAAAGGTAAAGGTAAAGGTAAAGGGACCCCTGACCATTAGGTCCAGTCAAGGCCAACTCTGGGGTTGCGGCGCTCATCTCGCTTTATTGACCGAGGGAGCTGGCATACAGCTTCCGGGTCATGTGGCCAGCATGACTAAGCCGCTTCTGGTGAACCAGAGCAGCGCACGGAAATGCCATTTACCTTCCCGCCGGAGTGGTACCTATTTATCTACTTGCACTTTGATGTGCTTTTGAACTGCTAGGTTGGCATGAGCAGGGACCGAGCAACAGGAGCTCACCCCGTCACGGGGATTCGAACCGCTGACCTTTTGATCGGCAAGTCCTAGGCTTCTGTGGTTTAACCCACAGCGCCACCCACGCTTCTTATGAGCATCTTATGAAGGAGAACTAGGCATTAAACAGATGTTTCAGATTTACCAAATCAATCTATTAAAGTGTTGCTTGTTGTAGTAGAACAACTGGTCAATGTCAAATCCTAATCTTAGGAGACACTTTTTCAGCAGTTTGAAATATTGTGCTGGATCTTCTCATTTTGATGTGGCAGATACTCTGCATTACCTCACCAGGACTTTTCTTCTTTTTTCTTTCACTTCTGCACTTTGCCAGACAAAGAAGAAGAAGTTGGGGGGTCAAACTGCATGCAACTGAACAAACTCCCCATGACTCAGTCTCAGGAAGTCTGGCCTTCAGACTGTGGAACTTGCCTATGAAAGCTGGGAAGATATGAGTCAGCAGGGCAGATATCAAAGGATGGGAGAAATATCTGAACCCTGAGGAAACTGTGTGAAGCCCTGAATGAGAAGTTCTCCTGAGATGAGACAACCTCACCTAAGCATCTCTGAAAATTACACCAGTACTGATCAGCCAAGACCAGACCTTGCAGTTTCTCTGTTTTCCAAGGACAGTCCAAGATTTACAGATGCTGTCCCAGTTTCTGATTTGTTTCTGTCCCACTTTTCCTTAGGCCATCCCTATTTTCATTGGAGAAATCTTGGAGAGTATGGAGTTATGTGATGACCAAGCCAAGGAGATAAGTATCTATACAACCTTTAGAAGACATCTGAAAGCAGTCCTGTACAGGGAAGGGTTTTTTTAATGCTTTTATGTATGTTGGAAGCTGCCCAAAGTGCCTGGGGCAGCCCAGTCAGATGGGTGGGATATAAATAAAATAATAATAATAATAATAATAATAATAATAATAATAATAATAATAATAGTTCTTGTTGTTGTTGTTGAATAGAACCTCTCTGTTTTCACTGGAGAAATGTTGGAGGGTATGCAAGACTACTGTTGAAGGTACTCATAGTAAGAATGAGTGTGAGCATTCTAGAAATTTTGAGGAACACCAAAAACAACAGTGAAAACATGGCAGTAAACTCATTATAGATGGTAAGAGTTTTAATTGCAGAGTGTGTGACCTACAGAGTACTTCCAATTTCCCTTAGCATCTCAGGTGTGATTGTTCTAGAAAGGCATAACTGAAGAGAGAGAAAGAGAGACTAATTGGAACAATTAATTGAAACAACAATTAATTTCAGTGATGACAACCTTGACTGTGTTGCTGTCTCTCGATATTAAGAGGGGAGACGGCATTGTCACTCACAGATTTAGACACGGAGAGATTTAGACATGCAAGAAATAAATGGGAACAACCCAACGATCATCTGTTTTGTCTCAGGAGATCCACCATCAGGTGAATCTCAAAGGGCGAGTTGCAACATGCGAATTTACTGTTGCTGTGAGGGATACTTGATACACTGAAAAACTGTGCTGAGGAATCTTCATCTCTGGCAGCATCACAGAGCCCATGGCACACAACAATCCTGCAAAGCAGTGACCTACCACTCAGGGATCTCACCTGCAATGGGTTTTTCCCCAATGCCCCTGGCTGGTGGGAAGCTCACAGGTTTTAGGAATATTAACTTGGGGATTTGTCCATGGAGTTTTCTTGGCAGGAATAAAGCATCAGTTCTTCGGCGATCAGCCTTCTTTATGGTCCAGCTCTCACTTCCATACATTACTACTGGGGAAACCATAGCTTTAACTATACGGACCATCACCTTGCCAACAAAGGACCGTATAGTTAAAGCTATGGTTTTCCCAGTAGTGATGCATGGAAGTGAGAGATGAACCATAAAGAAGGCCGATTGCCGAAGAATTGATACTTTTGAATTATGGTGTTGGAGGAGACTCTTGAGAGTCCCATGGACTGCAAGAAGATCAAACCTATCCATTCTGAAGGAAATCAGCCCTGAGCGCTCACTGGAAGGACAGATCCTGAAGCTGAGGCGCCAATACTTTGGCCACCTCATGAGAAGAGAAGACTCCCTGGAAAAGACCCTGATGTTGGGAAAGATGGAGATCACAAGGAGAAGGGGACAGCAGAGGACAAGATGGTTGGATAGTGTTCTCGAAGCTCCCAGCATGAGTTTGACCAAACTGCGGGAGGCAGTGGAAGACAGGAGTGCCTGGCATGCTTTGGTCCATGGGATCATGAAGAGTCGGACACGACTAAACGACTAAACAACAACAACAACTTGGGGATTGGGAAACTGCCAACTCTCCACACGAGGGCTGGGTAAGAACTGGTTTTCAGCGTTGTGATATATCATCAGCTAAATATCGTAATATACTGATATATCACGATGTCTGAAATAAGGATGGAGCTATGTAAATGCCAGCCGATGATTTTGGAAGGCTTGTTTAGCAGGTGCAAAAAACCAGGAGAGAAGGCACCTGTTGGATATACAATGGGAAAGATGTGCAGAGAGTAGCTGTCCTCACACTAGAGACAGATGACATGATGATACCCTTGAAAAAAGGGTTGGCTGATGAGACTCCTGCTCCTCTCTCTGTCTCCCAAGGCACCAATCATATGTCTCTCTCTGAGCCATGGGTTGTGCTCCCCAAAGCTGCCCCCCCCCTTACACTGATGGCACTGATGACGCTTACAGCTTCCAGTCTCCCTTAGAAAGCAAATAAAGTGCTGGAAAAGCAGCTAATTGGGAAATTCATGCAACAAAAGCCAAGAAAACCAGATGTTGTTTATGCCCTTCCAAAACTGGTGTGCATACATTTAGTTCAGTATTTCTGCTGTGTTTCCTGGCCTGGATGTGCTTTTTCTTGTTCTTCTTTTTTAAAAAAAACAGGCAAAATGTGACTGAACCACAGGTGGTCCATTCAAAACCTCTTTTGATTAGGATTTCTTGCATATCAGCAATTAAAATCTTTTGCAGAATCAACTTGTCCTTAACCTTCTCTTTGAAGCTTCCGGCGAGCTTTTTAACTTCGCTATGTTTGCTCAAGTCTTGTCCCCTCATTTCCACACTGATTTGCTTTATTCTCCGCTTGGTTTTTAGCATATGAAATTGATTTTAGTAGTTTTGAACTGTTTTGCCTTGTAACTTAAACAATTTGATTGTGCTTTGTTTAGTTTGTGAGGCCTTTGTGAGCTGCTTTGAGTTTATTTTATAGAGAAAGGTGAGATCTATGCCAGGCATAGGCAAACTCAGTCCTCCAGATGTTTTGGGACTACGACTCCCATGATCCCTATCTAACAGGACCAGTGGTCAGGGATGATGGGAATTGTAGTCCCAAAACATCTGGAGGGCCGAGTTTGCCTGTGCCTGATCTATGCTTTTAAATAAATAGCCTATGAAACAAAAAATGATTTAAAAGCAAACTAAAACATTGAAGTCAAATATTTCCTGATTTAGGAGGGGAAGAGGCGTGGAACAAAGGGGTTCATTAAGATCATGCTTGCACAGGAATATGCTGGTTTTATTCCAGTTTTTAAAAGACATCGTCCTGTATTTACAGTTATATTAGTTATCTAAGTCATCTTAAGTACCACTTTCCGTATTAGTGGAATGCTGGGCATTCATGAATGGAACATGGTACATTCATGGAGCATTGTTTATTCGGTGCGTCAGTGGAAATATTTGTCTGAGAATTGAACAGGACTCACATGCTTTTGGGACAGCCCTGAGAGTGAGAGCATGAGACTCTCAATCTCAGGATTGTGGGTTTGAGCCCCACACTGGTCAAAAGATTCTTGCAGGACAGAGGACACTTTTCTCCACCCAAAAAGAGGACAATCACATTTTTCTAGGGATGGGTGGCAACCCTAGTTGGGAAGCTGCCACTGGTGGTAGCCTGCAGAAAAGCCCTGAAGGAGGGCGTGTTAGGGCAGGATGGGAACACGGACTGCTTTGGAAACACTGGATCCAACGCCCTGGGAATCCCCCAAGGAGATTCTGGATCCTTGGGCCCCTCTGATGTGCCAATCTGGAGGGAGTGGTGTTAGGTCCTGAAAGAACTACATTGGCTCCCAGTACGTTTCCGGGCACAATTCACAGTGTTGGTGCTGACCTCTAAAGCCCTAATTGGCCTCGGCCCATTATACCTGAAGGAGCGTCTCCACCCCCATCATTCAGCCCGGACACTGAGGTCCAGCTCTGAGGGCCTTCTCACAGTTCCCTCATTGCAAGAAGCGAAGTTACAGGGAACCAGGCAGAGGGCCTTCTTGGTGGTGGTGCCCGCCCTGTGGAACGCCCTCCCACCAGATGTCAAGGACATAAAGAACTATATGACTTTTAGAAGACATCTAAAGGCAGCCCTGTTGAGGGAAGCTTTTAATATTTGATGAATTACTGTATTTTAATATTTTGCTGGAAGCTGCCCAGAGTGGCTGGGGAAACTCAGCCAGATGGGCGGGGTATGTATGTATGTATGTATGTGTGAATGAATATATAAGTAAATAAATATTAGATGTGCTGCTCCATTGCTTTCCCAGTGGGGTTTTGATTTTAACAGATTTTATTCAGAGCCATGCAGATGCAAGCTGCCTTGGTTCCAATCTCAAGAGCCCCACTACACACAAACACACACCCTTGTGGTGTCATTATTATTTAGAAGCAGCAGCAGCAGCAGAGACCATTTAACGGAGCCCCATCTTTTAACAGAAAGTTTGGAATTCCACTGCATGTTTGCCATACACATTTCTAGTTCAGAGCATCTTTGATTTCCTTTCAGAAAAGCCTTATGCACCTGGCCAGGCATGATAATTGCTGACGTTCCCATTTTAAAGTAATTCCCCGTTACAGATGCCAGAATACAGTAATGCGACACAATGAGTGAGGAATCCTGACTCCATCACTGAAGAATTTCCTTGTCAGTCTTTGACTTGATTCATTGGCCTCAAACAATGGAAACTGCTTGGGAAGATTAGTCGGCGTGTCTTTTTCATTGTACATTGTTCCATCTGCCAAGATTAGGGTGCCTTGAGAAAGTTTTGACAAACTCAACACACAGAGAGAGAGAGAGAACAGTGTGTTTGCTAGTGACCTGACAGTGCTGAAATAAAACTGCATAAGACCCATATCGGTCAGATTATCTGGATTGTTCTGAGCCTCTCTTCATGTGGGGTGGAAAATGAGGGGGCAGCTGCTGGAGAAGGAGGAACCACCCAAAATTAGGGGCTGTGTGCAGCTTCAGGGGGAGGAGGAGATGGAAAACATGTCTTTCCTTAAGCATAGGATGAAGCCTATATATATAAAATGATCCCTGATCCCAATTCACCAACATTGTAGTAAGTCCATTAAAATATTTATTGCAGGTGATGTTGTTGCTTCTGCTGGTTTTCCCTCAATGTGGCTCCATGTGTAGACAAACATCACCACCCATGAAAGATGTGTTGTGGTGCATGATGCTTTGCTGTATAAACCAGGAATATAAGAAACCAAGAAGATCAAAATTTCAATAAAGAACGGGAGAAATTTATAGTGTATCTGGGAAACCACTGTAAACAATTGAACTCTTTATCAGGACTGTAATAGCACTTGTAATGTAACAAGAATTATGGAGACTTTAGAAAAGGAAAAACTGGAGAGACTTAAAATATGCAGCAAAAAAGGACTAGCAATGGAACCCATGGAGGCATGGAGGGATGTTCAAAGATTATGGCAAATCTTTGTGTATTTGTTTATATTTTTGATTTTGAATGGAAGTAATAATTTGTAAAATCGAATAAAATATATATTTTTTAAAAAGAATAGCAAAAGAACATCTCAGAGCTACCATTGCTGAGAATGATTTAACCACCAACCCCTCTTCACAGGGAACTCTGGGAATTGTAGTTCTGGAAGGGGAATGGCATCTTCTAACAACTCTCATCACCCTTAACAAGCTACAGCTCCCACAATTCTTTGGGGAAGCCATGCCTATGGCATCAAAGTGTACTGGAAGAAGCAAAGATCACCCATGTTGAAGCAACGGTTCTTCAACATCAACTTCGTTGGACTGGTCATGTTGTGCGGATGCCTGTTGATCGTCTTCCAAAACAACTACTCTATTCCAAACTTAGAAATGCAAAGTGTAATGCTGGTGGTCAACAAAAGAGGTTTAAAGACTCTCTCAAGGCAAATCTAAAAAATGTAGTATAAACACCGACAACTCAGAAATGCCTGCAAGCGCTCCAGTTGGAGAACAGTCTTTACCAAAGGTGTCATGGGCTTTGAAGACACTCAAATTCAGGATGCAATGGAGAAACGTGCTAAGAGGAAGGCACACTTGGCAAATCCACACTGTGATCAACTCCCACCTGGAAACCTATGTCCCCACTGTGGAAGGACGTGTGGATCCAGAATTGGTCTGCACAGTCACTTACGGACTCATAGTTAAAACCACGTTTATGGAAGACAATCTTACTCGGCTATGAGGGATTGGCAAAGGAAGAAGAAGAAGAAGAAGAAGAAGAAGAAGAAGAAGAAGAGGAGGAGGAGGAGGAGGAGGAGGAGGAGGAGGAGGAGGAGGAGGGCGGCTTTCAATGTATGGTGTGAATGTAGCCAGAAAGTGTTACTGCAGGTCTATTCTCACTTACCTGGGAGCAAGCCTCACTGACGTCAATGGCACGTACTTCACTGTGGATGTGTCTAGGATGGCATCAGATATCCCTCAGTCAGCAGCCTCTTTTTTAGAGATTAAGCATGGGCTTGTTGACAGTACAAGACACATTAGGGCAGAGAGAAACTCAAATGTAAGCATGGACAAATACATCCCCACCATCCCCATATTTCAAACATTATTTCACTGAGCTCAGTATCTGGGACATTTCTTCTAACCCTAGCGGGCATAATTCTATTCTCTGTAAGTTAATGCACAGACCTTGTGACCTATTTTGTTCCCACTGAAGGCAATGAAGAGTCTTAAGAGCTCCCCCCCATATTTCTCATTAATGGATGTGCTATTTATAGAAGACTCTATCACTAAAGATGAGTTTAAAAGCTAGTTTTCACTGAACATTCACCCTGAAATAAAGACTGTGTGTGGATCTGGCACTCACCAAATTTGCACCCTTCCTGGCATAACAATAAACTTGTAAACAGACATTTTGAAAACTCTGTGGGTTTTACCGTTTTGAAGTACCGTATTTGCTTCTTCTTTTTGGGACTGATATTTTATTGCAAGATGTTTCTTTATATAGAAATAAAGAAAAGGAAGAAAGGAAAAAAGTGGAGAAAGGAAAAGAGAAAGGGAGAAAAGGTGCAAAAATGCAATGTAGTACATTGTTGTTGTTTAGTCGTTTAGTCATGTCCGACTCTTCGTGACCCCATAGACCAGAGCACGCCAGGCACTCCTGTCTTCCACTGCCTGCTGCAGTTTGTTTTTTTTTTTTTTTTTTATAATAATTTTTATTGATTTTACAACATAAACAAAAAACAAACAAACATAATGCGACTTCCCCAAACCTCCCCTTCACTGCATCCAAATTTCAAAATTTTTAGCAATTCTTCATCCCATTTTTATATTTAATTCTCTTTAAAAAGATTTTCTGCTTTATAAATTTCGATTTATAGCTGTAATTCTTTGTGTCCAATCCCCTGACATCTTAACATTCCGAAATTTTACAACAATTTTTAAGATAGATTTTAAATTTTTTCCAGTCCTCCTCCACTGTCTCTTTCCTCTGGTCACGGATTCTGCCGGTCATCTCTGCCAGTCCCATAAATTCAGTCACCTTGGTCTGCCATTCTTCCAGAGTAGGTAGTTCTTTAGTCTTCCAATACTTCGCCAAAAGGATTCTTGCTGCTGTTGTTGCGTACATAAAAAAGGTCCTATCTTTCTTTGGTACCAATTGGCCGACCATGCCCAGGAGAAAAGCCTCCGGTTTCTTAACAAATGTCCACTTAAGGATTTTCTTAATTTCATTATAGATCATTTCCCAGTAGGCCTTAATCTTTGGGCAGGTCCACCAAAGGTGATAAAAGGTTCCTTCACATTCATTACACTTCCAGCAATTGTTATTGGGCAAATGATATATCTTTGCAAGCTTGACTGGGGTCATGTACCACCTATAGATCATTTTCATTAAGTTCTCTTTCAGGGCACTACATGCCGTAAATTTAATACCTGTGGTCCATAACTGCTCCCAGTCAGCAAACATAATATCATGGCCGATATCTTGTGCCCACTTAATCATGGCTGATTTAACCGTTTCATCTTGTGTGTTCCATTTTAGCAGCAGATTATACATTCTAGACAAATTCTTAGTATTGGGTTCTAGCAATTCTGTTTCTAACTTTGACCTCTCCTTCTGAAATCCTAGTTTTCTGTCCTGCTTAAAAGTTTCATTAATCTGGTAATAATGTAACCAATCTCGGACTTTAGGTTTCAATTTCTCAAAACTCTGTAGTTTCAACTTTTCACCATCATATTCTATAATTTCACAATATTTTGGCCAGTCTGTATCCATGTTCAATCTTTTTACCGCCTTAGCTTCCATTGGTGACAGCCACCTGGGGGTTTTACTTTCAAACAAATCTTTATATCGATTCCATACATTATACAATGCTTTCCTAATAATATGATTTTTAAAATTTCTATGTACCTTTACCTTGTCATACCATAAATATGCATGCCAACCAAAACTATTATCATAACCTTCCAAGTCCAGAATGTCTGTATTCTCAAGAAGTAGCCATGGTTTCAGCCAGCAAAAAGCTGCTGCTTCATAGTAAAGTTTTAAGTCCGGCAGGGCAAAGCCCCCTCTATCCTTTGCGTCAGTCAAAATCTTAAATTTAATTCTGGGTTTTTTGCCCTGCCAGACAAATTTAGATATATCTTTCTGCCACTTCTTGAAACAGTCCATCTTATCTAAAATTTGCAATGTCTGGAACAAAAACAACAATCTCGGCAATACATTCATCTTAATTACAGCAATTCGGCCTAACAAGGAAAGTCTCAATCTTGACCATATATCAAAATCTTTCTTCACTTCAGCCCAGCATTTCTCATAGTTATCTTTAAATAGGTTCACATTCTTAGATGTTAAATTCACCCCCAGATATTTTACCTTTTTGGTAATTTCCAAACCAGTTTCTCTTTGAAAACTATCTTTTTCCTCCACCGTAAGATTTTTTTCCAACACCTTTGTCTTGTGTTTATTCAATTTAAAACCTGCTACCTGACCAAATATTTCAATAAGTTCCAGAACTCTTTTTGTGCTAGTTTCTGGCTGTTGTAATGTCAAAACTAAGTCATCTGCAAATGCTCTTAGCTTATAATGTTTAGTTCCGACCTGTATACCTTTAACCAGCTGGTCTCTTCTAATCATATTAAGGAAAACCTCCAGTACCGATATAAACAATAGAGGGGAAATTGGGCATCCCTGTCGTGTCCCTTTCTCTATTGGAATTTCATCCATAACCATACCATTTACAATAAATTTAGCCTTTTGTTCAGAATAAATTGCACTTATACCATTTTCAAAGTTCTTGCCTACCCCCATTCCTTGGAGATTCCTCTTCATAAAGCTCCAACAAATATTGTCAAAGGCTTTCTCTGCATCCACAAAAATCAAAACAGCTTTTCTATTTATATCAGTTTCCAAAAGTTCTAGAATATCTATAATATTCCTCACATTGTCTGACAATTGCCTGCCTGGTAGAAAGCCTGTTTGGTCCCTGTGAATCTCCTCTAACAAAACTTTTTTGAATCTTTTTGCTAGAATGTCTGCAAAAATTTTATAATCCACATTCAAAAGTGATATAGGGCGGTAATTCTTAACTTGATGTTTCTCAGTTTCTGTCTTTGGTATAAGTGAGATGAATGCTTCCTTCCACGATTCGGGAGCCTTTTTCCCCTCCAAAATTTGATTACAGACTTCTTTCAGTGGTTGTATTAACCAATCCTTCAATACTTTATAATATCTCGCGGTTAGTCCATCTGGTCCTGGTGATTTTCCCAGCTTCATATCCTGGATGGCACTCTCTATTTCTTGATCTGTAATTTTCTCATTTAAACTCCTTCTGTTGTTTTCCGAGATTTTTGATAGTCCGTATTTTCCAATAAATTCTTCTATCTCCTGTTCATTTTTTGGCCCTTGTTTGTATAATTTCTTAAAGAAACTTTGAAAACAATTACTTATCTCATTTGGTTTATTAATAGACTTCCCATCTACTTCGAGTGATGTCACTGTATTCAGTTTTTGTCTCTTTTTCAGTTGCCAAGACAGTAGCTTCCCACATTTATCTGCAGACTCAAAAGTCTTTTGTCTCATTTGTTTAATTTTCCATTCTATTTCCTGGTTCATCAATTCCATATATTGTGTTTGATAAAATTTTATTTCTCTTAATATCTCCTGGGATTTAGGCTTAAATCTCTGCCTGCTGCAGTTTGGTCAAACTCATGCTGGTAGCTTCGAGAACACTGTCCAACCATCTTGTCCTCTGTCGTCCCCTTCTCCTTGTGCCCTCAATCTTTCCCAACATCAGGGTCTTTTCCAGGGAGTCTTCTTTTCTCATGAGGTGACCAAAGTATTGGCGCCTCAGCTTCAGGATCTGTACTTCCAGTGAGCGCTCAGGGCTGATTTCCTTAAGGATAGATAGGTTTGATCTTCTTGCAGTCCATGGGACTCTCAAGAGTCACCTCCAACACCATAATTCAAAAGCATCAATTCTTTGGCAATCAGCCTTCTTTTTGGTCCATCTCTCACTTCCATACATCACTACTGGGAAAACCATAGCTTTAACTATACGGTCCTTTGCTGGCAAGGTGATGGTCCGTATAGTTAAAGCTATGGTTTCCCCAGTAGTAATGTATGGAAGTGAGAGCTGGACCATAAAGAAGGCTGATCGCCGAAGAACTGATGCTTTATCCCTGCCAAGAAAACTCCATGGACATCACTACTGGGAAAACCATAGCTGGAACTATACAGACCTTTGTTGGCAAGGTGATGTCTCTGCTTTTTAAGATGCTATCTAGGTTTGTCACTGCTTTTCTCCCAAGAAGCAGGCGTCTTTTAATTTCGTGACTGCTGTCACCATCTGCAGTGATCATGGAGCCCAAGAAAGTAAAATCTCTCACTGCCTCCATTTCTTCCCCTTCTATTTGCCAGGAGATGATGGGCCCAGTGGCCATGATCTTGGTTTTTTTGATGTTGAGCTTCAAACCATATTTTGCGCTCTCCTCTTTCACCCTCATTAAGTAATATCTGGTTAATAATAACCCACTGCGTTCCAAATATCAATATATTTATCCAAACAAAGTCTACATCTGTTGGTCATCTATCCATTTGTTGCAAGTGTCATTGTGTTGTCAATCTCTTGATTAAATGGAATTGGATCTTTTTTCCCCCCTTCCAGTTCATCAGGATCAGTTTCTTAGCAATCATTAGGGTGCATATTGTCAACTTCCATATAATAAGTATATAATTCAGAAGAATATTCTCCTCTATAAGTTTTAACTTTTTCCATACATTCATATTTACACAGTCCAGCGCTTTCTCCCAATATGTAATACACTGTAAAAAGGTGTGTTTCAAAGAGGCATTGTCCTGATTACATCTATTTTTATAGAAATCTAAAGGAGTCCAATAAATTCTGAATATTATTTTCTGCTGTATGTCTTCATTTAAGAACCATTGATACCTTTGGTACCAATGCATTTTCCCATTGTGGGTAATATTTAAAGTTCCAGTGCTTGACTCCAATCATTTCTTAAAGTCTGCATACCAAGCTTGTTTATTGATAATAAATATGTACAAAAAGCAATCACTGGTTTTTTAGTTCCAAACGAACTATTCAATTGCTGCAATATCTCAGATGTCTCAGAAGCAGAAAAGGCTGCTGGCCCAAATAAACTCGTTAAACGATGTCGTAGCTGGAGAAAGATGACACTTTTCTCTGAGAACATTGAAACATCTGCTTCTTAGAAAGTCTGTGGCATGATTCCCTCTAATGGCCAGACTTCAAGAGTTTTCACACATGACACTTAAAAGAGTTTTTGAATCACTTTCCCTGCTATTTGGGCACATGTGAGTGTTGTCAACGCAGGAAAGAAAGCGAAACCCAGCCAATTTAAAACCAAAAGTTTATTCTAGCCACTGTAGGCATTATTACATTCACATTACAAAGAAAATGGGGGCGGGGAAGATTTAGACCTCATATGTGAAAAAGCACCTTATAATCATGCTTTCTCTTCCACAGAAATTGGTACAGTCCAAAAAAGTTCATTCCTGATTTTCTACTCACAGGAAATCTCTGGGAACTATTTTTCAGTATCATTGGAAACACATTTGTGTGCCATCTGAGCTACAAATTATTATTTCTGCCTACTTTTTCCAAACGTGATTTTTAAACTGAAAATAGCATCTCGGTCAGCCTTCCTCAAATTGCTGCTCTCTCTTTTTTAAAAAAAACAACCCCCATCACTCCAGGCTGTTGGCTGTTTACCATGCTGGTTGAGGCTGGTGGTAGCTAGAGTGCCAAATAGCTAGACTTTGCCAGATCAGGAAGAAGAAGAAGAAGAGGAGGAGGAGGAGGAGGAGGAGGAGGAGGAGGAGTAGTTTGGATTTGATATCCCGCCTTTCACTCCCTTTTAAGGAGTCTCAAAGCGGCTAACATTCTCCTTTCCCTTCCTCCCCCACAACAAACACTCTGTGAGGTGAGTGGGGCTGAGAGACTTCAGAGAAGTGTGACTAGCCCAAGGTCACCCAGCAGTTGCATGTGGAGGAGCAGAGACTCGAACCCAGTTCCCCAGATTACGAGACTACCGCTCTTAACCACTATACCACACTGGCTCTCGGGATCAACACACACAGCGATGGAGCTCAGGTGACATGTTGGACTGTCCTTCTCTATAGCAACTTCCTTGTTCTCCACCGGCTTCTTCAGTCATTCAGATGAAGATGCTTGACAAGGCCACCAACCTGAAAGATAAATTGGTTTGACCAGTTCAGCAATTCCTTCTACAGCAAACTTCCACCTTGTTCCATGCTAAGTCCCAGGTTGGGATCCAAAGGCATCATCCGAACCACACCACCCCAACCCTTTTTTAAAAAATAACTTTTTTATTTAAAATTAAAACAAAACATATTATCCAGAAACATATCATCCTTATTCCCCCCCATATTTCCTCCCTCCCCCTCGCTCCCCCCACAGAACCCACCCACCCCCACCCCCACCTTCCCTCAGTTCCAGTCTTTGATTTCTCTAAAAATGCTGTTTTCTGCATGTTACACAGCTGATTATTATCAATAAAAGGCTTGTGAAAGTTAATCAAAACCAGCCAAGGAGTCTAGTTCGCTTTGTTGCGTCTTCAAATATTTTGTAAAGGGTTCCCATTCATCCTTAAAGTCACAGTTATCCTTGTCCCATAGCTTGTATGTCAGTTTTGCCAGTTCTGCATAGTCCATCAATTTTTCTTGCCATGATTCTTT
The DNA here is from genome assembly GCF_964252035.2 of Podarcis erhardii. Lineage (NCBI taxonomy): Eukaryota > Metazoa > Chordata > Lepidosauria > Squamata > Lacertidae > Podarcis > Podarcis erhardii. Next base: position 11,423,259 of record NC_138515.1, on the reverse strand, counting down.
AGTTGGGGTTTCTTCAGTCTTCCATCCTTGTGCTATTAAAACTCTCACGGCCGTTGTCGCATACATGAAGATGTTTTTCAGCTTTTTTGGTAGATCTTTCCCTACAATCCCTAATAAAAATGCTTCAGGTTTTTTAACAAATGTTAAATGGAACATTTTCTTCAATTCATTGTATATCATTTCCCAAAAAATTTCAATTACCTTACAATCCCACCACATATGATAAACCCCAATTCTTTAACACTATTACATTACTCAGGCTTCCTCAACCTCGGCCCTCCAGATGTTTTGAGACTACAATTCCCATCATCCCTGACCACTGGTCCTGCTAGCTAGGGATCATGGGAGTTGTAGGCCAAAACATCTGGAGGGCTGTGGTTGAGGAAGCCTGACATTACCTGATGGCATTCCTTGACTCACATTTGCAGCCAAGGTCTGAGAGTCACATAGGTCTGCTAATATTGAAACTGCTGCCTGCCGCCTGTTTTTATTACAAAACTGCAGGGGATGGCTAACACCCTGGCACAAATCCTGCCGCCCCAGCACCACTGAAGGAGAAGCCCCAGCTCTGCTCCAGCTCATTTCACCGGGTTCCTCCTGGCAACCACAGCTCAATCTTCTAGCTGCTACAGAGTCCATGACTGCTGGTGATAAAGGGCAAGATCTGTAGAAATCGTAATGCAAGAACGTTTGACACTAGCCCAGCCAAGTCTATGAGCAGAATGTCAATGAAGGAACCCATTAGTTCTGCAGAGCATCAGCACTTGCACTTATAGCCCAGGCTACACTTGCGACAAGGGCACAAAGCAGGGGACCTGGGCTATTTCGATGGAAGGTGGATAGCAGCTGGCATTTCACATTTGCACCTTTCTGGTTATGTTTTTGTTTATCAGACAGTTTGGTCCTTCCTGCACTATGTGGTTCTTGCCTTAAACTCAACTCACGCCTTTGAAGTACGTTAGGCTGAAAGGTGGTAACGTGCCCCAAGTCTCTCAGGTTGTTTTTTTAAATAAATAAATAAATAAATAAATAAATAAATAAATAAATCTTTATTGGTTTAAATTATGGTGCTGGAGGAGACTCTTGAGAGTCCCAAGGACTGCAAGAAGATCAAACCTATCCATTCTGAAGGAAATCAGCCCTGAGTGCTCACTGGAAGGACAGATCATGAAGCTGAGGCGCCAATACTTTGACCACCTCATGAAAAGAGGAGTCTCTGGAAAAGACCCAGATGTTGGGAAAGATGGAGGGCACAAGGAGAAGGGGAAGACAGAGGACAAGATGGTTGGACAGTGTTCTCGAAGCTACCAGCATGAGTTTGACCAAACTGCAGGAGGCAGTGGAAGACAGGAGTGCCTGGCGAGCTCTGGTCCATGGGGTTACGAAGAGTCGGACACGACTAAATGACTAAACAACAAATTGGTTTAAAATACAAACATACAAACATACAAGCATACAATGAAGGTAAGTATTACCGAGTTAAATACAAAAAGAAAAGAAAGAAAAGAAAAAAAGAAAAAGAAAAATTTGAAGCAGAAACAAGAAAATAATGGAAAAAGGGGGGGGAGACCAAAGATTTATATGACATTATATCTATCAAATTAAAAAAAAATTGCAAAAAACTTCCAAGCTTTCTTGTTATACTTTTTCTGTTGTCATGGTATTATCACACAGTTTTGTTTTATATCCTTTTTCTTACATTCCACTATAATGTTTATTTCAGTTATCTATTATTCCCAAGTATCATTCCAATTCTGCTAAGGTGTTATCATTTTTGCAATATCTCTTTTGCAAGTCTTTCAGGTTTAATCCTATAGACCTTTGTCTGGAATCAAGTCTCATTGAAAATGGGACTAATTTCTGAGTGGGCATACATAAGATCCTAAGGTAAAAGGTATATTGCCTATAAGATTGTATTGTCCAATCTCCCCACACTGGTTCTTGCAACTGGCGTCCTGCAAAGAACACCTGGGTCTGCTCTGCCTCCAGTTTCCTTTTCCCTGCCTGCCAGTGGCGTAGCGTGGGGGGTGCAGGGGGGCCCGGCCGCACCGGGCGCAACATCTGGGGGTTAGGGTTAGGGTGCGCAAATCCACGGGTTAGGGGGTGCAAATCCATGGGTTAGGGGGCGCAAATTACTTGCCTTGCCCCGGGTGCTGACAACCCACGCTACGCAACTGCTGCCTGCTCTACCCTTGATCTTCCCACTTTGAGGTGGAAAGTCTGAAGGGGGTTTGGATGTGCTTTTGGCCCAAGACCAACAGTTAGGGGTGCAGCAGGAAACACGTGGACATTGGGAGTGGGGCTGGCACTTCACCAAATGTGGGAAGTTTCAGGACAGGCAAAAGGAAGTACTTTTCCACACAACACGTAGAGTCTGCTCCCAACCAACTTGGAGCGCTTCAAAAGAGGGTTAGATAAATTCATGGAAGATAAGGCTATCAGCCGTTACCAGGCACAAAGTCTATGTTCCCCCTCTGAATCACAGAATTGTAGAGCTGTAGAGATGGAAAAGATCACGAGGGCCATCTAGTCGAACCCCCTGCCCAACATGGGGGATTGAACCCACAACCCTGCAAAGGAGAGTCCCCTGCTCTACCAACTGCATTATTATTATTATTATTATTATTATTATTATTATTATTATTTATACCCCGCCCTCCCCAGCCAAGGTCGGGCTCAGGGTGGTTAACAAGCAATAATAAAAACAAGTTGAATGAATACGACAAGATTAAAATACAACATTAAAATATTGAAACATTAAAATATTAAAATGCAGCCTCATCACAGGAGGAGAAAGGAAAAAGAAAGTGGGGGAGGGAATCAAATTGGCTCCAAGCCAAAGGCCAGGCAGAACAACTCTGTCTTACAGGCCCTGCGGAAAGAAATCAGATCCAGCAGGGCCCTGGTCTCAGGAGACAGAGCGTTCCACCAGGCTGGAGCCAGTGTTGAAAAGGCCCTGGCTCTGGTTGAAGCTAATCTAACTTCCTTAGGGCCTGGGACCACTAGGGTGTTGCTATTTATGGACCTTAAGATCCTCCCTGGGGCATACAGGGAGAGGCGGTCCCATAGGTACGAGGGTCCTAGGCAGTGATATAATAATAATAATAATAATAATGATAATATATTTATACCCTGCCCATCTGGCCGGGTTTCCCCAGCCACTCTGGGCAGCTTCCAACCGAATATTAAAAACAATACAGCATCAGACATTAAAAACTTCCCTAAACAGTTGTTTTTTATAGGAATTGTAAGTGAGGAGAGTGCCGGTGTGTTCAGGTCCTGCTTCCAGCCTTCCTCTCCACACTTCAGGACTTAAGTGGACTTTCCTGTGAACACAATCAAGGTAGAAACCAAGGGGCATTGCGCTTGCAGCCCCTGAACCAGAAGCAGTAATCTGACACTTGACCACCTGGGGGAACCGACAGTAGGGCGATATATCACAGGCCACAGGAAAGACACAAGGGCTCCATCTGGACTGTCCAAAAAAGTCTCACAGGCATCCCATGGAACATCTGGACAGAGAGAGCTTAATGCCTCGGATCCGTACCATTACTGGTTTTAAAAATCTACCTCTGCAACAAACTGTAACAAGACAAACTACTGGTCCATGGGTGGACTTTGTCGTGTGAAGCAGATCATTTCAAATGCATTAGGAACTGAGCTCCACCAAGCACATATTGATACGAACTTACTTATTTTTATACATGTCTGCACTAATGGTATGACTTTAAAGAGCTGGGGAAACTCAAATGTATTTAAGGATGGAAACAGAAACAATGAAATTAGGAGCTCTTCAATTGATTTAACTAAGCATTTCCAGCTAATGAGTGGATGTGTTTTGCCTGCAGTGTGCAAGACAGTTCAGTTACCTCGGATTCAGCAGAGGAAGAGAAGGAGAAATAATCAATAGCTTTCAAATCAATGTTTGCCAACAGTGGAAGTTACATTATAGCTAACAACATTACCTGTTGACATTCAGCTGAAAATCTATTGCAAGGGGAACTGACCTGGGCACTCTCTGACAGTTCTAGAACATGGGTAGGCAAACTAAGGCCTGGGGGCCGGATCCGGCCCAATTGCTTTCTAAATCCGGCCTGTGGATGCTCCTGGAATCAGCGTGTCTTTACATGAGTACAATGTGTGCTTTTATTTAAAATGCACCTCTGGGTTATTTGTGGGGCATAGAAATTCGTTCATTTCCCCCCCCCCAAAAAAAAATATAGTCCGGCCCCCCACAAGGTCTGAGGGACAGTGGACTGGCCCCCTGCTGAAAAAGTTTGCTGACCCCTGGACTAGAACCTCCCGTCGCAGCTGTAGTCAGCATGTCCAATGGTCAGGGATGCTGCTGAGGTCCCAACAACATCTGGTAGGCACAACACTGGCCAACCCCTAGTGAACTGACTTCATAGAGAGGAATTCTCCAGTGGGAAAGAGCGCTTGGTTTCCATTTTGAATGTGTTCACTGCAAAGTCCGGCTAATTGCTCACAAAAATAAAGGAACCGACCTAAGCAAGTGAAGTCACATTAGGTGCATGCACACTGCACATTTAAATCACAGTTATAATGACAGAATTATAGAGTTAGAGGGGACCCCCCATAGGCTTTAGGCTGCCTACCCCTGGTCTACACAGAGGGCCTTCTCGGTGGTGGTGCCTGCCCTGTGGAACGCCCTCCCACCAGATGTCAAGAAATTAAACAACTATCTGACTTTTAGAAGACATCTGAAGGCAGCCCTGTTTAGGGAAGTTTTTAATGTTTGATGTTTTATTGTGTTTTTAATACCCTGTTGGAAGCCACCCAGAGTGGCTGGGGAGGCCCAGCCAGATGGGCAGGGTATAAGTAAATAATAATAATAATAATAATAATAATAATAATAATAATAATGAGCTCCAGCTCCTCCTTTCCCATGCAGACACATCAGCCTTCAGTGCAAGTGGAGATGCTTCCTGACACATCCAACAAATTCCCCCCCCTAAAGAAAGTTAACCCCCGGAATGACTACAATTCCCAGCACCCATAAAAAGTTACAGTTCCCAGGACCTTTGCAGCCAGCCACAACATGGAATACACGCAACAGCAGTTTCAGAGCTATTTTCAGGCACTGAAAGAAGTTCTCTAATCAACAGATCTAACTCAGATACGGAATAAAACAGGTTACAATGTTTCTAGGGGCTGGCACAAAAAATGAGGTAGAGTCATTGCAAATGAAACTCTTTAATTGTATCAGCATAATGAAGCTATTCACTGATAAGAAAAACCTATACTTATGCAACTTAGATCCAAATTAATTTTTGTTCTTCCTGTTTAAAATTATAGGTTATACATTGCCGTTTGCTGCCACTACTGACACTAATTCGGTCTTGTTTCTGTGCTAGATTGACAGTGAATTCCTCTCTCCAACTTACACCCACTTGATATGGGGGGTGGGGGAAGGGAGAGAGAAATGGTTCCCAAATTCCTGCTGAACGACGCCCTTGTACCATTTCCCCTCGGAGGTTGTATCTAGAAATGCCCCAAACTGGACTTTGGGGGGAAAGCTAAAATGGCAGCCACCCTACCAGCACAGAAAAGTGTTGAATAGTTCTAATAAATTTTGCCAGCCCCATGGCTGCCCCTAAAGAAAGCATACTCACAAAACATGAAAGGAAGAAAGTGTTTTTGTCTTTTCATTGGCTCCTCTCCAAAAACTGGGTTGAACATTTGGCCTTTCAGCTGTTTGGTAGAGGGTGGGGGGAGAGGGGTAACAGTATTTACCAGGGAAGGTAAAGGTAAAGGGACCCCTGACCATTAGGTCCAGTTGTGACCGACTCTGGGGTTGCGGTGCTCATCTCGTTTTATTGGCTAAGGGAGCTGGCGTACAGCTTCCGGGTCATGTGGTCAGCATGACTAAGCCGCTTCTGGCGAACCAGAGCAGCGCACGGAAACACTGTTTACCTTCCTGCCATAGTGGTACCTATTTATCTACTTGCACTGGTGTGCTTTTGAACTTCTAGGTTGGCAGGAGCAGGGACCGAGCAACGGGAGCTCACCCTGTCACGGGGATTCGAACCGCCAACCTTCTGATCAGCAAGCCCAAGAGGCTCTGTGGTTTAACCCACAGTGCCACCCGCGTCCCATTTACCAGGGAAAGGAACCAGCAAATGAAGAATTTTCCTGCTAAATATAGACAGGGAGCCCATTTGATAAGAGCACTTTCTGATAGGTGCTTGACATAGTAATTTATCTCCCCAGATCCCAGCAAAACACACAAGCTCTGTGCTTATTTACATTAGGTAAAGGCACCACTGTTCATTAGGTCCAGTCGTGGCTGACTCTGAGGTAGCGGTGCTCATCTCGCTCTATAGGCCGAGGGAGCCGGTGTTTGTCCACAGACAGCTTCCGGGTCATGTGGCCAGCATGACTAAGCCACTTCTGGCGAACCAGAGCAGTGCCATTTACCTTCCCGCCGGAGCGGTACCTATTTATCTATTTGCACTTTGACGTGCTTTCGAACTGCTAGGTGGGCAGGAGCTGGGACCGAGCAATGGGAGCTCACCCCGTCGCGGGGATTCAAACCGCCAACCTTCCGATCAGCAAGTCCTAGGCTCTGTGGTTTAACCCACAGCGCCACCCGCGTCCCGCTTATTTACATTAGCACAGTCCAAACACTTGACTGGCTCCAGGCTGCCAACATGCCATTATTCCTCTTTTCTCTTGCGCTTCTGCATCACACCATCAATGATCTAGGAAGGTGGCATGTGGATTCAGCGGGTCTCTGAGTCCTGCCTCTAGCACATCTTCTTCTCTTCCTCACCCCAACAGAAAGCCAGCCTCTTCTAGTCGAACCCTCGTGGGAACCATCTCTTGCGCTGTCCTCCGTCATCATTGTCCCCGGCAGTTTTGTGAAGAGCTCCAAAGGCTGCCGTAAGCCAAGAATGGGATTGAAGAGCAGAAGCTCGGAGCTCATTCTGCCCACAGCGAGACTCTTAAGTGGATTAGCAGCAAAATGTCCTTGGATGGTTAAATGTCGCCGTGTACATGAAAATGGAAAGACGCTTTCCCCATGGTTTCCGTACATGTTGATGAACAATATTATCCCTCTTCAGACCCTTGGCCTCACCCTTAGAAGTCAGGTGTGTGTAGGGGGCTTGGGCACAGGCTAGGCTGCCCACCCCACCCCCCAAAATCCCCTGCATATCAGGCATGCCTCCTCCTCCCGCTGACCTTTGCATGTTTAGGCATCTCTATTTTTTTTCTTCAAAAATTTTATTGGTTTTTGCAATATTATAAACAAACAAACAAACACACAAGACAAACAAACATAAATCATAGCCTTATTGAAAATTACACTTATTAACTTTGTTAAGTGACTTCCTCACTTCCCCTTGGTCAAATTTCATTGCATGTCCTTTTAACGGTTTTCCAAATCCCAATTCTTATGAAATTTAACTTAAACATTAACATCCTTAAATCTTCACCTTATGGAATTAAACATATTAATTCATCACTTAACATAAATAAAATCCTAAGCCAATTAAGTATCTGCAAGCTATTTTCAATTAATTTAACTTAACAAATTTAACTAGATAATCATTAAATTTATTCCACTCTTCCTGATACTCCTCCTCCTTCTGGTCGTGGACTCTTCCGGTTAGGTCAGCTAGCTCCGAAAAATCCATCATCTTCATCTGCCATTCTTCTATTGTTGGTAGTGCGTTTCCCACTTTTTAGCTAACAAAATACGAGCAGCAGTTGTGGCATACAAAAATAATTTTACATCTTTCTTGGGCAATTCCAAACCTGTTATTCCAAGAAGAAAGGCCTCTGGTTTCTTTATAAATGTATATTTCAACATTTTTTTCAATTCATTATAAATCTTTTCCCAGAAGTCCTTCACCTTGGGACAGGTCCACCACATATGATAAAAGGTTCCTTCCTTTTCTTTATATTTCCAACATATATTGTCACAATTATGACATATCTTTGCTAATTTTACAGGAGTAGGCATCTCTAGGTAGAGTTGCTCCTTCATGGATCACTGCCTTGTCGTGGCGAAGGGGCTTGAATAACGTGGAGAAGCTATGAGCTATGCCGTGCAGGGCCACCCAAGATGGACAGGTCATAAGGTCATAGTGGAGAGTTTTCACCAAATGTGATCCACCTGCAGCAGGTACTGGCAAGCCACTCCAGTATCCCTGCCAAGAAAACTCCATGGACAAAGACAACAGGCATATAAAAGTTATGCCGCTGGAAGATGAACCCCTCAGGTCGGAAGGTGTCCAACATGCTACTGAGGAAGAGCGGAGGACAAGTACAAGTAGATTCAGAGCTGATGAAGCAGCTGGGCCAAAGCCAAAAGGTTGCTCAGTTGCGGATATGCCTGGAAGCGAAAGGAAAGTCCAATGCTGTAAAGAAAAATATTGCATAGGAACCTGGAATGTAAGATGAGCGTGACCAAACTGCGGGAGGTAGTGGAAGACAGGAGTACCTGGCATGCTCTGGTCCATGGGGTCACAAAGAGTCGGACATGACTAAACGACAATACATCTTTATATTGGCCAGCCCTACAGATTCCACCAGCCTGTGGGCTTCATAAAGGTAAAGGGACCCCTGACCATTAGGTCCAATCATGACCGACTCTGGGGTTGCAGTGCTCATCTCCCTTTATTGGCCAAGGGAGCCGGCCTACAGCTTCCAGGTCATGTGGCCAGCATGACTAAGCTGCTTCTGGCGAACCAGAGCAGCGCACAGAAACGCTGTTTACCTTCCCGCCGGAGCGGTACCTATTTATCTACTTGCACTTTGACGTGCTTTCAAACTGCTAGGCTGGCAGGAGCTGGGACCGAGCAACGGGAGCTCACCCCGTCATGGGGATTCGAACCGCTGACCTTCTGATCGGCAAGTCCTAGGCTCTGTGGTTTAACCCACAGCGCCACCCGCATCCCACCCATCCCATACAGAGGATGCTACTAATAAAATTGCACGTAGCATGAAGCAAGTTTTTAAAAAAAAAAATTCAAGGAAGGCAACAGGGAGATAAATGGACAAGTTAGAAGAGGGAATATAACTGTAAGCTCACAGGAGGTAATGCTACAAACTGCCTCATGGGTCAGTGAGTGTGGATGATGCGCTGGGAAGCAGAATATGGGGGCTGAGCCCCACCCGGGAAGATGCACATGGAGCCTCCCCATATGGTCCAGCTAACCTCGGGGATCCTGCTGAGCACCATCATTGCATATTGCATCATTGCAACGGGAGCTCACCCTGTCGCAGGGATTCGAACCGCCGACCTTCTGATTGGCAAGCCCTAGGCTCAGTGGTTTAACCCACAGCGCCACCCGTGTCCCTGGGCTTCATACGGGCTCTTAAATTGATCCGTATTTTGTCCTTGGGACCTTTGTTCCCAGCACCACCTCCTCCGCAGTGCTATTGCCCTCACACAGCACACACAAGACACCGCGTTAATTCTTCATTGTTGCATATAGTGCGTTTGCGTCAAAATCCTCTTAAATCTCTCCAGCGACCTTGTTAAATTAGGAATTTCTTTCTGCACAAGGCTAAATGCTGCCTGTAAGCAGGCCTAGGCTCTGAAAGTCACATATGTCACATAAGGATGTGGTATCCTAGGTCTCACTATTAGTAGATAAAGCCCTTAACAGCTGGCAAGCTGTTTACTTAAACTGGATCATCTTACCCCATCGATGGCCACTCAGCCATTTCAATCTGCAGAAATAAGGTTCCTACAGGATCCGTCTGTTGCCATAACAGCATCTACACTTTGGGACTCCCCGCCCCTTGATATTAGGCAGATGGCTCACTGTACGTAAAGTTGACACATCTTTTAATATGAAGCTTTTTTAGAGCACGCATTTTAAACTGCTGGTCCTATTTGTATTTTGATATTTTTAGGTCAACTTGTTCTTAACGTCTGACCTTCATCAGTAATTTTAATGTGCATTTGATGTAAAGCGCTTACAAGTTTTCACAGGCATATAAAATACCGTATTTCTCGCTCTATAAGATGCACCAGACCACAAGACGCACCTAGTTTTTGGAGGAACAAAACAAGAAAAAAATATTCTGAATCTCAGAAGCCAGAACAGCAAGAGGGATAGCTGCGCAGTGAAAGCAGCAATCCCTCTTGCTGTTCTGGCTTCTAGGATAGCTGCGCAGCCTGCATTCACTCCATAAGACACACACACATTTCCCCTTACTTTTTAGGAGGGAAAAAGGGAGTCTTATAGAGCAAAAAATACGGTAAATGCTTTTCAGACACCCTTATTGCAACGACTTTCAAGGGTTGTTTGTTGCAGCTTTACCCCTGTTTGTGCAACTACCTGTGTTTTACCCCACCTCACTTCTCCACTTTCAGTTACTGCACAGATTGCCTCCTTTTTCCCCACTTCCTGAATTGGCCCCCATCCCTTGATGCTGGGAATTCAATACTGGTGAAACTGTAGTTTGATTCTTAACATTGGCTATCAATAACATTTTGACGCTACTGAATATGTTTGCCACCCCCAAATACTTGCCAACAAAAAAAGATGAGAGACTCCAAAATATGTTGTGAGTCCTAGAAGATTCACAAGCAGTAACAGCTGCTATTATTAAGTCAGTTCTCATTAGGAATCCACTAATTAACCTTCTGAAAATAGAAACATTTCAGCGCAGTGGGGGGAATATGAGTCCCCAGTCATTCTAACAACAGAGAATTCCACTCCTGGGAACAAGACTGACTTAATTTAAAAAAAACTCAAGCCATCCTTGACTGAGAAAACCAATCACTCAGGACTTTGAATTATTTTTTTTTAAAGGGATAAATGTTCAGTGCATAACCTTTAAGCTTTGTGCATAGATATTTACATTAGTATAACTTTAAAAAGTGACTTGTAATAAGATGAAGAAGGTTTAAAATTGGATTATTAAGATTCTAAGGTTTTATGGACGTGCGTGAACAAGTACTAAACAATGGAACCAAGAGGGGGAGTGGAGTCAAGCAAAATTATGGTTCAAAAATTTGTTTATGATGTTTGCATTTTCTTTTTCTTTATGTATTGTTGTGATTGTTTTTATTTATTTGTTTATTTGTTTGTTTGTTTGTTTGTTTGTTGTTGCTGTTTTTGGAAAATTAATAAAATGTTATCAAAGAGAGAGAGAGAGAGAGCACCAATCACTCAGGTCTGCAAGATTGAGCAGAAGCCCAAACACAGTAGAGCAGGTCACACCATTGTGTGACAAACAGATGCAGTGGCAAAAGAGTCCCCTGGCAGAGCCATTCCACATGGGAAGATCTCCTGCCAAAATTGCTAAAGTTATGGGTGGGATATAGATGGCCGAGGGGACGGCAACCCTTAGGTCCAACCCACAAATTGTCCAATCCGTGGCTATACCCCCATAACCAGTGAAACTCGACACCAGCCTCCACAGGTAGCACAAATCCTTTCCCTCCCATGGCGGCAAAATTTTTAGAGGAGGGAAAGAATTTGTGCTCCCTGAATCAGGTAACTCAGCATCAAATCACAGCACATTGCCACTGAGATATACAGACACTGGGAGACCAATTACAGATAGGTAGCCGTGTTGGTCTGCCATAGTCAAAACAAAATAAATAAATTCCTTCCAGTAGCACCTTAAAGACCAACTAGGTTAGTTCTTGGTATGAGCTTTCGTGTGCATGCACACTTCTTCAGATACTGGGAGACCAAAACTGCCAAAAACTTCAAATAAAAAAAAGTGAGCGAATGTGGTGATTTTTATTATTGAGGTAATTTTTATTATTGTATCATTTGTTACCTTGGAAAAAAAGAATCAGAATGAGCTTGAATGTAGGAACACATAGCATGATTTGCTACGAAAACTACAAAACAACTTCAAGGAGGAATGCCCATCTTGAAGGGATTGTGCATGATTATTAATCAGATTGTCCTTCTACCTGCTGACTGGGAACAGTTATGGACCACAGGTATGAAATTTACGGCATGTAATGCCCTAAAAGAGAATTTAATGAAAATGATTTACAGGTGGTACATGACACCAGTCAAGCTTGCAAAAATTTACCATTTGCCCGAAAATAAATGTTGGAAATGTAATGAGACTGAAGGTACATTCTTTCACCTATGGTGGACATGCCCAAGGATTAAGACATTCTGGGAGATGATTTATAATGAAATGAAAAAGGTATTTAAATATACCTTTCTGAAGAAACCAGAGGCCTTTCTCCTGGGCATGGTCGGCCAATTGGTGCTAAAGAAGGACAGAACTTTTTTTATGTATGCAACAACAGCAGCAAGAATACTCATCGCGAAGTATTGAAAGACACAAGATTTACCCACCCAGGAAGAATGGCAGATGAAGCTGATGGACTATATGGAATTGGCGGAAATGACTGGCAGAATCCGAGACCAGGAAGAAGAGTCGGTGGAAGAAGATTGGAAAAAATTTAAAGATTATTTACAGAAATATTGTAAAATTAATGAGCTTTAGAAAAATGGTGGAATGAAGTTATATGGCTTTGGCAGAAATGTTATAAGGAACTAGGTACAGATAGATTGTTAATGTATTAAAGGGAAAAAACCAAGGTTAGAATATGTTAAGATTAATTACAGGACAGAAAACAGAGGAAGATGGAAAGGAATTGCTGAAACAGTTAATTGCAGTGGAATACAAAAAGGGAGGCGTGAGGAAGTCAATGAAACAAGTGAATGAAAGCTAAGATTGAAAACATTGGAAGTGTTTTTAATTGTTTTTGTTTTGTTTTCTTAATTCAATGTTCTACGTAGTGTTTTTTTTTGTTTTTTTTGTATTGTATTATATTGATTTGTTTAATTCTTTTTCTTTATTTTTGTAATCTTTAAACTCTTAATAAATATTATTTTTTTAAAAAACAGATTGTCCTTCTACCTGTGTAGAAACCAGGATGGAAAAGCTATTTGTCACATGGCTCCTGGTGGGGGAGAAGGAAGAAGGGGAGGCAGGTACCATATTTTTTGCTCTATAAGACTCACTTTTTCCCTCCTAAAAAGTAAGGGGAAATGTGTGTGCATCTTATGGAGCGAATGCAGGCTGCGCAGCTATCCCAGAAGCCAGAACAGCAAGAGGGATTGCTGCTTTCACTGCTTTTTCACTGTTTTTTCTTGTTTTCCTCCTCCAAAAACTTGTGGTCTGGTGCATCTTATAGATTCACCCCCCCCCCCATCTAGGAGCAAGGAACTAAAAGGGAGCTGAAAACACGAAGCAAAGGCACAGAGAGCTGGAGGGATAAGTAAAAGTGGGCTGACTGAAAAATCAGTTAAAGGTAAAGGGACCCCTGACCATTAGGTCCAGTCATGACCAACTCTGGGGTTGCAGTGCTCATCTCGCTCAACTCGCTTTATTGGCCGAGGGAGCCGGCATACAGCTTCCGGGTCATGTGGCCAGCATGACTAAGCCGCTTCTGGCGAACCAGAGCAGCACACGGAAACGCCGTTTACCTTCCCTCCGGAGTGGTACCTATTTATCCCACAGCACCATCCACGTCCCGAAAAATCAGTTGCTACAGCTTTTGTAAACCCAGGGGAGGGTGGGAACAGCCCAGGACAGGAGGGCAGTTTGCTCTGTCTTCTGCAAAGTTGGCAATTCAAATAAGCATCCACTTAAACACATGAAAGAGCTTTGCAGTTTGTTTGTTTGTTTGTTTGTTTGTTTGTTTGTTTGTTTGTTTACTTATGCAAACATGGAGTCTCTTTGGCATTTCAAAAGGCTTCAGGGGAGTAGCAAAGGGGAATGCCAAAATCTCAAGAGTGGAGGTTTTCAGTCGCAAACCTTGCAACAGGAAATTTGCACTTGGTCTCAAGGGGGCGCTCCTGAGTGGGAAAAGGCGCCTGGCTAGTTCAAACACTGCCTTCTCCCACACACCTGTTGGTACCCAAATGCAACATCTTTCTCTGTTTTGTGCTGAACAAATAGTGAGAATTATTCATCCAGAAATTCTTTTTTGAGGATTCGCAGGTCAGTCTCAATAATCCATCCCAGAATTTCTCCAAGTACTGATAATTGGATGAAAACTCTTTTTGAACCAAAATCACCAACAACTCAAGTAGTGGCTTTGGGGCACTGCCTGCAGTCCAGAAGGTGATCCTGAATTGACGCCTTGGTTTTCCTTAAGGCTTCAAATTGCACACCAAATCTTCTATCACAGAGAATAGCATATCCACAAGAGGCCTTGCAATTTTTGTCTCTTTAGGGCAAGGAAACTGGCAGTCATAATTAAAATTCTGTTAAGCATCTTTCCGTAGATGGATGTTCATGACAGATCCAGAAAGTTATTGATGATGCAATATTAGTCAGCTTCCAGAACATTGCCTCTGACCAGCTGATTCATCTTAGTGCTTGGCAATTTCCACATCTTCCACTGCCTGCAATATCATTTCCACTGTAAACACCCAAAAGGAAACATCAATCATTCACAATGCAAAAATATGTTCTGAAAGAAGAATTTCTGTTTCTATAGACTACATGGATATTTAGCCACAAGCAAACCATACAGTGGTTTTCTCCCTTTCTGAGAAGTCATGACTGCATACAGTGGCGTAACGTGGGGGGTGCAGGGGGGGCCGGCCGCACCGGGCACAACATCTGGGGGGGCGCGCTCGCCGCCTCCGAAGTCGCCGAAGAGCCTCGGGCGCAGGCTGTAGCAGAGCCCCATGTCTCGCGGAACCGACGAGCTGTGCGCGCGTCCGGGCTGAAGGCGTCTGGCAGGCAGCGGCTCTCAGCGCTCGCCGCGGTCTCCGCGCATCAGGGTCACGGAGGGCGTGCCAGGCAGCCCCTCCTCACAGCCCTGCCACCGCCGCCGCTGCTGCAGCTGCTGGGCCATGTTGCATTTTCCTCGCCTCTCTGCCCTCCTCCTCCTCCAGGCAAGCGGTGTGTTTGGGCGGCAGCACCAGCGGCAACTCGCCTCAGATCACCTGACACGGACCCGCCACCGCCGCCGTGGCTACCTTACCGTAAATACCCCAGCCCAGGCAGCAGCAAGAAGAAGCTGGCAGCGGCGGCAGGTTAGGGGTTAGGGGCGCAAATTACTTGCCTTGCTCCGGGTTAGGGGGCACAAATTATTTGCCTTGCCCCGGGTGCTGACAACCCACGCTACGCCGCTGACTGCATATCCACAAAATGATTACAGAGAAAATCATTGGACTAATAGACTTCGCTCCCAGCATTATTCCATAAATTCCAGCCTCTGTCTTCTCTCCAGAGAAGGAAGTTGATTCTTTCCTAACCTGGAACAAGGAGACTCTTTTCTGACTAGAGCCCAGAAGAGTCTCAAGATGACACGGAAGAGTAAGTATTTCTCTCTCTCATCACGTACAAGTGCATAGGAGAAGTGCCACAGAGAGCAAGGCTGACAGAAAACACCTCTTTTCCTAGCAAGAGAGACTTAAGTATGGCTGGTGAGATTTCTATGCACTCCCTGCCACACACACACACACAAAACATTCTTCTGGTGTTTATGAAGGAACCTCCCAAAGTATTTCTGAATGACCTGAAAGCAGCAAAAAAGAAAGTGAGTGTGTAGACAGACCGGGAGCAATCCTATTCCTGCAGCTCCATCTTTAATATGCAATGATGGTGGTTAGCAGGATCCCCGAGGTTAGCTGGACCATATGGAGGCTCCATGTGCATCTTCCCAGGTGGGGCTCAGTCCCCCATCTTCTGCTTCCCAGCGCATCATCCACACTCACTGACCCACAAGGCAGTTTGTAGCATTACCTCCTGTGATCTTACAGCTTTATTCCCTCTTCTAACTTGTCTGTTTATCTCCCTGTTGCCTTCCTTGAATTGCTTGCTTCATGCGACATGCAATTTTATTAGCAGCATCCTCTGTATGGGATCCTTGCTCAGCTTCGCCCACCATGGAGCCTGCTCTTAGTGAAGAAGACCTACAAGTGAAGCCGCTGCAACTTCCAGGAAGGTGAAGAAGGACCCTCAGCATCATTGCCCTCCGCAGCGTTTCCCTTGTGCTTCTGTAAGTCTCCTCTGGAGGAGAGATGTGGGAGCCAGCTGCAAGTAATCTAGCCTGGAGAGAAGGCCCCTCCTGCTCTGAGCTGTGTCTCAGCCCCACTCCTAGGGGGCCTGCAAGTGTCAGAAGGTCTGAACCAACAGCCAGCTGCCCTCGTGTTCTTTCTTGTGGCTTTGCACTTATGTATTTAAGTCTTTTTTCCCCCAAAATTTTTTTATTGGTTTTCACAAAATTATAAACAAACATATAAAACAAACAAACATAATTCATAACCTTATTAAAAAATTATACTTATTAACATTGTTAAGTGACTTCCTCGCTTCCCCTTGGTTGAATTTCATTGCATGTCGTTTGAACAGTTTTCCAAATCACAGTTCTTATAAAGTTTAAGTTGAACATTAACATCCTTAGATCTTTTCCTCTTGAAATTAAACATATTAATTCATCACTTAACTTAAGTAAAATCCTAAGCCAATTAAGTATCTACAAGCTATTTCCAATTAATTAAACTTAACATAGTTAACTAAATAAATTAAATTTAATCCAATCTTCCTGATACTCCTCCTCCTTCTGGTCGCAGACTCTTCCAGTTAGGTCGGCTAGCTCTGAAAAATCCATCATCTTCATCTTCCATTCTTCCACCGTTAGTAATTCTTGCATTTTCCACTTTTTGGCTAGTAAAATTTGAACAGCAGTTGTAGCATACAAAAATAATTTAATATCTTTCTTGGTATGTATTTAAGTCTAGATTATTTCTTTTGCAATACAGTATTGATTTATTTGATGATGCTTCATAAATAGTTGATTTTTGTCTTATTTAAATTTATTGATTGATGGTATATTTTGTAAACTGCTTTCTATCCCAAACTCCCCACTACAATGTTTTGTCATTTGAAAAGTGGGCATGACTTTAGTTACACCTTATTGTGGAAAGGTGAAAAAACAGGAAACTAATTTTATTTATTTATTTATTTGGTGATATGACACATCACTGAAGGAAGAGCTATGGAATCCTTTTTCATTCAAAATGTTCACACCCCCAGTAGTTTTGCAAGCACTTCTCAGTAAATGTGTATTTGCAAACTTTCACTTAGCAACATTTCATCCTGTTGCTAGAGGTGAGAGGAAAAACATCACTAGCTGCATTCCTTATCCTCTTTCAGTTCACCTTACATCAAAACAGGTTTGGGTATAAATGATAGAAATACGCAAGCTTACTGCAGTATTGGATAGAAAAACCAAGTACTTACTCAATCTGAATCTGCTTGCACTGAATAACTCCCACTGAAGACAATGACACTTAAGAATTTTCCATTTGTTTCAGGATTGCTGATTTACCAGTTCTAAAAAAAAATATACCATGAACATAGCAAATTGTGGGGTTTCTCAGCCTGCTTTATTCTACTTCTTTCCTGTTGCCTGGCTGGTAACCTTTGCCAGGCCTATGAAGAATAGCAGTCACCTCTATTTTGAAAAGTGGAATGGGAAAAAAAAATCTATGGTAAATTTTAAATCGGGTACAGTGGTATCTCGGGTTAAGTGCTTAATTCGTTCCGGAGGTCCGTACTTAACCTGAAACTGTTCTTAACCTGAAGCACCACTTTAGCTAATGGGGCCTCCTGCTGCTGCCATGCCGCTGGAGCCCGATTTCGGTTCTCATCCTGAAGCAAAGTTCTTAACCCGAGGTACTATTTCTGGGTTAACGGAGTCTGTAACCTGAAGCGTCTGTAACCCGAGGTACCACTGTATTGGGGAATAGTGTAAATGTTTTACATACTCTGACTTCTGCTTAGTTTTTCTAAGACTACTGGCAAAGGGGGAAACTATAAATTTTATAAGTAAAACAAATAGTGCTGTTTGTACCATAATCCTAATATACTGGCCAAAACGCAAAGAATTACTGGTACTTTCTGTGTGCTTATGAGCTTCCGCCTCCCCGCACCATGGAACTTTTTCATTATTTGAACAACAGACCCCTAAAGTTCCCTTAATTTCAGACATTGTTTGATCTGAGGACTCAGGAATGTTGCTGAAGTTAAGCAAGTCTGGGCCTGGTTAGCATCTGGATGGGAGACCACTTTGGAAGCCCACTTTGAATTCTACGGTGGAAGAAAGGCAGAATAAAAGTGCAGAGAATAAACAAAATTAATCCATTTGTGGCTCACAAGCCCCCCAACTCCAAGACTGTGCTGTACTAATAGCTGTGGAGTTATGTGGAAGTAAAAGGTGCTTCAGGCATCATGTTGGAAGCAGATGCCCTGCTGTTGCAGTGATGCTTCTGGTAATAAAGGGGTAACCTGCCAGGAGAGCTAGGCATCCATTAACAGGCATATTGGGGAACAGCAGCCAATCAGCTTCCTCGATTCTTTAAGGAAGTACATAATCTGCCTTCCATTTAGCCAATATGCATTTATTGCATGAAAAAGACGCTCCAATGCCAGCGTAGCTCTAAGCAAAGACTGCTGTGTAAAATGCCCATCAGTCTCGTGCCGCGGAAGTTAGTGGGGCTTCTTTCCACATTACATGTTTGAGGATAAGCTGTTTATTGCAACATCTGTGCATCAAAATAAGTGCAACCCTTTATTAAGGTCACTATCAGATCCTCGGGGGACGCGGGTGGCGCTGTGGGAGCCTAGGACTTGCCGATCAGAAGGTTGGCGGTTCAAATCCCCGCAACGGGGTAAGTTCCTGTTGCTCGGTCCCTGCTCCTGCCAACCTAGCAGTTCGAAAGCACATCAAAGTGCAAGTAGATAAATAG
Source organism: Podarcis erhardii (assembly GCF_964252035.2). Taxonomy (NCBI): domain Eukaryota; kingdom Metazoa; phylum Chordata; class Lepidosauria; order Squamata; family Lacertidae; genus Podarcis; species Podarcis erhardii. Next base: position 11,404,528 of record NC_138515.1, on the reverse strand, counting down.
GTACTGCTCCGGCAGGAAGGTAAATGGCGTTTCCGTGCGCTGCTCTGGTTCGCCAGAAGCGGCTTAGTCATGTTGGCCACATGACCTGGATGTTGTATGCCGGCTCCGTCGGCCAATAAAGCGAGATGAGCGCTGCAACCCCAGAGTCGGTCACGACTGGACCTAATGGTCAGGGGTCCCTTTACCGTTACCTTATCAGATCCTGCATTTCCATGCATTGTAAAGATGGCTGGGCTATCATTCACTTTGCATTCAGAAGGATGACAGCTGCATGTTGGGCAAAAATTCAATGAGCGCTGCATTTGAATGCATGGATGTGCAGTGTAATGCAACGAGCTGCACCTGTTATATTCCTGCCTGCTCTGCAGCAGTTAAAAGACGCAAGAGAAAGCCTGCCAAGGGAGGGGAGAGATGATTTGCAACCCTCTGTCATATGAGAGCAGCCACTTGGAGCCTGACTGAACTCTGAACTCTGGTTGTTCATGGGAGCTGAGTGACTGGAATCATCAGTAAGTGACACTTCCAAATATTACTTCTGGATACACTCAAGACTGCTCAAAGCAAAGCAGAGCAATCCTATACATATCTACTCCTAAGTAAATCCCACTGAATTCAGTGCAACTTCTTCCCAGTAAAGTGAGCATTGGAGCTTTAAGAGTCTCATTAGAAGGCTGCAATCCTACAGGCACTTACTCAACAATGGGACTTACTTCCGAGTAGACATGGTTAGAATCCCCATATCTGGGCCATGCCTTTATTAGGACCAACCGAGGGGCAGGGGTCCCTTTGGTTCCGTCCCCCCAAAAGTAACTTCAGAGCAATCCATTCCAGTCCCTTGCGGCCCCTCTCGAATTCCTCACGCACGCACGTGCACACGCGCATAAACACGAATTTATTCCCCCGTCTATGTTTGGCCACGCAGGGCTTGGTTGGTGGAGCGTGAGCCTCCTCGTCTCCGGGTGGTGGGTTCGAGCCCCATGTGGAGCAAAAGGTTCCCGTATTGTAAGAGGTTGGGCTAGACGAACCACGAGGTCCCCTCCAAGTCTAGGGTTCCTGGGGTCTTTGCTACACCTTTTCAAAACACCTGCCTGTGGAGAGGGTTCCTAACTTGGCAGAGAGAGAGAAAGAGAGAAGACTTGAAACACCGGACGAAAGTGTATCACACTAAAATGTGGGACAATCCTGCCTTTCCGCGCGTGGATCTCGTCCCGCCACCCCCGCCGGTCAAGGCGCAACTTACTGCGCGGAGGTGCGGGGCGCGCGCGGCTCCTCTGCGCGCAGGCGGAGGCGCGGGCGCCCAAGAGCCTCCCTTGCGCGCCTGCTCGCTCCTTCGCAGCTGGGCGGCGCGCGCGGGATCGCGGCTGCGCGCGTCGGGCGCGCGCCCGGCGCAGCTGCGGCGCCAGGTTGGGCGCATCAGGAAATCAGGGCAGCGGCGGCGCTGGCGATTGGAGGCGCGGGCAGGAGCCCCGCAGACGCCGCCCAGCCAGGCGCCCGCACGCGGCCGCGGAGGCAGCGCGGCGCCTCTATAAGAGCGCCCGGAGACGCGCAGCCCGCCCTCCCCGCCTGCTCGCCCCGTCAACCTCGCCCGCGCCGCCGGACGCGGGTGCGCGCAAGCCAGGGGGCCTCCCGGAGACGCGCCTCGTCCGTCCTTGCGCCGCCTGCCTCGTCCGGGAGTCTGCCGGCTCCGCTTTCCAAAAAGGAGCCGCGCGGGTGGAAAGAAGGACGGACTCGGTCGTCTTCGCCACCGCTGCTGCTGCTTCTTGCCCGTCCGCCGCTCCCGCGCCTGCTTTGGCTCCGCGGAGCTGCGCGAGGAGGCGCCGCACGATGGGCGCGCTGCCCGGCTGGGCTCTTGTCTGGCTGCCTCTGCTGCTGGCCTCGGCTCGCCTGCCCGCGGCGCGCGGTGAGTAGCCGGCAGCGAGACGGGGCGCGGGGCCTTTTCCACGCGGGTGCGGGGAAGCGCCGTGGGCGGAGGAGCAGGAGGGACGACGAGGAGGCACCGCGCGCCGGCAGGAGGCTTGGGGGTTCCCGTGGGTGAGGAAGGGGTGCGTCTGGGTGGGCGCTCCCTCCTCCCGGGGGTCTCCGGGTGGAATAAGGTCCCCCCTCGGAAAAGCAGCCCGAGAAATGCAGCCCGACGCGCCGGAGTAGCCACAGCCGCGGGCTGCTTCTGGGCACCCGAGGGGGGACGTCGCTTCGCGGGGGGCGTCGAGGGAAGCCCTGGTGAGGGATGGACGGGATCTCCTTTCAGTGCCACGGCCGAAGAAGCCGGCAGGCCTCGGGAGGAGGGGGGTTGGCAGAGGCTCTTTGTTTCCAGGGCTGCTGCCGCCGCCTCCACTCCGCCGGTGAAGAGATCACCTGGGATCTTTCCCCCATTTCGCCCTGGGAGGAGATTTCCATGGCAGAGAGAGAGAGCAGCTGGCTTCCCTCTTGCTGCTCCCCTGTTGCTTGCAGGGTCCATCCCAGGCGCGTTTTACCCATTTCAAGACCCCGCGTTCAGATTCTCTGAAAGGCTCTCCAAACTCCATAGTCCAACTAATTGGTTTGGCTGCCTTTATGGATCAGGTGAACTGTTTGGTGGTCGGGAGCTCAGTCCGTAAGATACCGGAATGGGATTCGAATGAAACAGGGGGACTTGGGGGGGGTGAAGCTTCTTGGAGTGCCGCCTTTGCTCGTGGCCTGTGAACAAACCCCCGTGTTTTCTGCGCAATTTGGGCTGACATTTGGGTCTCCTCTGGTGGCAACTGCTCTCTGCTCTTTAAGCAGTGGCTCTGCGAAGGTTTATAAGCAACACCTGGGACAGAAGCGTTTGTTTGAGTAGTTAAACTATGAACCAGCCGCTCCCTAAAATGACACTTTTTCAAAATTTGCTTTGCTAACCTGAAGTGTGTGTGGCTTGAAGATAAACGGGGAGCAACTGGAGAGTTAAATGAGACTTTGAGTAACAGCTTCGAGAAGAGCGGCACCAGACAACTCCAATGAAGGCCATTGGTGTTAAAGGGAAATCTGCACTTGAAAGTACTTGATGCTGATGGCTATCCTGTTTAAGTAGGCCAGAATAGCCTATAACTGGCCCCTCTAGGCCAGAAAGGGCTGAGCAGGGACACCAGCAGACAAAATCTGCCATGACCCCAAACCTAAATTCTGAATTTCTGCTAATGAAAACTGTAGTTGAGAGAAGTTCGTCTGAACTTTATGGCTGCTACTGTTGCAGTTGGCCATATTTGCTACAGTATTTTAACTGTCTCTTCCTTACTAGTTTCATTTGCTTGGTCGTTGCCTCTTAAATCCATAAAGGTGAGAGTCTAATAGTTGTCGCAAACACTCAAAAGTGACTGGATACCTGAATTCTTCAGAAGTACTTTGTGTAGTTAAAATGTGTGCTGTAAACTCTGAACTTGGTATAATAAGGACCTTCTTGTCCTAAGGATCTCCTTGCAGCTGATCCTCCTAAATGGGCATGGCTAAGGCTTTCTTGGCTTAAGGACCACATTGTTATGACCAGTCATCTGTCTTGGGGCCTATACTCTTGAGAACACCTATAGATGCACAGCGCCATTTGACTAATTCAGGGTGAAGTCCTGGAGAGAAAGCTATGGCTGGGGGCGGTTGTCTGGGCAGGGAGGGGGCTGTTAGCTATCCCTGGTGGAGCAGGGATACCAGCCATTCAGATACCGCATCACTGGCACTTAAATAAATCCTGCTTAATTTGGGCACGTGCCAACTTTTAGAAGAGGTCCTCCCTTGGGAATATAAATATAGTCCCTGAAACTTTATTTTATATATGTTTGTTTCATAAAACGGAGGTGCTCCTCGATTGTGCAAAGAACAAACCAACCTCAAAACAACTACTTTGAGATTCTAATTCACAAGGCCTTAAATGTGTTGGCTCTGCATTAACCTGGGTCGCCGGCTAATGCATTCTCCAATCAGGTGGTGAATGCTTGTCACTTCTATGTAGTTCAATTTAGCATTGGCCTACTACGAGGCTGAGGGACACGGGTGGCGCTGTGGGTTAAACCACAGAGCCTAGGACTTGCCGATCAAAAGGTCGGCGGTTCGAATCCCCACGACAGGGTGAGCTCCCGTTGTTCGGTCCCAGCTCCTGCCTACCTAGCAGTTCGAAAGCACATCAAAGTGCAAGTAGAAAAATAGGTACCGCTCTGGTGGGAAGGTAAATGGCGTTTCCGTGTGCTGCTCTGGTTCACCAGAAGCGGCTTAGTCATGCTGGCCACATGACCCGGGAGCTGTCTGCGGACAAACGCCAGCTCCCTCAGCCTATAGAGCGAGATGAGCACGCAACCCCAGAGTCAGTCACGACTGGACATAATGGTCAGGGGTCCCTTTACCTTTTTACTACCAGGCATCAACTATCCAAATAGGAAGATGGAGCTTGCGTTGGTGGTGGTAATGTCTTTAAAAGTTTGTCGTGCCCGAGGCTGTCCTAAAACCTACGGATTTATAGCTGGGACCCTGCACATATCACCCATTTCCCAAGTCTTCACTTCTAGGTATCTAATCAGGAAATGCCACTTCCAGCCAGAAGTTTATTTCTGAGCACTGACTGTTACATTATACTGGCGAGCTCTGCTAAGAGGAGTTGACTTAGATCACCACTTGCTGTTTTAGTGAGGACTAAAATAAATGCTCTTTACTAACCTTCAGGTGGCAAAAGTAAACATGGAAATGATGCAACAAATTAAGAAGAGTCTTGCATCATGCTGCACTTCCTTGGCCTTTACAATGCCTGGATCATGTTTCACTCTGCTTCTAGACAGATGAGCCTGACTAGAGCCTGCGCAGAAGAGAATTTATTCTTGTCCTTCAGATCAGCTTGGGAGTACGTGCTGGGAGGAGGAGCACAATTCCTCACTTCTGGAAGTAATAAGTTCAAAAACTGGAGTACAGTACTAGATAAAAGTCAGCTACTCTGATTCCTTTGCATGTCAGGCAGCACTTTCCTTACCGCAATTATACTTGCAAAAGGAAGCTATTCCACTTTGTGGAAAGTGAGACCTGCTGATGTGTTGTTGTTGTAATAATAATAATAATATAGTAATAATAATGCTGCAAAATTTATACACCACGCATCTGGCTAGGTTGCACCAGCCACTCGGGGCAGCTTCCAACATATATAAAAAATATAATAAAACATTAAAGCTTCCCTATACATGACTGCCTTCACATGTCTTATTTATCTCCTTGATGGGAGGGCAAGTGCCACTGCCGAGAAGGCCCTCTGCCTGGTTCCCTGTAACTTCACTTCTCACAGTGAGGGAACCACCAGAAGACCCTCAGCGCTGAACCTGTGTGTCTGGGCTGATCGATGGGGGTGGAGAAGCTCCTTCAGGTATACTGGGCCAAGGCCGTTTAAGGCTTTAAAGGCAGCACCAACACTTTGAATTGTGCTCAGAAATGTACTGGGAGCCAGGGAAGATCCTTTAGGACTGGTGTCATGTGGTCTCGGTGGCTTCTCCCAGTTACCAATCTAGCTGCCGCATTCTGGATTAGTTGTAGTTTCCAGGTCACTTTCAAAGGTAGCCCCACGTAGAGCACATGGCAGTAGTCCAAACGGGAGATAACTAGAGCATGCACCACTCTGGCGAGACAGTCTGTGGGCAGGAAGGGTCTCAGCCTGCATACCAGATGGAGCTGGTAGACAGCTGCCCTGGACACAGAATTGACCTGCACCTCCATGGACAGCTATGAGTCCAGAATGACTCCCAGGTGCACACCTGGTCCTTTGGGGGCACGGAGTCCCCCACACCAACCTGCTTATAGTTTATAAGCTTCTAAATTGTATGTGAGGATGGTTGTAGTTCACTGGTGAGTAGCATATGCTCTGCATGCAGAAGGTTGCCATTTTATCCCAGGCGCATCAGGTGGTGCTACGAAAGACTGCTGTCTGAAATCCTGGAGAGATGCTGGTCTTGGCTAGAAGGACCAATAGTCTGACCTTGTATCAAGCAGCTTTCTGTGCTTCTGTGTATGGCTGGTTAGCCTTGAGTAGTGGTTTCATGTGCTAGGTGTCACCTTTACATCAAATAATGGAGTTTGGGTCAATAGCAGGCAGCTATGCCATTGTGCCATGGCTAAGCCTCTGCTACCAATCATAGTTTCAGTATGAAACTATGAATTTTAAATGGTGGCTGTTTGTCTTGTGTTCCCCCTTATGCCCTTACCCAACCAAGCCCCTCTTAAATGCACTCCTGTTTCAAAATCAGCAATGTTTTGCAGGCCATGGGGAATTATCTTCCCAGTTACAGTACAAGCATTCAGAATGTGTGCAAGCAAAAAATTCGAGTAGCTGCATCCTGAAGGCCAAACAGAATCTCTCTTTCCCTTTGCAGGTTCAAGATCCCCTGACTCAAAAGACCAGGGATAACACTTTCTTGAGATGTGATTCTTTGCTGTAGTCATGGGGTGAATTCTTGGGTCTCCCTGTTTCTAGTTGTTGGCTCAGTTGCATTGCTCAGTTTTATTATTTATATATTGAATTTGTTTTATTTCAGTTTTCAAATCTAGTTAAGTTACCGGTAGTTAAACTTTTCCATGTATTGTGTACTGGAAACTAGAAACTTCCACTGCAGGATTCCTGACTTTGCTCCATTTCTCCCAACCCTGCTATCATCTGGGGTGGGGGAGAAGTGGTTTTTTGTTGTTGTTGGGGTTTTTTTGTACCCCTGACTGTTAAGTCCAGTTGAGGATGACTCTGGGGTTGCAACGTTCATCTCACTTTACTGGCCAAGGGAGCTGACGTTTGTCTGCAGACCGTTTTCCTGGGTCATGTGGCCATCATGACTAAGCTGCTTGGAGAACCAGAGCAGCACACAGAAATGCCGTTTACCTTTCCACCAGAGCGGTACCTATTTATCTACTTGCACTGGCATACTTTCAAACTGCTAGGTGGGCAGGAGCAGGGACCGAGCAACGGGAGCTCACCCTGTTGTGGAGATTCAAACCGCCAACCTACTGATCAGCAAGCCCTAGGCTCTGTGGTTTAGACTACAGTGCCACCCACATCCCATAATAAATATATTTTACATAATAAAAAATGGTATCTGCAAGTGCTGAAATTCCACTTAGCCTTCAGGGGGTGATGAACATCTTCCTAGAATTAGTTGATCCTATGAACTTTGAGTTGAGACCCCAAAGAAACCTCACAAAGATGTCTCAGAGCATATCAAGACAACTAACTTAAGGAGCATAAGTTTTGGTGCATGGCATTCAGACTGCTTCTTCCATGGTGATTTATATAGTGTGTGTTTGCACATATGAGTCTAGGAGGCTGATCTGGCACACCTAAATTCTGATAAAAGTCTCTTCACAAGTAAAAATTCCTGGTAGTGTTCATATTCTGTATACTCTTCTGCATGTTTGTGTAGTATACATGTTGGTTTATATGTCTAGGCTTTATTTTAGCATTTTGGAACTAAAAATCTTCCTTAAAGAAACCCTAAGTACACTATTACTTGGTCCCTCCAGTCTTGAACTGCTCTTGAACTCTGCCTGCATGTCTTCTTTGATGTCAGCCTGTTCTCAACCACCCCACTCTTTGAATGCATGCTTGCAAAGTCTTTTCAGGGTGACTCATTTCTTAATACTGGCCATTGCTCCCTGCTTTGTCGACTCAGAATTTGCTCAGCTATATAGTGTGTGCCTTATCTTCTCTTAGATGAAACTATCTGCCCAGGGGGTGTTATAATCTATGTTTAGTGCTTGGTGGTTTGGCAAAAGTATTGTTGTTGTGGTTTAGTCGTTTAGTCGTGTCCGACTCTTCGTGACGCCATGGACCAGAGCACACCAGGCAGTTCTGTCTTCCACTGCCTCCCACAGTTTAGTCAAACTCATGCTGGTAGCTTCGAGAACACTGTCCAACCATCTCGTCCTCTGTTGTCCCTTTCTCCTTGTGCCCTCCATCTTTCCCAACATCAGGGTCTTTTCCAGGGAGTCTACTCTTCTCATGAGGTGGCCAAAGTATTGGAGTCTCAGCTTCAGGATCTGTCCTTCCAGTGAGCACTCAGGGCTGCTTTCCTTAAGAATGGATAGGTTTGATCTTCTTGCGGTCCATAGGACTCTCAAGAGTCTCCTCCAGCACCATAATTCAAAAGCATAGGCTTCCCAAATATTCAGTGGGGCTTTCTCCCAAGATGACAGCAAAACTTGCATCAGTGATAGAACTGTGCATCTCCGCATCTCCTTGACGCATCTATTGTCACCTGAAACCTGAACAGCTGAGCTAGGCCATACAGTGGTACTTCGAGTTAAGTACTTAATTCATTCCGGAGGTCTGAATTAAGCTGAAACTGTTCTTAACCTAAAGCACCACTTTAGCTAATGGGGCCTCCTGCTGCTGCTACGCCACCAGAGGACGATTTCTATTCTCATCCTGAAGCAAAGTTCTTAACCTGAGGTACTATTTCTGGGTTAGTGGAGTCTGTAACCTGAAGCATATGTAACCTGAAGCGTATGTAACCTTGAGGTACCACTGTATTAACTTTTTCAAGATACGTGTACATGTATCTTGGTCTTTTAAGTTAGAGTTAAAATGCTCTATATAAAAAAAAGTAAAAGAGCCTGACTTTCATGGACTAGAAAGCCATATTAATACTCTTTCAGGTTGTGACTGAGAGTGATATTCCATGGCAAGATCATTATCCATGGGGTCTACTTGCTGCTAAAGTGGACCTGTGGTTTAAGGGCTCCCCTTGTAGCTACAGGTGACATGGGATTCTGTGCAATTGGGAAAGCAGTCCAGTGGAAGGAGGGAATGAATCTACCAGTCCTCTTTCGCCAGCTTTCCTGCTAAAAGACTATTTAAAAACTAGCCTCTTAGCAGACTGGTAAGTATTGCAGGCTAGCAATGTTCGTGGCCTTACTTTACTAACATGGCTGGTTGTTAATCTCTTTTTGCTGAGCACAGAATAAATCAAAGCTAGTTGCTAGTCATATCCCAGAAGAGTGATAGGACTTGAGCTGTGTGAATTAAGGAATTTGTACGTTGGATATCATGGGATCCTCCCTTTGCCATGTTTAGAAGGAGCACCCCGTGACAGCTGAACGGAGGACGATGCCAAATGCTGACACTAAAAGCAAAAAAGATTTGTCCCTGTAAAAGAATGAATTGGATCGGTTAACTCTGAATTACTGCTTCTGCATCTAACAGGCTTGTTTCTTAATTCAAGGTACAAGAGTGACTTGTGATGACTCTCAGTTCCAGTGTCACAATGGCCGCTGCATAACGCTGCTATGGAGATGTGACGGAGATCCAGACTGCACCGATGGCAGTGATGAACTGTCCTGTGGTAAGGAAGGTCTTGCATAACCACTGAGCCCGTAGTTGAGTAGCAAAGTAGCTCAGCAGGTCCTTTGGCCTGCCTTTGACATGCTTTGAGCTTGGGTAGCTGGCAGCAAACCATGAAGAGCAAAATGACTGCAGTTAGAGATTCACATCAGGCTTATCAAAGCATGCATCCCTACCAAGGGAGTCAGTTCCTTGGTTGCATGTGGGATGGGCCACTGGTTTTGACTAAGGCAATTGGGCAATTATTATTTTTTTCTCCCCCCCCTTTTTCTATAACATTTTATTGATTTTCCAAAAATAACAAAATGGGGGGGGGCAGAGAAAAAAATCATAACCAAATTAAACGATAATTTTTGTTTGACTTCCCTCCACTCCCCCTCTAGGTTCCATTATAATATACTTGCTCATGCACGTCCATGAAATATTATATCCTTGACAATCCAGTTTTAAAACCTCCATCTTATTGCAAGTGACTTTTAAAAGTTATACTGATGTAAAAATCTATACACAAAGCTTAAAAAAATATGCATTAAACAGTTGCCCTTTTTAATAATAATTTGTCCTGCACAGTTCAGTAATTTATTTTGTCAGTCTTCTTTTTCTTATCTTCTTTGGCCAGGGCTTCTTCCTCCTATAGAAGCTAGTTGGACTTGGCCTGACATCCAGTCTCATGTATTGGAACAAAGTCTTTTGCTCAAACAATCCTGTACATCTGTACTGTACATCTCAGTATCATAATTTCAATTTTTTTTAAACAGTCATTTTCCACATTTCCTTCAAATCTTTATATGTCTTTTCCCAGGCCCAGTTACTTCTTTTTCTTAAGGCTGTGCTCAGAACTCTGTCCTTTGTGCCATCTGACTTAGATCAACCTGAACCTTAAGTGTTGGCTTGCCTGACTCTTCTAAGTTGCTCCCTTGTTTATTTAGTAACGGTCAATACATAGATAAACAACTTGTAGTCTCTTGGAGATTCTGCCACCCTCAGGAGCTTGGGTGCCAATAGGCCAAGAGAGGGTCTTCTCTGTGGCAGCCCCTAAGTTGGGGGACTCCCTGCCCACAGTGGTGTGTATTGCAACTTCATTATACAGTTTGGGGCAAATGCTGTAGTTGCACCCCTTTCTCCTTTGACACCTGGGAACGTTAGATTTTCAAGACCCTGTTTTTCATGATTGTGTTTTTTAAAACTGTATTTTCAATCATTGAAACCTGCCCTGAGACCTTGGGGTGACGGAGAGGTAATAAAGTAACAGGCAGTGAAGTGTATGAGCATCCTTTGGTGGTGGCTCTGTCTATGCAATAGCCTTCTTATTGACAGCAGTCATGCTGCAATGTTCACTTCAACACAAGATCAAAACTTACTACTTTGCCCAGGGACTTTTATTGCGCTTTTTAACCAACCTTTCATCCGCTCTGCTTGTATTCTATGACCTCCATATGCATTATGATTGATTGGTTTTAGTGTATTGTATACTTGGTTTTATTCATGCCTTTCTTATATCCTGCTCTAGTACCCGTGTAGATGAAAAGTGCTTTAAAACAGCTTTTAGTAACACAGTACTCAATTTAGTGTTATATAGAGATGGGGACAATTGCAGTTCTGTCTGCATACTGAAGCAAGTCTTCCTAGTGTGCTCACCTCAGACACCTTGATGGCTACAGATTAGACCACACAGTCAGTGAACTTCTGTGCACAATAGGTCCATGCCTTATTATTAATTTTATTTATTCCCTGTCTGTCTGTCTGGGTTTCCCCAGCCACTCTGGGTGGCTTACAGCATATACCAAAACATAATAAAACCTCAAATATTTAAAACTTCCCTATGCAGGGCTGCCTTCAGATGTCTTCTAAACATCAGGTAGTTGTTTATTTCCTTGACATCTGATGGGAGGGCATTCCACAGGGTGGGCGCCACCACCGAGAAGGCCCTCTGCCTGGTTCCCTGTAACCTCACTTCTTGCAGTGAGGGAACTGCCAGAAGACTCTTGGAAGAGGACCTCGGGGTCTGGACTGAATGATGGGGTGGAATTGTATGGGCGAAAGATGGTGTCACTCATAGGCCCATGGCAGCAGCTGTCTTCTCTTCATACAATTCCTTGACTGCATGTTGTGAGAGCATTTTAAAACAAATCTTACAATGCAGCCACAGAGCTGCTCTAAGCAGCTGTAAAATCTCAAAGGAGAAAAGGGCAGCTCTTGAACCACCTCATATAAGTGTTGCTTTTGTTTGTTCATAAAACTGGGTGGTATTTTTATTTAGGATTTTCCCTTAAAAACAAACCTGCCCATGAATTGGATGAAATGGGGCTGGTTTCATAAAGATATGAACGACACAGGATTGAAATACATTGACCGTCCATCCTGGGTTTGGGAACTCTTGCTGAAAGACCTCTTGGGAAACAGAAAATTCCTCCTCCAAATGTTGAAGTGGAGCAAGCCTTCATCTCTTGGAGCAACAGGGCGACTATGTCATTCTGCCAACTTGTACTATAGCTGCACCTCAAAATATTCTGCTAGAGGTTGCTACCACGTTTTCTTTGAGGTCCAGCACACACACTTAGCATCCCTACCAAATTTATTCCATACACATCCTTTGGCATTTTGCTTCCTGTATTCTTCGTGTTGAGGAAGTGGCCAGAATCCTAACTAGGGTTTCATAGCTGTGCTGTGACTTCTGCAACAGGGCAGCTCCAAGGAGCATGAAATCCTGTGCGCTGGTCCTGTGGAGGACACTTGGCACCAACTATCACATTAGCTGGGCTAGGGCACTTGTTGATCGGAGCAGTTGAAAGCAAGTGTTGGTCTTTTCCCTGACAAATTCAGCAAAATGCTACTTCCTTGCAGTGAAGAAGACGTGTGCTGCATCCGATTTCGTGTGCCTAAGTGGGCAGTGTATACCGAACCGATGGCAGTGCGATGGGGACCCCGATTGTGAAGATGCGTCGGACGAGCGATCTGAACTTTGCTGTGAGTAGCCCGGTCCTTAACGCCGCAAGGCAACTGCACCACCTTCCCTTAAAGCTGGAGCCAAGTTGTGCCCAGGGCAGGCTGCTTCCATGCTTTTTCCATATTGCTGAGACAAAGAACCTCTTGCACTGAAGTTGCAGACATGCTCTTAAGCCGTTGGCCAGGAGACAGGCAGGGGGGAATTCGAATTCAGATTGCCCATGTCTGGCCTACAATCCAAACCTTCATCTACTTTCGCTACAAGGCTAGGCTTCTGGGGTCTTAGCCCCTTTCTCCACAATTAAGTAAAACTTTTTAGCATTAAACCAACCATTAGCTATATATTGGCAAATAACGTGGCATAAGCCAATGCATTATTACCCCCAAACGGGGTTATTGTGTTGTGGTAGCGTTTGGTATTTGTTTTAAATGTGTAAACAAACATCAAGCCAAATCTATGAAATATTAAAAATGCAAGATTCTCTTCCCCGCTCTCCCCCACAAAAGGTTAAGCTGCTCAAGACTTGCCTAAGATGCTGAAAGGGAGAACTGGCTTCCCCCTGTAGGGTTAGAGATCCCTGAGCAGGGCATAGACCAAGCCTCACTTGACTGCTACCTGCACTGACTTGCATGGGAGCTTTTTCAGTATTCCGGGTATTATTATTATTATTTTAAGTGAACTCTTGATCGCTTCTCAACAGACACAAGGAAGTGTGATATAGGGGAAGTCAGCTGTGGCCCTCAGTCAAGTCGCTGCATCCCCGTGTCCTGGAAATGCGATGGAGAGAGCGACTGCGATGCTGCTGAGGACGAAGACGATTGTGGTAAGTTCCTCAGGGCTGTGTGGATGACTTGGCCGCATCACACCCCATAACACACAGGAATTGTATTAGTATCCAGCCATGCAAATGCACACTAGAGGCAGTGTTTGCAGCTGATTTAGCATCTTGATAATGCAAGCATCAGTTCCTGTATCCAGTTGAGCAAAGCTTCAGTAAAATGGTGGTTGTGGTTTCTTGTCTCTACTTAAAGGTGTCGGAATGTTAAGGAAGGTAGGAGCGGATATATTGTTTTGAGATTATCCCTCCTTACACTAAGCAAACAGCAGAGCACATTCCCTTTGCAACTTGTTGGAGTTGATGATTAATTAGAATCCTTTAATTAAGCAATCCAGTCTGGATTGTCCAGCCTGGATTGTTCCTGATCAGTTTTCCCTTTTATTTCCCTCTTAAAATAATAATAAATAGGGACGCGGGTGGTGCTGTGGTCTAAACCACTGAGCCTAGGGCTTGTCGATCAGAAGGTCGCCGGTTCGAATCCCCACAACTGGACTTAACTGTCAGGGGTCCTTTACCTTTTTAAAATAACAACAACACAACACAGTCTTCTTTAAAAGTAAGAATAAAGTTTTACTCACATTCCGTTCCCAGCAGTAATCTAAAGGCAGGCTTTATCTTGTGGTTACAGTGAAAAGAAGTCTGAGCTGCATCTCAGACTTTCTGCTTTTGGGCTCCATCCTGTGTGAAGGTCGAGCCATGTGCTGGCTAAGAGCCAGGAGAGTCCAGGAGGAGGAGTCCGAGAGACCGAGAGAGATGGTTGCGTGGGCAGCCCTTTGCTCTGGTCTGCCAGGGTCATGCCCATCTACCTGGTCACACGGGGAGGAGCTCCAGAGCAGGTATGACAGGAAGTCCTTCCTGTCTGGAGCCACATTCCCCTGTGTGTCCATTCTAGGCAACGGGAAAATGTTGTACTTGACTGCTCTTGTAATAATACATCTCACAAAAGGGACTTGAGCAAATACCCCAGTAACATTTTCCAGGGGTAGTTGAGTCGGGCTGTGCACAGGCCCCAGACTTGCCCCATGGCTCCAGTCTTGGGAGCACTGGATTCACTCTGCCTGCGGACCAGCCCCAGCCCACCCTGGACCTGTTCCTAAATAAGTGCAAGGCAGGCCAGGGGCTGGGGAAAGAGACCTCCTCCTCCGCCACCTCCCCTCGGATCACCCTCTCATTTCCACAGTTGAGCAAAGGAGGCAATCTGCGTGGAAGGGTGGTGCTCTGCAGAACTTGTGTCACCCTCACATTGCCCACACGCCAGCTTTTGAGTGGAGGAGGGCATCAGGCAGGCAAGCAGGTTTTTCCTCCTTCCTGCCCCCTGACAACCGTGGATCATTCTGGGCCATCCCGTCAGACCTGTCATGATCCGTGGCTGCCTGAACCCAACTCATCCAATGCCAGAGTCCCTGGGAATAGGCCCAGTTTGACTCACACCTCAGCTGAATCCAGGGTGCTCAGCCCTGGTGTTGAATCTCAGGCAGAGATGCCACACAAAGCAGCAAACTGTAAAGTACCAAGAAGAGACAATGATCTAAATTAAAATCTCTGCATTTGCAAACTGCCATTTTAAATTAAAACATGTAGATGGCAACTTCAGGACTGCAGTGAGGATAGATGTTTTTCTTTCAGCATGAATTTTGCTATTCACCAATTGCTTAAGTTTCAAAATGTAGCCTTAATAAATAACTCGGTTGCTACGGTACTAAAATGCTCATTAATTTAGGTCCTAGATGAAGTGGAAACTTAACTGTTAAACCCATCCTGCTAGTGCTAAATACAGTCGTACCTTGGAAGATGAACGGAATCTGTTCTGGAAGTCCATTCGCCTGCCAAAACATTTGGAAACCAAAGCACGGCTTCTGATTGGCTGCAGGAAGTTCCTGCAGCCAATCGGAAGCCACATCAGATGTTCGGCTTCCAAAAATAGTTCGCAAACCAGAACAGTCATTTCCGGGTTTGTGGCGTTCGGGAGCCAAAACGTTGGAGAAGTAAGCTGTTCAAAAATCAAGGTATGACTGTATACTACAGTGTAAATCAAAAGATGTACTAGAGTTCCCTTGGTGTGCAAAATTAACCTGATCAGTGTAATATTTCGGTGTTTGGCAGTTCCCCACGGTGACTTCCTGTCAAGCAGCAGTGCCCAGCAAATAAAATTAAAAGCCGTGTTGTGTCTTCTTCCCCTTAGCCAACATAACTTGCAACCCAGAAGAGTTCACGTGTTCCAACGGCCAGTGCATCTCCAAAGACTTCGCTTGCAACGGGCACGAAGACTGTAGTGATGGCAGCGACGAGGTCGGCTGCGCGGCGCCCACTTGTCGGGTCGGCGAGTTCCAGTGCAAAAGCGAGAGCGACACTTGCATCCCAGTGAACTGGGTGTGTGATGGCGAACCAGACTGTACCGACTGGTCGGACGAGTCTTCGGAGCAGTGCGGCCACCAGCCGGTCCGGACTGTGAAATGTGGGGAGAGCGAAATGCTTTGTGACTCAGGAGACGAGTGTTTCCACAAGAAGTGGCGCTGTGACGGCGACACGGACTGCAAAGACGGCAGCGATGAGATCAACTGCTGTAAGTAGCAGGCCGTTGGTCCGCGGACGGCAGAAAGTGGCTCCTGGGCTCCTTCGGCTGTAAGCTGAGTTCTTGAACACCCTCTCCTCCCCCCCCCAGCTTTCCAGACATGCAGACCCGACCAGTTCAGATGTGAGGATGGGAACTGCGTCCATGGGACCAGGCAGTGCAACGGTGTGAGGGACTGCATAGATGGATCCGATGAAGTGAACTGCCAAGTAGGTAAGTGGGGAGCATCACGGAGCAGGGAAGATGATGGGCCTGAAACCTCAAGAAATGCTATGCAAAATGCAATCTGGAGTGAACTTGGTGATGCCTCTGGTGACCTTCCTATTGAAGGCTCTTGCAGGCCCATAAAGGTAAAGGGACCCCTGACCATTAGGTTCAGTCGTGGCCGACTCTGGGGTTCCGGCGCTCATCTCGCTTTATTGGCCGAGGGAGCCGGCGTACAGCTTCCAGGTCTTGTGGCCAGCATGACTAAGCTGCTTCTGGCGAACCAGAGCAGCGCACGGAAACACCTTTTACCTTCCCGCTGGAGTGGTACCTATTTATCTACTTGCACTTTGATGTGCTTTCAAACTGCTAGGTTGGCAGAGGCAGGGACTGAGCAATGGGAGCTCACCCCATCGCGGGGATTTGAACTCCTGACCTTCTGATCGGCAAGTCCTAGGCTCTGTGGTTTAACCCACAGCGCCACCCGCGTCCTTAGTTGCATGCCCATATAGTGCCTCAATATCATCAAAGGGCAATATCTCAACATTGAATTAAAAAGGGGGGCTTAAGGTGTTGCTGCTCATATTTTTATTAGTCTAGATGTCATGTGGTTTTTAAGTGCTTCTTCATAGTATAAGCAGTCATGGGAAGGTGGCATACTTTAAATGGTAGAATATGTATTAAGTCGACACCAATAACAGTTTGTTGACAACAGCCACAGCATTTTGAGCTTGGTACGACAGCTGTTTAACGTGGTCCGTCTCTTCTCTGTGACCTTCAGCGAATCAGTGTACCGGACCTGGCAAGTTCAGGTGCAGAAGTGGCGAGTGCATCGAGTCCAGCAAAGTTTGCAACCAGAAGCAGGACTGCAAAGACTGGAGCGATGAACCTCTCAAAGAATGCAGTAAGTTGGAGGTAGCGTAGTATGGATTGTTGGCACCCAGGACACTTGAATAGGTCTGTGTCTTCTTAGATCTATCAAACAAACAAACAAACAAACAAACCACCTTCCTTTCAAGGTTGGAACTTTAAACGTAGCTGAACCACATTCACCAGCAGCATGCGTTCCATGTCCTTTTTGAAGCAGGCAAGGCAAAGCTCCTTGCTACCTGCATATTAGGAGTAAAGCGATTTCCCCACTAGAGCAATCAAGTGTCACACAGCTCTAATGGGTCATGTGCTAATTCAACAACTCAGCCTCCAATTCTCTCTCTGTTGCAACAGGCATCTCTAGAAGATTTAGGGAGGTATTGCATCAGCATCAGGGAAGGTATTGCTTCTAAGCCCAGGGGTCAGCAAACTTTTTCAGCAGGGGGCCAGTCCACTGTCCTTCAGACCTTGTGGGGGGCCGGACTATATTTTTTGGGGAAATATGAATGAATTCCTATTCCCCACAAATAACCCAGAGATGCATTTTAAATAAAAGGACACATTCTACTCATGTAAAAACATGCTGATTCCTGGACCATCTCTGGGCCGGGTTTAGAAGGTGATTGGCCTGGATCTGACCCCCGGGCCTTAGTTTGCTTACCCATGTTCTAAGCACAAGAAGCAAATCTCACAAACAACTGAGTGGCCCTTCTCATGTCTTCCAGACGTCAACGAGTGCCTTGTGAACAACGGAGGCTGCTCTCATATCTGCAGGGACCTGGTTATAGGCTATGAATGTGATTGTCCTGCTGGTTTTGAGTTGATAGACAGAAAAACATGTGGAGGTGAGCATTCTGTGACAAGATGGTATTCCTGAAACTTGCATTCCTATCGTAGTGCAATGCTAAGTAGCTTTTCTCTTCCAGACATTGATGAATGCTTGAACCCAGGTATCTGCAGCCAAATCTGCATCAATACAAAGTTGGGGTACAAATGCGAATGTAGCCGGGGCTACCGGATGGACCCACAAACTCTAGTATGTAAGGCAATCGGTAAGCAGCTTGAGTGGTTCTGGCACTAAGCAACTCTTCATCCTGGTGTCCATAATTTTCCTCTTGAGGATGTAAAACAATCGCGAACTCCTTTCCGGGCACCTTCCCAGAGCCTTGCATCTCAGAGAGATGAATGAAAGTTGTCCACCTTGCAAAATGTCCCAGGAGGACTGCTGTAATTGACATTGGGTGCCCCTGGTTGCCTCTGAAGCCTAATCAGCTGGGATCTGAATTCCTGAAATGCATAATGGGAATGAGGAGACATGAATGGCTGTGCAGAGCCTGCAGATGGGGGGGAAATGGTCCATGGAGGAACTTGTTTGAAAGTGGGCGCTCAGGGTAAAAAGCTATTTCTGCACCATCTGGCTGCTCACTTCACCTACTAATCTATTATTGCAGGTGGAGAACCAAGTCTGCTTTTTACGAATCGCTGGAACATCAGGCAGTTTGCCCTGGAAAGACAGGACTATACCCAGCTCATCGGAGACTTGAGGAACGTGGTGGCCTTGGATGCGGACATGGCTGAGCATGCCATCTTTTGGGCGGACATTGGCCCAAATGCTCTCCTCAGGTAAGCTTTTTCCATTCAGGTGATGGAACTGCAGAGCTGCTTGCACTCCTACCTAAAGAGTAGCAACTTTTGACTTGGCTGACTTGCAATAGATCACCAAACCTCCCCTTAAGACTATGCAGCTTATTTTTTTGGTGAAGACAATGTCTTGTACGCTACTCTCGGCCTCAACTTGATAATGGATAATCAACAGTGTGGGCCTTTCAGGTTACCCGACACACAGGTTCAGCTGAAGAACAGACCCTTGGATTTCTTTTGGGGGAAGTATAGAGGAATAGAATAATAGAATTAGAGTTGGAGAGGATTGCCTGGTTCCCCTCCGCCCTGCAATGCAGGAATATGCAGCTGTCCTATACAGGGATCAAACCTGCAACCTTGATGTTATCAGCACCAGGCCCTAACCAACTGAGCTCTGCAGTGCTGGCTGCTACCATAAAGCACAATCTACCAAACAGCGCTGTGCAAAATTTTGTACTTGGAGAGAACCTTCTAATAATGAGGGCTCCCTTAAGGTGTTGAGCTACTATGCCTGTACAGTGGTACCTTGGTTCTCAAACGCCTTGGTACTCAAACAACTTGGAACCCAAACACTGCAAACCCGGAAGTAAGTGTTCCAGTTTGCAAACTTTTTTTTGAAGCTGAACGTGCTCCATTTTGAGTATTATGCTTCCAATTTGGGTTCCACACTTCCATTTTGAGTGTTGCGCTGAGGTCTGTCTCTCTTTGCTATTTATTTTACTTTTTTGACTTTTTTGTTTTGTTTTTGTGACTGTGTGGAACTCAGTTCAGCTACTGATTGATTGATTGATTGATTGATTGTGTGACTGCAGTACATTGTTTATTGCTTTCATTTTATGGATCAATGGTCTCGTTAGAATCAGTGGCTCTCAACCTGTGGGTCCCCAGATGGTGTTGGACTACAACTCCCATCATCCCTGAGCTCTGGCCTTGCTAGCTAGGGATGATGGGAGTTGTAGTTCAACAACATCTGGGGACCCACAGGTTGAGAAAGGCTGCAGATAGTAAAATTCATGTTAAATTGCTGTTTTAGGGGTTGTTTTTAAAAGTCTGGAACGGATTAATCTGTTTTGCATTACTTTCTATGAGAAAGCGCACCTTGGTTTTGGAACGGACTTCCGGAATGGATTAAGTTTGAGAACCAAGGTACCACTGTACCCAGTTTAAAAATGGCTATCAAATTAGCTAGATGTCACTAACACAGTTTAGTTTCAAATGCAGCTGAGCAGATACGTGAGCAAACTAAAAGTCCTGGGCACCTGTTTTTGCTTGGTACCAGGCACACAGACCCAGGAGGGAAGCCCAGCTGAAACCTTACTGTGTGTGACTGCCAAAACATACTAGATGGCAAGTTTGATGGCCAAAATCAATTTCCTTAGATGGGTGGCCTTGGGGTATTAAGTAGCCACCATCTCAGAGTCTCAACTTGTAGATCAGGGGGTTAGTAATCTCCAGCCAATGGGCCAAAGGTGCCTCCAGCCCTGGGAATTCTCATCAGGCCATGTTTCTGATCTGCATCCTTCACAGCTTCTCCTTAGCTTGAATGTATTGTAGAACTGGGCTGCCTCTCGCTTGACTTGGTGGAAAATGTGTTGTGTGAGGATCTCCAGCTTTTGTATGGTTGGAAATTAGCTGATTTCACATGGGAACGTTCCCTGCATGTAGCTCCCAGTAGGTTTGCCATGAGGAAAATGTACCCCTTAAGCTGCAAGCTTGTTCTAGCTAAATCTGAGTCTAGGATTAACTTGGAGCCCCACACATTGGGTTTGGGGCAGTCTGGGCAGTGTATCCATATATCTCAACTTAATGAGATATTTCTTCCCAGCACCTCAATCACTTCTAATAACAAGCCACTACAGCACCGCCGGATCATAGAGAATGTGCAGAATCCTGCAGGAATTGCTTTTGACTGGATATACAAGAACATCTACTGGACGGATTCTTCTCTCAAGTCCATTTCTGTGGCCAGCCTGAATGGTGCTAAAAGGAAGGTCCTCTTCAACACGGACTTAAAAGAGCCCGCCTCTCTTGCTGTGGATCCCCTTACTGGGTAAACAATGTTTAGATGTCTGAGATCATCTTAACTGAATAAACCTTGATGATTTTTGAGGCTCTCTCATATAACCTATCCTCACAAGGGTGCAGCATTCCAAGACGTGTAGCAGCACTTGCAGGAAAGAGAGAGAGAGGAAACCCTCAATTTGAGAGAACGTTATTGAGGATTCCATTGGGGAATCCAGAAAAGACAGCAATAACTTGCTTCATAAACCTTTATATCTTTGCCAATGTAAGCACATCTATGTTGAATAGACAGGAAGTGGTACTGGAAGAATTGCTAGTAACTTAATGCCAGAGTAGCTGCCCACGATACTTACCCAGGCATAGGCAAACTCCAGCCCTCCAGATATTTTTTGGACTACAATTCCCATCATCCCTGACCACTGGTCCTGTTAGCCAGGGATGATGGGAATTGTAGTCCCAAACATCTGGAGGGCCAGAGTTTGCCTATGCCTGTATTTGACCACCCTGGTTGAGAAAGGACTGTTTTTCTAGGCTTGATCTATATGCTTTGGTGCATTTGCGCAACAAAAGAATGACCCTGAGGGAAGATACCTGTCCTTTCTGTAATTTGGTACAAACAGGAACTAGGGGTGGGCGATACTTGCTTTCCAACCTTGTAATAGATCACCAGCTAAACTTTGCGATATGGCGGTATATTATGATGTTGGAAGGGAGGAAGAAAGCAGTTGCCGGCTGAGTAGATGATTGGCGTCACCGTGTGTAGCTTCTACCTCTTGCTAGTGAGGCTGGGCGTGTGGTGCTGTCCCAGGCAGAATGCATCAGCTGGGGCACTGCTGGGCACTGTGGCGCCACCAGCCTCCCCGGAACCGCTAGCCATGGCTCCCTCTGACCGGAGTCTCTCTTGGCCACCAGAAGGCACCGTTCCACTCGGCACGAGGAGGGGTGGAGGGAGGAGGCAGCCTGCTAGCACTCCCACAGCCAGGGAAAGGAACAAAGGCACGGGTGGCAGGCAGGAAAGTCCCACTCGCGAGGTGGGTTGCTGGGCTGCGGAGGGAGGGGGTGGACCAGGCAACCCGACTGCAGGCTGCGAGGCTCACTGCAAGTGAGGTGAGCAGGGATTTGTGATCCGTTGCCTGATCAGAAATTCCAAACTTGTTCTTGCCATTTTTAACTTTAAACCGGTTTTAGACAAGACGTTGCCTGGGCCTGCCAGGAACTGATGCATAAAAAGGCCTGTTAGCCAAAATCAGCCAAAGTTTTGAGGCGAAACTCTAGTGAGTGCAACTGCTGAGGAAGAAACATGCAAAACGATCTAGGCAGCCGAGTCGACTCCTGACAGTTTTTACCTGGTTTCTCTTACAGCTTCATGTATTGGTCTGATTGGGGTGAACCAGCCAAAATTGAGAAAGCAGGGATGAATGGACTTGACAGGCAACAACTTGTGACAACAGATATTGAGAGGCCTAATGGGATTGCACTAGGTATATAAATGTTCTTCCTACCGTGCTGGAATTCCTTGTTGAAGGAATTCTTGGAGTTGGATTAACTGGGATGAGTGCCTTAAGGGTGTGAAAGCAAGTAGTCTTCTGGGATGAACTGCTTTGGGCCAGAACATGATGAGACCTTTCCCCACCCCAAATCAAGCCAATACCCAGCCTTGGGGGTATTTGACATGCTTCCATGGCTTCGCTCTATGATCATTGCCATTGACTTCAGGATCCTGTAATCTGCATTTTGTGGTGCCTTAATTACCCATTGCATAGCCAAGGACGCTACTGCAAAACCTCCTTAGAAATCTAGGCTTAGAAGTGCATTTAGGCAAGCTCTTGTCAAAACTTGGCTGCATTCTGAGATGTTTTCTCTTCAGATCGTGTGAAGAATCGTCTCTACTGGGTTGATTCTAAGCTGCACAAGCTGTCCAGTGTTGATCTGAATGGGCACGACCGAAGGATTGTGTTGGAATCCCATGAATTCCTTGCTCATCCCCTTGCTCTGACGATATTTGAGGTAAGAACCAAGGTCTCAGTGAGAGGCAGCGTGGCTTAATGGGTAGAGTGTCAGGTTGTGACCTGGGAGACCAGGGTTCAAATTCCCAGTGGGCCATGAAGCTCGCCGGCTGACCTTGGGCCAGTCAGTCACTCAGTCTAACCAACCTCACAGGGCTGTTGAGAGAATGAATTGGGGAGGGAAAAGAACCATGTATGCCACATTGAGCTTCTTGGAAGAAAAGGTGGTCTGTGAATGTGAGAAATAAATTAGCAAGCTAAGAGTGGTGACAAGTCATTTGAGCTTCAGAAATGCTGTTGTCTTCCATAATAATGGAGCTGGGCCAGGTGGCTAGTGCTAGTGAACTAAATGGCTGCTGAAAGGTTGCTCCATTTAACTTGACTCGTGGAATTTGATGGAAAACATGCCTGGTCCTCACTTGCATTCTTTTTAACTTCAGCAGTTCAAAGAATAATCCTTCAGTCTGATATAACCACCTTCCCTCCCCCCCCCCAGGACACCATTTACTGGACAGATGGTGAAAACGAAGCTGTGTACGGTGCAAATAAGTTTACGGGCGCTGAGCTGGAAACCGTAGTCAACAACTTGTATGATGCTCGGGACATCATTGTGTATCATGAACTTGTACAGCAATCAGGTAACAGGAGTCGTCAGGTGCAATGCAAGAAAGCTTTCAATAAGCTTTCTGGGCCAACTTTTAAATGCCATCTCAGAACTTCTCTTCCACCAGGTCTAGGCAGGCAATTAAGGGTACATCTCCCACAATACACTGCAGCCAGTTGGACTTGATCAGGCATCTCAAAACTCAGCCCTCCAGCTGTTTGGGGACTAAAATTCCCATCATCCCTGATGGTCCTGTTAGCTAGGGATGATGGGAGTTGTAGTCCCAAAAATCTGGAGGGCTGAGTTTGGGAAAGCCTACACTAGATGATCCCTTCCCTTTCCATTGCTTACTACTTGTTTTTAACTTTTTTTCTAATCTTCATGGTTTTATATTGTTGTAAACTGTTGTGATATATATTTAGGGTAGGTAAAGGTAAAGGGACCCCTGACTATCAGGTCCAGTTGTGGCCGACTCTGGGGTTGTGGCGCTCATCTCGCTTTATTGGCTGAGGGAGCCAGCGTACAGCTTCCAGGTCATGTGGCCAGCATGACTAAGCCGCTTCTGGTGAACCAGAGCAGCACACGGAAATGCTGTTTACCTTCCCGCTGGAGCGGTACCTATTTATCTACTTGCACTTCGTGCTTTCAAACTATGAGGTTGGCAGGAGCTGGGACCGAGCAATGGGAGCTCACTCCATTGCGGGGATTCGAACCACCGACCTTCTGATCGGCAAGTCCTAGGCTCTGTGGTTTAACCCACAGTGCCACCTGCGTCCCTTATGTTTATGGTACAGTGGTATAAAAATACTTTCAGAAATGAATCTGTTTAAAGTTGCCACAGTGCATCTGAGAGGGAAGTGAATGGTTGGCCCAAATTATGCCTTCAGTCATCCAAGTTCTGACTGTAACTTGCTCTCAGTCCATGGTTTACTTTGGCAAAAGTCAAGGGACAAATAGCATCCTATGCTAGAAAGACTCTCTGTTCTCGCATTTTCTCTTGGAAGACACTCCCATTATAGGAAGATGAGCACCATGTTGAGTATAGCCTTGACTGCAAGCCAAACGTTGCGATGGCTCGCCTAGTAAACTGATCACAGCCTTTGCCGTCTTGATGGAAGTTTAAGTTCTGATACGAGATGAACATGCTTGGAAACATCTCTCCACAGGAAAGAACTGGTGTGAAGATGAGAACATGACAAATGGAGGCTGCGAATATCTGTGCTTGCCTGCTCCCCAGATCAATGACCGTTCGCCAAAGTATACTTGCATTTGTCCCGATGGCGACATGTTGCAAGATAATGGCTTAAGATGCAGAGGTACACTTGCATGCTCCTTGGAGTTGCGTCTCGTGAGTCTTTGCCCCGTCCATCTTGTGCATTAATATTGTCCAAAATGCTTTGATGTGGTCGTTCAGTGGCATATTCTGGCTGGCATCTACATACTCATGGATTTCACAAGCTATAGTAGGCATCTGTTAAATTCAGATGTCGTCCTGATAATAATTGCAGTAATGCATTGTGAGCTGCCTCAATCTCCTTTTCTGAGACGGCATTGGACAAAAGATAATCTCCGCAGTGGGATGTATGCTGACATACGACCTACTGGGAGGCAAAGTGCCTTGAAAAAGCAAGCTCTGTTAATCCAGAATGCTAGTTCTAGGTGGGAAAGGTTTGCTAGTTGAAGTATGAAACCTCACATATCAACCTACTATAGCATCTCTTGGAGCGCTGCATAATTGGCATTCCTAAGAGCAATGTGTTCAACTGGTCCTGCAGCTTGCTTCTAAGCATAACATAGCTCAGACTTCAGCCTTGGCTTTTATTTTCCAGCATAGTTCTGAAAAACATTTGACCTCTCCAGTGGCGTAGCGTGGGGGGTGCAGGGGGGGCCGGCCGCACCGGGCGCAACATCTGGGGGTTAGGGTTAGGGATAGGGTTAGGGGGCGCAAATCCAGGGTTAGGGGGCACAAATTACTTGCCTTGCCCCGGGTGCTGACAACCCACGCTACGCCACTGGACCTCTCGACCTCTTATTTTAAAAATGCAAAAAATTAAAAATGGCTTAAGTGGCCAAGAGCTAGATAACTTGAGCCTGACTTTCTAAGCATTTAAGAGCTGATCTGATGACAGATCTACTGCGTTACGAAGCTGCAGCAGACGGCTGACATCTTGCAATCCACAGCTAATTTGAGACGTGCATGAACATGCTCATCTGTAGATGCGCCGCCTCCACAGAACAAGGACCCAGTCAATCCTGGGCTTCAAAGTTGCTGATCTATAATTTCAGGTACAGGAGCTGCTGAGGCAAAAGAGAACAGCAGAACAGAAAAACCACCTGGACCACTTTCTGGAGGTATTGGTCCTAATGCAGCGTGCTGGTGGTGGAGCAGAATAAGCAAAGGATCCCACCACTTATGCTCAGCGCAAGGGGGGGGGGCACAGAGGTCTTTATGCAGACCTTGCGTGTTTGGGTTAGTCCAAGGAACACTGAGCTAAGCTCAGGGCTGGATTTAGGTTTGATGAGGCCCTAAGCTCCTGAAGGTAATGGGAGGGGGCCCTTTCTATGTCCAGCTGTCCTTTGTCCACAACAAATTGTCACTGTTTTTTGTGTTGAATATATGCTATATGGTAATTTATGGACCTCATAGGTATCTCAAGCCATTTGCACATAACAAAATATGTATGTTATCAAAGTAATTGAACTGAAATACAATCAAGAAGTATTTTAATAGTGAAATACAATTAAGAAGGGTTTCGGCGGTCGTGCATGCACAGAAGCACCAAATCACAACCCACGCGTGCGCAGACACGGGTTGCGAATGTGCATCCCTCATGGATCACATTCACAACCCGAGAGTCGACTATAATGCAAACACATTGGCACCTTAGAGACCAACTAAGTAGTTCTGGGTATAAGCTTTCCTGTGCATGCACACTTCTTCAGATACCTTATACCCAGAACTAACTTAGTTGGTCTCTAAGGTGCTACTGGACAATTTATTTATTTATTTTATTTATTTCGTATGTGTGAGACCAACACGGCTATCTACCTGAATCTATGGTCTGGATTGACTTCCTTTCTTTGCTAAGGAAACAGCTGACAACAGGCATTATTCCTAGCAATTGCTACAGTGTAAGAATAATCTAGGATTACCCCCAAGCTGCAGACCTCAAGGGAGAGTGTGCAGACTCTTAGAGGTCTCTAGATGCCCCCCTCCCAATCAACAGTAACTTGGTCTTTTCTCAAAACAAAATAAAAAAATTCCTTCCAGTAGCACCTTAAAGACCAACTAAGTTAGTTCTTGGTATGAGCTTTTGTGTGTATGCACACTTCTTCAGATACACTCTGATACTGTCTGCTGCAGCTTCGTAACGCAGTAGATCTGTCATCAGATCAGCTCTTAAATCTGAAGAAGAGTGCATCTGAAGAGTGTATCTGAAGAAGTGTGCATACACACGAAAGCTCATACCAAGAACTAACTTAGTTGGTCTTTAAGGTGCTACTGGAAGGAATTTTTTTATTTTGTTTTGACTATGGCAGACCAACATGGCTACCTATCTGTAATTGGTCTTTTCTGTCCTAAGCTTCATGCTACCATTTCCCACTCAGAATTGTAATGCCCATTGGGTAGGCCTTGGAGCCTTCAGAGTTGATCCTTCTCTTACCTGAACTGGAATATCCCCTTCTGACTCTGGCCAGCAGAGCTATTGCACCAGGTAGTGATGCCATGATGCACTGGCCAATATCTTAAAACAAGGGAATTTATGGCAGCTCACCTCAATTTTTTGAGTGGGAACCAGCTTGGCAAGCGGCTCATTTCTGTCGGAACTATGGGATGGAAAGCCAGCTGGCTTGGCCCCAGCCCGAACGTCTCCCTTCTCAGTCTTGCTGCTGCAAAGATCAATCAGTCATCCTCCTCCGACGTGCATCCGCGACTCATTCTGCTGTGCATGCAAGAGCACACATTACTCAGCAGAGTAAACACACAACAGATCAGGCTCGAGGCAGGGATACTATACTAAACTACGCATTTATTATACATAAATCAGGACACAGAAAAACATGGCCTTTCTCCTTGTCGTTCTTCTCGGAGAGAGAGAGAAAACAAAAGCAATACAGAGCGGATGTTCCGCTCACAGGACTCCAGCAATCTGTAAACAGACATGTGACATGTAACAATCTCACATATCTGCAGCAAGGGTGGAATGGAATTTCCAACAATTTCCTCCGCCAAAGTTCAGGCAACTTTGCCTCCCCTAGCGTTCAAACTGTTTAGTAGACAAAGCTTTCTACCAGATGTGGAAAGCTTTTAAAACACTTAACTGGGGTTGCGCTTGGGAGTGAATGAAATGGCTGTTTCTTTCTTCCTAGGACAAAATCTAAGCAGTCCAGTTTCAGAAGAGCTTTCTTCATCCAGAAGTTCTTCAGCAGCATGGGCCATTCTTCCCGTATGTAAGTAGAAGACTTTGCCCTGAAATCGTGCAAGGTATTTTCACTGTACCTCCCTCCTGATCAAGGGCCCAACCCCATGTTCAGGGAGAGGGCTGGCCCCCCTTAAAATTCCTTGGCAGCCTTGCGTGCACTCCATGGAATGTGCTCATGTCGCATGCACAAGCCACGGGGTGTGCGCATGACACGTCCACATGCTGACATCATGCATGCATGCTCCACTGAAGCCACGCAGCCGCAGCCCCCTCAGTCGTGGGAGCAAGGTGGCACATTTGCTCCTTCTGATGGCTGCATTCAACCTAGGCCACCGAAGGCTATTCTGCAGTCTGAGCTGGGCTAAGATGCTCCAGAGGAACATCGCCTTGCCATTTCTTTCAGTGTTGTTGACCATGGCGGCGGCAGGCAGCTACTTCATGTGGCGCAACTGGCAACACAAGAACATGAAAAGCATGAATTTTGACAATCCAGTGTACTTGAAAACGACGGAAGAAGACCTCTCTATAGACATCGGAAGACACAGCGCTTCAGTGGGCCACACGTATCCAGCTGTAAGTGAAGGGGGTGGAACTGAAGATAGTAAATATTAGGCACCAGAAATAAGTACTCCTAGAATGGTGTAGCAGAATATTGCATCACTTCCCTGTCATATCTGAAACAGTGGTGCCATCAATGTGTTGTCCTCCTGACGCATAATCCCTGGTCTGTGTGGTCCCAGGGGTCAGGGATTTTGGGAATGCAGGGCACTACAGTGATACCTCGGGTTACAGACTCCGCTAACCCGGAAGTAGTACCTCAGGTTAAGAACTTTACCTCAGGATGAGAACAGAAATCACGCAGCAGCGGCGCAGCAGCAGGAGGCCCCATTAGCTAAAGTGACACCTCAGGTTAAGAACCGTTTAAGGTTAAGAACGGACCTCCAGAACGAATTAAGTTCGTAACCAGAGGTACTACTGTATAGTGACTGCCTTAAATGGATCCCAGCAACTCTTGAAAATCAGAATTTGTTTCAAGTCCTTAATCCAAATTGGTTCTTAAGGCTTAAATCTCAAACTAGCTTTGGTAACTGCATAGCAGAACTTTGGACGCGGCTGCCAATCCATCCATGGGCCAAGCACTGTCTGGGGATCCAGGAGCTCAGAAGGCGTTCTCGGCTGGTTTCCTCTGAAGGGAGACCCGCTAGGCTCAGTGAGGCTCACTTGCAGGTGGCCTGCATAGGATCACTTGCAAAGCAAGCAGGTGGAAGGAGGCAGAAAATGGGAGGTCCCTTTGTGGATTTCTCCTTTGACTCCAGTGTAGACTTCTCCCCCTCTTCTAATCTTTATCTTGGGAGTCATCTTAAGTTTTACCTGTGGGGGAAAGAATGAGCGGTGGGAGGTGACCAGGGCACCACTGATACCCTTTGCCAAAGGTCTTGGGTTCTTGGAACTGGTTCTGTCTCAGCACCCACCTAAGTCATGTTTGAGGAGATGACTTTGTATTAGCTGCTAAAGTTGTGGCATCTACTGGCTAGGAAGCTCTGCTGGCTCTGTGGATAAGTAAAGCAGGGTAAGTATTGTGTACTATTCCTGTCATACAAAGTTGAAAGCCGGGAGCATCTTGTGTTAAACACAAACCACGTGCTGCGTAAACTTCACTGTATGAAATGGGAGGGATTGCATTGTCACTAATCCTCGTTTCTCCTCTGAACAGATATCAGTCGTCAGCACGGACGATGACTTATCATGAAGGCAGCCATCTCCTAGTCTACTTTTGTTTTACACCATTTGGACAGAAGCCAGTGGCTGGACAGTCTTCCTTCCTGTCATGGGAGAATGAAGATGGCACAAGCTCACAAACCATTTTCATACGAAGCTTGTCAACGTCTGTCCACAGCAATTCAGCTTTTAAGTCACTGGTTACCTGTAACCCTTTTAATAAGTATTGCCACCGCTGGCCCTGTATAAAGCACTTTCCAAGAAGCCATAGGGAAGGAACAAGCGCTGCAAGAAGTACTTCCTGTAAATAATTGTACAGGCCCCTGTAAATTTTCCTGAGGATAGTCTATCAAGCACTTTGGTGAAGAAACACATTTCAATGTAAATTATTGTATAACTTTTTTTTTCAATGGTTGGGCAATGGCAATAGGAGAAAACGGGTTACTCAGTCTAATTGCCAAAAATTTGTAAAATTTAACTTTTGTATGAATTGTGAATTTGTCCTCCCCAAACCACCTACAGGGGTGTGCAGAGGACAATTGCTCTGTATCAGAAAACCACTGTAAATTTCGACACTGAAATGACATTAAAGAGAAGCAAAGCTATAGACAGGGCTGGACGTGCCATTTGCTTGATCCTGCTGCTGATGCATTCTGGACACCAGCTGAACTCGCTGGGGGAAGAGCTCCAGAACTTTGCTTGGAATGAAGGGAGCACACGGAAATCGGAACGGCAGGGCTGCCTGCGAATGGTGTAGCTCTCGCCAGAAGCTGTACAGGGTTGAGCAGCCCAGTTCACGCAGCCCTCACTTGCCCCCTCAGTTAATATGCTAACACTTGGCTTCAGCTGTTGCTTTGCTGAGTCTGCCTGAAGCCTTTCAATTTCTCTCTCAGCTACTCTCAAGAGGCAGTCCTTGGATGTCAGAGGTGCTTACGGTGCCAATTGAGTATTTGATTTATAAGCAGCTGAATATAATAATAATAATATTTTTTTATTTATACCCCATCCATCTGGCCAGGTTTCCCCAGCCACTCTGTGCAGCTTCCAGGAAAATATTAAAATACAATAATCCATCAAATATTAAAAGCTTCCCTAAACAGGGCTGCCTTCAGATGTTTTCTAAAAGTCAGATAGTTGTTTATTTCTTTGACATCTGGTGGGAGGGCATTCCACAGGGTGGGTGCCACCATCAAGAAGGCCCTCTGCCTGGTTCCCTGCAACTTCGCTTCTCTCAGGGAGGGAACTGCCAGAAGGCCCTCAGAGCTGGACCTCGGTGTCCGGGCAGAATGATAAGATTGGGGATGCTCTTTCATACACATAATACAGACCCACTCACCCCCACCTCCCAGTATGTGGAAACCACTTTTGTTGGGGGGGGTGGCCCCTTTTCCTTCCAAGCAGTAGATGTTAGATATGTTGTTTTGAATCCCATGACCCTCTAGCTATCGTTGGATTCCAACTCCCCATCAGTCCCAACCAGCATAGCCGGTGGTCAGGCATGATGGGGTTTGTAGGTCAGCAATGTCTGGAGGGTCCCGGGGTCCCAATCCCTGCTCCAAAGGGAGGGACTGGGTTGCAGTGATACGACTAACCTAGTCACACCTGATATTGAAGCAAAGGATGAGCTTCTGCTGCTGGTATATCTGCCCAACAGGACTGAACGTGGGTTTTAGTGAGTGATGAAGCATGTCTGGGAATAATGTCTCTTTCTACCACACAGCACTCCACATAAGCAAACACCAGGGAAAGGCTGTCTCTTGTGATAAGTCCTGATTTCTTATGGCAGGAAACAACTTGCCAGCGCTCTCTGGTCAGGGTGTTTTTGGGAGGGATGTTCAAGTGATACATCAGGAACCAGACCACCTCTAGGTATGCCATTTTCATCCAAATTGCCCACAATCGCAGGAGTGCAAGTTCCACCTGCTCCTGTCAGTCTAAAGTTTGGCAGGATCCATCCCCCATTTCCTACAGTACTCTCCTCAACTGAGATCAGGTATCAGAAGTGCCCTTTCTGCTGCTTTAAATCCAGACTGCCCTCCTTTTCCCACGATTCTATGTCTAAAAGAAAGCTCTCAATTCGCTTTGCTCTCAAAAGATGTCTACAAATCACCAATGTTCTGAGTCAGCAGAATCTCCTTCCTGTTGTCATTGCAAAAGCTTCTATAATTGTAAGGGAATTATGACCAGCCTGACACAGTTATGATATTGGCACGTCTTTGTGACGCTTGCTTCCATGTTGTATCCTCTATCCTCCTTAGTTTCCAAATGCCTTTTTGCCATCTGCTATGAGCCAAGTGTGGCAATTTCTCATCCCCTTAGGGAATAGTTTTTTCTATTCAGTGCCAAATTTCAGAGGGATACACATGCTTTCACCCTCGCCTGATACTTGATCTGTTGACATCTTGCCAACCAAGGTAAACAAAGAATTGCCCATAACAGAAGTTGTTTGCAACAATACATTAAAATGCAGCCTTATGGTTGAAAGTGTTTTATTAGGGTTAGGATGTAGGCAGACAACATTTCCTTTGTGTTAAGAGTGGATTGTTCTTGGTCAAGCCTTTATAAATGGGTCTTCCTCCAGAATCTTGGCTTCTGTAAGCCGACTGCAAAGAGAGCCCTGTGCCAAACCTAAAAAGCTTAAAACAGCTGAGCCAAAGCTATGTAGAAGATGCAAAAGACATTGAGAGTCAATCTGATGTGACAGAGGGAAGTGTTGTCTCCAAGCACAGTGATTAGTTAGATGTAGATATTGGAAGCAAAACCTGCCTCAGCTGCCTCCATAAATATGTGTTTAGTAGTACCATATAGCAATCTGTATTCTAACTTGCATGGGTTAGAAACATGGAGGCTGTAATGAAAAGAAAACACACCTTGGGTTTGTTGCTTTCCCCTAGCAAACAGTTCTGGGAGTGGTGGGCTCTGCAACTGGGTCTGCAGTAGAGGGGGCTGGCTATTTTATTTGGTGTTTAAGTATATGTACAGAATCAAGCAAGGGAAGGGAGCTTTTATCCCATGAGGCCGTTTCCTCCCATCTTCGCATCATGCGTGGTGTCGAGCGATGGGTCTGTGGAGAGAGGACAGCTCACACAAAATCAGGAGCAAAAGCACTCCCAGTTGCACACTGGCAAGGCATGCTTGCTGCCCCTACCAACTGATACATGCCCCCCGCCCTGGCAAAGAGAACTCTTGTCTCCAGCAAAGAAAATGTAACTCTCATTTCCTGTAGGTGGGGCAACATCCTTGCAGCGCTTCAACGTCTAACTATTCAGAGGCCTTAAAATTAAGATATTGTTATGCCCTTTTAAATTAACAATGCGCTTGGCTACCTAAAGAATTAAAACCAGAGATTTGGTAAATGAGATGACTTGAAGACACTTGACTATTATCTCATGTTATGTAGAAGATCCCCATTTGTTGGCATCTTCCTGTCTCAAGACACAATGGGAGTGCGCCTCCGAGGGTGAAGTCAGACTGCTGGAGAATCACAGCGCCTGCTGTGGCTGCAGAGACCGGGAACTCGTAACTGCTGCCTCCTGCGTTGCTTTTCCCGAAGGGACCTTTCTGGGGTGCAAGTCTGGGCAGTGTGTCTGGAGGTCCTCGGCTGCCCAGCTGACAAGACCCCCCTCTCAGCCTCGCTGACGTGGTCCATAGGAAAGCAGAGCAAAACATTCGGCACCCGCTTGGCTGCAGGAAGGAGGCTTAGAAGGTGCCATCAAACTGCCTTAGGGACTCTGCTCTGTGTAGGATTTAGCCTTTTCTTCTCCCAAAGATATTTCGCAAGGCAGCTGGTACAGATTTTTCCTTGGGCTTTAACCTGAAGAAAATCATCATTGTGGTCAGCATTGTGAAGTGCAGCATTATGGAAGAGTAAAACATCAGACCGAATTGAGGATTATTTTAGATTCCTCCTGAAATGGGGGCAATAACAGCAGATTAAAGGCTTGGGACATGCATATTTTTATGGTTGTTTTTTTTAAAAAAAATGACTGCCACAATTCTTCTGGGTAGTCTAGGGGGATATTTAACTTGAAACTTTGGCACCATCTGTTTTTGGGGAACTATAACTCCACAGAACATGAGAATTTCTGTTTTGGCATTTCATGGATATCCGTTCAACAATACTGATGTGCTGCAGAGCAGAAATAAAATACCTCGCTGCCTCTTGCTGACTTCTGAGCTGCAGGAGGCTGAGTAAAGTGGCATCTCACAAACAGCTGTTCTAGGGCAAGTGATATTGAGCACCATATGGACACACCCTCTTCACTATTAATCAAACGTATTCTCATCGAGAAGGACAGCGTTCTGCCCTGCTCTGTTGTATGGCGATGTCTGGAATTCATTCTTTCCCATTTAAATGAACATGTCTGGTCCAGGAATATTCTGAAACGTGCAAGTGTTCAAGGGAACAAAACACCCCGGTCCACAGTGTACTCTGAGAATGGAAATCCTTTCCTCTTTGCAAAAAAAAATTTTCTGTTTGCTTCTCTCGCATGCAGTCTCACTGACTCACTTTGATACAAGTTTCTTTATTGGTTAAAACTACTACTTTTTTCCCCATTCTGCAGCTCATTTTATAAAGTTCTTGGTAGCTATTATACAGAAGACATATCTGCTACTAGGTTATTCTTCCTTGTAGTGGACTCTAGTTGCGACTGCTCTTTTCTTCCATAGATGGATGTGGTGGTTTTCTTAAACTTGCTGGGGGCATTGATTTAGGGCTGGCTGGCTACCAGTTTGTTGTTCTTGTCTTGTCCGATTCCTGAACCTAAAAACCAAGCCCAGATGCTCACTGTTCTCTGTCCACATTTAATGTAACATCACATACTTCAATGGCACCTTCTACAGGTCGGTGAAAATGGTGCGGTTAAAATCAGCTGGGGGAGGATAGATTTATTATCTGAATTATCCTAGCACTATTGCAATAAATTAGGGACATGGGTGGCACTGTGGGTTAAACCACAGAACCTAGGACTTGCCGATCAGAAGGTCGGCGGTTCGAATCCCCGCGACGGGGTGAGCTCCCGTTGCTCGATCCCTGCTCCTGCCAACCTAGCAGTTCGAAAGCACGTCAAAGTGCAAGTAGATAAATAGGTACCGCTCTGGCGGGAAGGTAAACGGCGTTTCTGTGTGCTGCTCTGGTTCACCAGAAGTGGCTTAGTCCTGCTGGCCACATGATCCGGAGGCTGTATGCCGTCTCTCTCGGCCAATAAAGCGAGATGAGCACCGCAACCCCAGAGTCAGTCACGACTGGACCTAATGGTCAGGGCCCCTTTACCTTTACCTTATTGCAATAAATTACTTGTGTTCTTTATAAGACTAGCTGTCTTCCCTGACCCTGTCATTCTTTCTCCACTTTCCTGAGAATCCTGGTGATGTGGCCAAATGTTTGCAACCCTTTGGTTTTCTGGCGTGGTCTTCTGCCATGTTTAATAGCTGATTTATGTCTATTTTTCAGCACAGTAATAAAATGCCATTACAGTGCCTGCCTTTCCAACTTAGGCAGTGCTCTGAGGCTTTTCAAGGCTACTTAAATTAAAGTTGTAATTTGATTAGATAAAAGCTTCTTCCTTACCCACTCTTCCCCCTTTACTGCTTTCTCTTGTTCAATGCAGCTGAGGAATTAGTGATTAATTGCTCCTTGGTCAGTCAACTTGAGTTCCTCATTGGAGAAGTGGCCTTGGTTACTCGTTTCCTTTCAGATAAGTTTTATTTTGCTATAAGAGGGGGGGGAAATGCTATCAAATAAAAATTGATGGGGAAGAGAAAACAAGTAATAAAAGCTGCATGTTGGCAACAGATGCTGACTAAGGGGCGGTAAATTATAAATCCCCCAGATGCACTAAATTAAAAGCAAAAAATAATAATAATGGGCAGAATCTATAAGAAAGCTACTAATTAGCATTGCAGGGGGGCTTAGTTAAATGGGATTTGCGAGTGAACAATAAAAGGATTTTGGCCTTGGAAAACAGACTGCAGGATAAAATAGCACTATATGTAGTACTTTTTGAAACTACCATTTTAATTCTGCCATTAGGCAGCAGCAGCCAAGAAGTTGCTGCCACTGCTGCTGCAGCAAAACAAAACAAAAAATGCCTTCATTGGGAGCAGAATATTGGGGCAGTGAACTTTGGGGTTTCAGCAGCAGGGCCCATCAAGACCCACAGTCATCCTTAATGTACCATAGGGCACTTAACACACATAAAAATGCCCTTATTAGACAAATTGGCAGATCTAAAGGACTGCATAGCTCCCTCTGTTTCCACACAAGGCCTTTGTGACATGTGGGGTCCTCCTGCGCCACAAAGCACAGGTAAGTAGCGAGATTTGCCCAAGTACCGTATTTTTCGCTTCATAAGAAGCACTTTTTCCCTCCTAAAAAGCAAGGGGAAATTTGTGTGCATCTTATGGAGCGAATGCAGGGGGGAGGCAGGCAGGAAATGCCCCCAAGAGGGAGAAGGGACTGACGTGGCCAGTCAGTCCCTTCTCCCTTCTCGTAGAAAAGGCCACAGGAGCCGTGTGCTCCTTAAAGGGTGCGCGGCTCCTGTGGGCTTTGGCGGGAGGTGGGGGTATTGCCATAGCCACACGCAGCCCCTCTGGCCAGGAGAGGCTGCACGCAGCTATGGCTTCTTTGCTCTTTGGTGTAGGGGGGGAACCTGGGCTTCCCCTGGCAGCCCCAGAAGCTCTGGGAGAAGTGAATAGGCTGCGTACAGCCTGTCCGCTACTCTTTGGGGCTGGGGGGGGGATAAGATTTTTTTTCTTTATTTCCCCCTGTAAAAACTAGGTGCAGTGTGCCTTATGGTCCAGTGCGTCTTTTGAAGCGAAAAATATGGTAATTCTGGGGAGCCTGTCCAGAAACTCCCCAGCAATTGCGGGGGTGATCCTTTGTGCCCAGAAGCCTCCAGAGATCAGAAACCTGTGCTGGCTAATCAGTTCCTTTGTCATCCTAGACCTTGTGCCTGGTAAAATCCCGCCAGCAGCAAGACCCGGCTGAACCGCTTTGCCGACTTACAGAGAGGGAGGCCAGCACTGAATCTGGATGTACTGTACCGACCTGACCATCTGTTGCCACATTAAAAGAGGCCGCAAAGAGCAAAATCTGCCACCGGGTTAGCCCCCTAAAAACTCTGGTTAGCCCCCTAAAAACTCTGAGACCCCATTTTTAAAATATAATATACCCCCATAGAGACTCCTTGTTGTTGTTGTTTAGTCATTTAGTCGTGTCTGACTCTTCGTGACCCCATGAACCAGAGCACGCCAGGCACTTCTGTCTTCCACTGCCTCCCGCAGTTTGGTCAAACTCATGCTGGTAGCTTCAAGAACACTATCCAACCATCTCGTCCTCTGTCGTCCCCTTCTCCTTGTGCCCTCCATCTTTCCCAACATCAGGGTCACTACATTTTAAATGATTCTCCCAAGCTTGGTTGGTCAGAGTGTGGTGCTGATATTACCAAGGTTGCAGGTTCAAACCTTGTATGCGACAGTTGCATATTTCTGCATTGAAGGGGTTGGACTGGATGGTGCTCAGGGTCGCTTACAACTGTATTATTCTAAGTTACAGGTGAAACTCAGAAAGGCATTGCTCTGTCTCATGTCTCTCATCTGTCTCTTGGCAATGCCCCATAGATTCTCTATGGGGTTCAGGTCAGGTGACTTTGCTGGCCAATCAAGCACAGTAATCCCATGGGCACTGAACCAGGTTTTGGTACTTTGGGCAGTGTGGGCAGGTGCCAAAGTCCTGCTGGAAAATGAAGTCAGCATCCCCATAAAGCTCATCTGTGGAAGGAAGCATGAAGTGCTCCAAAATCTCCTGGTAGATGGCTCTGTTGACCCTAGACTGATGACATGGCTCCCCAAATCAACACAGACTGTGGAAACTTCACACTGGACTTCAAGCATCTCGCATTGTGTGCCTCACCATTCTTCCTCCAGACTCTGGGTCTTTGGTTTCCAAATGAGATGCAAAAGCTGCTCTCATCAGAAAAGAGATTTGGAGAGCCATGTCATCAGCTGGTGTTGGTCCACTGTGGTTCATCAGCTGTATGCCATGATCATCACAATTATAACAAATAAAGGCTTGACATATCTCGCTTTGCAAGTCATGAGTCTATCTCATATATTAGTTTCACCTTTTAAGTTGAATTACTGAAATAAATGAACTTTTCAACGATATTCTACTTTTCCGAGTGTCACCTGTATTTGCTGTATTTTAAGCTTTGCTGCCCAAATCAAGCATCTTCTGACATTCCCTCAGTCTTCAAGAGAAGCCTAGTTGGCAACCAAACTGCTTGTGCTGGACAAAGACGGCAACTGCCAGCAGAGTCTTGGCCTTGGGCTTCCTTTGGGCTCTAAAATCACGAGGAATAGAGGCCAGCATTAAATATTGAGAGCTTTTGACTGGCAGGTATTGCATTCATCTTCCAGCATGTCTCCTGTCTCCTTGCTCAGATGCCTTGCTGTTCTCGTTTCTTGTTTTAGAACCTGAAGACAATCTCCTTCCCATGTGATGGGCCCATGTGTTTCTTGGATCTCGGCCAATGCATTGACCTGTTATAAGAAGCCTCCACAACCATCACTGACTCTTTATCCATCTCATTGCTGCCTTCTGACCTTTCTCCCTTCACACATTTTCTTCAAAATGCCTCTGTTTATGCCTCTGTAAACTCACAGAAGTGCACAGCAATGGCTCCATAGCAGCTCTAAACCTTCGCTTTTTAGAGTATGCAGCACTTAAAAAAACGAAGACCCAGAATTGTGGTCCAGTAAGAAGCAGAAGAAGAAGGGTGGCGCTGTGGGTTAAACCTCAGAGCCTAGGACTTGCCGATCAGAAGGTCGGCGGTTCGAATTCCTGTGACAGGGTGAGCTTCCCTGCAGCTCTTGTTGCTCAGTCCCTGCTCCTGCCAACCTAGCAGTTCAAAAGCACCTCAAAGTGCAAGTAGATAAATAGGTACCGCTGCAGCGGGAAGGTAAACAGCATTTCCGTGCGCTGCTCTGGTTCGCCAGAAGCGGCTTAGTCATGCTGACCACATGACCCAGAAGCTGTACGCTGGCTCCCTCAGCCAATAAAGCGAGATGAGCGCCGCAACCCCAGAGTCGGTCACGACTGGACCTAATGGTCAGGGGTCCCTTTACCTTTAAGAAGCAGATGGAATAAGAAAAGATCCCTTACTTTCCTGTATAAATGGCATTGGATTCAGCTGCAGGCCCCCTTGGAGGAAACAGATTATCCGGACCTATGTTAGCAAAGATTTAGGACTGAGTTTGGTGAGGAATCGGCCTTGGTCACCCTGGCAGGTGACCTCCTTCAAGGGAGAGGTGGGAGGGGGCCACACGAAGTCTGGCTTGGAGATCTCTCAGCGGCTTTTGATGCCATGGACCACAGCATCTTCCTGGGGCCTCTCTGTGGGTTGGGAGTTGGAGGCCCCATGTTGCAGCAGTTCAGCTCCTACCTGTATGACCAGCACCAGAAAACAGCCTTGAGACACATGTCTACCTCTTGTCTACATCCTGGCAGTTTCCCTGTGACATGCCACCAAGTTTGATTCTGTCCCCACTGCTATTCAACATCTGTATGAAGCAGCCATCGGGCGTTGGGGGCACAGTGTTATCTGTATCAGTTTGCATCCCCCCCCCAAAAACCCCCGCACAATAATCCACCAGCATTTTAGTGTGTGTTACTCCTAGCATACCAATTTTTATTCAGTTTTGCCTAATATACACATTTTTACAAGTGCAGTGGTACCTCCGGTTGCAGACGGGATCCATTCCAGAGGTTTGGCCGGATCCCAATGTTTTCGCAACTGGATACACCGCTTCTGCGCATGCACACACGGCAGTAGAGCACTTCTGCGCATGCATGTGCAGCAAAACCCCGGAAATATACTTCTGTGTTTGCCGCTTATGTATCCTGAAGTTTACGCAACCGGAGGGATACATAAGCAGAGGTACCACTGTAATTTTACCTAATGTTTTTGAGGGTGTTATTTTAACCAATCTATGCATTTTTGTACACATTATTCAGCTGAGTAACTGCACTGCCAATTTCAGGGCAGTGTGAATTTTGAAGGATAGCTCCTTCTTCATGTGCTGCTTTAGAAAGTGCATATTGCATTAAAATGTGAATTAGACTGAATTTCTTCCCCACTGCTAATGATGTATTTCCAAACACATTTGTCTCTGTATAATTTATAGGTTTAGATCTATACATAAATTTTTAGGTGTGCATTTTTTTTAATGCAATATGTGAAACAGTTCCCAGGTTTGATTTCTGCTGTGATTATTGTGAACTGCACAAAATAGACTTTTGAGATTCAGCTTGTAATTCCATTGTATTTCTTAGAAGAGAGTATTACTTTTTTTAAACGCACCCCATGCAGTTTGAACCATTCTAGTGTTGCTGTAATATAAGGGCTGTGTAATACTTTAATTTCTACAAGAGATACATTATGTAAATGAGATCCTCATGACCTCTGGAATAGACCTCTTTGTTCCCTCATATAATAAAGTGAGTCATTAAAATGTCACTTAAATTTTACAGCATGCACTTCCTATCTTGTTTAATTATAAGAAATTTGGTTGAGTGTTCTGCGAGGGGTACAATGCAACCTTGTACAACAGGCAATTCTAGATTCAACTCTAAAAGGTCTGGAGAACATAGGGCTCATTGCCTAACCATTTAATCTGCTTGATTTGATAGGTTTTTAGAGGAGTTTAGGAAATCATCAAAGCTTTAAGGCCCTTATCTATAAAGCTGAACCATACATAAAATTTCCCTAGAATTTCATAGAATTGTAGCCTTGGAAGAGATCATGAGGGTCATCTGGTCCAGTGCAGGAATCTTTTGCCCAACGTGGGGCTTGAACCCACAACTCCGAAATGAGGAGTCTCCTACTCTACTGACTCTCAAAGGAAGGAAGGAAATTTCCATCTGCCTGAAGGCACGGAAAACAAAGATGTCATTTGAGATGTTAGTGACTTAGAAGAACGCGGATGGAATCATGGGGAAGAGGCATAGGCTCCAAGGCTGAAAATGCTGTTCTAGTTTATTGTTCTAGCATCTCAGATTTAATCAGTGGAATCAATGGAAGACAGCACTAGTCACAAGCTGATTTCTGGATTTCTCAGTACACTTTAAGGTTTTTTTCCCAAATCACTCCCTATAGAACACTGAATATAGGTTTCTTAATCTCTTCCAGTATAGTTGAGAAATGGGGCAGCGTATAAGCACGTTTATTTAGCTTGAAGGTTCTTTATTCACTGGGAAGCTAAACGAAATGTACTTCTTTTTATTTAAAGCAAAACAATTAGAACGGTAGATCAAAGATTACATTTATATTAACATCCAAGTTGAATTTCAGATTCATAAAATGAATAAATGGTAGCCAAGGTAGGGGGTTGTTAAGGATTTGCTCTTTCTTTCAGGATTTGCTTAATTAATAATAATAATGATGATAATAATAATACAATTTATTATTTATACCCCACCCATCTAGCTGGGTTTCATTTGGTTTGGTTTGTCTTGGCAAGTTTCCAAATTTTGATTCTTTCCATTAATAAATTCTGGATCAACTTTTGTTCTTTTTGTTCCATTCCATCCAAAAGCTAAGGACAATATTCAGTGGATTAAAGTTAAAGTTTAGTCATGACTAATTACAAATAAAATCTTTTTTTTTCCCAGAATTTTTCACTATATACATAAACAGTAGCTTTCAATTAGGCACACCTTCAACAAATAATAATAATAATAGTTTATTATTTACACCCCACCCATCTGGCTGGGTTTCCCCAGCCAGATGGGCAGCTTCCAACAAAATATTAAAATACAATATGCCATTTCTATCCCTGGTGGGTGAAGACCAGCTGAAGAAAGATATTTTCCACAACCAGAGCTGTGCTTTCCGAACAGCCCTGTGCATACACAGCTGGAGCAAAAGATAATCCTGTACTTATACACAGTCTAATAATTTACTTATCCTGTTCGCGTAGCAATTTCAATCAGCTGTGCCAGTGATGACCTTTGCATGCTAGTTTCTGCTGCTTTCCCCCATTTTACAAACCAAAGCCGAGTTTGAGCGTCCCTTATCTGGGTTGTGTGGTAGCACTCACAAAGCCACACCAGTGAAATCTCACCAGAAACCAGTGCTGCTGCTGGCGCCGCTTCTCTGCCGGGTGGGGCGAGTGGGGGCAGCAGTGGAGCAAGCTGATCAGGCATCTGCAGCAGGGCCAGACAGGGCAGGATGCTCCGCGGGGCCTCCAAGGAGTCTGCCTTCCTCCTCCCACTCAGCCACCCTACAGCTGAGGGGGAGGTGGCAGGCGGACCGTATAGGGCAGCGTGGAGCCTGGGGGTGCCCTAGCCACTGCGTCACTCCCAGGAGAGATGCATGGCTGAGGCGCACTTCAGGTCCTGCGGTGAGTGCCGCCCGGCATTTTGTCACCCCTCTCAGAGATGGCCTGGCCCCACCGCACCCCCCTTCCTCTGCCCCTGGGTGGGGGTCCCATGACTTCACTGCCCCTTTGGTTTCTGCCACCTGAGGCGGCTGCTTAACTCAGTCTTCATGGGTAGCCCAGCCCTGTTTCCCACCTCTCTGCACTTGGGCTGATAAGCACTGTACATTTATTAAAAAATAAATTTATTAGTATTTTCCACACAACAACAACACGAAAGATATCTAAAAATAACAGTACACAACACACAAAAATCAACATTCGAAAACTAAAGAAAGCAACAACAACAACACTATACATTTAAAGCCCAGTTCAAGCATCCTGCAAACTGTCGTTTCTTTTTTAAAAATATTTTTTATTGATTTTCTTTTCTCAGAACAAATATCCAATATCATTACTTAAAATTCATTTTCCTTTTTTATTAGGTTTTTTTTTAACATATCATTTTCAACGGTAATTAAACATACTTTTACATCTTATTCAAATATTTGACTTCCATCAATCCTGTCTGAAAATTTTCCAATCTAATCTCTCAGTATGCATTTCTTATTTTCCCTATTACATTTCAAACTCATAACCAATCTCTCTCTCTTTTTCTACTTTGTGACACTTCGTATATTTCTCCTTACAAAACTTCTTGTAGTCCTACTAGCGTAATTTGTTGATTACAGTTGCTCTTCAAATAACTCATACACTTCTTCCAATCTTCTGTAAATCTCTGGTCCCGCAGGTTTCGAATCCTTCCTGTCATTTTGTCCAATTCTGCATAGTCCATTAATTTTGTCTGCCATTCTTCTTTCGTCGGAATTTCTTCTTGTTTTCATTTCTGGACTAACAATACTCTTGCATTAACATTCATTTTCCAATTTCCCCCCTCCCTGTTGACTTCCCCCAACTTCCATTTCTGGTTTATTACATCAGTTGTTACATTCTACTCTTTGTACATAATACTTTGTTATCACCTGTTATATTTCTTGTTCTCGCAAACTGTCATTTCTTAAGGGTACTGGGAATTGCAGAGCTGAGGTGTCAACTACATTTCCCAGGATTCTTTGCAGGAGAAGTCACATGTTTTCAACATGTGGTGTGTGCAAAGCCCTGGTGTAAGGAAGGAAGCCCTTCTCGTCTGACAAGGCGATGCAGCTTGCCTGGATGTAATTTGTCTGGCATGGTCTGTTATCTTTCGGGTTTAAATAAAAATGTCTCATCCATGGCTCGACAGCGTTGCCATAGAAACATCTTGGTGTAGTGATGGCTGGAGTAGAAAGAGGCAAGGCATGCCAGGGGAGCAAAGTGATGGGGAGACAGAGACAGCAGAACAGACCGCTCACTGGCTGGCCAAAGTTGTTGAGCTTTTTGGGGGGTTACAGGGTTTGGGTCCTGAGTGTTTGTCTGCTTGTTTGCTCGCCTGCCTCCTTCCCTTCCCGTCCTCTCCCCGCCAGCCTCCTCCAGCAGCCCAGGAGCGCGGGGCTGTCAAAACGAAGAGGGGAAGGCTGCCAGCAAAGTGGCGCAGCTCCCCCTCTTCCCCCGATGGCTTGGGGTAGCAGGGAATCATGGGCAGGTGGCGCGCCGAATGTCACGCCCCTCGGAAATGGCACCGAGGAAATGTAATGAAAATGATGTATAGATAGTATATCACTCTGGTTAAGTTAGCGAAAATGTATAAATCTAGCAGTAAATGTTGGAAATGTAAAGCAAAAGAGGGAACATTCTATCATATGTGGTGGGAATGCAAAAAGGTGAAATGTTTCTGGGAGGTGATATACAATGAGTTGAAAAAAATGTTGAAATACACGTTTATAAAGAAACCAGAAGCATTCCTACTGGGAATGGTGGGAAGTGATATAAACATAAAAGAATGTAAAAAAAATTATATGCAGTAACAGCAGCTAGAATATTATTAGCCCAAAAATGGAAGCAAGAAGAATTGCCGACGATTGGAGAATAGAGAATGAAGTTGATGGACTATGCAGAATTAGATAAATTAACAGGAAGGATCCGAAACCG
This sequence comes from Podarcis erhardii, assembly GCF_964252035.2. Taxonomy (NCBI): domain Eukaryota; kingdom Metazoa; phylum Chordata; class Lepidosauria; order Squamata; family Lacertidae; genus Podarcis; species Podarcis erhardii. The sequence goes on along the minus strand of NC_138515.1, from coordinate 11,360,935 downwards.
ATGGGACCAGAAATTTACCGAAGACTGGAGTAAATTTATGAACCATATGAAAAGTATTTGTGATGATCAAATGACGTTTGTAGGTTTGCAAGAAGTTCTGTGAGGAGTATTGTTAGAAACATTGTAAAATTGGAGAAGGGGAGATGATATGTTAAGAGAGGTAAAGACAATATAAAATTAAGTAATGCATATAAAGTGATTAAGACGGAAGATCAGCGGAGGTGCTGAGGGAAGTCCAAAAAGACTGTATTTGTAATAATTTGTGTGGTACGTTTTATAAATTGTATGTCAAAACTAATAAAAATGTATTTTTTAAAAAAAGAAAAAGGAAATGACATCCAGGGGGGTCCGCACTCACCGCCCCCACCTTGCTCTGCCCCTGTTTTCAAGCTGCCACTGGAAAATGTAATCTGCAGCCTACTTGTTCCTAAGTCAGCATATGTTGGATGCTCCTTGACTTTCCCAGGTGGGGTCCCAAAGGCCACCCAGAGGTGCCCCGTCTCTGACACAGGTAACTGCTGCCTGCACCTATGAAATTCTCTTTGCCACCTGGCAGGATGCAAAGAGCCCAGAAAGCCAACTCTGTTCCAGGTTGAGCTCTGTTGGGCCATGGGAGTTGAGGCATCGGTGCTATTGGCTGCCAAGAGGATTTAAACACACATTAGATGCCAATACCTGGAGGAATGTGTGGTTAAACAGGGGTAGCCCACAGCTGGCCGGCCGAGGCAGCTGCTTCAGGTGGCAAAAGCTCCCAAGGCGGCAGCCCTGCAGCCTCCAGCACAGATTTGGGCCAAATTCACACCCCAAATTACACAAGTTCTTGCCCAAATTGGGTGACGTGTTGCCTGAAATTGGCACTGGTGCCAGGGACAATGCCAGCAAGTATGGCAGCAGTGGCAGCAGCAGGTGGCACTTCCTGTTTCGCCTCAGTGAAACAGAACACACTACTCCTGGAGCAGCCTGCAAAACTTGGGAAGATATATTTAGTGAATAGACCTGGCCTGCCGAACACAAGCAGCGTTAAAAGGATGGTTAAAATAAGCTAAAAATAGCTTGCAGAACTTTTGGACGCGATATATGTTCCAAAACCTCTGCAAGGATTATTGTTATTAGCTAATGTTGATGTTTCAGCACAGCCCGTCTGAACCCTTCCTCACCCCTGTCAGCTATAACTTGTCATGGAGCAAATATTGACAAGTGAGAGCATTATTACTTATCCTTAAAGCATTGCAGTCAACCATCAATCCGTTTAAAGGTCGCACTCTGGTGCTGCCGGAGACATAAATAAATATTTGTACAGCTCTGGTATTAAACCTATTACACAGCAAGGTGCTCTTACTATAGTCTGTGCATATCATTGCCAATAACGAATGCCAAGTACTGGTCAAAATCACTGCAGTTTTCCATAATAAGTTGCGGTGGGGGGGGGGGGGATGATGGCTGAAAAGCAAGAGGGTTTTGGTCTCTGAGAATGCACCATCACAAACGTCCATTCCACATGCACAAACAATTATTCAAATGGGAATTGGACAGTTTAAAGAGGGGGGTAGTTCTAAGAAAGAAGATATCTGAATACACGCAAGCAGAAGCAGAGGCAGACCCGAGCCATAGAACCCAAGGACCCTTCGCTCCTGCAATAAAATATTTGAGGAGACCAAGGTGCCCCCCCCCAGTTGATGGGCACTGCCATGCCAATGGGGTGTCTGTGAGCAACCTCTTGTGATCAATCGCTCTACAGTGGTACCTCGAGTTACATACGCTTCAGGTTACAGACTCCACTAACCCAGAAATAGTGCTTCAGGTTAGGAACTTTGCTTCAGGATGAGAACAGAAATCATGTTCCAGTGGTGCGGCAGCAGCAGGAGGGCCCATTAGCTAAAGTGGTGCTTCAGGTTAAGAACAGTTTCAGGTTAAGTACGGGCCTCCGGAATGAATTAAGTACTTATCCCGAGGTACCACTGTACATGCTAACCTCAGTTTGCTAGGTTGGGTGACATGACAAGCTACAACTGACCAAAAATGGAAGCAAAAATGGAAGCTTCTAAACTTCACCTTTTGCCTGTACCAGAGATTTCCACATATGAACCTCAAGGGAGGCTAAGCTTCTCACAACAAACTATGGTTTATCATTACACCCATCATACACCAGCCATAGTGTAGCACGGTGACTAAGGCTGCAGTTCTTTGCACGCTTAACTGGGACTAAGCCCCACTGAATGTGGCAGGACTTCCTTCCATTTATGGTCCAGAACACCTGCTGATACAGGAAACCCCCCGTCTTGCTTCTGCCTTCAATTCTTTATGCACTTTCAGGGAATCTGTTGCGACTCAGCCCCACCAGCTTCAGCATGCAGATAATAATCCCGATCTGCCTTACGAGGTTGTAAAGTTTTGTTTTTATTTAACAAAATGTACATATTGCTAGCCAGTAGTGATGTTTGGAAGTGAGAGCTGGACCATAAAGAAGGCTGATTGCCGAAGAACTGATGCTTTTTAATTGTGGTGCTGGAGGAGACTCTTGAGAGTCCCATGGACTGCAAGAAGATCAAACCTTTCCATTCTGAGGGAAATCAGCTCTGAGTGCTCACTGGAAGGACAGATCCTGAAGCTGAGGCTCCAATACTTTGGCCACCTCATGAGAAGAGAAGACTCCCTGGAAAAGACCCTGATGTTGGGAAAGATGGAGGGCACAAGGAGAAGGGGAGGACAGAGGACAAGATGGTTGGACAGTGTTCTCAAAGCTACCAGCATGAGTCTGACCAAACTGCGGGAGGCAGTGGAAGACAGGAGTGCCTGGCGTGCTCTGGTCCATGGGGTCACGAAGAGTCGGACATGACTAAACGACTAAACAACAACAACATATCACTAGATTGTAACCACCTAACGGTTTACAAAAATAGGAAACGAAACATTGAAATTATTGATAACAACAATTGATAACAACAAAAGATTGTTACAATCAACAGTAGCTAAAAAGAAATAACACACATGCAACTTCCACATGTCTGGAACAGCAAAGTACAGCGGTGTCAACAGGTAGGGAGTTCCAAAAGGTAGTTGCTGCCAGACTAAAATACTGATTTCTTACAAGTAAGGAACAAGCATTATGTCCAGAATTTCCCAGACATAGGTGTCAAAAATGGCATCTGGGCAGAATTTCTGAGAAGCAGTAAAAATGTGCGGGGAAACCCAGGCATATGGCAGCCCGTATAGGAAGTGTTGATTTTTGGGGTGATTTCCCTAAGAAATAGGGGAAAACTTCAATATTTTAAATGGAGATTTTCACAAAAAAAACTCAACAACTTTGCCAGAAAAAGCTCAAGCCTACATTTTGTGCACCTGTAACAGTGCCAGTTTTGCAAATTGAGTGTGCTCTTTTGGGGTAAGGCAATTCTGCAAAAGAAAACGTATGCAAAAGTACTTGGAGCACTCTAAATCACAATTCCCTGCCATAATCGTCCTTATTATCTCACTATTTTTTTACCACTCCTCAAAGGCAGAGATCCCCTCCCCCGATTGATTCATCTCACCACATTCATTCCGCCAAGTGCAAAAGACTATGTTGGGTCTCATCAACGTATTAAGTGTTTCATTGCACTGTGCACAATATAACTCCAGGGTGATTAATTAGCTGGAGTACTTCAGATCTCAGAAACACTGCAAACCGTTAATGTAATTGAACTTTACAGTCAGCACAACAAATTAAGAGGGAGAAGCAATTTCCCCCCCTCTCTTTGCAGTTCATTAGTTAGGGCAGAATCCCTCCTGAAAACAAGAGAGAGCCTCCTTATAAAATGGAGTGTGGCATTTTTTACACAGTTAAGAGCCCACCATCTTATTAGGAAACACACAAAGGAAAACGCCCACCCACCCCTTTTGTAAATACCCTTAGGATTCTTTGTTTGTCTTCCCACAAACACATGGGCTATGAGGAACCCGCAAATGTTGGTCTGTAGCACCAAAAAGAAGTTGTTTCATCCAGATGAGGACCTGGACAGAAGAGTCAGCAACAGCGAAAACTAAGAGGGCTGGGGCTGGAGGAGTTATTTTGTGCATTGAAATAATAGCTCAGTAAATGTTTTCCACTCCTTCAAATCAGTTTCTATCTTAGACGTGTACTTTTCTGAAATATACTCAGAGTCAAGAGTCGATTTCATTCTCTTTATTCAGCTCATAGTGGTGAAGAGGAATGGAAGTTCCCCCAGAATGTCTGCTTTATATACATTATTTACACAATGGGCCCCATGTGATTGGCTAATTCCGGGATTCTCCTGCAGGCCAATCAGGTTGCGGATTCACTTCCACTTGAGCTGGATTGGGTGGCTCCTGTGGACCAATCAGACTGCTGCATTATGGACCCTATTGTTTTAGGACCAATCAGACTGCTGCATTATGGACCCTATTGTTTTAGGACCAATCAGACTGCTGCATTCTGAATCCTATTGTTCTAGGGCCAATCAGACTGCTGCATTCTGAATCCTATTCAACGGGGGCAAGATGGCGACGAAGGTAGCAGCCTAGTTAACCTCGTCTGCTTTTAGATATAGTTTTAAGTAGTTTTAAGTAGTTTTTTCAAACCCTTTGGGGGTTTATCTTTTATCTTATCTTTTAATTGTAATGAGTTAGTGGCTGCGTCATCTCCTCAACACTGCCTTCGCTTTTCTTAGCATTAGCGTTTTTATTGTTTTATTGTTTTATCACCGGACTCGAGCTTTAGTCTTGCTGCCTTGCCGCACCCCCCGCCGTACTTTGGTGCTGTGGAGCTGAGTAATCTCTTGAAACGAGTGAGAGGGGAAGGAAAAGAGGTCTGGCCTGACTCCCCTGCCGTGAAGGGACCCCGTCACTGAGAAAGAAAAAACTCAAGGTGGGTGATCGGAAACACCGTAAAATGGGGTTGAAACAAGTCCCCGTTCGAGTCCTGCCGGAATGAGTAAGAGCGTCTTCAGCAAATTAGGCTGATAAGAGGCGCAGCTTGAAAAAACCCCCAGCTTCTATCAGCTTCTATCAGTAAAAGGACACTGGGAGCCGACGGAAGAACTCTCAAGCTTTCCTCCCTTCCTTCCCTATCCAGCCCCAGCAAAGCCCTTCTTGTTATCTTAATGTCCGGAGGGTTTACTCCCCACGCCGCCACTCTCCTCAAGTCTGTCCGATAATAAGGAAAACGGGTGACAGCTAATTTATTGCCAACTCCGTGTTATGCTATGAACTATAAGCTATCAAATTACAAACAGCCACCCCAAATCTTGCCTCAATTTGGACTTTAGTCTACAGCTGGGTGGAGTTTTTGACTTCCTAAGAGACATAGTTTCTGAAACAGGAAGAATAACCCCTGACTGGTAACAAAGATTTACAAATGGTACTTACTAGAAAGAAACGTAAGGACCTGGGGATAGCGACAAGTCCATTGTTCCAGGAGTGTTATGAGAAACAGAGTAAAATCACGCAATACTTTTCACATACAAGGGACAACGAGAATGGAAATGGAAATGAGCAAAAGATGGCTGAGATGATTGAGTTGAAGCAGGATGAGGCCCTTCTTTTTTCCTCTGCTGCTCAAGATCACTCAACCTTCTCTAGAGGAATACAGGACTCGGAGAATAACAACCAAAATAGAAATACAATGAGCCTGGCCCATGAAATAGTCCTGGCTGAGATATTATCCTCAGAGTTACAGGAAGAAACCCGAAACTCCCAGAAAACCCAGACTTCATCTATGGGCTCCCAGACGGAAAACAATGACTGCTATCCTCAGGACTGGCTGCTCTCTATAAATCTGGATCTGGCAGCTATGAAAAAATATTTAACAATAACAAATGGGCTGCTCCTGACACTAGTGGAAAATTATTCCCTCCAAGCTAGAGGCTCAGAATCTCATGGTGCTGACCCACCAACCATCCCTCAAGAGTCAGAATATACAAAGCAACCAGCAACCAGCAAGTGCACACAAGGATCATCAGTGGAAAATCATTTACACCAAGGAAAGGACATAGGGTTGTATGTCTCTGTCCCCAAAACTGAATCTCCTACCCAAGTAAATCAAAAGAAGCGAGGTATCAGTAAGAGATCCCATAAGAAGAAAGCTGAAACTAAAAAGAAAAGTAAGAACATAAAAACTACAAGGAAATCGGTCATAAACCGACGTGCATGTAAAGTATGTTGGAAAAGACTATATAAGCTGATTCCAACAAAATCAAAAACAAACTCTAACAAACCTGCTACACACGGCAGCAGAGAGAACAACAGTGTGGATCCAGGAAAAAAGATCCAGCTGAAGTCCTTGAAAGAAACACCATTGCTGCCTAACAAAACAAGTGAGGAAACGGAATCACTACCCGGGTGCTCTATGCTGAAACCTCAAGGACCCATAAATATTAAAGAAGACTCACCCCATACCATTGATTATGGCAGATCTCAAGATGAGCCAGTAGCAGGGCAAGATCTGTCCCAGGATAAAGGATGGAAACTGATACTGGCAGATAGGAAGTTGGCTTTTCTAAACTACCCGAAGCCAAAGGGCTTCCTCACACAGAAAGAACGCTCGGTGCATTTTGTGAATACTTTAGATGATATGCTGCCAGGGAAAATAAAATTAAATGACATTATCTCAGTAGATTTCATATTCTACAATGGATACTCTCTGCGAGTGATTGCCTCCTTCAAAGATCAAAACTTGGCTAAATATATATATAGATCAAGACATTTGCTGTTAAAGAAAAGGATAACGGTAACAAGATATTTTGAAAACAGCACATGTTTGAATTTGTTTTCTGATGATCTTACGACAGCTGAGACAAGATTTACTTGTAAAGCAAAGGAGGAGAGAGGACACTCAAAAGACAAACTGGAACATACTGAGCAAGGGTCCTTGAAACTAAGACAGGAGATGAGACTGCCTAATGAGGGGACTGATAACTTCTATCCAGAAGAAAAGGCATTAATAAATCAGTTCGGATTGTTGCCTTTCCTTGCCCAATCTGAGATCTTGGGAAGATTGGAGACCCTTAGAAATAAGCTAACAGAGATGAATGTTCAGGAAAAAGTAAGAGAGAAAGATCCGGCAACGGACCAATTAAAGAAAGAGAACCTCCCTGAAAAAGCCAAGACAGACCCCATGAAAGATTACTCCTATAATACCTCTGTAACTGCAGAGATAAACCTGTTAACAATAGATCTAACACAGAGCGCAAGGGACAACAACAAACTACCATCTAAGAAGGAAACCATCCCTATGGCAACCATGAAAGACTACCCTTACAATATCTCTGCAGCTGCAGAGATAAATCTGATAGCAACAGATCTAACACAGTGCGTAAGGGACAGCAACAAACTACCATCTAAGAAGGAAACCATCCCTATGACAACTACAACGCGCTCTTGGACTAGCATGAGATACCTGGATGAGGATGAACTTGGTATCAGACAAATAGAACACCCTAAGGTAGATTCGCCAAAAAAAGGAGTACTGATCACTAATGTTAGCACGTTGCACCCTTCAATCGATTTCATTGAGTATCTGGGCGATAATACATCTATGGACATTGCCAAAATGAACGAAATTCAACCAATAAATAAAAAGATAGGCCCTAAAAACCTTTTAAAGGCAAATTGACTAAGATCAACTTTTGGCAAGACAACGTGCAACCTTGCCCTGCTAACTTGGAATATTGCAGGTTGGCAAAAGAGGACTTCCGACCAATCCTTTGCTAAATATATTCAGAGACATGACATTGTGTTTCTCCAGGAGACCTGGAGCACAAGTGAAGTGGAGTTAAATGGCTTTTCTGCGTTCTCCCTCCCAGGTCTTTTAAGTACTAGAGGGGGGCGAGTTAAAGGTGGGTTAGTTACTTTAATCTCAACAAGGCTAAGGGCCATATTTAAAAAACTAGACCCACTAGACCATCTGGCCACAGCTGTGCAAGTACAGTGGAGAACCCACAGCTTGCTGCTGATTAACGTATACCTACCCCCACAAAGAGAGAAAAGATTGATAAGAAATACCTGGGCTCAGTTAGAACAGTATCTTGACAAACTATCAAATCAATTTCCTGATGCCTCTGTAGTGGTGGCAGGCGACCTAAATGCCAGAACTGGACAATCTGATGAGGCCTTGTATGCCCATTTCCATGAAACAGCCCCCATTATAGAGGAAGCCCACTCAATACCAGCCAGAACCTCAAAGGATAAAGGCTGCAATTATGCCGGCTTATGCCTATTACACTTGGTCAACAAGTTGGACTTGGTTATACTGAATGGCCGTACTGAGGGGGAGAAGGTTGGAGAATTTACATTTATATCTAATAATGGCGCCTCCACAATTGATTATATAATCGTGTCGTATGATCTTCAAAACAAAGTTTTGGAATGCAAAGTGGAGGAGCGCTTAGACAGTGACCATCTGCCATTAAGTGCACTCGTAGTTGCGGGAAAGGATTTATCCTGCGCTGAGAAAATCGAACATTCGAGCCCTACAGCTTTGGAGCTCAGATATTCTCGTATCAGATGGACAGATGAACTGCATAAGGAAATTTCAAGTAGGCTGTGTTCAAAGGAATTCCTCATTAAGAGAGATAACCTTATAACTTCCTCAAGCCATGAATTAAAAATAAATTTATTTCAGGAGTTAATTTCACTCCTTCAAGATTCCCTGAAGGAAAAAAGGAACAGCTCAAGTAGGCAATCCTCAGTATATAAAAACTCCAAACCCTGGTTTGATCAAGAATGTCAGGACATGAAGCTAAACTTACTGAAAAAATACAAGAATTATAGATCTGCCAACTTACCCCAACTCCCCACGGTCTGGTTTGAAGATAAACGAAATTATAAAATCCTGATCAAAAACAAAAAACTCCAGGCACAGAAAAGAGAATGGAAATGCCTAATAGATGCATCCAGAGAGAGAGACTCGGCCACCTTCTGGAGAATGGTAGCAAATGGAGTGCGATCTACCTCCTCAGAAGTGGAGTATACTATACCTGCAGGGACTTGGGAGGCATTTTTCCAATCTTCATATTCAGCTCTGCCTTTGACACAGCCACTAACACAGTGTGAGGCAGGTGACGAGTGGCCTCCGGTGTCGGTTGCGGAGGTCAGGAGGCTTATTCAGGCACTCAAACACAGAAAAGCCCCGGGAGCAGATAATATCTCTCCTGAGCTTCTTAAAGCCAATATTGACTGGTGGGCCCCAGTCCTTGCCAGCCTATTCACCAGCATAGATCAAACAGCAATAATACCAGAGGACTGGGGATTGGCAATCATCGTTCCCATATTCAAGAAAGGCTGTAAACTTGATCCAGCCAATTACAGACCAATCAGTCTCTTAAGCATCATCAGCAAACTCTATGCAACTCACTTACGTGAAAAGTTTGCGGACTGGCTGGAACGGGAGCACATCCTTAAGGAAGCCCAGGCTGGTTTCAGGGCACATAGATCAACTCTAGACCAAGGACTGGTATTGCAACATCTAGTGGAGAAATACACCTCAAAGAAAGGAGGCTCCCTCTATGTAGCCTTTATAGACTTCAAATCAGCTTTCGATTTGATACCCCGGCACAGACTTTGGGAAAAATTAAATGCCACAAACATCGACAGACGTCTTTTGCTTCTTATCCGTAGATTACATGAAAATACTCGGATCCGTGTTAGATGCGACCGTTATGGGAACCTATCAAAGGAAATCCAAAGTTTCCATGGTGTCAAGCAAGGCTGTGTTCTTGCCCCTATTCTATTTAATTTCTATATAAACTCCTTAGTCGGAAAGATGGAGGAAGCAAGTACTCACCCCCCAAACCTAAATAATATACCAATTCCAGTCCTTTTGTACGCAGATGATGCGGCACTTATTTCCTTCTCTTGTGTGGGCCTAAGAAAACTTTTACGAGCTCTTACAGAGTATTGCGAAGCTGAAGACCTAATAATAAATTACACTAAATCAAAAATTATGGTGTTCTCCAAGAGAAAACTCCGACATAAATGGAAAATTAATAACCAACCTATTGAGCAAGTAACATCTTTTAGATACCTTGGAATAATCTTTGACGAGAAGGGATCTTGGTGCCATCAGATTAAGAATTCCATTGCAAATGCGCAAAGATCTTCTAGAGCTATCATAAGATTCTTCTACAGAAAAGGAGGTCAATATGTTCCTGCTGCCTCCCAGGTCTTTGTCGCAAAAATACTTACACAACTGATGTATGGCACCCAGATATTTAATTGTCAAAAACTTAAGTCCCTGGAATCTGTACAAACTAAATTTTACCGCTCCCTACTAGGGTTACCTACCTGCGTTTCCAACGCAGCCATTAGGCTGGAGGTAGGTCAACTCTCTATTAATGCCAGGATATGGATCTTGAAGATTCACCTCTGGCTAAAACTCATATTTTTCCCAGTGGGAGTGGCTCCATTGACTCTATTAGACCCGTTCCAGTCTAAATGGAGATTGTCACTTTATGAAAAATTGAAGGGCCTGGGGCTTTCCTCACAAGAACTTATAGCCTCAGGTTTTGAAAAGGCTAAAAGGATGGTGAGCCAGCGAATAGGAGATGTAGAGCTTCAGGATCATATGAGCAAGATAGATAAATATCCAGCTATCCAAGATTATGGAAAAGGGTTTAATCTAACACCATATTTGCTGGATCTACAAATCGCAAAATACAGGCGGGCGTTTACCCTTACCAGATTTGATGTACTGCCATCTGCCTTACTAAAGGGCAGATACGAGGGCAAACCCTATGTTGAACGAGTTTGCCCATGTGGTCTGAAAGAGGTGGAAACGGCTTCACATGTGTTGCTACACTGCGACCTTTACGGGGATATTAGGTCACTGTTTATCTCCCCCATCGTTCAGAAATTTCCAGGTCGATCTGAACTTCAGCGGCTGAAAATTCTACTAGGAGATAAAAACCCAGAAGTAACACTGAAAGTGGCCAAATTTTCTGCGGCTGCGATCAAGCGGAGGGCATTAGCTGTAAAAAAGTAAAAGACTTGACCCCTGGACAAGCCCCCTTATCTTTTAAGCCTATACATATATTGCAGTGCATAAATGTGTATATATGTGTGTGTGCATATGTGTTGCTTTTTATGTATAATTTTACAATTTTTTAAATTGACACCATTATTCCCTTTGTAAACTATTGTTGTTTTATGTTTCTCTGGTCTATGACCGTAATAAACTCAATTCAATTCAATTCAATCCTATTCAACTCAGTACATAACATTTTCTCTCTTTCTTTAGTGGATCATGTGGGTCTCCATAAATCAGAAGCGCAGGGGACGGCGATTGAGCAAACAGACTGCCCTGGCTGAACAAATTTGCTTACAGACAGCACTATTTTATGATTAATTAATTAAATTTCTATATCGCCATTTGTCTGAGGATCACAAGGCAGTTCACAATATAAAAACACACAGCATAGTAACAAAAATAATAAAACTACCCCACTCCCCAGTTTAAAAGGCCACAGATGGTTATATTAGCCAAAGGCCTGGGAGAAACACCTGGCACCTTCAGATATGGAATGAAGGCGCCAGGCAAGCCTCATTGGGGAGAACATCACACAAATGGGGAGCCACCACAGAAAAGGCCCCTTTCTGTGTTGCCACCCTCCAAACCTCTCACAGAGAAGGCACATAAAGAAGGGCCTCAGATGATGATCTCAGGGTCTGGGTAGGTTCATATGGAAAGAGGTGGTCCTTGAGGTATTGTGGTCTTGAGTCATTTAAGGCTTTACAGGTCAAAACCAGCACTTTGAATTGCACCTGCAAATGAATTGGTAGCCTGTGCAGCTGGGCTCAGTTAGTGCAGTGTTATGTACTAAGGTTGGATCCTAGAACAATAGGCAGGTAGGGTCCTAGAATGCAACAACCAATCAGGCTCCAGGAGGGAAGCAGAATCAGCCAATTAAACGGAACTCATTGTGTAAATAATGTATATAAAGCCTGAGGGTTGCGGGGGGGGGTTCATTCACTGTTTTACGAGCTGCAATAAAAAGCATGAAATCACTACGCTGCTCCGAGTATATTTAATTCTGTATGCTCAAACCAGCTTGCCCAGGTGAGCAGCCTGGCTGCCGAATTCTGTACTAGCTGAAGCCCTATGTATAATGCACTGCAGTAATCTAACCTAGAGTTACCAGAGCATAGACAACAGAAGTTAGTCTGTCCCTGTCCAGATTGGGGCGCAGCTGGGCCACCAGATGAAGCTGATGGAAGGCACTCCGGGCCACTGAAGCCACCTGAATTTCAAGTCAGCAATGGATCTAGAAGCATCCCCAGGCTATGTCCCCGCTCCTTTGGAGGGATTGCAATCCCATCAAGAGCAGGCAAGCTTCCATCCTTCCGATTGAGGAAACGACCAACTAGCAGGGCCTTAGTCTTTTCTGGACTGAGCATCAGTTTGTTGGCTCTCATCCAGTCCATTACTGAGGCAAGACATCAGTTCAGCACTTCCACCTTGTTATGTACTGAGTTGAATAGGATCCAAAATGCAGCAGTCTGATTGGTCCTAGAACAATAGGATCCAAAATGCAGCACTCTGATTGGTCCTAGGATCCAAAATGCAGCACTCTGATTGGTCCTAGAACAATAGGATTCAGAATGCAGCAGTTTGATTGGTCCTAGAACAATGCAGCAGTATGATTGGTCTGCAGGAGCCACCCAATCCGGCTCCAGATGGAAGTGAATCCTCAACCTGATTGGCCTACAGGAGAATTCCGGAATTAGCCAATCACGTGCAGCCCATTGTGTAAATAATGTATATAAAGCAGATACATTGAGGGGACATTCATTCCTCCTCACCACTATGAGCTGAATAAAGAGCATGAAATCCACTCTCGACTCTGAGTATATTTCACACCTGCAGATCTGTCCATGGCAAGGGACTCCCCAAATCACAGGATATGTGCAGAGTTCCAGTTGAACTCAGCTAACTGGCAACAAGTCATCTGGACATGTGTTAACAAGTGTTTGTGTGCAGTTTACAGTTTCCTGCATGCAGCAGAAAAACCAGCCTTCCTAGTCCTTTACATATAATATTTCAGTTCTTCTTTTTCATTGACAGTTTGCCTTCAGTTCCTTCCTCTGTCTTATCTTGTATGCAATGTTGACAGCAGTTCCCTGGACGATGAGTTAACACAGAGAAGCTTCCCTCTTTTTGACTTCCACTTCAAATCCACCTCACAACACTTGCCCATTCAGAACCCTGGAGGTTTGGAGGCCCATCTGCTGAAATGGAGACCGACTGTCTAATCCAAACAATTGCTTCTTGTGGCAGCAAGCCCTGTGCCGCTCCATGAATGCAAAAACTCTCCCTCTCATGGCACCATCTGCACAGCCATCAGCTAATCCCCAGTCGCCTTTCTCTCCTTTGAATTTGCTCTCTAGAAAGATTTGCTAAGACCAGTCACCTGTGTTTATCTGTCTGGGCTTCACTCCCCTCTGGGCTTCTGGAGTTATGCGAGATTAGATCGCCTTTCTTTTTTCTCCCAGTGTACTTTATTCCGGCTTGAACGGAAACTGCAGCCAGAAATACCAGTCACTGTAGAGCATTAGAGGAAGACGCCTATTTGTGGGCTTTGGAGATGCATTTGTTTGGCCACTGTAGGGGCAAAGAGGGTGGAGAGGCGTCTGTTAAGTTGTGGGTGAACATATCAGACGACACAGCGATTCTCCAAACAGCTCTTGTTTATTCACAGGTCAGAACAGAACTGAACTGAAGGGTTCAGCCAGCCTGCTTATATAGAGCTCCAGTACAACGTAACTGTAACAACTTTCTGTAACTATCCAATCACTGAACGTCACTTTCGATCCCTTATTTGCATATGTGGACCTGAACTATATACATTATCCCCCTGCTGGCCCAGGGTGAGAACTTCAGTACATAACAGCATCCATGCCTTAGATGTGAGCAACAGGGTTCTACACCCAGCCTTGCTAAGGACATCTGCTTTCTAAACACCCAGAAAGCAACACATCATCACTTTAAAACACATTACACAATTCTGGTGACTTTTAAGGAAGCTCACATCAACATGAACTTCTTTAGCCTTTCTGCTTATTTAGCAGTTATAGATTTTTAAGGGGGGGGGAGACTTCTGAGAAATGAAAGATGAAACAAAGATCAATGCTTGTGATCCTAAGCATTTCTGCACCTGTAAAACAAGTGGTCCGGTATACAGGGATGCGGGTGACGCTGTGGGTTAACCCACAGAGCCTAGGACTTGCCGATCAGAAGGTCGGTGATTCGAATCCCCGCAACAGGGTAAGCTCCCGTTGCTCAGTCCCTGCTCCTGCCAACCTAGCAGTTTGAAAGCATGTCAAAGTGCAAGTAGATAAATAGGTACCGTTCCGGCGGGAAGGTAAACGGGGTTTCTGTGTGCTGCTCTGGTTCGCCAGAAGCGGCTGAGTCATGCTGGCCACATGACCTGGAAGCTCCCTCGGCCAATAAAACGAGATGAGCTCTGCAACCCCAGAGTCGGCCATGACTGGACCTAATGGTCAGGGGTCCCTTTACCTTTTACCTTATACAGGTTGAAGGGTATAATTGTTACTTAATTGTTACTGCACAGATGGGAGTGCTATAGAATGATCCTTGCTCAGAAGTAAGTCCCATTGAGTTAAGTCCCAGATAAGTTCAGTATCACTGTTTTTGTGTGGTTTTCCTGAAATATAAGTACAGTGGTACCTCAGGTTACATACGCTTCAGGTTACATACGCTTCAGGTTACACACTCCGCTAACCCAGAAATAGTGCTTCAGGTTAAGAACTTTGCTTCAGGATGAGAACAGAAATCAGGCTCCGGTGGCGCGGCAGCAGCAGGAGGCCCCATTAGCTAAAGTGGTGCTTCAGGTTAAGAACAGTTTCAGGTTAAGAACGGACCTCTGGAATGAATTAAGTACTTAACCCGAGGTACCACTGTGCTAGCCTCTTGTGGTAGAAGAGAAGTACACTATCTTGCCTCCTCACCCATTTAAAGTTGAGGTATTCCTCAATGAAATGACAAACCTACCTGCATGTACAAATACCATGAACTGAGCACTTCACAAACCTTCCCACGTGTTGCGATTATGAATGGAAGAGAAATTCAATTCAGTTCACATTTAAAGGTGAACTGACTTAATTCCTGCTTTCTGAAACATTATGCAAACCAAGCCACAGCCATCCTTCAATTTTGCCCTTACCTGAATTTTGCAAGGTTGTTCTGCAGTCATGTAACATGCACTGACATGCTACTAGGGTAGGATGTGTATTCAAAGGCATACAGGTTTATAAGTGAAAATAACATACAGAAATGCATTATATTAGGGGTAACTACTTTGCAAAATGTGAATATTAGGAGAAACTCACATTGAAAAGATGTAGAATTTTCATGTGATGATGTGGAAAACTAAACTTAAGGTTGGAGAAATGGGAAATGGAGAAAAGCCAAACTTGACATATTCCCCCACCCCTAGTTATGATACAGGGAGCTATCCCTTTCCTTATCTCCTGAAGTAAAGAAATTTATTTCTGGCAAGGCAAGGTACCCTGCCTCAAACAATTAGGGTTGCCTAATGAGAGGAGAAGACTCCCTGGAAAAGACCCTGATGTTGGGAAAGATGGAGGGCACAAGGAGAAGGGGACGACAGAGGACAAGATGGTTGGACGGTGTTCTCGAAGCTACCAACATGAGTTTGACCAAACTGCGGGAAGCAGTGGAAGACAGGAGTGCCTGGTGTGCTCTGGTCCATGGGGTCACGAAGAGGTGGACACAACTAAACGACTAAACAGCAACAACAACATGAAAGTGTCCATTGCTCAGCCATAACATCAAAAAGTCAGTTAGCTGTTTATTTCCTTGACAAAGGCAAGGGCCTCTAGATTACTTTTCCATAAAGTCATGCTAGAAGTCTCCAAAGAAATGACAATCTCCCGGGCAGCTCTCAGAAGCACTTCCAAATATCAAAATCCCATAGAATCTTACCACATTGCTTTCTGCATGGATAGGGCCCCTGTGACTTTCGGAGCAGCATGATTTGGATAAAACCCACCGGGGAAGCTTCCTTAGCCCTGCAGTCCTGGGCGAAGAGGCATCTGTCCGCGTCTGTCATGCCACTGGTAACAGGCACAAAACCTCTGACCTTTTTTTAAAAAAGGCAATGAGCCACATCTGCTAGTAGTTCAGCTGCAGGCTACCTAGAATTCAGGGGGTCCACATAACACACCACGTAACGTAACGTAACGTAACGTAACATGTCCTCTGGGAAGTGCAATTAGTTCTGGTGGCAGATTCCTAACAAATGCAGCCATTCTCCTTTGCTGAAGACAAATGCGAAGGAAACTTCTTTTTCATAAAAAAAAGAGATGTTTTACAAAAACTTTCTCTTCCCCTCCTTTCCATTAGGTGCATTCACTGATCCAGCCCATAATTAACAAAATGATAAGATTAAAGTTTTCCCAGCTTACTTGCTAAACGCTGTCTGTCAGGCAAGCTGTGAGTATTTAGCAGCGTGTGAGCGAAGGAGGTTTCTTCTTTAAATGTCAAGAAGCAGCTGCACCCACAGGCTGCAATCCTAAAGCCACTTACTTGGGAGTAAGCCCCATTGAATTCAGTAGGGCTTACTTCTGAGTAGACATGGTTAGCATTGCGCCCTTTGCTTTTAATGCCACAGCATGGAAACTAGCACTTCGTTGCATTAAAAGGACAAGGTTGGTGCCTTTCCCCAGCAAAGAAGAATTTTAAGTGGTTTCCCCCCCCCCTTGCATGCTGTTTGATAATATTAATAAACAAGCTGGCTTGGTATGCTAAGCCCAGACACTTTCCCATGACCTTGTGGAAGCATTTAAGCTGCAGCCCTGGAGCTGCCAATAACCACTGGCAGGTCCTGCTTACTGGACAGTCAGAGACGTCTTCTCTGAGTAGTGTTGTAAACAAAAAAATGCCCTTTTCCCTTATGGGGTATCCAAGAGCCCATATAGAGTCCTTACATAGGTTCCCTATTGGTAGGAGAGAATAACAGAGGCCAACCAGAGAATATTGAGAAGCAAAGCAGCTAGTAAGCTTGATCTTTATTGAACTGCTGCAACAGGGTGCTCCCCTCACCCGCAGGAGAGGAAGAGGAACCCAGAACAATGGTGCGCAAGGCGTTATAAAGACTTTTGAAATTGCCACCCTGTAGATCAAGACCACCCCTCAGATACATCATACCTACATCACAGAAAAGGTGGTCTAAAACAGAAATCTGAATGTTGTTTTTCTCTTGTCATTGTTTCTCTCCTGTCTGGCAGGTTACTTGATTGGATTGCCTGGGGAGCCTGGCCAGTCTTTTGTAATGATAAATACTTAGTTCCTGGGCCAGGTCACAGGCTCACACCCTATTCATATCTTAAATGTGCCCTTAAGACAGGATTTGTGAAGGAAAAGACAATGGGGAGGCTTTTCCATTTTCCTTGACCTTGCAGAGAAAACATTTGGTCAGTTTGGGACAGTTTGGAAATCAAAGATGGTTCCAGGTCAGTCTTCCTGTGCTGATCTATGTATGTGTTTGGTTGGTACACTTATGAACCTTACCATATATCTAAGACCTCAAAATTCCTATCACAGTAGACCCACTGAAATTCATGGATCTCAAGTGCCCACATTCCTTACTTTCCATGCGTCTTCTCTGAGTAGGACTAACTTTGGATGCAGCCCGGATCCAATGCAGGCTACCGTATTTTTTGCTCTATTAAGACTCACTTTTTCCCTTCGAAAAAGTAAGGGGAAATGTGTGTGTGTCTTATGGAGCAAAGGCAGGCTGCGCAGCTATCACAGAAGCCAGAACAGCAAGAGGGATTGCTGCTTTCACTGCGCAGCGATCCCTCTTGCTGTTCTGACTTCTGATATTCAGAGTATTTTTCTTCTTGTTTTCCTCCTCCAAAAACTACGTGCGTCTTGTGTCTGGTGCATCTTATAGGTATTTCAAAATAATGTAGAGGACCAGAAAGAACACCTCCAAAGGCTCTATGTGAATCCACAACACACATGTTTGCCTCTCTGCAAATTGATGCTTTGTGCTGCTGTCCGTATTGCTGTTCATTATGCAAGATTTGCTTCTCACTCTTGCGCTTTATAATTTATGTGTAAGCTGCCATGAGTTCGATTTCATCACAGCAAGGCAGGCAGGCTATCAGTGCCCAAGTCAACGCCTGCAGAAATGGAAGTATGAATGGAATTTCAGCAAAAAAAGAACCAGTTGTCCTTTAGCGTCTCCCCACCCCAACCCCCTTTCTTTGGCAGTGCCATGAGTGCAGAGGCATGGTGAATCCGACAGGGAACTTCTCAGAACAATGCTGTGGTCTAGCCTGAAAATCAGATAAGCAGCACAGGGTGTTCAAGCGAAGTCTGAACGATAATGCCAAAAACCTGTCTAAAGTGCAGGCTGACAAACTCCCATGAACACCATGGTCGGAGTATCGGCTGTTAAAGGGATTTGCAAACAGAGCATAGTTTTCCTGCTGATAATAATGCTGAGAACAGGTTTTATACAGTGCCGGATTTATGTATAAGCTAAACAAGCTCTAGCTTAGGGCCCCACTCTCTTGGGGTCCCCCCAAAAAATTTTAAGGAGGGAAAAACTGGATGTATATTTCCAAAATAAAGGATAAAAAAACAAATAAAATAAAAGCTACATACAGCAGCAGTTTTTTGTGTTGTGTATGGACCTATTAGGTCCATAAATTACCATATAGTTGTATTCATCACACAAAAACAGTGACAATTTGTTGTTGACAAAGGACAGCTGGACATATAAAGAAGAAGAAGAAGAGTTTGGATTTGATATCCCGCTTTATCGCTACCCGAAGGAGTCTCAAAGCGGCTAACATTCTCCTTTCCCTTCCTCCCCCACAAAAAACACTCTGTGAGGTGAGTGAGAGATGTGTGACTAGCCCAAGGACACCCAGCAGCTGCATGTGGAGGAGTGGAGACGTGAACCCGATTCCCCAGATTACGAATCTACCGCTCTTAACCACTACACCACACTGGCTATAAAGGGCCCCATTACCTTCAGGAGCTGCTGAGGGCCTCATCAAACCTCAATCTGGCCCTGGTTTTATATGCTGGTTTCCCCTTTCAGCAGGAGCCCTTTGTATCTCCTGGGATGCTGCTCTGCTGAGTCTCTTAGTACAAGGAGCCCCCTGTAGACGTGATCTCTGAAGATCTTCCAATCTCCTCTTTTGCTGTGCTGCTTACCTTCAATCTCCTCAATGGTCTTTCTGCTTTCCTTACACTTTTTCTCATGAACATCTCTCTCTTGATGGCTGTTCTCCACTGTTTGACAGTCGCTTGTTCTCTCGAATTCTTTGCCCTTTCTTCCTCACTGCCCCGTGGGCTTGGAAGTGCCTGCTAGGAGGCCTGCCCTCTCTCTCACGCCCTTCCAGTCCTTCTCCAAACCCCACCCTTTCCCCGAAATCTTGGACTCGACCCCCTTTGTGCCCATGCTCTGATTCCGGAAGCAGCCAGTGTTCTGCGCTACAGATGTTGCTGCCCTCTGCCTACCATCATCCCTGACCATTGGGCTTCCCAGCAGAGGCTGGGAGGTGTGGGGGACTCCCTGGTCCTGAATGGGGCAACTGTGTTCCTGAAGGACCAGGTGTGCAGCCTGGGAGTCATTCTGGACTCACAGCTGTCCATGGAGGCACAGATTAATTCTGTGTCCAGGGTGTTTGTCTACCAGCTCCATCTGGTACACAGGCTGAGACCCTCCCTGCCCGTAGACTGTTGCCAGATTGGTACATGCTCTGGTTATCTCCCGCTTAGACTACTGCAATGTGCTCTAAGTGGGGCTACCTTTGAAGGTGACCCAGAAACTGCAACTAAACCAGAATGCGGCAGCTAGACTGGTGACTGGGAGCAGCCACCGAGACCACATAACACTGGTCTTGAAAGGCCTACACTGGCTCCCAATATGTTTCCAGGCACAATTCAAAGTGTTGGTGCTGACCTTGAAAGCCCTAAACGGCCTCGGTCCAGTATACCTGAAGGAGTGTCTCCACCCCCATCATTCAGCCCGGACACTGAGATCCAGCGCCGAGGGCCTCTGGCAGTTCCCTCACTGCAAGAAGTGAGGTTACAGGGAGCCAGGCAGAGGGCCTTCTCAGTGGTGGCGCCTGCTCTGCAGAATACCCTCCCATCAGATGGCAAGGAGATAAACAACTATCTGACTTTTAGAAGACATCTGAAGGCAGCCTTGTTTAGGGAAGTTTTAAATGTTTGATCTTTTATTGTGTTTTTAATATTCTGTTGAGAGCCGCCCAGAGTGGGTGGGGTATAAATAACAAATTATTATTATTATTATTATTATTATTATTATTATTATTATTTATTAATATCATCATCATCATCATCATTGGAGCTGGAGTCCAGCATCACCTTGAGGATACCAACTGGGCACCCAGGCTCTGCTTCTGCGACTCAGCCTAAGGATTTGAGAAGGAAAGAAGCACAAGGTTCCCCTCTGCCTCTGCTTCTTCTGCTGTCTCCCCCCCCCCCCCGTGTCAAATTTTAGAGTTGATGGCTGCACACAGAACGATGACAAGCCACAAGTGGGACAGAGACCACATCTCTGCTTTGCCTGTTTTGCATTTCACACCGTCAGCCTCCCCCTGGTGGTAGGAAAAAGAGAGCAAAGCTGTATTTTCTTGAGTACTGCTTGGACAACGATTGCAGAAACAAGAAAGTCTCTCAGTGCACACCCTTAGATTAAATGGAGTAATTCTTCCTCCCACACAAATGTACATTTTTGAAGCCAAGTGTGAGGAACCTTTGGCCCTCCAAATGTTGCTGAGCTTCAGCTATTCTCAACCCCAGGAAGTCTGGCCAAAGGGCAGGGATTAAGGAGCTCGAGGCAGGAGACCTAGTGCCTCCTGATTCTATCCTCAAAACAACCGTGCAAGGTAGGTCAGGCTGAGGGAAGGTTTGAACCTTGGTCTCACCAAACTTTGGCCAGCACCCAGATCACTACCTCACAGGGTCCCTTGGAATGACAGTGCTATGTCGCTGTTTTCATACTGTTTGCAAACCCCGAAACACCCCAGAATGTTTGGAACTGCTGAAATGAAGAGCTTTATCTTTGCTGGAATTAAAAGGGACCAGTGTGTGATCTAGCAACTCAAAGCACGCAAGAAAATTAGAGAATTCTTCCCGGCATTTTCAGCTGCATAGAACTTAGAACTTTCTCAATTCTGACATTTTAAAGCTTCAGTTTTTATTTATTTGGCTTTTTTTACCTCTTCAGATCTACCTGACATTTTCAAATATTCCTCTTTTAAAATGGAGGAATCTGCTCTGTGGGAACATGCACTGACATTTGCAGTTCGGTTTATCGTCCTCTTGCACTGATGTAAGCTAATCATGTTTCTCAGCTGAATGGCAGTAGGGGAATATCCCATTTGCCCTGAGCCTTAATTCAGAGAAAGCAATGTATATATATTTTTTCCCTGGCTTCTTTAACACCTGCTCACAAGTGTTTGCTGGCTCTGTGTCCTGATTGGTGGGCCTTGTATTTGCCATCACCATGTAGATAACAAGCCTTCATGCAGAGAATGATGGATTGTCTGGCTCCCTGGCAGAGCTCATTTAAAACTCTGCAGGGCAAAGACAAGTGTGTTGGGCATTGGTCTACTGCCTTAGTAGAAGTTTATGCAACACTTAACAGAGAAGTTGTCACTTTCCAGAGTCTTTAGCTAGTGAGTAACAGGCAGGACGTGGGTGGCGCTATGGGTTAAACCACAGAGCCTAGGACTTGCCAATCAGAAGGTCGGCAGTTCGAATCCCTGCGACGGGGTGAACTCCCATTGCTTGGTCCCAGCTCCAGCCAACCTAGCCAACCTGCCAACCTAGCAGTTTGAAAGCACTTCAAGTGCAAGTAGATAAATAGGTACCGCTCTGGCAGGAAGGTAAATGGCATTTCCATGCGCTGCTCTGGTTCACCAGAAGTGGCTTAGTCATGCCACATGACCCAGAAGCTGTACGCCGGCTCCCTCGGCCAATAAAGCGAGATGAGCGCCACAACCCCAGAGTCATCCATGACTGGACCTAACAGTCAGGGCTCTCTTTACCTTTATCCTTTACCCCA
The DNA here is from genome assembly GCF_964252035.2 of Podarcis erhardii. Taxonomy (NCBI): domain Eukaryota; kingdom Metazoa; phylum Chordata; class Lepidosauria; order Squamata; family Lacertidae; genus Podarcis; species Podarcis erhardii. The sequence goes on along the minus strand of NC_138515.1, from coordinate 11,338,847 downwards.
CTATAAAGAGACAAGTACACCAGTACAAGCCCATTGTATTTAGCTTGGTAGCGTATAGCCAGCCAGTGCCATTCTTTCCGCAGTGGTATAAAGAGTGTTTGGAGGTGGGACCCAGACAACTAGAATTGACTCACTTTGCTAGGTCATGGAAACATTATTCCAGTCATTGAAAGGCTACACACACACAGCTAGGGTAACAAAAGACCTCCCTTTGATGAGCATAAAGGTAAAGGGACCCCTGACCATTAGGTCCAGTCGTGGCCGACTCTGGGGTTGTGGCGCTCATCTCGCTTTATTGGCTGAGGAAGCAGGCGTACAGCTTCTGGATCATGTGGCCAGCATGACTAAGCCGCTTTTGGCGAACCAGAGCAGCACACGGAAACACCGTTTACCTTCCCGCTGGAGCAGTACCTATTTATCTACTTGCACTTTGACGTACTTTCGAACTGCTGGGTTGGCAGATGTGTAGGGTACTTTCAACAGTGACTTGCTGATTCAAATAGATACTGCTAGGAAGTGTTCGTAAGCAGCTGAGAAAAAGCCCTTTTTCTCCTTAGTTTTGTCGAGTGTGAATCTGCAGTGAAACTGTACACCGGCTCCCTCGGCCAATAAAGTGAGATGAGCGCCGCAACCCCAGAGTCAGCCATGACTGGACCTAATGGTCAGGGGTCCCTTTACCTTTTTAACAGGCAGAAATTCAACAGGCAGAGCTTTCCCATCCCTGAATTGCCACACTCAAAAGAGCTTTGTTTGTTGTCTTTCTCTTTGCTTGGCAGCAGCTAAAAGCACAAAATCTTTACTGGGAAGAGGCAGTCATGAGGGACAAGTGAATCTGTCAGTTTAGGCTTCTCTCGGCTTCCTCACTTTCCCAGCCTTCAGTTCAATTCATCACTTATCCACATCAGTTTGTAATATTATTTTTTAATTCAAATCAAATATCTTTATTGTGGTCCATAGACCCACAAAACAATTTCGAAACAAAATACAGTTAAAATTACCAAACAACAGGCAAAAGAGAGTGAGGTAGTCATTTTGTTATGTCTAGAGTGTGATGGTCTGTTTCTTGCGACCTCAGAAATAAACTTTGCCATGGTCAGTGTAATATCATTTGACCTATCCTCCAGAAGGTATTTACCAATATGGGAGGCTTCAGATTTTCCCGGCAAGTTTGCTGGTAAGGCCATGAAACATCAGTTAAAAACATCAGTCGCAGCAACTAAATCATTCACCCGGCAGCGTAGCAAGAAAACAAACAGAATAATTCAGCACTAGATAAAATAGCAAGATAATAAAACTGATAAATAAAGATGGGGGACACCCCATCTTACTCTCCAAAGCCTGCAGTTGAGCCCAGGATCTTAGGTCATTCCCACTATGCGTTTGAAGCTCACCACTTCCCCCAAAGAATCTTGGGAACTGTAGTTTTCCCCTTGCAGAGCTACAATTTCCAGCTGCCTTAACAAACTACTTTCCAGGAATCTTTGGAGGGAACGTGTGTGCTTTCCATGTATGCTGTGAATGTGCCCTTTGAATCACAGAAGATTCACTCTCTTTGGTGCAAATCTAACAGGCCAGCTTTCATGTGACCCAAGAGATCAAATCAGCACACTCATTTTATAGGCTTGTGTCCAGCCTGGAGGAAAACTGCCCTCCCCAAAGCAAATGTAAGAAAGCATATTTATCCCAGAAGGGGTTTGTGTGACGTTTGAAAGAGAGGGAAAACAGCAGGGAGCATCACGGCACATGAAACAAGCAATGGGAGAACTGTCCTCAGCTCAGCTGAGCTTTCATGAGCTTTCATTGCAAGCCTTTTTGGGGGTTGGGGAAAGAAACCTAAACTGTGTCAAATAATTCCTTCCCTCCTCATCCTCTTGACACTTCTGGTTCTGTCCGCATGGATCTTATGGGTTTTCTTCTTTCCTTTTCCCCACATCTTGCTGACAGATGGGGCTTCCAGAGGTCCGAGGAGCTGATCAGCTCTTCAGCTGCTTAGCAGTGCTTTAGTTTCTGATTCTCCGTAACTATTCACTAGGCCAGTGTGCACCTTCTTGAATTATTTCCATTGCCAAGTCACAGTTGCTTTATTTGAATAACGCTTCCCTATGTATACTACCCACAACAAAGCCAAGGGGGCAGGAAAACATCACCCATAAATCTCCCCACAATGCATTGTTATCTAGAGCATCTCTCTGGGGCAAAGAGCCACATGGAAATTCAATGCCTCCCCACCCAGCCCCACTGCCAAAACTAAACAAACACACCCAGGAGCGTTTTAAAATCTGAGCGGGGCAACAAAAACCAAGCAGACTCTTTGCAATGAACAATTCAACAAGAACTGGCCCAAACAGAGAGAAGATAGGCACCAAACAAAAGGGCACTTGCATGATCAGATATTACAGAGTTCCAGGTTGTTTGTTCATGGCAAGCATTTGGGGAATTGTGCCAGTAAATATTTGACATTCAGTCCAACCCACAAGTCAGATTTAAGCTGCCAGGGAGCCCAGTCTCCGCAAAGCAGCTGTGTCAGAGTGAGGGGGGAGAAGGAGAAAAGCTTGCCGTCCGCACTAAGTCCTCGTGCACAAATATAGTTTTCCATCAAAAGCAATGGGGTGGGAGAAAATTCCCTTCCAGCTTACTGTATTTTTTGCTCTATAAGACTCACTTTTCCCCTCCTAAAAAGTAAGGGGAAATGTGTGTGCATCTTATGGAGTGAATGCAGGCTGTGCAGCTATCACAGAAGCCAGAACAGCAAGAGGGATTGCTGCTTTCACTGCGCAGCGATCCCTCTTGCTGTTCTGGCTTCTGAGATTCAGAATATTTTTTTCCTTGTTTTCCTCCTCCAAAAACTAAGTGCGTCTTGTGGTCTGGTGCATCTTATAGAGCAAAAAATATGGTAATCCTATGACACACTCTGCTACTGCAAGCAGAATATCTTTGATAGAATATGGCATACAAGTTTTGACACAAAATTCCCCCTGAGCCAGAGCTCAGCAAAACAGCCTCATGCCACCAGTACCAGGACTTTCGCTAACCGAGATCTCCACCGAAATGGATCCCTAGAGGCAGCACTGCCAGGGATTCTCACCTGAGACTTTGGAGAGGCTCTGCTAGTTAGTGTAGAGCATCCTTTCCCAATCATAAATTCACTTCTCCACATTGCCACATCAGTTTGCAAAAATAATAATAATAATAATCAAATCCTCGTAAAAATTCTTCATGCAAATTTCTCCTTCTATAACTCAACGCTGTCTGCAATTCTGCTTAATGCACATGTTTGCAATTATATATATATATATATATATATATATATATATATATATATATATATATAATTTATATACCACCCTTCATCAAAAGATCTCAGGGCAGTTCCCAGAATAGAATACAGGATAAAAATAATGCATTTTTGTATTTACTCTCACTAATATATGGATTTTTATGCACAATCTGCCCCAGTGTATGCATTTTCGTGAGATTCTGCACTGCACTGCAGATTTCAAAAGATGTCTGCTCATGTAACTGCTTCAGAACGTGAAAATCTGGCAAGCTCACCTGTAAATGAAACCCAACTTAAATCCCCATCCCCTAGCTGCCATATACGGAGTCAGGCTGTTGGTTCATTGAGCTCCATACTTCCAGCTCTGGCCGGCAGCTGCTCTCCAGGGTTTCAAGGAAGAGTCTCTCCCAACCGGATCGGGAGATGCCAGGAATTGACCTTGGGACCTTGTGCCTTCAGAGTGTGTTCTCTGTCCATTGAGTTCTGGCCCTTCCCTTGTGCACGATGCTTGCCTGCCACTTCGGATGCTTCACCTTGAGGTGTTTTCTCCAGGTGGGCAACTTCATCTTTAAGCTCCGTTAGGTACACACAAGGGGTTGGATGATGATCAGAGCACTGTCTCCTCAGCACACAAACAGACACACACCCTGGAAATTCAGAAGCAAGTTAATCCAAATTCCGAGAAGCGGAATTGTAATCCTTTATAATTAAGCAAGGATGCATATAATGACATGCTTTGCATAATTTATTCACCCTTTTGCAAGTCAAAGCAGGGAGAAAAGAGCTACCTTTTTGCAGCTCCACCTGATGAATCTGACACTGGAAATTCTGGATCGTCGGCCTCTGGCCTCTGAGATTTGACCAGGCATTGTCAAATCGCTGTCAACTTCAAGTCTTGTCTTCATAGCCTTGACGTCTAGAAACCTGATCTAAAAACAAAAGAACGAAAGCTGGCATTTTGCAGTTGCTGAGTTCTGCAGTCAATGTCAATTTATGCGCAGCAATGTTTGCTACCCTTGTTTTACATAATATTTGACATTAACACTTGCACTGACTCTCAGGAACCCCAGCAAATTTAAGTGTTGGTTTTTCTGCCTGTAAAATGGGCTGTAAACATAAGGAACGGCTCTAAGAGCAGTTGATATACAGAAGAAGAAGACGAAGAGGAGGAGGAGGAGGATGAGGAGGAGGAGGAGGAGGAAGAAAAGATAGGAAATCGGGGATGAGATGAAAGTCTCTTGGATAATTCTGAAAAATATCCATTGTTGCTCCTTCTTAGGAAAGTCTTTTCTGAGTATATGCTATAGAAGCCCTTTGATTTTATTTTTATTAGCAGTAATGACTCTGCTACACTTATTATTATTTTTCGACTGATTATCCACAGATTTCTGGATCCATAATCATTCACGTCACAGATAGAGGGAGCGGAGGCTGAAACAGGATAATAGCCTTTAAATCCCCTTCTCTAAGCACTCAGATCTTCCCTGTCAGCAAGATTAAAGCGGTCAACAGCAGTCCCCATGTGCCTGGATCCCACACTGAGTTTTTGCAACAACTGGAGCTGCTGGTCGGTCGGAAAAGAAACGTAAAACGGCTCCGGCGGCAGATGCTTCGGGCAGGAAGGAGAAGGCAACCAGAAGAAGCTTCGCACCCACCACCGAACACTAAGGGGAAGCATGTGGAACCTTAAGCAAAGAAAGCAGCCTCTGATCTCGGACTATAAAACTGAATCTCGCCCGGGGGCCACCTGGGATGCAACCGTGGGAAGGAATGAAACTGGTCGGACTGGGGGCTTTGGTGCTTCTGACTGGGGATCCCCATTGCAGTTGCCCCAGGACGTTGAGAGCAGCTACTCCTGCTTGGAGGACGAGGAGGAAGAGGGCGAGGAAGAGGAGAAGGGGCTCCCCTCGATGTTTCCCTTCAGCCCAGCCTTCCCAGCTGGAGCCACCACGTCGTCCTCCGTCCTCAACATCAACGTGGGCGGGCAAAGCTACCGCCTGACGTACCAGGCAGTGGCCATCTACCCCACCACCCGCCTGGGCCGCTTGGCCACTTCCACCGACCGCTGGCACCAGCTGGGCCTCTGCGATGACTATGCGGCACAGGGAGACGAGTACTTCTTTGACCGGGACCCAGCCGTCTTCCAGCTGGTCTACAACTTCTACGCCTCCGGGGTGCTGCGGGTGCGGGACGAGCTGTGTCCCCGCAGCTTCCTGGAGGAGCTGAGCTACTGGGGGGTCCGCCTCAAGTACACGCCCCGCTGCTGCCGCATCTGCTTCGAGGAGAGGCGGGATGAGCTGAATGAGCAGCTCAAGGTGCAGCGGGAGCTGCGGGCCCAGGCGGCTGTGCAGGAGAGCGAGCACCTCTTCCGCCACATGCGCTACGCCGAGCATCGCTGGCGCCTGTGGAACCTCATGGAGAAGCCCTTCTCCTCCACCACGGCCAAAGCCATGGGGGTGGCCTCCAGCTTTTTCGTGCTCATCTCGGTGGTGGCGCTGGCTCTCAACACGGTGGAGGAGATGCAGCACAGGGACAAGGCCACCCAGGAGAGGAGGCCCTTGCTGGAGCACGTGGAGACCTTCTGCATCGCCTTCTTCACCCTAGAGTACGTGCTGCGGCTGGTCTCCACCCCGGACATCCGCTGCTTTGTCAGCAGCGCCCTCAACGCCGTGGACCTCATCGCCATCCTGCCCCTGTACCTCCAGCTCCTCCTGGAGCGCTTCGTGGATGAGGACCAGCCTCGCGGGCAAGGCTCCCAGCACGAAAATGACATAGAGAAAGTGGGGCGGGTGGGGAAGGTGGGGCAGGTGTTGCGCATCATGCGCCTCATGCGCATTTTCCGTATCCTGAAGCTGGCTCGCCATTCGACGGGCCTGCGTGCATTTGGCTTCACGCTGCGCCAGTGCTACCAGGAGGTGGGCTGCCTCCTGCTCTTCATTGCGCTGGGGATCTTTGCCTTCTCCGCCATGGTCTACACTGTGGAACACGATGTCTCCAGCACAAACTTCACCAGCATCCCCCATGCCTGGTGGTGGGCTGCCGTAAGTACCTCCCTGGCAATGTGATGCTCGTTCCTCCCCCCCCCCTCTCGCTTGCAAGCGTGCCTGTTTTGGAAGCGGCAGGGTCCCCCCCCCCCCATGCCTGGCTTTCCAAACATCTGTTCAGAGTGTTGACTTTACAGAACATGCATGCATGCACACACACACACCCGTCAGCTGGATGCTTTCCTATAGTAGATCAGGCTAAAATCAGTGCAGCTAAGCTTGAACCGGAGAGCTCTTTGCGGCTGTGCCACAGACTTTGTGCTGCTTCTCGCGGAGAAAGGGGAAGAAGGAAACGAGAAGGGCAAGCACATGTCTGCCTGGCCTTAACTTTGCCGTGACTTATCTGTGCCTACTTGACAGCTTGCTGCTGGTATTTTTGTAGCAGATACATAAGGGAGGCTGTGGGGGTGGTTTCACATTCCTTCCAAAGTGAGTTTACAAAAGCAGCTCTGCTCAGCGGTTTAGCGATGCAATCAGAAGGGGGCACATATTAGCTCACACCCAGCAGTTAAAAAGATGAGGCTGGGAATCTGGGAAAAAGGTGAGGCTGGGAATCTGTCCCTACAGAAGTTTTGTTTCATTTCCAAATGTGCCTGTGGATGAACAATTTCGAGATAGGAAAATAAGAGCAGCTGACCGTCACAAGGCTTTCCAGACAGCTGGTGATCGCAGCTACAGCAGATCCCAAAATGATTTTTTTAAAATTGCATTTGCCCTGAGCCAGCCACAGACAAAAATAACAAAACGGGAAGACCCTCTGGCTCAGTTGCTTGTAATGCAATATGGAGCTTATAATTTATAGGTCTCTAGTTGAAATGCATCCTAAGCCACCAGGGATGGGGAAATGGACATTCCTTCTAGCGCAGCTGGAGGAATCAGGAGGTCTTAGTAGCCCAAGGACAGAGGCTCATCCTGCAAATAGTTCAGCAATAAGAGCACAGGAACAAAGCCTTCCATTGACTGGGACATCGAGCTCAGGGTTGACTACACTGGCAGCTGATCTTCAGGCTTTCAAACAGGGTCTCTCCCCATTCCTACCTGGAGTTGCCAGCACCAAGCTGCATACAGAGCTCTGCCCCCTGAGTTTACGGATTTTCCATATTGCTTTGGTGTCCAAAGTCTTTGCTGAGTCACCAGCACTAATCAAATATGAAGGCAACAAGGCGACCACTTAACTAAAACAAAAAACCCTGTTCCTTGTGCCTGAGTCCACATTCTTCCCATGGGAACTTCCCTGCATATGGCAGAATGTTGGCACGTGTGAAAGATGGTGCATGGGATTCATATAGTTTTCAGCAGCACAAACAGCTCCTGTGATCAAACTCATTCTGTGTGACGTGACCTTGATTGACCCCTTTGGATAGGTAAATAAATCCAAGTTTGGAGCAGGTTCAGGGGGTGTTAACTTTGGACAGCAGATTATGTAAACAGACTTGTGAGCAGAAACTAGAAGTGCTACAGAAACTAGAGAAGCTATAGAATATAAATTGCATCCTGCCAATTTATGAAAGCATGTTAGAGCTTAGCTGGAAAGCTCTTCTAATAACCCTTCCCCTTTGAGGCTAATATATATGGTGTGTGGGGATAGATAGATGATAGAGATAGATAGATAGATATAGATAGATAGATAGATATAGATGATAGATAGAGATGATAGATAGATAGATAGATAGATAGATAGATAGATAGATAGATAGATGATAGATAGATAGATGATAGATAGATGATAGATAGATATAGATAGATGATAGATAGATAGATAGATAGATAGAGAAGAGAGAGAGATGATAGAAGAAGAAGAAGAGGAGGAGGAGGAGGAGTTTGTATTTGATATCCCGCTTTATCACTACCCGAAGGAGTCTCAAAGCGGCTAACATTCTCCTTTCCCTTCCTCCCCCACAACAAACACTCTGTGAGGTGAGTGGGGCTGAGAGACTTCAGAGAAGTGTGACTAGCCCAAGGTCACCCAGCAGCTGCATGTGGAGGAGCGGAGACACGAACCCGGTTCCCCAGATTACGAGTCTACCGCTCTTAACCACTACACAACACTAGATAGACGATAGATGATAGATAGATAGATGATAGATAGATAGATAGATAGATAGATAGATAGATAGATAGATGATAGATAGATGATAGATAGCTGATAGCTGATAGATAGATAGATGATAGATGATAGATAGGTAGATAGATAGATAGATAGATAGATAGATAGATAGATAGATAGATGATAGATAGATGATAGCTGATAGATAGATAGATGATAGATGATAGATAGATAGATAGATAGATAGATAGATAGATAGATAGATAGACAGATAGACAGAGATAAATGATAGATAGATAGATAGATAGATAGATAGATAGATAGATAGACAGATAGACAGAGATAAATGATAGATAGATAGATGATGATAGATAGATGAAAGAGAGAGAGAGAGAGAGAGAGATTATGAAAATGGTCATCCATTAGCTGCTAAGTATATTCATTTTAGGCAATTGTGATTAATCTAGAAAGAAGTATATTGTTTCCACAAATGAACCCTCAAGTCCTGCAACATCGGGGGGGGGGGCACTGTTCTAAAGGGAGTGGCCTGCTTGGAGGTCAAAGGTTTCCCACCTCTGGCTTAGCAGGTATTATTCTGGGAAGAAAAACGACAATCACACGGTAACTTGCAACCACCCCATACATTGAAAGCACTCTTGCACAACTTTTAACAGTCAAGGCTTCCCCCAAAGAATCAGGGTAGGAGATGCCCTCTTAGAACTGTGATTCCAGCACCTATAAACTGTTCCCGGGGTTCTTCGGGGGGAGGCAGCACTCTGAAAGTGGTAGAAGTGTTTCAAATGAATGTTGTGGGTGTGACCAATGAACACCAGCAATGGGAACAACTCCAGCATGAGGCTGCAGGCAGAGCTTTTCTTCTAGGAAAAAAAGTGCTGGTATTGCATGTCCTTGAGAAGCCCCAGAAAAAAGCACTGGTTGCAGGAATGTCTATCTATACCCATCTTCTCATGATAATCCTGCTGGTTGGTCTGGGCTGGTGGCTGTTGGCTGTTGGCATAACGAACCCTCCCAAACTCCAAATCCCACTCTCCTTCGTCTTCCCCATGCTCCAACAGTGGAGCAGATGCCCCTACCCCATGGTTGAATCCTGCACCGCTGCAGACACCTGTAGACAACAGCAGCACCTAGTTCTGCGTGCGTATTTTTCACTTGGCCCAGTCAAGGTGAGGAGGACCAAAGCAGGTGCCAAGAGCCGGGAGACAAGCTGGGAAAAGAGAGCGGTGCCCAAGTGGGGGAAAGTGGCTGGGGAGGGAGGCACCAACTTGCAGAAAATATTGGGGTCTAACCCCCCAAAATATTTTATTGGGAGGCAAAGGGACCAGGGCCCCACAGAGTTGATGCCTATCCTTCCTCCGATCCTCATCCCACCAAGGCATAAAGAAACACACATGAAAAATTCCCTACCAGGACTCCTGGCTCTTTCATCTGGCTGTTTATTTTCGGAGATCTCCTGCATTAACATTCAATTCCAGTGAGTTAATTTCCATCAGGCCACAAAACTAATCCCTTTTAGACCATCAAATGCGCCAGGTGCATCTGACAAATAAGCTTGCTTGCTGCAGGCTCAGGGAGGGAGCAGGACGTTTCACTCATCTGAAACATCAGGCTCCTTTTTTCTTTGGGGGGAAAGAGGAAAATGCCCTCCCCACTGTATGGCTGCCTTTCCAGTGAATATTGCACTGGATGCTGCCAGACAGAAGCCAAGGCACTAAAAAGGGAAGGAGAGCCCAATGCACATTCCATCTGGAGCCATTTCTTTCACTGTTTTCTCAATATCTCTATAATACCTTGGCATGGGCTATAATAACAATTGCAGGATAAGGTCAGCAGAAAGACAAATGCAAAGTGAGACGCCATTCTTCGGACAAAACAGGTCAGTGCCGGGTTCCCAACACTCGACTCTTCCACCACCATCCACCCATCTCTGCTTTCCCCCATCTCTTGCAGCTTTAAGGGTCCCTGAAAACAGGGGGGAAATTCAGCTCCTTGTTTTGTTCTGGCCTCGTCTTCCTCCACCAACCCCGTCCACCCTGCAAACATTCCTCCCATAGGTAGAGCAGAGGGGGAGAGCCCAACGTGTACTTAGGGAGACAGCAGAACCAAGAACCTTGACAGCCTGGATACGGTGACTGGGAGTGGCCACCGGGACCACATAACACCGGTCCTGAGAGATCTGCATTGGCTCCCAGTACGTTTTCAAGCACAATTCAAAGTGTTGGTGCTGATCTTTAAAGCCCTAAACGGCCTCAGTCCAGTATATCTGAAGGAGCGTCTCCACCCCCATCGTTCAGCCCGGACACGAGATCCAGCGCTGAGGGCCTTCTGGTGGTTCCCTCATTGCGAGAAGTGAGGTTACAGGGAACCAGACAGAGGGCCTTCTCGGTAGTGGCGCCCACTCTGTGGAACACCCTCCCTTCAGATGTGAAGGAAATAAGCAGCTATCTTCTCTTTAAAAGACATCTGAAGGCAGCCCTGTTTAGGGAAGTTTTTAATATTTAATGCTGTATTGTTTTTAACACTTGATGGGGAGCTGCCCAGAGTGGCTGGGGAAACTCAGCCAGAATGGCGGGGTATAAATAATAAATTATTATTATTATATTACGGGAAGGAGGCGCTGCTGCCCTGTCATTTTTCATGAATGAGAGACCAGGGAGAAACAAAAGGTGACTGGCTTGTTGTTTATTACATTCCTATGTGAATTGCCCTGTGGCCTTTTTGGCAAAAGGTGGCAAATAAATGTCTTAAAACAAATGACTCATAAAATAAACGAAGCTCCACCATAATTCTGAAACAGGCACATGGAGCAACATTGACTTCAATGCCAGCATGGAATTGGTTGCAGTTTTCAACCAGTATAGACCAAGGTAAAGGTAAAGGTAAAGGGACCCCTGACCATTAGGTCCAGTCGTGACTGACTCTGGGGTTGCGGCGCTCATCTCGCTTTATTGGCCGAGGGAGCCGGCGTACAGCTTCTGGGTCATGTGGCCAGCATGACTAAGCCGCTTCTGGCGAACCAGAGCAGCGCACAGAAATGCCGTTTACCTTCCCGCCAGAGTGATACTAGCACTTTGACGTGCTTTTGAACTGCTAGGTTGGCAGGAGCAGGGACCGAGCAATGGGAACTCACCCCGTCATGGGGATTCGAACTGCCGACCTCCTGATCAGCAAGTTCTAGGCTCTGTGGTTTAACCCACAGCGCCACCCGCGTCCCTACTCACCAAGGTACGGTGGTCCAAACCTAAACAATAGATCTTGAAAAAGACACTCGGGAAAGACATTCCTAGGACCACGGATGGGGGGGGGGGATAAATGGTCTGAGGGGCCTGCTCCTGTCACCCCCAGCCCCGTCCACCACTGCCTGCTTGCCAGAAAACCAAGGTGTCAAATCAGCAGCTGACAAGGAGCGATGGGGGGAACATTGGATTCAGTTCACATTTAAAGGCGAACTCACCAAACGAAAACACAGCTATCCTTCGACATTTGCATCAATCCGAATTTTGCAATGCAGTTCTCCAGCCAAGTAATTTGTGAAAATGGCATACAAAATGTGTTATATTAGTGGAAAAGGCTTAGTAAAAAACAAATGTAGATTAGGCAAGTTTGTATATGAAATGGTATCACACGAGAAAATTGCAGGGAAATGCTGGTGAATTTTCATGAGGATTTTGTTTGTTTGTTTGGAAAATTCACAAACTGATGTATAACTATAGAGAACTGAATTTAGGATTGGGGAAATGAGAAACCGACATTGACGTGCTTGGCCATCTTTACTGAGGACACTGCTGTGGCTCAGATGTTTCTCAGACACACCATCATTGATAGAAAGAGATCATTGTCACGTAAGGGAGAGAAAGGCAGCTAAATGGTGTGCAGTTTATGCATGCATGAGTTCACTGTGTTGGGAAGAAGTGGCAGTTTGAGAATCCCCCCCCCCCATGGGCAGCTTCCTCTGTGCAATCAGGACAAACGCCATCTCTGGTCTTCAGGGATGGGAAGAGCAGAGGCAGATTCTTATATCTATTGCAGAGGAATCTCTCTTTCCAGCACTGAAATGGAGAGGAACAAATTTCGCCTCTGTCCTTCAAAGACCAGTCTCTAAATGACCCCTCTGTCCTCAGCATAGAAAGGTAGCTTGGATGTTCTAAGTAACTGCCTTGTTTTGTGTTTGCTTTTCAAGGTAAGCATTTCTACGGTTGGATATGGAGACATGTGTCCAGAAACCCACCTCGGACGGCTCTTTGCTTTCCTCTGCATCGCTTTCGGGATCATTCTGAACGGAATGCCCATCTCCGTCCTGTACAACAAATTCTCAGACTATTACATCAAGCTGAAAGCCTACGAATACACAGCCATACGCAAAGACAGGGGCAAAGTGGATTTTGCACGGCGAGCCATAAAGAAAATGTCTGAGTGCTGTGGAAACAGGCCAAACCGATTACCAAGAAACAGATACAATTAATACGTTGGACAGAAAAGAGGGATTGGGAGTTGAGAGGTCAACAGATTCCCTCAGGTTTGTCCACAAGTTAACTGGGAGGAAAAGACTGACGGGGGTATAGTGCAAAACTTTTTCTTTTTTTAAAAAAGATACAAATGAAGATAATCCTTCTTAATATTTTGTCTGATAATTGTTATAGCCAGTGTCCAAGCAGCCTCTGGAATCAATTGTATTGTGATCCAGTGAGTGATTCCAAATAAGGATCCGCTTGAGGAAATGAGAAGGAATGCAGTCTTGTTTATTTGATCTGCAAATGCTGTACCACCACTTAGGCTAAGCACCATTACTAGGAAGCAAGAGCCAGTTGATCCTATGAGGCCTACATCTGAGTAAATGTGCAAAGAATTGTGCTGCTTTTTCTGGGTATTTACATATTTGCCAGCATGATGGATGTTGCCTCAAAATCAGAATTTAGTAGACGTTCAAGTAGGAATATATTTGTGTCCTGTACCAGAATTTTATTATTGTCTTGAGGGTGCGTCAAGCACCTTTTGTCTTGTAAATGGATCCGCAGGTACCAAAAACAAGTCATTGTATGAAACTTGAGTATTATTAATGCAGTGGGGAGAGAAGGAAGCAAGTGCTGGTAGCCTCCATTGAGTTGCCACTGCTTCACCCTTGTTCGTTCGTGGGGAGGTGGAGTGTGTCCATTTCAGCTTCTACTTTTCCCCATCTTAAGTTGCTTTCTCCCCATTTCCATATCGGTTTGCCATTAAAACAAACAAAAAAGAGCCCTGATGAAAATTCATCAGCGTTTTCGTTTTTCTTCTATTATACACATTTCTGCAAAGCAATTTCTCCTAATCGATTGCATGTTGTATGTTGTGTTATTTTCACTTGGCGTGTGAATTTTGTGCACACTACTTGGCTGGAGAATTGCATTGCAAGATCTGGAGAATTGTGAATTTTGAAGGACGGCTGTGGTTTGGTTTGCATTTTGTTCCATAAAGTGAAAATTCAGCAGATTTGTCTTTAACTGAAAACTGAATCGGATCCCCTCTCCCTGCCTGCCTGTGCTCCCATCCCAACTCTCTTAGACACCTCCAGCTGAGAGCAGCTTGTCTGTTGCAGCTTGGTGGCTTAAATCAGGATGATGAGAGCATTTCTGCAGATAATAAACAAATATTGTAGGGGCCAAAGACCCCTCGCCCCCCTAGAGTTGGGATGTCTGTCTCCATCATGTTATTTATCCCACAAAGCACAGGGCTGGGACTTGGTTTGTTCCACAAGACCTCCCAGTCAACAAGAACTGCACAACCTGAATTTGCCAGAATTTGATTGAATCCCACACAAATTTAGCCACAGTCTGGAGGCCCCCAGGGAGGGATCTTGTAGGCTAAGTCCTTCTGAGGAGCTGAGACATCAGGTTACAACTTGGGATTCTTGAAGGAAGATTGAAATATGGTTCCTATCCCTCATTTCTTTCTCTTTTTAAAAAAAGATGTCTGGCTTGTAACCCAGCTCTGTAAACTCTGTGATGAATATTACAACAGTCACATTGTAATTATTTTTATTTTTGAATACTCTCCAAGTGTCCATTTTCCACCCAGCTGCATCTCTGTCATTAACAGGAATTATGCTCATTGGTATCCAGTATCTTATGATGGGAGGGCAGTTCAGACATGACAAAGATGAGCATTGTGCTTCTACACTCCCTGCTCTTCTCCTTCCCACTGTAATTTCAAGGTTCACAGGACAGCCAAACAGAGGACTCTGTGGTTTAACTGTGAAACCAAGCCAGGATTCTTGCTAGTGGCCTAGCATGGGTTGCCAGTGCCCAGGGCAAGGCAAGTGCTTGGCAGGGGGTTGGACTCAATGGCCCTTGTGGTCTCTTCCAACTCTATGATTCTATTCTAAGTATCCTCAGTACCACCTGCCGGCGGGCTAGAACAAAGGGGCAATAGCTTGGCAACTGACCTGAGTGGCAACTGCGTCACCCCATGAGTGTTGAGTATGATGGAGAGCAGGATGAGGGACTGGTCGGGAGCGATCCTTCTAAACCCAATGCAGAGGGCACCCAAGCAACCATTCACCGTGCCCAATTCTGCTCCTCAGTCCATCCACATGGACATTAGGAGATTCCCCTTTGGAACTTTGTAGTGCCCCTAAGAAATTTGCATCCAGGGCAATTGCCTGTGTGGCCCCACTGATGCCCCCCTACTGTATTAGATATCTTGAGTTGCAAACAGAGGTTAAACCACAATTTCCTGATTTGGCTATAACAGAAACCGTGGTTTGACAAAACACAACGCTCCTTCTCTGTCTAAGAAATCCAGCCAATATTTATATAGTAAGAATTGCATGTTACCATCTCCCTGTCAAGCTAATAGATGGTTTTTGAAAGTAAAGAGCCTGAAAATCGCAACCCAAGAAAGAGGTAGCAAGTAGCCATTCCTTTGCATCGTTGCGGTATCACTAAAAACTGGGGTTTGTTTGCAACACACTCCTGTCCTCTAAAGTGCAACGGTGAAGGCACCATATAAGCTGTAGGAACTGATGATAAGCGAGAGTGCAAAGAACGGATGCAGAAAACTGATGGGGGGACAATTTGCCAGAAAGCAGGAGGGTGATTATAAACAGCCATTGTCTATTAATAAGCGCAGAAGCAGAACTGATAGGCAAGCAGCACAGGCAAGCCGTACGCATTTCACATTATTGAATTCACTTGGAGCTGCTGAATCTATGTCATCACATTCTAGAAATTAGAATGAAGCACCGTCCGGAAGCCGAGCAAAGACAAGAAATGATGCATCAAATGCAGAATCAAATGCTGTTTGGCAGACAGCGGGAGGCGACACTCGTCTATCAATGGGAAGCAATGAATTAAACCAGCATCACCTCTTGTTTTACCCCAAATATGGCCATCTGCTGTTTTTCATGTCAAAAACAGCACACGGAGGGATGTTTCTGACAGAAAGAGCTGGAGGACATCTTTGTGACAGACTGGGATCTTCTGAATGGGGGAGGATGGGTTTGCAAGCCGCAGTGACAAATATACATCTATGCAAGTGCTGATTTGATTTTGTTCACAGGCTAAGTTGTGCATTCATTTGCACCTGCAGGCACTGTAGAATCTGCACATGTGTTGTTAACTCCCCTTCCAGAACCTGCACGAAAAGGCTACAGAACTACTGTTATCCCCTCGAGTTTCACGGCTGTTTGGCATTACTGTTTATTATGCCCCACCCCATAATTATGTATATAGCTTTCTTGCCGCTGACGAGAGTGGGCTCCAGTCCACAGAAGATTATGCCGCAATAAAGCTTTTCATTTTTAAGGTGCCACAAGACTCTTCTGTTCTCAGATGAAGAAAGCAAAACTCTCTCTCTTAAAGCCCCTCTAGAGCAGCTTAAATGGAGGGAGAGCTGGTGTCTGTTTCAGCAGCTAGGTTCACATCTGGCACTCACATATTTTCGACAGACGAGAACAAAATGTTTGTGACTTTTCCTGAATATATTTCGGGTATTTATTCATTCATTTATTTATTTATTTATTTATACATACATACATACATACCCTGCCCTCTGGCTGGGTTTCCCCAGCCACTCTGGGCGGCTTCCAACAAAACACTAAAATACAATAACCTATTAAACATTAAAAGCTTCCCTAAACAGGGCTGCCTTTAGATGTCTTCTAAAAGTTTGGTAGTTATTTTTCTCTTTGACATCTGGTGGGAGGGCATTCCACAGGGTGGGTGCCACTACCGAGAAGGCCCTCTGCCTGGTTCCCTGTAACTTGGCTTCTCGCAGCGAGGGCGCTGGACTTCAGAGTCCGGGCAGAATGATGAGAGATTTGTCATTCTGCCCGGACATATAAGCTACTGGACAAGGATAACTGTGACTTTAAAGATGAATGGGAACCCTTTACAAAGTATTTGAAGACGCAACAAAGTGTGTGTGATTCGTCCCTAACCCCCAGTGTGAGCAGAAGCCCTGAGAAAGGACTTGCACAATGGGGGTGTCCACCAAGTGACTGGCAGGAGAGGGGAGCAGAGCAATCCCCAGAACAGCAAAGGGGGGGGGTGAAGATGGGGGCATCATTCCATGTGGTAAACCGGGATGCTTGTGCAAATGTAACAATTGGAAGAGTGAGACATTTGATTCCATCCACAGACAAAAGCATGAAATGAACAGTCTCCTGTAGTTGTTAAAGTTTTGGTCTAGGACTGGAAAGAGCAGGGTTTAAATGGTTGCTGAGCCATGAAGTTCACCGGGTGATCATGGACCAACTAGAGACTATCTCACACTATCTTACTGAACATCCTAAACACATTTTACAGCAGAAATTATTCTGAGTAAATATGCACAGAATTGCATATTGAGAAGTTGACAGTTCAGGTAGATTTTGGCATGTCCATCACAGCTTGCAAACACACAACCAAATTGTGGTATGCTGTGTTGTAGTTCAACCCTGCTTTGGAAAACTGTTCTGGGGCACAAAGGCAATTTGTTATGCCCCCCACCATGGAAAAAATGATTGTCATGAAATTTGGAAACTCTTCAGTCATGCATGGAACACACAAGGGTAATCTGTCAGATAGTGGGAAGGTACCAGCATGGTTTTTTCCCAGCACAGCACACCTGCACGTGTCCAATTTGAGAATCCACAAATGCGCCTACAAAGACCAAATTGATTTGCACTCGCAGACATTCTCATGGGGGTGGAATGATCGCATGTGCGGTGGCCCCAGCCTTCCTCTAAGGAGCTCAAAGGTAATTGCATGAGGATAGCTGCATACATTCTCACGAAAATGTCATGAACTTCCGGGCTGGGCAGGAGTTGAACCTGGATTTCTTCACGACTTTAATTGCTGCGTTAGGCTAGTCAATGTGTACATAGTGATTTCACAAAGTGTTCCTGTTTCACAGATCAAGGCTGGAGGATTGTTTGCTTGAAGAGCTTGGGAAATGTACCAGTCTGCAAAACAAGGAAATCCATGCCTCCTATCATAGTTTTGGGGAAAACCATGACTGACCTGTCTGCATTAAAAGTAAAATGGCCTGTTGAAAACAACACATTCCTATTTACTATTTTGCACAAATACAGTTAACATTGTGGATGGTTGATGCAGTGCAAAAAATGACATTAGTAGATAGGGTTTTCTTTTAAAAAATCAGCTATCCAGAGAAGCATTGGACAGGATGGAAAAGCACTGGGGTAAAAACAGCAACTGTAGTACAAAAATGTTGGGCTACAACTCCCATCATCCTTGGCTCTACCACTGGCAACTGAAACCCAACATGCAAGTGATAGACTACATGGAGATGGCAGAAATGACTGGCAGAATCCGAGACCTGGGAGAAGAGTCGGTGGAAGAGGACTGGAAGAAGTTCAAAGATTATCTACAGAAGTATTGTAAATTGTTTGAAAGTTAAAATGATGTTGGATATAAAAATAATTTGGCATTAGTGACATGGTTAAAAGGAGTATGCAAAGATGATTAAAAAGAAAAAGGGGGAAAGACCAGAGTAATATTATGTCAAACCTGATATAAAGTGGCACAAGGGATTAAGTTATAAAGAATAGGTAAACTTTGATGTGAAAAGAGGAGAAAAATTTGAGACATAATAGGTTGAAACTTATAATTATAAATGAGGTTTGAAAGAGGGTTAGAATTTGCTGAACTTGATTGGGTAAAGGGGAACACAAAAAAGGGAGATGTGAGGAAGTCAAGAAAGAGGGTTATAGAATTATGAAGTTGAAAATTGGATTTAATCTTTGTTTCTTTTTTAAATGTTTATACTGTCTCTTTTTTTGATATATCTGCTTTTGTTGTATTTTTGGCTCATGTATGTTTTTGTTTTAAAAAATTTGTTTTGTAAAATTTCAATAAATATTTATTTAAATAAATAAAAAAAGAAACCCAACATCATGTGGAGGAGAACATGCTCCCCCCCCCCCCGGCTGTTACAAACTGGAACTTACTGTAAGGTTGGAACAATGAGAAATGGAAAGACCAAAATGGACAAATCTGTCCACTCAGCAACCGGCATTCAGACATATTGCCTCCGACTGCCACAGATGTAAGGAATAGATGTGTAGGAACACAAAATGCAGTTTTGAAAAAGAGCTGGTGTGTAGGTTGGGTTGGGTTGGGTTGGGCAAAGGAATCTTCTACAGCAGATCACGACCAGGAGAGCAGTCCTTCATTTTCTGAGGCCGCGTCCAGAAGAGGAGGACTCAGACATTCTGGGACAGTCCTCTCTTTCCTGCAGTTCTTGTCATGGTGCCAGGATGAGTGCTGTGGCCCTTAATTCTTATCCTTAAGAAAGGAAAGCAGGCACCTAGTGTCAGGACCTGTGGTCCGGCCTTGATTCCGCTGGGTGCTGAGGAGGCCGGACTGAGCTGAACATACGAGTGAGAAAAATAGCGTTCTTGCCAAGGATTATTACCGTATTTTTTGCTCTAGAAGACTCACTCTTTCCCTCCTAAAAAGTAAGGGGAAATGTGTGTGTGTCTTATGGAGCGAATGCAGGCTGCGCAGCTATCCCAGAAGCCAGAACAGCAAGAGGGATCGCTGCTTTCGCTGCGCAGCGATCCCTCTTGCTGTTCTGGCTTCTGGGATTCAGAATATTTTTTTTCTTGTTTTCCTCCTCCAAAAACTAGGTGCATCTTGTAGTCTGGTGCATCTTATAGAGCGAAAAATACGGTAAATACTGACCAGTGATAAAAGTGTCCTGTCCCTTTGAAGAGGGAATCATTCTTAGAGCTTATCACAGTCTACACCATACAATCTACGACCCTTATATTCTCAGGGTCATCCATCAAACTACACAGGATGCAGAATGGACTGAAACATTTTGTGTGCGGAGGGAGAAACAACTTTGAATGCTCATGTGCAGGGAGAGAAGCCACACACCTTCAAAGGAAAAAGCAGCATATTCAAGCAGAAGGATAAGGCTGGGCATTCGCCCAACTCTGCTTGCAAGCAGCTTTTAATGGAGAGCATCCCAAAACATGATCCCCACCTGTGTTCTGAAATGGCGCACTCTATGTTACGTCCTCCTGCTGCAGGTGTAGAGCAAACCACCTCACAGGTGGGGTGGCAACCTGTGTCTGGAATGTACCACTTCAGATTGTGAGTAGGGTCTCTTGTAATGGGAAGAAAACCCCTGAAAAGCATTGACAGGCATAGAAAATGAGCATGCCAGAGTAAAGCTTAGGCTACCACCCTCCTCCAAAGCAGCTGGTTTTCTATATACAAGGATTTAAAAAGAAAAGTGGAAGAGCTTTTTATCATGTGATTACACGCCAGACACCGGTTTATTGCCATTTGATGTTGGGATTTAAAAACAAAAGATCAACATGAGATGCACAACATATGCAAGGCAATGCCTTTCATTAGTTCAGCTGCCAAATCTCCCTATTTCTCCCTGCCTCCCAAATAATACCCAAATATAACGTATTACTTCAGGCAAGCATGGTTACTGTCTCAGTGAACCAACAATGGAAAATTAACACTGTGATGCATTTTATGACCATAGTTAAGTTTGTTTGTTCTTTCTTTTCTTTTGCAGACTAATGAAACTCTTAAGAGACACTAAGATAATAAAGTCTAGCAATATAGCTCACTGATTCTGGCTGATCGTCTTCACTCCAGGCAAAAGGAGAAGACAGATGTGTTCACGATGGAAAACTTTCAGAAAGGATGAAATTACCGTATTTTTCGCTCTATAGGATGCACCGGACCATAGGAGGGGGACAACGGGGGGGGGGATTCTCCCCCTCTCTGCTCAGCGCCCCTTCAGCGAAGTGGCAGGAGAAACGGAGCCCCTTCCATTTCTCCTCCCACTTCGCTGAAGGGGCGCTGCGCAGAGAGGGGAAACTGTGCAGCGCCTCTCCAGCAAAGCGAAGCCTGGGGAACAAGAGGGATCGGTGTGCACTGACCCCTCTCGCTCTCCAGGCTTCAGGCAGCTATCCGCAAGCCTTCGGAGCGCAGCGGGAACTCCTGCTGCGCTCTGAAGGCTTGCAGATAGCTGCCTGAAGCCCCTGGAGCGAAGCCTTTGAAGCCTCCGCAAAGCAGCGGGGTGAAGGCACCCCACTGCCCTGCGGAGGCTTTGTGCAGCTAACCCTAAGCTAGAACAGCGAGACGGAGCGCTGCGCAGCACTCCGTCTCCCTGTTCTGGCTTTGGGCTTAGCCGCGCAGCCTGCATTCGCTCTATAGGATGCACACACATTTCCCCTTAATTTTTGGAGGGGAAAAAGTGCGTCCTATAGAGCGAAAAATACGGTAATGCATGTTGTCCTTTCCTGGTGGCGCCATTGGAAGCCCCCCTCTAAAAAGGGGCTGTGGCTGAACTGGGGTTTGCCTAGACACTGTACTGCAAAAACACCCCCCCAGGGGAAAGAGGAGGAGTGCATTAGGCATCCCAGTTTGGAAACCTGGCTGCTGAAGGAGTGCTTAAAGAGCAGCCACGGTTCACTGGGCATCTGGCTCTATCCGCAGAGCCCTGAGGCAAAGAGTAACATTTGATCCTAAATCCTGCATCATTTTTAGCTTCAGAACAGCAAAAGCAGCTGTGGCCTAAACACCAGGAACTTCAACACTCCGGACAGTGTCAGAATTCTGGGCTGCAATCTCATGCGCTTGTTTTAAACTTGGTTTAACAGCTATATTTAGAACCTTGGGTTTTTGTCCCATTTAACTTGCAATGCACAGAAATACTTGGCTTGCGCTGATCCCCTGTTTACATAACCTTTATTAACTTCTTTATGCAGTAGTACAGAAATTACACAACATACCAATGTAATCTGCCTTTTTTATCCCGGATTACGGCTTCCAAATGCTACAGGAATCATATTTTAGGAATATGTCTGTTAAGGCAATTTAAAACGGACACACAAATGAACAATGAGTTGTAAGAGCAGAGACAGAAGTGCCGGACATATTGCTTTAAAGCACACAACCAACTGCTGAGTGGTCTTTTTAAACTTACGTTCTCAGTTTCTGAAAATACATATTACAAATATGGCCCAACCCCAAGGCAACATTCCACGCCTATACATTAAGCAGGTTTGCAAAGAGCTTAGGGTTGGTGACACCAGTTAAGTGCCTTCTGCTCTCTGCCCTAACTGGTTGTCCCAGTGAGCCATGGGAAGCTGGCGGTGGGGAGACAACATTGTCCTTTCCAGTGGAATGAATGGACCATAAACGGCTGAACTCTGGGCTGCATCTCCATGCCCACGCAGCTCCCACCACCCACAACTCTTGCCAATAGCTTTTCACACCTAGTTTGTGATCTATTAAATCGGGCGCTTTCCCTTCTTACTCATTGCTATCATAATAACAATAAAAATTTTTTTTATTTATACCCTGCCCTCCCCAGCCAGAGCCGGGCACAGGGCGGCTAACACCAGTAAAATTACAATAAAATCATAATAGGAAAAAAAGACCAAATTAAAATACAGGTTAAAATGCAATTTCAAATGCAGCCTCCTTTTAACAGTAGCCCATAGATCAAAACCATAAGGGGAGGGAAACATAAGGGTCAGACTGAGTCCAAACCAAAGGCCCGGTGGAACAGCTCTGTCTTGCAGGCCCTGCAGAAAGATGTCAAGTCCCACAGGGCCCTAGTCTCCTGTGACAGAACATTCCACCAAGTCGGGGCCTGTGCTGAAAAGGCCCTGGCCCTAGTGGAGACCAATCTAACCACCTTGCGACTTGGGACCTCCAAAGTGTTGTCATTTGTGGACCTTAAGGTCCTCCATGCAGAGTGGTTACCCCATTATTCACCCTGGATAGCTCAGCTGGTGAGAGCGGGGTGCTGAGAACACCAAGGCTGCAGGTTCGATCCCTGTAAGACAGTGTTTCCCAACCTTGTGCCTCCAGCTGTTTGTGGACTACAATTCCCATCATCCCTTGCCACTGGTCTTGCTAGTCAGGGATGATGGGAGTTGTAGTTCAAAAACAGCTGGAGGCACAAGGTTGGGAAACACTGCTGTAAGAGACAGCTGCCTATCCCTGCACTGTCGGGGGCTGGACTGCATGACCCTCAGGGCCCCAACTCCACAATTCTGTGATTCTATGACCACAGTAGGGACACGGGTGGCGCTGTGGGTTAAACCACAGAGCCTAGGGCTTGCCGATCAGAAGGTCGGCGGTTCGAATCCCCGCGATGGGGTGAGCTCCCGTTGCTGGGTCCCTGCTCCTGCCAACCTAGCAGTTTGAAAGCACGAAATGCAAGTAGATAAATAGGTACTGCTCCGGCGGGAAGGTAAATGGTGTTTCCGTGCGCTGCTATGGTTCGCCAGAAGCGGCTTAGTCATGCTGGCCACATGACCGGGAAGCTGTACGCCAGCTCCCTCGGCCGATAAAGCGAGATGAGCGCCGCAACCGCAGAATCGGTCATGACTGGACCTAATAGTCAGAGGTCCCTTTACCTTTATGACCATGGTAAAGCTCCAGATCTGAAGTCACACAGGACGTATGCATGACACTGGCACGGTTGAGTCTTGTTGCAACTTTGCCATCTCAAAAGGAAAAATGGACGTATGCGTGACATTGGCACGGTTGAATCTTGTTGCGACTTTGCCATCTCAAAAGGAAAAATGGGTGGTCCAGAGATGGTCAATGGGTGCGGGGATTGACATGGCTAAGAAAGCATCCTAATGTCAGCAGCAGGATTCCTATTCCACCTGCATGGCGGCAGCACCAGAAATTTCTAGGACACAGCCCTGTACGTTTTCTCCCAACACCATGAGCTTCCATTTCACTTCTCTGACTAAGAGCAGTTCTTAAAGATATCTAAACCAGAGATATCCAACACAGCAAAAGAGTCACAGAATCAAGTCCATTGCTAAACACTGATGAAAACTGATCTATTCAAAACAAATAGTTTCATGTCCGTGTTTATGTCCGGGTAGATGGACAGATCATTCCATGATCGCAGAACAGACTTGCAAGTCCCACTTTGTCCACATCCAGATTTTGGAAGGCACAAAATGTACAATGCCAACATTTTTTCCTTGGATCTTTGATGTGTCTGTAGGAAAACTTATTTGGATTAAAGCAACATCTAAAAGGTAAATAAACACACGCTGCTTTCCTGAGTCTGGAAAGGGCAGAAAAAGCAGTTACAACAACAGACAACTGAGATAAGAGCTAATGAAAGCACACAAGTTAACCATCATTTAATTACTTGTTAACAAAACTGCATGTTCATAATCTGCTGTTTGAGAAGCACACCTCCAATATTTACTTTCGGCTAAATTAAACTTTATTTGGCTCCTCCACATAGGACGGGGCCACTGAGTAAACTTTATGTTGATATTTTGGAAAAACTGCATTTGCTCTGGGACTGCAAATCTGAAGGGGAGCTCAAAACTTCCTTCCTCAAAACTGCCGCCACCCTTTGTCCCAGCCAAGGCCATTTTTGCTGGCCTTTAAATTGGTTATCTGATGCTAATCAAAGTTATCTGTTTCACTGTCACAAGAGACAATCCTGTTAGGGGAACTGATGAGCCGCAAGAGCGGCTGTGTGGGCAAATGCTTTTTGTCACTGCCAATTAGATCGAGTTGAGATTAACCTTTAAGTGTGACACAGGGTAATGATGCTTAGGCGGATTGGGGGAGTGCAGTCGGCACCACACTGCCCCATCAGCAGACAAGGGCTTTCCCTGGTCCCCCTCCTTTTGGCAATGCAGCAGGTATATGTCAGGGTTCATTAGCAGACAGCTCTGAGCTTGTTAAGTGCCAAAGCAGCTCCAGCCAATCGCTTTGCAGGAAAGACCTCTCCCTTCCGTACTAAGAACTCCATCTACATGATCCACTTTGACAAGCTTTTAATATTTACTTCTAACTTACGGTATTTTTCCATGTATAAGACGAGGTTTCTTATTTTTTAAAAAATGCTAAACGGATAGTGCAGAGGTGGGACGGGCGATTGGTGGCTGCCGTGACACAGAGATTGTCAGCGGTATTTGGGCGGGTGATTGGTGTTTGTGGCAAGGTTTGTTGGTGAGTGGCTGCTGTGGGAATTGGGTGGGCGATTGGCGGCTGCTGGCGGTGAGTGGGCAGACGATTGGTGGATTCACTGATGCATGCGATTGTCAGTGGCAGTCTGGCAGGTGAGCCATTGTTAGCAACGCCCCCCCAAAAGCTCAACAACTCTGGGCAATCTCCCCCCATTTCCTCCCCCAAAATAGGGGTCTTATACACTGTTATACCCAGAAAAATACAGTACGTGCAGCACTACGGTCTGCAAGATAATATTTTCACATTATTAATTCTAAAACCACTGTGTTATTTCATATGTGTGAGTGCCAATTAAGCTTCTTTTGGACTCAAGTGGAATTGAATTGCTCCAGCTGAAGTATCGGGATTAAAGCCAGGCGTTCTCCTCTGTCCACTGAGTAAAGCAATTTTCCTCCAGGGAATTATGGCAAAGAGGGAGGAGAGTCACGTGTTGACACCTATGCATGATTAGTCCTAACTGGAGTACGGCACGCCCAAAGCTGTCAGCCAAACATTGAACTAGTTTTTAGCCTTACCATTCAAGTTCATTAACAGTCCACATACCTTCAGATTCAAGAAAGCAAATACTTTATTCCATAAAAGAACACTGCTAATAACAGTTATTCCACCAAACTCATCTTTTTAGAAATCTAGGAGCTGTGTTCAGCATTGTTTAAAAAGGTGTTTCCATAGGAACAGCATGTTTTTCTTCTGCTGAGATTGGAGAGGATTTTTTTGGCAACAGAGTGAAGAGGGACTTTAAACATGAACCACCTGCAAGCCTAGAGGAAGCCTATTCACTTAGTGCAAGCGTCATGCTCCTTGATTATTTGGGCAATCACCAGCACATGTCCTTCCTTGGCCTCCCGTTGCCCTTAGCTCTCCCTTCCCTGGTTAAGGAGAACCAGAGTTTACTGTGACAACTGAGTAAACTCAGGTTTCAGACTCCGAGTGTGTTGTAAGCGGATACCAACCACTCTCCCACTAAGGAGCATTCCAGTCCATCTCATAGCTCTGGCCTTGAAGAGCTCTTGGCTAAAGTGGGGCTCCTTTCACCTGAAATCGAGATGGAAAACGCGCAGCAGCCGTGGCACCAGTGGCAGAGACAGCAGAGTGGGAGGACGGGAAGCAGGCAACCAATGAAAAGGAGGAACTTGGAGACAGAAGGGGAATTTGCAATGCAGATCTGCAAGCATTGGAGGAAAGGTTGGCAGTCAAAAGGAGGAAAGCCAAACAGGTGGCTGGAACGATGGGAGACCAAAGGTGGGGAGGAAGAGAGAAGGAGAAGCAGTTGCTGCCTGCAGCTGAATGTGGACAAGGAGACTAAAATGATGACAGAAGGAAGGCACATGGTAATACAGTTTTCAGCTGCCCCTCTTCCCCTCCAGGGACAATTAAACTGATGCCAAAGAAGAGAAAAAAGATAACCAAACATTCTGAAAAAGCCTAAGTGCTTATTGACATATTGTGTGTTGTGTTGTTTTTTAAAAAGGTTAACTCATCTTTACCCCAAAAACCTGTCCTTTAGATGTATTAAAAGGAAGATTCACTTCCACAAACAGAAAAGTTGTCCACTTAATAACTTCTTTAGGTTATGACGATAATTTCTCCAGCAGTGCCTTTCCTCCTGCTGTGCCATCTTTAGTCCTTTTTTTAAGCTTTGGAATAATACTTTTTAGTCCGGCTTTTACTTCTGTTGCCACTTCCTGATTGGAGCTCTGAAGAAGGCTATAAACAAAAAGAAAATATCAAAAATCAGAATTACAATCGGAATGAAATGTGACAAGCAGACAGAGAAGTCAATGCTTGGCAGTCCATCTGCTTTGCCAAAGCATCCATTGGGATAATTGCCTAATAGCAAATAGCAGCAGTTTATTTTCTTAAATCCTGAAGCATTTAATTTTGACGTTGGCCATCTCAACACGGGCTAACATGGACACTGGGCTGTCAGAATACACAGGAAAGTGAGCAGCCAAAGAATTTACAAAATATAAATCATTGCTCTTCAAAACTGCAAAAAAGGGGGGAAAAGCTTCCAAGTATCTTACTTTTAATTCATCAAGGAAAATGGTTTTAAGAAGAAAATGTTTGCACTGACAGTAGTATTAATAGGGCTAAAACACAGCTGCAAAGGAAGATCCAGGCATAGTTCCAGGGAAAACCACACTGACCAGTTTGGAGAACTTTTTCTGTATCCCAGTTAGCGAGTGGCAGCCTCACATTTGACAAAGGAGCCCTGTGCCTTGATCGGAAGTTGGAGTGGCAGATTCATTTCGAACTGCAATGTTATTTTTATCATAACCTTCTGATTAAATGAGCACACCCACCCCGCCTTGCAGGGTTTTTTTTTTTTAGATACATAATAAGGATTATGTTGCCAAACCAAACAGAATGGGAGAAGAATTAATGTGGCTTGCGGAGTGATTAAAAATCTGTTTCTCAATGTGACCTAAAGCAGGATGGCAAGGGAGTCAAACTGTCCTGCCTTATCCCAAAAGCACAGCTTTGTTAGTTTGAAGTGCTATGCTGTGGAGTTTGCATGTCTTTAATGCCTTGGTACATTAGAGAACCTGCTTTGCCCTGGCCTGAGAAGAGCTCCTTCCATTTGTGGAAGTGACTCCAAGCTAGCAGAGGACCTCGCTGGAAGAAGGGCGGCAGGAAGCAAGGTGAAAGTCCGCTCCACAAAGTCCCCTTGCAGATCAGCGCACCACCTCCCCTTCTCTGACAGATCAACCCCTAACCCCCCAGGGCAGTTTCCCAGGGGGAAGCAGGAATTGTAAGCACCGCGAGCCTAAAGACCTGCTTCTAGTTTCACGTTATCCACTATTTGGGATCTTTTGGGGGGCGTTTGGGAGCGGATGAAAAAACCTGCTAATCAGAGGAAGCATTTCTGAATTCAACATTGGCATGCATGTCAGGCCACTATCCCAATAAACTCCCACAATGGCCTCGGTCCAGTATACTTGAAGGAGCATCTCCACCCCTATCCTTCTGCCCGGACACTGAGGTCCAGCTCCGAGGGCCTTCTGGCGATTCCCTCATTGCGAGAAGCCAAATTACAGGGAATCAGGCAGAGGGCCTTCTCAGTAGTGGCGTCCGCCCTGTGGAACACCCTCCCACCAGATGTCAAAGAAGAAAAAAACTACCAGACTTTTAGAAGACATCTGAAGGCAGCCCTCTTTAGGTAAGCTTTTAATGTTTAACAGACCACAGTATTTTAATACTTTGTTGGAAGTCGCCCGGAGTGGCTGGTGAAACCCAGCCAGATGGGTGGGGTATTAATAATAATAATAATAATAATAATAATAATAATAATAATAATAATAATTATTATTATTAACAACAGTTTTGCACACTGGTAACAAACACAGGCAAGAACCAGGTGCAGCAGCCCCAGAGAGAAGGTGGAAATGTGCCCCGCCATATGAGATATTGCAGCAGTTTTCCCCACCCCCCGCCATTGCCCCTTCTAGAGATTAACCGTCTCTTGCTAAGCAGAGGCAATGGGCACATCCAGGACGCCTGGTGCCTCTTTGGGCTTGCTATTAATCTTAGGGAAAGGGAAGCCAAAGCTGTAGGAAGCCAGCTGGTGACTTGAGCAGAGAGACAAGTTCACGTTCCCTTTTTGTGCCCTGGTGTCACCCCAAAGGAGAAACTGGCCTCTCTTCCAGAGGGCAGGAGGGGCGGGCTGAATCTGTACCTAGAGCCCACAGATTTCAAGCTCATGCTTCGAACCCTGTCATCAGTTCAGGATACTGCCCCAAGCCGTGCTGCCCTGCAGATCCTGCAATGAATTATGGTAAGGTTACCAGATTTTTTTCCAGTGAATCTGGGGACACTTTTCAACTTCAATAGGAATGGTAGGATTTTGCCAGGGGACTGATTTGTAAATCTGGGGACATCTGGTAACCTTAAATTATGGGCTGCGCCTCTGCTTGTGTTGCTCACCAACAGGCCCCTCACACCACACTGCACCCCCTCTATGGTGGCAGCAATACAGGGAGCAGCCAGGGGCTGGGGATGATGACAAAGGGGAGAAATACTTTCTTCCTTTCAACCCCCACCCTGCTGCCCCCCTGCCAGTGGTGGGGGTGTCTAGAGGAGTGTAGCTGTTGCTCTGGAAAGGCAAGGGAAAAGGCTGTGCTTTAAAATGCTGCCTTTTCTCGCTGCTTCCCAGAGGAGCAGCGGCAGAAGTTTCCTCCATCCCCTGCCTTACCAGCAGCAGCAACAGGGGCGTGGCAGCAAAGAAACACAACATGGTTCCTGCATTTCAGGGGGTTGGACTAGATGGCCCTTGGGGTCCCTTCCACAACTCTAAGATTCCAGGGTTCTATGGTCACAGAGGAACTGGCTTGGCCTGGCCTGCCTCTTCCTCTGTGGCTCACCTGGAGGGCCTGCCTTGGGACCCACCTGCTCATCAGACGTCACGCTGCAGTTCAAGCGTCGTACTGCAGTATAACAATCTTGAAATTTTATTATCTACTAACTAATGCATATGTACACACACACACACACACACACACACACACACACAGACAGACAGACACAGGTCCATTTGAAAACTAATATGACTTTCAGAAAAGCTGCTGCTCAGTCAATGGCAGCCCCTGCTAAGCTGCATCAGCAATCCACTGAAAGCAAGGAAGAAAGACTAGAGCTCTAAAAATGGAAAAGGAAACATTTGAGATGCAGCTGAACACCAAGAAACTCTGAAGACTGGCCAAATATCTTATGTGAATCAAAAATTGGGAGGATCACTCATTTAAAGCACACTCGACAGCCGTACTTGAAGAGGGCTGCAGGACAATAGGAATATACACATTCTAAGCAAAGTTCAGCATTTTTTAGCAGAGCAACTGAGCCATTCTATACCAGGATTTCCCACATCTCTGTAGAAGAAGAAAACTTCACAGTAAAGGTTGAAAGAGCTCTTCCCAAATCTTTATGCGACATCTGCATGCGGGATTAGAGATTTCAAAGGAATTAAGTGTGCTTGTCAAATGCAAGGGATCTGTTCCAAAGTGGCGTGCAAAAATCCCTATAGATCTATATTAGAAAGCCAGCAGCTGAGTGTTAAAACTCCACATTAATATAATAAACCTATCGGCAGACGCTTGATTTAAGCCTGCTGCATTTGTAGTGACCCAGGGAGTCAGGGAGGTTATTTTACTTTGTGTCAGAAGAAGCACTAAAAATGGGGGCGGTGAATTATGAGATAGGATACTGGAAAGCAAGGACTTATGCAGAAAGGGCCAGATCCGTTTACAGATGTCAGAGGAGCTGGTCACTTGAGGGCTTCAGTTCAACTGTCCCTCCAGCAGCACCTTTGCTGATTTGTGCCCTTTCAGTTTGCTTTTACCAGCTGACCCCTTAGACCTGAAGGCATCTATCTGCTTTGGGTAAAGAAGGGGCAAGTTAATAGAGGGAGCAATTAAGGAGCCTGCTTTAGTTGAAGGGGGCAGGAAGATGTGGCATTTAGTTCCCCTTCCATTCCTCCGTTTCTGTGATGCACTAAACACGTCCACCGATCGCTTTCATTTAACAGTACACGTTGCTATAGTGATCAACATCAGGAGCTGGGCTGCCAAATTAAGGCAAGGCAGAAATTAAGACCCAACTTGGAAACATCTTTGGCGGATTTGCTGTGAAAGGGAATTTCTGCACACAAAAGCAGGGGCTCATTAGCGCAAGTCATTCATGTGCCACCGATTACGGCTAAGACACTTTTGTGAGCGAGGAGGGGGCTCTAAATACTTCCGTTTAACTTGGCTGCCAAATGCAGTACCATAAAAAAAGCAAAGCGGCTCCTTTTGAGCTGCTTGCTTCAGGTGTGAGCCAACGATGGAAAGGGAACAGTTCAAAAAGGGCTGCAGCATCGCTCTGGGCGACACCCAAAGGTGCCCACCTGCTTGCACAATGAGAATCTACCGTATTTTTCGCTCTATAGGATGCACCCGGCAATAGGACGCACCTTGTTTTAGAGGCGGAGAACAAGGAAAAAAAATTCTCCCCCTCTCTGCTCAGCGCCGCTTCAGTGAAGCGGCAGGAGAAACGGAGCCCCTTCCATTTCTCCTCCCGCTTGGCTGAAGGGGCGCTGCGCAGCTCCCCCTCTCTGCTGAAGCCAGGAGAGTCTTGCATTAAATGCGGTACATACCGACACAAAATAATCGCACCACGATTGACGTTTGCCCAGGTCTTCAGAAGATCAATGCCCACGTGTTCTACGAGTATTTTTGCAAAACATTCTGTTAAAAATAAAGACCAGGTTAGACACCACACAAACTCATTTAAAACTTTTCATAAAGGGGTTTTAACACCTGTAAATTGTATATTCACAGATCACCTTAGAACCATTGACTATTCAATACATTTGTAATAAAGGTAAAGGGACCCCTGACCATTAGGTCCAGTCGTGACCGACTCTGGGGTTGCGGCGCTCATCTCGCTTTACTGGCCAAGGGAGCCGGCGTACAGCTTCTGGGTCATGTGGCCAGCATGACTAAGCCACTTCTGGCGAACCAGAGCAGTGCATGGAAACGGCGTTTACCTTCCCGCCAGAGCGGTACCTCTTTATCTACTTGCACTTTGATGCGCT
This sequence comes from Podarcis erhardii, assembly GCF_964252035.2. Taxonomy (NCBI): domain Eukaryota; kingdom Metazoa; phylum Chordata; class Lepidosauria; order Squamata; family Lacertidae; genus Podarcis; species Podarcis erhardii. The sequence continues at coordinate 11,307,412 of NC_138515.1, read as the reverse complement.
TTCGAACTGCTAGGTTGGCAGGAGCAGGGACCAAGCAATGGGAGCTCACCCCGTTGCGGGGATTCGAACTGCCGACCTTCTGATCAGCAAGTCCTAGGCTCTGTGGTTTAACCCACAGCGCCACCCGCGTCCCACATTTGTAATAGTCAGGCCTTAATTTCTGAGTGATGCTAAGAAATAATCGAGACTGTAGCAGCAGAATCCTCTATCTCAATTTAATGGACAGGATACCAAGAGCTATTTCCGGTGTGGAGACCACTGAGACAAACTGAAACCTTCAGGCCCACAGAAGCGGCTTAGTCATGCTGGCCACATGACCCGGAAGCTGTATGCCGGGTCCCTCGGCCAATAAAGCGAGATGAGCGCCGCAACCCCAGAGTCAGCCATGACTGGACCTAATGGTCAGGGGTCTTTACCTTTAGGATGCAATCCTCTAAGCACGTTCCTGGGAGCAAGGACCACTGAACTCAGAGGGCCTTACTTCAGAACAGGTATATTGGGTTGCACTGCCACCAACATAACAGCTGTTTGGCCCACTAAGGGTGAAGGAGAGCCCCTTCCAAGCTGTGCTGCTTTTAAGCTTGGATGATGCGAAGTCTATAAAATCTCCTGGATGCTTCCAGGGCGGAAGCATGCATTTAAACACTTCAAGCAAAGCGATTCAAGGTTAACAGTTAGTGCAGACGAGCCTTTGCATCCCTCCCACATTGTCCCTTACGCATTTAGACAGACTGTGACGAGTGACTCCACTGTCTTTTGCAGAATTACTAGCATACCTTCCCGGCCGCTCTCCTTCATTTTCTTGTCTTGCTCAACCAGCCACTTCAGAACCAGGTGACCTGCTGGGTGCTCTGCAATATGAAGCTTTGAAAAGAACAGGAAAAGTCAAGTCCCTGCAGTGCTTTTACTTCCCTCGCTGTATCACAGTCTGTGCCTTTCGAAATGCCAGGAATCAGATAAAGGCTCAGGCATATTTAGAAATGCTGCCTACAAACAAAATCTGTTTTCTCCACATGACTATGTGGTACATTAAGTAATCAGGGGTGGCCAAATGGAAAGCCATTCAGAACATTTAAATAAGTTTAGAGGCCTGGCTGTTTGTTTAGACATTAAGCACTGGAGTTTCTACTAAATTTAAGCTACCCATCATCTTACTTTCACTTCATTAACTAGCTATCTTTCCTGCCTTTTGATTTCTTAAGCAATTTTAGTGCTGCAGAATTAAATATTTTAGGTGGTTAAAATACGCAAAAGTTTTATCTGCCAAGTGCTTACAATGACGTTACAAGCAGATATACCAATACAAAATTTAAGATATTGGGTATAAATTATATGCAATGCCCTCAGCTTCTTTTCTCCAAATGCGTTCCTAAAATGCCAGTGTGCTCCGAGGTTGTAGGAAAGTACCATTTAGGCAAGTGACAAAATATGCCACACGCTGAAATTATGGAAATAAATTGTATATTTGGCATAGTATAGTCAGTGGTTCACACAGGTGTAAAACCACAAAAGTAGTCTACTTACTCCAAGCTAGAACATTTACCTCATTTAACTACAAGAAACGATGTGGTTATCCTAAGTTTCAGGAACAGGTTAAAAATAATGGGTTCTACCCAATGCTGCATGAGCCGAGTTCCACTCGCACGACGGGGCTTCCGTTCCTTCTTCACCCCCACCCCTGTAAACCTTCTCCAGAGGGGCCCCCAGACCCGGTTTTGAGCAAGGGGAGAGGGTTACAAGAGAGAAAGAGGACCTTCTGTCACCTGCACAAAGCCTGCTGCCCAAGTGGAGCTGCAGTTCTGGACGCAGCCCAATAATTTGCTCCTTACAGATAGGTAGCCGTGTTGGTCTGCCATAGTCAAAACGAAAAATTCCTTCCAGTGTCCTTCAGCTCTCTATATTGGACAAACAGGCCAAACCTTACGCCAAAGGATGAACGGTCATAAATCTGACATCAGGAATCACAAGACAGAGAAATCAGTAGGAGAACACTTCAATCTCCCAGGACATTCTATACAAGATCTCAAAGTAGCTGTTCTATTACAAAGGAATTTCAGAAATAGACTGGAAAGAGAAGCTGCTGAATTGCAACTTATTACCAAACTTAAAACCATGGAGAGACCTGGTCTGAACAAAGACATTGGATTCTTATCTCATTATACATGACAAAGCCATTTTTCACCTTCTCACCCCTTGCTTTTTCCTGTAAGACCTATTGCAGTCGTTAAGAGTCGTCAACAGGCTCATCACCGCTATCTGCCAATCACCCATTCCCACCACCCTTCTGAGTAATACCCCTCCCCACCTTCTCACTATATAGAAGGGTCTGGTGACTTCTGTTTCAGTGTATCTGAAGAAGTGTGCATGCACACGAAAGCTCATACCTAGAACTAACTTAGTTGGTCTTTAAGGTGCCACTGGAAGGAATTTTTTGTTTCAATTTGCTCCTTATCATTTAAAAATGATCCAAAAATTGTACTTTTAAAAAATCTCATTATCTACTTATTATTCCTTCAGCATGGAAGAATTATTATGCAGTTCCTTCCAGCTGGATCCCAGGATCCTGCATGGGACTTGACAAGCCCTTCCCTGTAGTCCAGTGCTTGAATCAGGATAAATTGGTTTATCCCAATTTGATAGCCAAACTGCAGCACATCCCAGGGAGGGGCCCCCCAGAGAGGGATCCCCAATTCTTAACTCTACCGCTTGCTCCTTTTCAGGCACAGTTACCTCTCCATCTTTGCCCCCTGGAACCATCTCTCTTGCCGCGAGGCCAGCAATGGCCTTCATAGCTGGCTGGACATCGCCAACGGCAGCCTTGAGGATTCCCGTCACCACAATGAATGTTGCCTTGTCCATCACCATTTCTTCAGCATGTTCGTTCAGGTACTTTAACAAGGCGGGAGAAACAGCTTCCAGAAGTTCACGGCGGCGAACATCTACATCTTTTTTACTGTTAGAATAAAAAGTAGCTCTTTTACTGCCGGAATTTGGTTTGGTACAACATAATCCAGTCACTCCAAATTGTCCAATTTAAAATCCAAACATCTTGCTTTCGCCCCAGAACACACTAAATCTAACCTGCATAAATGGAAAATTGGTTACGCTTTTACACCTCAATTCAGAATGCCACAGAAGCATCGGTGATTATACACGTGGCAATGTTGCGATGAGAGGGAGCTGTTCAACAAGCACAAAATAAGCATGCAGAACTGCTCTTCTTTACATCGTAGCTGAGAGGTATGGGAGCTCCATGCCGACATTCCTTCCATCCCTTAAGAAATAGCTGGGTCTGAGGATTAACCTTCAGGAAATCATCAAAACACCTCCGGGTAGTCCTGTTCACATTAATAGCAGACCCTCGCCGACCTGCCACTGAGGGGGACAAGCCTGGCTGCATCTGCACAGAGAGGCCCCTTTTCTGAGAGCCAGCACTGGTTTTTTTTGGGGGGGGGGCTACACATGGGGCAGAGGCAAGTGCCATAATTGCAAGGGATGGAAAAACAGGCTGCCACACGCACACAGATCATGGTGGCTACATGTGGCCCTCATAGAGATAAACTAGTTATGGTTCCCTTATTCACAGGAGGGGACCTTCCACCTGTTGTTTGGGGGGGGGGTGCGCATACTCTGACGAGGGCAGCTTCCTTTTTTGTGTCTGGAGTACGTATTTTTCACTCCGTAAGACACACTTTTGTCTTCCTAAAAAGTAAGGGGAAATGTCTGTGCGTCTTATGGAGTGAATGTGTGGTCCTTGGAGCCGAACTGCCCAGGGGCAAAAAGGAAATCATGCTTTTTTTTTCTTTTTCTTTTTTTTGGAAAGAGGGAAGGGGGTGTTGAAACAAAGCCAATTGGGGAGAGAGATAAGGGACGCTAGAGATAAAGGAGGCTGCCTGGGAGTGGAGAGGTAAAGACAGTTGGTTTAACAAGGGGGAAAACAGGAAGACTAAAGCAATAAGGAGAGAAATTAGAAGAAGAGGAGGAGCAAAAAACTGCTCCACTAAGGAAAAGACACTTCACTAAGGCAAACAAGAGGGAAGGGAGTGTTGAAAGGAAACAGCTGGCCGGTGGGATAGGGAGAGAGATAAAGGAAGCTAGCAGAGGCTGCCTGGGAGGGGGGAGGTAAATGCCCATGGATCCTCAGGATTTTTACATTGGGTCACCACAAATTCACCATCAGATCATATAGCATGTCCATGGCTACATCCTGTACCAAAAAAATCACACACTCACTGTTGCGTGGGGCCGCAGTGGTGCAAAAACCTGGTTACAAAGCACGGATCCACAAGGATCCTCTGGATTTTTGCATTGGGTCACCCCAAATTCACCATCAGATCACATGTCTGTGGCCACAGCATGAAGCACAAAAATCATACATCCACTGTTTTGTTCAGAATATTTTTTTCTTGTTTTCCTCCTCTTAAAACTAGGTGCGAAAAATACGGTATTTCTAGCCATATTTATTGTGTTTAAATCATGGGTTAGCCACTCTTAAGGTGCAGCAGGGTAAACGTGTGCTCAATGCAAGACATTTCTACCTGGGTGCAGCCAGCCACTCCCACTCCCTGGGAGCAGATGCAAATGTACATAAGCAGTGTGAACAAATGATTATCTCATAGCCTTCCTCTCCAACCTCCACGGGCAAACAGGGAAAGCCCTGTTCTGCTAGTTTCCTTTCGTTCAAATAACTGCTTCTCTGCACAACTGGCAGACAATGTTAAATTTGAACGTCCACAAAACTGTGGAAATGGCATTTTCTGCTTACCTATAAGCATTTCCATCACCCTGTTCCAGGATTTTGATTATTGCTGGTGAGAAATACGCAGTATCCCTGGGACTTAACAGGTACAAGAGGACTTTCCTTCCATATTTGTTATTTACAATGCTGGTTAAGGAATCGCTAATTTCCTAAAAGAAGAGGAACCAAACACAGACAAAAACTGACTTAACCATGTGCACTAGACAGACAGTAGCCATTTCTTCCACCTCCTTCCCTTGTATTGTTCAGTAATTCTTCTCTTTTTATTTCTGCATGCTTAGAAAGGGGAGAGTGTATATATATAGAAAAACACCTTTAAGCATATCTGCAGGTACAGTTAGTATAAACTTTCTAGATGTGGATTAATGGGAAAATTATTTTGAGGAGTCCAGCTTTGTTCATCAATGCTTATTTTATTCTCAAGTTAGAGGAAAGGTGTTCATCCCATGTGCAAAGTCTAACAAGACATCTATTTTAACTTTTTCTATGAACACGTTCCTACAAGGCTCCAGCTTGTGATTGCTGCCTGACTTCCAGCCTACTTCCAGCCAGTGCTCTCTATTTTTCACAGAAGCCTGAGGCAGATGAAGTCACAACAGAACCGTGCCCCTTGACGTTGCCTGAAGATGGATTCATCCATTTAATCTAACACGGGTGGCAACGCTGCACTTATTAGACAGAGAGGTGAGGATAGTTTGGGAAATAGTGATGAAATATTGCAAAAGACATTCACGTTCCTTATTTTAATGAAGTAGCTGTCAATAGATTCATGCAGCGTTACCACCTTCTATGAATGATGTGGAGACCTCTTTGGGTGCATTTTGCAGTTATAAACTTGCCGAAGAAGTCAATGCACAGGAGAACTAGATTCTACATAACAAAATCATGGTCTGCGTGTAATGCTGACCCAAACCATGGCTTAGAACAAACAAGCAGGCTCCTGGAGAATCACAGCTTTGCTCCTCCTGCCTTGCAGGAGATCACTAGATGATCCCTGGGATGCTTCAAACTCTACAGTTCTGTGATTCTATGTAGGGGAGGGGAACCATGTGCTGCAACACCCTGTTTTTGATTGGGTGTACATTTATAGATAAGGGGCGCGGTTGGCGCTGTGGGTTAAACCGCAGAGCCTAGGACTTGCCGATCAGAAGGTCGGTGGTTCGAATCCCCACGACAGGGTGAGCTCCCATTACTCTGTCCCAGCTCCTGCCAACCTAGCAGTCCAAAAGCACACCAGTGCAAGTAGATAAATAGGTACCGCTCTGGTGGGAAGGTAAACGGCATTTCCGTGCGCTGCTCTGGTTCGCCAAAAGTGGCTCAGTCATGCTGGCCACATGACCTGGAAGCTGTATGCCAGTTCCCTTGGCCAATAAAGCGAGATGAGCGCCGCAACCCCAGAGTCGGCCACGACTGGACCTAATGGTCAGGGTTCCCTTTACCTTTATAGATAATGCACTACATCGGATCTTGAAATTTACCATATAGTCTGAAATGGTGCAAGCTGAAGTATCATGTATTTTGATACTGAAGAGCAGTATTGCCCCGGGAGGAATATTTTAATTCTTTGCATAATCACTCACTAGGCAGCCAAGCGATTCAGCATAGCTTGAGAGTTTCCAGCACACATACCATCTCAAATCAAAGCAGTGAGTAAATGGAGCAAAACCACCACAATGAAGTTAGTTTCGTCTTACAAGAAAATAAACCTGAAATGTTTGAAAACCAGGCCTAAAAACACGTGAGCATTTCCAGTGTAATTTACACCTTGTTACTAAGTGAAATGGGAAATCTTGAGAATTTTAGGAAGTCAGACTACTTACAGATACAGTTAGCTGTTTCACAAGTTTAGTGTCATCAATGCAGTCAAATGCCGCCAGTAAAACTAAGTGTGAGAATTCGCCCTGAAATAGGAACCATAAAGCAAGAACATCATAAGACATGGAAGCCCGATTAACCTGAAGGAAGACCAAATAGTGTATTTTGTGAAAATTGGTTAAAATTTGGATTGTATGATTATATTGGAAAACTAATAAAAATTAATTAAAAAAAAAAAGCCCGATTAACCAATCAGCTGGTCCAACATGTTCCAACAAGTTCATTTGCTAAAGATCAACAATGACTATTCATCTCACACAATAACAAGTTCCATCATACTAATTCTTATGCACAATTACTGGGAATTAAGCCTCACTATGCGGCAGCTAGACTGGTGACCGGGGGCGGCCGCCGAGACCACATAACACCGGTCTTGAAAGACCTACATTGGCTCCCAGTACCTTTCCAACCACAATTCAAGTGTTGGTGTTGACCTTTAAAGCCCATAACGGCCTCAGCCCAGTATACCTGAAGGAGCGTCTCCACCCCCATCGTTCTACCTGGACACTGAGGTCCAGCACCGAGGGCCTTCTGGCGGTTCCCTCATTGCGAGAAGCAAAGCTACAGCGAACCAGGCAGAGGGCCTTATCGGTAGTGGTGCCCACCCTGTGGAATGCCCTCCCACCAGATGTCAAAGCGATAAACAACTACCTGACATTCAGAAGACATCTTAAGGCAGCCCTGTTCAGGGAAGTTTTTAATGTATGACCTATTAGTGTATTTTTTGTATTTGTGGAAGCTGCCCAGAGTGGCTGGGAAACCCAGGCAGATGGGCAGGGTACAAATAATAAATTATTATTATTATTATTATTATTATTATTATTATTATTTAACTCTGAGAGACTTAGATCTGAGTAAATGTGCTGAAGGTTTCATTTGTGGGGAATGCTGTATTCCCTCAGTTGTTTCTGTGTAAAGCAGAGCTATTTCAAATGAAGAATTATCCCACAGAATAAAGTCTTATTTGGCATCAAGATTGGTAGAACACAAGTTTGTTTTAGTCGTGCCAAATGTCACAAACACAAGTTTTCAACAGAAGTGAATGTGTTTTCAACAGAAGTGAATGCTGCACAGAAGTCCTGCTTCTATTTTTGGCCCTTTGCTATGGAATTTGCTTTTTTGTCTAGGTTCAAATCTCTTCCTTAAAGTCATGTATATTGATGTTTCATACATAAGCCTGAACACTGGAGAATAAAACTTCTCAATCCGTGCAGTTCCAATTGAAAATAAGGCCACAACAGTGATATTTTTAAGCCGCACTCCTAAGACACACTTGCTTCTGAGTAAATATGCACAGGATTCTGCTGCTCAAAATTACCAAACACATCTTTAAAAATACTCACATTAGCTATTTTTTCAACATAAGTCTTCATGGTTTTCATAATGACTTTTCTGTCCTGACAAGAGAAATGAAGAAAAAGCAATAAATTAGCGTGTCAGGCCAACAAGCTTTAAAATGAACGCAGAGCCACTGCATAATGTCGGGTTTCTGACTTCAGAATGTGCAAATATACCCATTTGGAGGAGGCCAAAGAGTCCTTGAGAAGCTAGAGATCCTTTTGAACCCCACTTCTAAATGAAGGATGGAAAGCCGCCATGCAGATGACTGTTAAAGCAAAGCTTGCTGCAGAAGATCCCTTAGGTCACGGGTGTCAAACACAAGGCCTGCAGGCCGAATCCGGCCCACCAGACCTCGTCATGTGGCCCATGTAGCCGCCGCCGGCCTTCACCTTTTATTCTCGCTTTTTTTTTTTTTTGACACAAGAAAGCCGCCTCTTCAGCGCATGCGCGGCAGCCTACAAGCCAGAGAAGGTCTGCCCTCTAGCGGTGCCGGCCGTTCTACACAGGAAACCTCCACTTTACATGCATTCAGGAAACCTCCACTTGTTTTTATATTGAGCGCATGCCATCCTGTGATCCAACGGCTGCCTGAACCCTTCTCTCCTGTACTGTAAGTACATATGATGTATGGGGGGGGGGAGGGGGGTCTGCTTATTATTCTGCTTAAAAGTCTGAGCGGTAAACTTTGGATATACTGACCACTTCCGTGTCACTTTTGAGGGTGACCAAACTGCTGATGCGGCCCCCGATGTATTTGAGTTTGATACCCCTGCCTTAGGTGATCCCACTTGGATCAATTAAGCCTCCTGCGTCCATCAGGGTTCCGTAAGGAAGTACATCATGCAATATCCCATTTCTCCCCCCGCCCTCCCCATTCTCCTCTCTATTAACTGCCCCCCTTTCTCCATATTTCTCTGTAATCTCATCTCTGCTCCCACCTCCTCACTTCATTCTGTTTTTGTTGTTTATCGTCTCTTTACCTCCCCTTGTCCAGTTCAACTACAACATGCAATCTCTTCTCAGAAATTCACAGCAGGTCAAGGCAGCATGCCTGGCTGGCTGAGACATGCTGGAAAAAGACTGGGACCACGGCCCCGTTGCACCCCTGACCAGGGAGAGGAAGAGCACTGCAGACACAGAGGAAGACCTTCTTCTCCCATCTCTCCTCTCTTCGCTGATGGGCTTGGACACCTTTCAATGTTCCACAAAGAGGCATTTTAACTCCCTATGGCAGGAACATCCAACTCCCAAGAGACTGCAATCTACTCCCGGGGATGGGGTGGGAACTAGCAGTGATCTACCCATTTGGGGGGGATGGGGACCAATGTTGTTGAGCTTTTTTTATGGTAGCAAGCCAAAGGAGGCCAAACCAAAGTTGTTCAGCTGCTTGGGGGGGGGGGGACGGCAGACATTGCTAATCACCTGACTACAGTAACTCCCTCTTCCCTCTTTGCAATCGTGCGCAAATCAAGGACACAGGGAGTGGGTGGGGACAGATGCTCTCCCCCCCCCCACCAGAGGAAAATGAGCCCGCGATCTATTGCTAGCACCAGGGGATCGACCTGTCGATCGCAGTCGACCACTTGGACATCCCTGCCCTATGGGATGCAAAATAAGCAAGCTGAGTGCTGCAACCAGCCTGTAAGTCTTCAGTATTTTGGGAAAGCCCTGGAAGAGATCCTGACAGCACTTCAGCTTATGTACAAGTCTCAGCTTTAAGCATTTACATAATGAAGGCACAGCTCTCTCTCTCTGAAGTTTGAATTTTCAGCATGCTTGCCAAGGGACCATGATAAGCACTGTCATTTCATTTGAGGCGCAAGGCTAGTCATAAAGCCTCCTTAGTACCTTTTAGATACTAATTCTAACGAAAGGGTTGGGCATTTCCATTCTTTTATGTCTCACAGTCACATTTGTCAAAGTCAGACACAGCTAAGTAGCGAGGGGAAAAGGCTCCTCAGTGAAACTTTTTAGAAAGGTCTCACCAATTCTCATTTGATCCACACGGACCAGCGACTCTGCATACAAACCTTGGGGGTCCCGTGCCACAGGCAATGCATGGCGACTCTGGCTCCATCGTGCGTGTGTGCCAAGTAGATTACAGATTCTCTGATTGACTCAATCATTTCCTAGACAGATTTAAGGAGATGGTTTTAATGAATTTAACACAAATCAACTACCATAATATAAATGGTATTATTCTGATCAGCTCTGTGGGCCTGCGTTATCTTTCCTTACAACCAGGAATGGAAAGTATTTCAAATTCTCAGAACCAGAGTAACATAAGAGCAACTAAAGAGGAGAAGCCCGAGGCCACTGGCATGACAAAGAACAGTGTGCTTCGGTCACCATCATCCCAGGGCTACCAGCATTTAATAAGGAAGAATGTCTAACTTCAGGTATGCAAATGCAGCTGGAAGAAACTGAGTTGAGCACCCTGATTCAGCCCTGTCCTGCTTCAAGACATGATGCCTGGCAAGTTGTGCCAGGAAGTGGGAAGACCACGCAGATCCTCTGAAGTGCCTTCATTATGCTTCAGGTTCCTAATCCAGCTAGCGGAGGAGGCACATGAGCTGCTAAGAGGCACAGCTCTGCAGAGTAGACATGCCTGGCATGCACTTGTACTGTTTATTCGTTAACATGAAACCAGATCAAAACCCATAGCTGTGCCAATACTTACCGATCTCTGTTTTGGGGTAGCATGGATAAAGAAGTCCAGAAAGACTTTATGCACCAACGAATGCTTTATCACAGCCTCCCTGTAAGATGAAACAGGGGGGAAACAAACAGAAGTCTGTACTTACATAATACCATGACATGGAACTGCATGTGCAGAGAATTGTAAAGGAAGTTATAGATACATCTGCAGTTGCATCCAGAACAGGCTAGTTGTCAAGCCAGAGAACCAATCTGTGCACAGGAATTGGCTGCGTTCCTATGTGTCTCCTTCGCTCTCTCTCAGGCAGGGAGTCTGTGGCTCTCCAGATGTTGGCAGACCACAAGTCCCATCCGCCCCAACCCAATGGTCAGAGATCACGGGATTTGGGGCCCATCAACCTCTGGAGGGTCCCGTTTCCCCACTCCTTTTTTAAGGAGAGAGAGACCCAAAAGGCAAGAAGAAGCACTGGGGACTGATTTTGTTTTTGAAGAGCCTTCAATGTTCCCACATTAAATAAGCCATCTTGGAAAGATCTGCTGGGCTTTCACCAGCTTAAGTATTTACATTCAAAATGGAACAGTTTCAAAGTTATCTCAAAAGACGTTAAAAGTGATGAATTAATATGTTTAATTTTATAATCTGAAGATCTAAGGATGTTAATGTTTAAGTTAAATTTCATAAAAATTGGGATTTGGAAAACCGTTAAAAAGATATGCAATGAAATTCAACCAAGGGGAAGCGAGGAAGTCACTTAACAAAGTTAGTAACTGTAATTTTCAATAAGGCTATGATTTATGTTTGTTTGTCTTGTGTTTTTGTTTGTTTATAATATTGTGAAAAATAATAATTTTTTTGAAAAACAAAAGACGTTAAAAGGGATGAGAACACACTTTATGCTCCGCAGTTGGCTGTGATACGCCTCATGCTAAATTGTTGCCCTTACTTTTGCGCCATTGGAGTCAGGATCTGTTTCATTTCATCCAGAATGGCCTCCCGCTTCTCAGGCTGAGCCTTCAACACTTCCTCTAAAGTTGGGTGCTCTGATGACTGAAATTAAGAAAAGCCGCTACGATGAATTTTAATGACATTAAATAGCCAAAAGCACAATGAAGATTCTTCAGTATAAAGCAAGTCTGCCATCGTATCTTGACACTGTGGCCTCATTAGACTCAGTTGAGAGGTTCCATAAAGACACAGGACCTCTGATAAGCCACTGGCTTCCCTGTGACGGACCTCAGATGACCTGTGGATGGTCCAGCTGGCACCTCATATTTTACCATTTAAGAGGGAACTGAAGTCTCCAGAAAGATCTAGACGAAAGGCATTTTGTACCTAGTGACCAGAAAAGGACATTTTATGAACAGCCTTAACTGCACTCCATTTCCAAGGATACAGTGGTACCTCGGGTTAAGTAATTAATTCATTCCAGAGGTCCGTACTTAACCTGAAGCAATACCACTGTACATTTGAGAGAGTCTATCTTGAAGCCTGTGTTGATGCTCCACCTGGTCTTTCTGACATACTAGAGGTCCTGATGAAACATAATGTCAGGCTGGAGAGAAAGCAAGGTATATAAAACTATGCGACTAAAGGGTGAAACACACACACAGGTGTCAAATGCTCTGCCTGCCTATTTTAATACTGTAATTGGGACAAAAAGAAGGGAAATGCACTAATTCATTATATTTGTGCATTCATCCAGCCTCACTTTTGACCTTTTTTATCCATCCAGTTTTACCTATACAGAGGAGAATACTTCTGCAAATGAGAACTGCCCCATTATTACAGTGGTACCTCAGGTTACATACGTTTCAGGTTACATACGCTTCAGGTTACAGACTCCGCTAACCCAGAAATAGTACCTCAGGTTAAGAACTTTGCTTCAGGATGAGAACAGAAATCGTGCTCCGGCGGCATGGCAGCGGCAGAAGGGCCCCATTAGCTATAGTGGTGCTTCAGGTTAAGAAAAGTTTCAGGTTAAGAACGGAACCCAGAACAAATTAAGTACTTAACCAGAGGTACCACTGTATTTTGTTCAAGTGTGCTCTGCAAAGATCCATCCTAACTGGGTACAACTTTTTTTGTTCTGAAGAAATATGAGACACTCTTGCCTTATTGTTGCCTCTCAGTTCCAGCATAGAGACTTTGACTCATTCAGATGGTCAAACCTATGATATCCCAATTCAGAGCAATGCAGGGTTTGGCTTCCTACTCACACATCCCCAACAGAACTAGGGCAGCTGTGCCTGAAATTGAACTGATAGAGGAGCTGGCGGTTGCACTTGAGTGCCCATCAGCACCACAAATCAGGTAGTGACGAAATCTGACTTCTTTGCAAGCAGGTTAAGGATCACAGTGCAATTTGCAAAAGAGTCCAATTAAAAACGCTGAAGTAGCTCCTATTCACGCACAGCTTTTAAAAGGGTTAAAGCAGCAGGTATAACGGCTTCTTACATTCACTTTGAGCTACCGTTTCCAAAAGAAGGCAGTTTCTAATTAGTGTGCCAAGTAGAATTCCTGTTAATTGGTCTCTCATTAGCTATCCACAATGTGTGATCTGTGAGTCTTTAAGAGAATATGATGCAGCACATAATGAAAGGAGAATTCAAGTAATAGCGTATTAGTATTCGTGGTTTCAAAGCTTTTAAAAGAACTTCATTAAGCTTAATTTTTTAATAGGAATTGGAATGGCTCTATCCAGATTTTCAAACATGAAAATTCCTAATAAAACCACTCCCTTTCAAATGTAAGCTAATGATTACTTTTTAAATCCTTAAAAAGGGCAATGGGGGGCATGGAACTAGACCATCTCAAACTGAAGTCAAAAGTCAAACGTTGTATAGCAAGTTCAACTGTAAGACTTCTTTATACTGTACCTGAATAATCAATAATTGCAAACCAATCAACTTAAACAATGCTCTCCAGAGATCTCTAAATTCTGCAGGAATCAAATACCTATTTTTGTCTATAAAGCCTTTGCATTCAGAGTTTCACACCAGACAAATTAAAACATGGCGGCAGGCCTCTGTCATTTAAGCAGAACCAACTTCTCTTGATAAAGCCAACCCCCAGAGAAGGGACCAAGTAAACATGTGTTCAGATGCCAATACATTTTTGAAACAGCTAGCTTAGATCTATGCATCAGGTTGCTATGTATCCCTGTTTTAATGAAGCTATCAAGATGTTAACTAGAACCACGGGAATGCCAGGTTTGCTTATAAACAGAATTCCTAGTTTCCATAGTGGCAAAGTCAGCATTCCCAAGACCACCTCTTCATGGTGTAGATCAGACAGAGATCCTTTAGCCCCAAGTATGCTCTGCTCTGCTCTAGTGAAGGACTTCAAAGATAGGAAGAAAACTCTGTCGGGGCGAGACACAAACAGCACTGATTGCATGTAAAGGGCACAGATGCAGAGGGGCCCACCTTCAGAGCTCCAGCTCTGGAAATAAAACAGCAGTCCAGTGGTACTTTCCTGCCAACCTAGCAGTTCGAAAGCACAAAAGTGCAAGTAGATAAATAGGTACCACTCCGGTGGGAAGGTAAACGGCGTTTCCGTGTGCTGCTCTGGTTCACCAGAAGCGGCTTAGTCATGCTGGCCACATGACCTGGAAGCTGTACACTGGCTCCCTCGGCCAATAAAGTGAGATGAGCGCCGCAACCCCAGAGTCGGCCACGACTGGACCTAATGGTCAGGGGTCCCTTTACCTTTACCATGGTACCTCGGGTTAAGTACTTAATTCGTTCTGAAGGTCCATTCTTAACCTGAAACTGTTCTTAACCTGAAGCACCACTTTAGCTAATGCAGCCTCCCGCTGCCACCGCTGAGCAATTTCTGTTGTCATCCTGAAGCAAAGTTCATAACCCGAAGTACTATTTCTGGGTTAGCAGAGTCTGTAACCTGAAGCGTCTGTAACCCGAGGTACCACTGTATTTCCTTTCCCGTTGGCCACCCTTCCTTTTCTCTCCCACGGCACACTGCATCTAAAATCTAAAAACAATACTGTGGGGGAAAGCTGACAAAAAGCTGCCTTGATACACCACCTTGTAGACCTGGAATGTGTTCCCATACAGCTCCTCAGTCAGCATGTTCCTCTGCTCCAAAATGGCTTTGTCGTTATAGGCGTACTCCACCACAGCCGACGCTTCCGCATGGCGCAGCATCTTCCTGACCTCGCCTTTAAAGCTTTTGATTATCTCTGCAACTTGTGGCTTCGTTCTGTTTCAGGAATAAACACGGACAGCAGCTCAACGTATCGGAAAAGAAAAGCGGACCAGAGACTTCAAGCAATCACTTATTAAACGCAACCAATTTTTTAATTCTTTTTCAACGGTGGGGAGAAAAGAAAGACTCTGATCCAAACTTTTGACGCCACTAGCAAGGGGACTGAGCTGTCAGAAGGAGCGGCAACTTTTGCCACCTTCCTCTTCCTTTGCGGGACCCTGTGGAATAGTGTTGGGAGCCAGTGTGGTGTAGTGTGGTGTAGCGGTGGACTTGTAATCTGGTGAACTGTGTTCGATTCCCCGCTCCTCCACATGCAGCTGCTGGGTGACCTTGGGCCAGTCACACTTCTTTGAAGTCTCTCAGCCCCACTCACCTCACAGAGTGTTTGTTGTGGGGGAGGAAAGAAAAGGAGATTGTTAGCCGCTTTGAGACTCCTTCGGGTAGTGATAAAGCGGGATATCAAATCCAAACTCTTCTTCTTCTGCAGGGGGAGGGATGAAGCAGCAGCTGTTGCCTTCCCTTCTTGTGACAGCCGGATCCCTCTGCTGGATCAGAAGCTTTCTGTGAGCTGGAAGAGCCATTCCGTTCATGAAAGGCAGTCTAGATCCAGGCCACGTTTTATCTCACTGTGTGTGAGTGTCTTATGTGTATTAATATACATAGTTTCATAAGAGAGACAGAGACGCCAGCAGCAGGCCAATCACTGAGTGACAGTTTGGCTCTGCTTGGTAGCCAACCTTAGTTTTTGGTTGCTTGGTACAAATCCTGCCCCTCTCCAGGGCTTCCTGGCACTTGCACCAAACTTCAGGGAGAAGCAGAGTCTCATCCACTGAGCTAAGTCTTAGAGGTATTTGACTCCTGTAAAATTAGCAAAGATATATCACAACTGTGACAATCTATGTTGGAAATGTAAAGATAAGGAAGGAACCTTTTATCATATGTGGTGGACCTGTCCCCAGGTGAAAGACTTCTGGGAAAAGATTTATAATGAATTGAATAAAATGTTGAAATATACATTTATAAAGAAGCCAGAGGACTTTCTTCTTGGAATAACAGGTTTGGAATTGCACAAGAAAGAATGGCAGATGAAGATGATGGATTTTTCGGAGCTAGCTGACCTAACCGGAAGAGTCCGCAACCAGAAGGAGGAGTATCAGGAAGAGTAGATTAAATTTAATGATTACTTAGTTAAATATGTTAAGTTAAATTAACTGAAAACAACTTGAAGATACTTAATTGGCTTAGGCTTTTATTTATGTTAATGGATGAATTAATATGTTTAATTTCATAATCTGAAGATCTAAGGATGTTAATGTTTAAGTTAAATTATATAAGAACTGTGATTTGGAAAACTGTTAAAAGAATATGCAATGAAATTCAACAAAGGGGAAGCGAGGAAGTCACTTAACAATGCTAATAAGTGTAATTTTCAATAAGGCCATGTTTGTTTGTCTTATGTGTTTGTTTGTTTATAATGTTGTGAAAACCAATAAAAAAAATTTGGGGAAAAAAGAAAGCAGTTGCCTACAAATGACATGGCATGACTTTTTAACTTATGATGATGCTATGAGCTGCTTTAGATTCACATATCCAAGTCATATCAACCAAAATGGCATTTTTCAGACGTGGGACAGACATCAGTAGCATCCAGAGACTTGGAAGAGACGAAACCAATTTCTTTGTCTTTTGGAGCTAGAGGACTTTAGACACACAAGCATTTTCCAGAGCAGTGCCATGATCTCAGTGGGATCATTATCGCATTCTGTCAAAGCCCATCTCATCTTTTTGACAACAATGCGGCACAAGAGAGTAAGCTGAGCAAGGATTTGAAGCCAAGCACCACAGTCCAGCTCCCTCATTCTCTCCTTTACACTCCGTTCTCTGGCTTGACTTCCCTCAGAAGTGGAGAGAAGCGTAGGAAAAGGAAATACTTACCCATAGGCAAGAAGCTTCTTCACAATATTTCTGGAATACTTGGCTTTGCTTAGTTCGGTGAAACTATCTGTGGGATGAGAAACCACCATAAGAAGCTGTAAACACCAAGAGCTCTGAAGGCAAGCCATTTGTTTCTGGAAACTGTACCTTTCAGTTCTTCAAATACTTCTTGCCTTTGCTCTGTGTTGCCAAACTGAATGTAGCACTGGATGACACGGGTCGAATCGTGAGCAAACGCCATCTGTGGGGATAAACGGTTCCCTTGAGATGAATCCTTCCCCCTAAGTCATTTAGGCAGCATTGCATTTCAACAGATTTATCTTCACGGTTGGCTTTAATAAAATTCCTAAAATCTGTCTGCAGCTAACTAAAAGCTAAACATAATACACTCTCAAAAAAATGAACCATATGAGTGTGCTAGACACTAAACCAGCTAAACCAATTGGGGGGGGGAGAGAAATGCCTCTGTACTTTTTACCGTTCCAGCATTTGGCATTTCAAGGGCTCCTAAAGGTAAAGGGACCCCTGACCATTAGGTCCAGTCGTGGCCAACTCTGGGGTTGCGGCGCTCATCTCGCTTTATTGGCCAAGAGAACCGGCGCACAGTTTCCAGGTCATGTGGCCAGCACGACTAAGCCGCTTCTGGCGAACCGGAGCAGTACATGGAAACGGCGTTTACCTTCCCGCCGGAGCGGTACCTATTTATCTACTTGCACTCTGACATGCTTTCAAACTGCTAGGTTGGCAGGAGCAGGGACCGAGCTCACCCAGTCGCAGGGATTTGAACCACTGACCTTCTGATCGGCAAGTCCTAGGCTCTGTGGTTTAACCCACAGCACCACCCACATCCCTACAACCAAGGGCACCTACAACCTGCATTATTATTATGTATATGTAATAGAAACACTTGCAACACAGCAAAACATTTCCTTACAAGGTGCACCAGGCATCATGGGATCCGATTCTGGAGGGTTATTCTGGGGGGGGGGGGATGTTACTCGGTTGTTTTGTTTTGCTTTGTGTTTTTATATTGTGATTTCATCCTGTGAACAGCCCTGAGACCTGCAGGCATAGGGCGGTATACAAATTTAATAAATAAAAATAATACATTGATGATGGTGGTGGTAAAACAGGTGAAGCATTCCAGTACAATGCAATGAACTGGATCCAGAGAATGGGATACAGTGGTACCTCGGGTCACAGATGCTTCAGGTTACAAACTCCGCTAACCCAGAAATAGTACCTTGGATTAAGAACTTTGCTTCAGGACGAGAACAGAAATCATGCTCCGGCGGCGCAGCGGCAGCAGGAGGCCCCATTAGCTAAAGTGGTGCTTCAGGTTAACAGTTTCAGGTTAAGAACGGACCTCCGGAACGAATTAAGTACTTAACCCGAGGTAACACTGTATTCCTGCTTCCTCTTCCTACTACTGCTGAAAAGCTGTGTCCTGGGCTTGGAGACCTTTGAGATACTTGGCAGGTGATGCAACAGGTAGATGAACTTTTAGGATGACCCTTGGGCCTGGGAACAGACATTCCACTTGCCCCCCCCAGCCCCCATCACATGGAGGGGCAGCAGAACCAGACATGCCCTTTCCCCACCATTACAAAACCCCAACAAATCCAGCCATTTGAGAGTCATGTTTCACTGTATTCTATCCTTCTTACATTTTTTATTTTCCCACGAAGCAGCTCTTGGAGTTCACTCAACATCTTTTCCCGCTTCTCCTTCTCACATTTTTTCCTATAAAAACAAGAAAGTCTTTAGACAATGCAACAATTATTATTTTTCTTGATACAGTAACTGAATTATCTTGTACTTTAAGAAGCTAATTGGCATCTAATGTTGGAAGACTAACATGTTAAAGTGCCGTCCAGAAGCAACTGAGAGCAGCGTAAGAGATTACAGTATTTGCTTCTTGTCTGTTCCAAAGCTCATCCCCTTACTACAATCAAAAACTTTTTCTTTGGGGAGGCGGGGAATGCCTCCACGCAAATATGGCAGGTAAGAGGTTTGGTGCCCAACTTTATTAAGGACACAGTGCTGTATACCTTCCACGGGGAACTCTAATGACAAGGGCACCCACCCTTTTAGTGAAACACAGCATTGAGTCAAAGAATTGTAGAGTTGGAAGGGACCCCAAGGTCATCTAGTCCAACCCCCTATACCACATGACTGGATCCTTGCCACTTTGGTTGCAGAGTGGAGTGCAGCATGATCAGCGCAACGGATGGCTGAGGGAGGAGAGGAGAGCTCTCACAACCACCGAGTAAAGCAGATTAGGTGAAGAGATTGCCCTTTGACCAAGGCCATTTAGTGAGTTAAGACTGAGCAGAGATTTGACACCACACTTTTCAAGCAAAACCACTTGCAACAGGCATGGCTTCTGCCAATGAATTCTGGGAGCTGTAGCTTGTTAAGGGTGCTGGGCGTTGCCACGAGACCCTTATTCCCCTCTCCCGGAGTTACAATTCCCAGGGTTCTCTGGGAAGAGGGACGGGTTGTCAAACCACTTTGAGAACTGCAGCCCCCAGATTAGCTGGTGGGGAGCCATGGCTGTTTAAAACAGAATCATAGCCCTGCAAATGCAAGGTGTGGAGGCGGCCTGGGCTTCTACACTCAAGCCAAACACTTCACAGCAGGTGACAAACACTGCAGAGTGATCAACTCGCAGGTAGCTTCTTTGTCCAAAGGTTCTTTTGTAATATGTAATCCTTTATCCATGCTTTAATGAAGGACACATATTCATCTAGTTATGATTTTATTTTTTTAATGAACCTAAAACACTGACGTACAGCCTCAGTTTTATAATCCACACAGACAACTGCAGCAATAAACCATGTCTGTGTGCGCGTTATACTGAAGTCTAAGGCAGGACAAACTTTTTTCCTTCGTGAGGAGGAAAAACAAGTACAGTGTTAAGTTCAGGAAAATGCAGCGCAAGTCGTTCTTACTGCCTCAGAGATTCCCAAATCTGCTTTCCCTTAAGCACCACATCATAGTTGGCTTTGTCATTCAGCTGTCGGCTCTGCTTCAGCTCCTTCTTCTTCTTCTTGATGTCGTCCCATTTAGGCTTCTTAGGCGCCGACCCTGATGACAAAAATGCATTCATTTTGTAGCGCACTTTAAGACGCATCAAACGTCACACAAGTTAATTAACAAATAGCGCCAACTGTTGGATGCCGACTGCTCTGTCTCCGACAGCAATACTTCCCTAATCAATTTTGGTCAGCTGTGCCTTTGTTTAAAATTCCAAGAATGTCAGTCTGGAGGAAAGAACCAGCTTTTTAAAACTGTTACAGCTTATTCTGAAACAGCAGCTCGTTCATTTACATGATACCAAGTTGAACCATGGATACATATAGCCCAGTAGAGTAGACTCAGACAAAGGCTCTCCAGTGACTCTCCACCTTTTCTTAATCTCCAAATGCCAAAGGTTGAACTAGTAACCTTTTCCATACAAAACATCATGGAGCTCTGACCCATTTTATCCTGATATTGCAGGTGTGGGTTTTGCCCAAGGCAAGCTCTGAAAACTCAAGACGTAACTAAAATCTGAACCTCAGGCTCATAACTCATGCTCCTGACCATCCATCCTGCCATCAACCTTGGAGCCAAAATCGTGACTGGCTGGGTATTATTCCAGGAGTTGTGTGGCTATTGCTGCACCTTTCCTCACTCCCATGTTAGGAGGAAAGCTTGGGATGGTTTGGCTGCTGTGACACTGAGGCACAAAGATACAAGCCAAGCAGCAGCCAAACTGTCTAGTTCCCTGCAAGAAAGTCAGGCGGGGCCCGTCCTCACCCCCCCCCCCGTCCCCGTGGCCAAGCTAGGAGGAGGTGGGACCTACCAGTCAGTGTTAGAAACTCAGATATATAAGCTAGGTGCCAAATGGCTCCCTAAATCAAGGTTACAGCCACCCAAATGGAATGCCTAGTTGCCATTTGGGGGCAAGATGGCTCCAAAGTCTTATTTTTCAAAGGATGGACTGACTGTGATTGATTCTCATTTAAACAGCTGGCTAGTTCAGATGACAACCTTGAGCAGCGTTTAGAGCTTGGAGAAGCTAAAGAACAAAAGCCACGTGATCCAGGAACAGTCCACATATATATTGGCCTATTCCGACATCTTTTTCATAATGGTGACTGCTCCTGTTCAGGCGGCACAGAAAAAGCAGTTTGATTTCTGAAATTCCTTCTGCAGATAACATAACTGGTAGCATTCTACAGGATGTGTTGTTAGTGTGTGAAAACAGGTCAGATCCAATCAAGACGTCCAGGTACCCAGGCATCTTCACTGGGTTGCAAGTGGACAATATAATAATTTGAACACTGGGCGGGACCTACGAACCACAATGTTTTACTTCACTACCAAGGCCAGCATAGCACTGTGGGACCCTGCTTCAAACCACTGTCTCAGCTCTAAATGCAAGTTTTGTGCAGAGATGAATCTACAGCATGCAGGCTGGTCACAATTCACACATTCTTTAAAAGAAAACATTCATCATTAAGATGTGAACTACTTATAGCTCATCATCTGTATAGGTACCCGGGTGGATTGGAACACTTAAATTTTAAAAAATCACGCAATACAAAGTGATAAAACCATAAAAACACCTCAAATAGGAACAACTAAAGCTACTCAGTAAGCTAAACCAACTAGATAAAATACTCAAAAGCCTGAGCAAATAAGACAGGTCTTGAACTGGCACAAAAAAAAATGGCAACTTCTATGGGGATGGCATTCCACAAACAGGGCCAAGGGCAGAGAAGGCCCTGTCACATCATCAATAGATTGTGGACAGTAGACGCCTTCAAATATCTTAAAAGTAGCAGATTCACTGAGACATTTATCTTTCTTTGATCAATATATCTTTAAACAAACCCAAGTATTATTCTCACCTCCTTCTTTATCATCTTGAAGTTTGTGCTTCCTGGTAAATTTTTCTGATGGTTGTTTACTCTTGAATTGTTTCACTCCAGTTTTACCAGGCTTTTTGTTTCCTCTCTCAAATTTCTTACGTTTAAATTTCGGCTTGCCATCTTCACCACTTTTTCTATTTAATTTGGTTGGAGGACCAGTATCTATTTCAAGTTTTCAAAAGAGATAATTTCACAAAATCAACAACCAATCAGTTTGTATTCAATATGTATTATATTCTTCTCAGTCCAACTTTGAAATTTCAATTCAGGGAGGATTAATGGAAGGCAACATGCGACAAAAACCTTAAGATGGAAAATGCATAATGTACCTGTCTATTTTGTAAAAAATAAAATAAAATTACTTTTTTGGTAGAAACCGCTTGATTATTAGATTAGTTTTTATCTAACAATCCCTACCATTCGGTGGACTTACATACAGTACATAGCATACAGCTAATATGACAGAACTTTTTTCCAGCGGATATATTTTGAGTTACCCTTTATCCCTGCCACTGGTGTGCTTAAAGCAGAATTATATGCTAAAGTACAGGGAAGTGTTGTGAGCAACTTCACATCAAACAGTCTTCCACTTTGTTTGTAACAGTGATGTTAAAACAGTTATATGAAACATGTGGCTTGTCACTTCCTGGGGGTAGGGAACTGTATTGATTCTATACATTCATACCTTAATTTAATAAATAAAAAGTGCCTACATGATTTTTTAAAAAACAAAACAAAACACAGTCTTCCACTTTCCAAGTCAGGTTTCTTCATATAATTATGGTGACTAGAAAATGGCCCACCCTCTGTGAGAACGAATTCAAATTCCACACTGTCTATTCATCATTAGAAACGTAGAATACATAACAGGATACATTATTTAACAGGAACAGAATTTGGATCAAGTGGACATACTGCCACGCTGGAAAGAAATCAGCAAACAAAAACGCTGTCACTACTTCTGCTAAGGCAAAGAAAGGATTTTTAAAAAATAAAATCAGAGGGACTACAAATGTGGTATTCTATTATTATTATGGGATGTGGGTGGTGCTGTGGGTTAAACCACAGAGCCTAGGGCTTATTATTATTATTTGAATTTACCTACCAACCCCAGAGTCGGCCACGACTGGACCTAATGGTCAGGGGTCCCTTTACCTTATTATTATTATTATTATTATTATTAATTGAATTTATCTACCAACCCCAGAGTCGGCCACGACTGGACCTAATGGTCAGGGGTCCCTTTACCTTATTATTATTATTATTATTATTATTATTATTAATTGAATTTATCTACCAACCCCAGAGTCGGCCACGACTGGACCTAATGGTCAGGGGTCCCTTTCCCTTTACCCCACTATACCCGGAGGTCTGAAGGCGGTTCACAGAATTATTTCTGTATGTGTTAAATTTGTATTGCACTTTTCCACCAGATGGTACACAAAGCAATAATAATAATAGTAATAAAGCCTCCGCAAGATCTCGGCCTGCGACCCCCAACTCCCAGCAAGAAGTCTTCTCTCCCTCAGACCCGGGCGATGCGAGAGAGGAGCGGGCCCCATAAAACACACCCACGTCCCCCCCCCAACCCCTTTGCCTTCGCCCTCGGAGGGGAGGCCCGTTTCCCGCCCCCGCCTCACCCTCCTCCGCCTTCCTGGCCAGCTTCTTCTTCCCGGGGCCTCTTCCTCCTCCGCCTGCGGGTCCCCTCCGTCGGCGCTTGGCTTCCATGGGAGGGACAACTCGCTTCCTCGCTCAGCCCCACGTGCCGACCTCCCGGAGCAGCCTCCAGCCGCACTTCCGCTCTCTTCCCCAGCTCCTTCCGGCGGAAGCTCGCTCCCATTGGACAAGGGGCCTCGCGAGAACCGCGCAGCGGGACACATCTGCCAGCACTTCCGTTTCCCGTTGGAACGCCGGCGGGGTGGTCGGCAGGGGGCGCCTTCCGCCATTCTCCCGCTGTCCAAGGGGAAGCGGAAGTGACGGCCGTGGCTGCGGCTTCGGCGAGGCCCATAGACGTAGAAAGGAGACAGAGTGACACGCGCACGCCCGTCTTCCGGCTTCCCCCTTGCGCGGTCGCATCCCTTTGCGCGCTCCCTCCACGGGGAGGCTCCGCTCGGGGCTGCGTGGCGGCGGCGGCGGCGGCACCCTCAGGCGGCCGCGCTCGGAGCAATGGCTGCGCCTTCATCCCTATGCAGTTGAGCAGAGGAGGGAGCCTCCTCGGGAGTAGGGAGCCTTCAGGGGAGAGAGAGGAAGCACCTCTCCTGCATAGCTGTCAACTTTCAGATTTGAAAATAAGGGACCAGCAGCCTCGAAAATAAGGGATCAGCAGCCAAAATAAGGGATTTTAGTCAACCAAGTTAAAAGGGACCAGATACCGTGGTACCTCAGGTTACATACGCTTCAGGTTACAGACTCTGCTAATCCAGAAATAGTGCTTCAGGTTAAGAACTTTGCTTCAGGGTGAGAACAGAAATCGTGCTTCGGCAGCAGCAGGAGGCCCCATTAGCTAAAGTGGTGCCTCAGGTTAAGAACAGTTTGTGGTTAAGAATGGACCTCTGGAACGAATTGAGTACTTAACCCGAGGTACCACTGTAATTTAGGAGAGCAGCGCCGGTTTTTAGCCCTTCGTTTCCAGAGGTTGCTGCTCAAGACACCAGCTGATGAAACCCTGCAATTAAATAACTACAAGCAGCAACCACTTTTCGCGCAAAACCAAGTCCAAGCTACAAAGATGCGGCTGCAGTTCTGCATCTTTTCTCTCATGCTCCATCTGCAGCTCTCAGTTCCATCAGGCGGGGCGGGAGGAAGGGGGCGGAATAGCGCCCGAAGTACAGTGGTGCCCCGCAAGACGAACGCCTCGCAAGACGGAAAACCTGCTAGACGAAAGGGTTTCCCGTTTTGGAGGCGCTTCGCAAAACAAATTTCCCTATGGGCTTGCTTCGCAAGACGAAAATGTCTTGCGAGTTCCCACGGGGTTTTTTCCCTCCCCCCCCCCTTTTCTAAGCAGCTAAGCCGCTTATCAGCTGATCCGCTAAGCTGATAAGCCGCTAAACCGCTAATAGCGCTAATCCGCTAAGCTGTCAATGGGCTTGATTCGCAAGACGAAAAAACCGCTATACGAAGAGCCTCACGGAACGGATTAATTTCGTCTTGCGAGGCACCACTGTAAACCCGTAGATCAGACCATCTATGCTAGTTTACCACTACAAATCTATGAGAGAAGCGCTTGCGGTCCTTCCTCCGCTTTCCCCCTCTATGGTTAGTCCTTGGAACACCTTCCTGCGCCTCCACTTCTGCCTCCTCCTCTTCCTCCTCTCTCTGAACTGCTTTCTCTATGGCTGCCCTCGCTCTCCTCTCAAGGCTCCTCAGCAATGGCTGCCCATCTCATCCGGGTCCTTCGGCAGCGCAGCTGCAGTACAGCCTAGCGGGAGCGGCGGCGACAGGCAGAGGGGAGGCCTCAGGCAGAGATGCTCAGTTCAGCGGCTGCGAGGAGGATGGTGGCGGAAGGGCCTGAGGCTCCCGCCAGTCCTGGCGGGGAGGGGATCCCGGGGGCCGAGGCTGGTGAGAGGAGGCCGGAGGGGGGCGGGCCGGGCAGCCAAGAAACAAAGTTGGAGCCTCCCCCCTCCCTGGCCGGCAGGGAGGGAGGGAGAGGAGCTGCTTCCTTTGAAACCCGGGAAATTTAAGGGACAGCAGCAGGACACGGCACTGGGATAAGGGAGTTTCCCACCAAATAAGGGACGGTTGACAGCTATGCTCTCCTGTCAGCCAAGAGCCTCCTCCCCTTCATCCCAAAGGGGCCGAAGAAGGGGTCTTTTTTGGACTACAACTCCCATCATCAGCCCCAGCGGTGAGGGAGGATGGGAGTTGTAGTCCAAAAAAAAAAAAAAAAAGACAAACCCAGCTGGGAGTAGCAGATGGGCCCCCAAGGGGTGCCCAGCCTCGGATCGTGGCCATGGAGCCCAAGCAGGAGCTTCCAGCCGGCAGGCATCAGGTTCTGCCTTTGCATCGGATCCAGATCCCGGGATCCACTGGCTCATCTTTCAGGTGCTGCCGGACTCTCGGTCGCTTCTCCTGCCAGAGCCGAGGACACTGCCTTCCCTTCTGCAAAGCGGGTCTTGATTGCATCTGAAATCTCCTCTGGCTGCATCCAGACATTGAAAGTGCGTCCCTTCGTCCTCTCCTAGGATTTGTCGTTGGGTTGAGGGTGCTGGGAATTGTAGCTCTGGGAGGGGTGAACTACAGTTGCCAGGGAGGAAGATCAATGTATTCAGCCTTTCTTTTCATTATATTTAGATCCCAGCAGGAGCCATCCAAACAGAGGTGTGAAATAAACCATGACTAGAATTACCCAAGCTGGGGCATTAAGAGAAGGAGAAACTTGCCAGTTATTTATAAGTGTAAAGAAATATGGCTTATGTTAATGTAGGCTAATATCTGGACAATTAAAGCCACCTTCAGGTATAGGAAGATTCTCTTAAATGAAAAGTGTGGTGGGAAATTATCCAAAATAAACTTCTTGTTCATTGCTCTTTTGTTCTGCAGATGGCATCATTGGTAGTCAACCTTTAGAACCCTTCATTTCTTAGTAAACACTTTATATATTTATTTATAAGAATAAAGCAACCCCAGGATTCAATTTATAAGCTTCTAAAATTCTTCTGCAGCCTTCTCTACAGTGGGAAGAGAAAAGAGGATTAGTGGATTACTCACTTTGCTGTGATTATGTGCAGCCCTCTAGTACATGGCTTAAAGACACACACAAACACACCCCTTTGTGTTAATAGCACGCAGAACCAGCCAAGGCTGTAGCTGCATCAGACAAGGAAGACCCATGTACAGCAGACCTAGTTTTTATGGTTTTTTAAAAAATTATCATTAAGCAGTTCAGCAAATGTGAGGCCTTGGGCAAGATTGCACTGAAGACTAATGATTCCACATACTCCCTTTTGGTTGGCGGTGCAAAATATTGCCTGTTGTAGCTAGAAATGTAAATCGTTTGCACACTTTTGTCCCTTAGCAGGACAATCGGGCTGAGATTTCCTCTTCTTTTGCTTCATTTCTTGCTTAGTTTACAATTCACTGCAGATTCACACTCGACAAAACTAAGGAGAAAAAGGGCTTTTTCTCAGCTGCTTACGAACACTTCCTAGCAGTATCTATTTGAATCAGCAAGTCACTGTTGAAAGTACCCTACACATCTGCCAACCCAGCAGTTCGAAAGTACGTCAAAGTGCAAGTAGATAAATAGGTACTGCTCCAGCGGGAAGGTAAACGGTGTTTCCGTGTGCTGCTCTGGTTCGCCAAAAGCGGCTTAGTCATGCTGGCCACATGATCCAGAAGCTGTACGCCTGCTTCCTCAGCCAATAAAGCAAGATGAGCGCCACAACCCCAGAGTCGGCCACGACTGGACCTAATGGTCAGGGGTCCCTTTACCTTTATGCTCATCAAAGGGAGGTCTTTTGTTACCCTAGCTGTGTGTGTGTAGCCTTTCAATGACTGGAATAATGTTTCCATGACCTAGCAAAGTGAGTCAATTCTAGTTGTCTGGGTCCCACCTCCAAACACTCTTTATACCACTGCGGAAAGAATGGCACTGGCTGGCTATACGCTACCAAGCTAAATACAATGGGCTTGTACTGGTGTACTTGTCTCTTTATAGTGGGGTAAAGGATAAAGGTAAAGAGAGCCCTGACTGTTAGGTCCAGTCATGGATGACTCTGGGGTTGTGGCGCTCATCTCGCTTTATTGGCCGAGGGAGCCGACGTACAGCTTCTGGGTCATGTGGCATGACTAAGCCACTTCTGGTGAAACTAGAGCAGCGCACGGAAATGCTGTTTACCTTCCCACTGGAGCGGTACCTATTTATCTATTTGCACTTTGACGTGCTTTCGAACTGCTAGGTTGGCAGGAGTTGGGACAGAGCAATGGAAGCTCACTCCGTCACGGGGATTCGAACCACTGACCTTCTGATCAGCAAGCCTTAGGCTCTGTGGTTTAGACCACAGCGCCACCCACATCCCTTTATAGTGGGGTAGGAGAGTGGAAAATAATGTCGATATATTTAACATCTGGCAACCAAGGTGCCCCTTTTCTGTACATGGGTTGACAAGCCTAAAAAGCCCGGGATACAAATTTTTACAGCCCTCTACTGGGTATGTGGCCCATTCTCCAGAAGTCACGCATTTAGCGTTAACTCTGGAAGTGTCAACTCAATTCTGACCAAATTAAGCCTCCCGATGTATCTTTTGCTCTAGGAAGGCTTAATTTGGTCTCTCGGTAAGTAACATTTAACGAGCTCCAAAGACTGGTTTTGATGTGAAAAGGCCATTACACCCTCCTCACATGTACAATTTCTGTTGTTGCAAAGGCTGCTTCAGCAAATGAAATGTTCCTGATAGGTGCCTAGAAACGTCATGGTGCAGGCTTTTAGGTGCCGAAAGCTCTTTCAGTAGTCATTATTTGCCATTTTGATAGTCATTTTGATTGTGTTTTGAAAGCAATGCTTTTATACTTGATGGTGTGAGAGAACGCCCAGAGAGAGTTCTTGAAAGGGCACCTTCATAACACACCCAGATGTGGCGGCTGGTTGTGCTTTCTCTTGCAGCCATTCCATCTGTAGAGCTAAATATACTGTTTCAATCTTACCTAAAAGCTTTTGCAGGTTGCACTGAAATCAAAGTGCTATGGAAAGAATAACATGTTTGGGTGCCAAGGGCCTCCTTCACCCCATACATTTAAAGTGCTCTTACGCCACTTTAACAACCACGGCTTCCCACAAAGAATCATGGGGACTTGAGTTTGAAAAGGGGGTTGACTCCCCGGGGACCCAGTTCCCAGCTGCCTTAACTGCAGCTGCCAGGATTGCACCAGAATGCTTGGCATTTATGGTATGGGTGTGACCCTGGTGTCTCTTTTCCAAAGGAGAAGGTGGCTCCCTTTTTAATACAGCGGTACCTCGGGTTAAGTACTTAATTCGTTCCGGAGGTCTTAACCTGAAACTGTACTTAACCTGAAGCACCACTTTAGCTAATGGGGCCTCCTGCTGCTGCCGCATCGCCGGAGCACAATTTCTGTTCTCATCCTGAAGCAAAGTTCTTAACCCAAGGTACTATTTCTGGGTTAGCAGAGTCTGTAACCTGAAGCGTATGTAACCTGAAGCGTATGTAACCCGAGGTACCACTGTACACATTAGAAAAGGAAACCTCCTTTCTCAGAAGACTTTGAAACACAGCATAGACTCACGGCTCCCTTCGTACAATTAGCCAAATAATAAATGCAAATTGCATCATTTACTGAAGGTAAAAAAATGCAGCCCATCTGCTCTGGAGCTCATTATTCCAGGTCATTGCCTGTGGTGCTCACATTCCTGTTTTATGTCCCGGGATGTTTGTGATCAAAAGTGTACCTGTAGTTCTTTGGGGCACTTCATGCAGTTGCTGAATAGAGACAAAACAAGCTCACAGCAATGCTGTGTAACTGCCATGTGCCCCACTGAGGAGGGCAATGCCCATGGTAACTTGGATAAGGAAAACACACACGGATGGGGGGTGTGGAGAAAGAGGTGGAATGTGGATCTATCCATACAAACACCCTTGTACCAAGGGGTGAACATTTACTACTGGGGGGGAGCATGCAGCAAATTTCCCAAATTCACTACTAGCCCCCACCCTCCCCTTTTGCTCTCCCTTGGCACCTCCCTCTGGGTTCACGAGAGAACTTGGAGCAAGCCCAGTTCACACGCAGCCATTAAAGAATGCGACTCCAAAGGCAGGACTGGGGAGCTTGTGGTCCTCCGGATGTTGGGCTTCAGCCTCCCTCCGTCCAGGCTGCCATGGGGAGTGGTCAGGGATAATGGGAATAGCAGTCCAGTAACACCTCCCCCTGCCCTGAGCTATTTGTGGCTTTAAAGGGGGAGGCCATCTGCTTGCATGGTGCTGGAACATGGAGTGGCAGGCAGCGTGCTTGCTCAAAACAGGTGAGATATTATGCATCCAAAGGGACACGGGTGGCGCTGTGGGTTAAACCACAGAGCCTAGGACTTGCCGATCAGAAGGTCGGCAGTTCGAATCCCCGCGACGGGGTGAGCTCCCGTTGCTCGGTCCCTGCTCCTGCCAACCTAGCAGTTCGTCAAAGTGCAAGTAGATAAATAGGTACCACTCCGGCGGGAAGGTAAACAGCGTTTCCATGCGCTGCTCTGGTTTTGGTGTTCCGTTGCACCAGAAGTGGCTTAGTCCTGCTGGCCGCATGACCCGGAAAAACTGTCTGTGGACAAACGCCAGTTCCTTCGGCCTGTAAAGCGAGATGAGCGCCGCAAACCCAGAGTCGCCTGCGACTGGACTTAACTCTCAGGGGTACTTTACCTTTACCTATAATGCATCCAAGCAGTGATGTGCAGTGAAATTTTTCATGGGGAAGTGTTAGGGCCAGAGGCGCCAGCTTGCAAGAGTGACATGGAGAGGGGAACATTGCAGGTGATATATCACAACGAGCTGCATGTGAGCATTGCACCTCCTTCCCTAAGCCAGGCAGAAGCTTCCCAGAATTTGGGATGGAGGCGCCAGGAGAACATTCAGGGGCCTAGCCTAGCCCCCTAGTCCACTGATCTCACACCGCAACTACTAAGTAATTTAGACTCACAGGGCCTCAGAAGTTCTCAAGGGGGCAATTGTTCTTCAAAAAAGATTTGTATCCACCTACCTCCTGGTGACCAAGTTGATTCATGGGTTAAAATATGTATTGGGGTGTGTGAAGCCATTATTGAGCCGATACTTTCCTATAGATGAGTGATGCCGTGTTGACCCTATAGCCTAAGTGACCAACCACAGAGATACAGGACCAGTTTTCCCTTCAAAGCCAAGTTCTGAGGTTCACAGCTCGCAATCTGAACGGGAGGTAATCTCAGAAGGCCACGTCAAACTTCACTCAAAGAAATTCATCTTACAAAAGGTTCCTATGTTATTATTCTGGCTATAAATGTCAAGACAGAACCTAAGCTGGAGGAGCAAAAGTAGCTCAGCAAGGAATATGAAATGAAAGCTACAGCCTGGCTAGTTTCAGCTGCAGTCTTGCTCGCCTGTCTCCATTTTCAAAGCAATGAAGCTGAGACGGCAAGTTCTGCATCGGATTGAAAAAAGCAACTATGGAGCTGTGTCCTAAGCATATATAGATCTCACTAGATTGTGGATCAGATTGTAAAGGAGGAGAGAACAGTGGAGCTCATAGCGAAAGGGGAAGCAACATCAGCAGAACGTAAGACAAATTTATGGGCACCGCTACGAGTTGATATTAACTGTGATAACTGAATAAATTTCCAGGTACAGTTGCAGTATACCCCTGGACGCTAGTGGCTGGGGACCGGCTCTGAGCACTAGAGGGCCTAACTCTGAGCTTCCCAGAGGCATCTGGCTGGCTACTCTTTAGAAACAGAAGCGTGGACCGCATGGGCCCATAGCTAGCTCCAGAAGGGCTGCTCTTGTTTTTCTTTCTCATGTGTACAAAGAGGTAGCACATGGTTGGTGCCTACAGAAATGTTTGCTACGTAGCTCAGTTGGTTAGAGCATGGGACTGATAAGGCCACGGTTGCAGGTTCGAATCCCATTATGGGATTGCATTGAGGGGT
The DNA here is from genome assembly GCF_964252035.2 of Podarcis erhardii. Lineage (NCBI taxonomy): Eukaryota > Metazoa > Chordata > Lepidosauria > Squamata > Lacertidae > Podarcis > Podarcis erhardii. The sequence continues at coordinate 11,276,081 of NC_138515.1, read as the reverse complement.
TGGACTAGAAGATCCTCAGGGTCCCTTCCAACTCCACAATTCTATGATTCCATGAATGCTTCAACAATCCTAAAACAATTTACACCAGCACAACTGCCTATAATGCAGGGCCAGCGTGTCCCTGCAAAACTTCATGGTTTGCCTTATCATCCAGTGTCAGGGGTTCAGGGAGAGAGGCGCAGATGAGGGAGGAGACAGAGAGTGAGGGGGAAGGATTCCAGAGTGACGAGGAAGAGGATGACAATGACCCAAGATTGTCCATGAGTCCGTCCAGTGAATCGGAGGACTCCCAAAAGGGAGCCCCTCTGGTCAAGCCAAGGGAAGCTAGAGGGGGAAGCAGTCAGGAGCAGGGAAACGAAGGGGGAACCCCCAGTGGGAGTTGGAGAGCGAGACCGGCTGCTCCGCTGGAACGGAGTGAGGGGGGAGGAGTGACCAGTGTGTCAGAAGGAGCAGAACAGGAAGCAGAGAGGGGAAGGAGATCAGGGCAAAACGTCCTGCCGGAAGGGGAGGAAAGTAGTATCGAGGGCAGTGTAACTGTCGAAGGCAAGGTCAGGAGCAACGTACGCGCGCCAAGTTCAAAATGGGAGGCGCGCGGAAATGAAGAGAGTCCTGGGGAGGAGCCTGGTCCCAAAGCCCGAAGGAGGGGGGAGGAGGCGGCAGAGGATTCAGCCTCTGGAGAGTCCCGAAGGGAGAGAACACAGGGGGGCAGAAAGACCCTGCGGAAAAGGAAAGAGAGAAAGAGGTGGACCAGTACAAGCCTCTTAAACTGGTGTAGAGACGGTACTGACTCAGAGGGGACTTCAGCGGTCTAAGCGTAAAAGACGTAGAGTCACGGAGCTCGGATGTAAAGCTAATAATGTTCTTCAATAAAAGCTTTTGTACATAAGCTGGAGTGGACTTTGGTCTCTTGTGAGCTGGGACCACGGGTGACTCTGACATCCAGGAACAGTGCAGTGGATCTGCTGACTCCAAGGCCTTTAATATTCCAATCCATATTGAAGAATGTGCATCTTGATCCAGCAAGGAGACTCTAATGTGTAGGAAGGTTTCTGCATGAGGATCAGGAATTTGACTCTCTCTTTCTCCCTGGAGTTCCCCCCCTCCTGGTGCTGTGATCCAGTTCCAATCACAACACACGCAATGGCCACCAGGTCATCAGCCCTGTCAGCCAGCCAGGATACTGCCCATCATCCACTGAAAATAAACCAAACCCTCTCTTTCCTGCACAAATGATCAGCCATTTCAGAACTAACAACTGATCAGCAGACTAGCTGTAAGCAGCCCCCTGTTACATGTCTTTCAGTGGCTGCTCAGAGAGGCTGCAGCCGTGGCCGAGAATTCAAGCTCCCCAGAGTTAAGGCAGGCCAACAGACAAAGCACAATCTGCTACAGACTCCCAGAACAGTCCTAGGCAGATCCTAGGCAGAGATTAGGGAGAAAGAAGACAGGCTGTGGCTGACAGATGATGAATTATGGCTAGCTCTGGCAGCAATGAGCAACCTTCTCCTCATCTGCCACTGAAGAGCCAGTGGTGATTTTCATTGCGCTCCAAATGTGGTAACACAAGGGGTGCAAATGTATTCACTTCTCGGCACGTCCAGCGCTGCGTTTCCACTACAGGAGCCGGCTGGATCAAGTGGCACATAATTTAAAAGAGCAGGAAGACTGTTGAGCCTCGCTGCTCAAAGCCAATTCATTGTTCCTCCTTTGTGTAGATTTTCTTTTTTGTGTGCTGAGTGCTGCTGTAAATAACCGCTGGCAGGGTCCCAGGGAATGGCAGCACAGAGCTCATAAGGGTCACAGTTAAACACCTGAGCCCAGGAGAGATACTTGCCATCCTGTTTCATGTGTGGAATTAAAACAAAAAATCAGAAGCCCAACTAAATCACTGAGGTGAGAAGGCTGGGGCTGACCTGTGTCTTGCCTTACACTTCTTACAATGACCCCGCACAGAAAGCAACACCACAACCTCATTGTATTTCGTATTTAAATTTTATTGGAAAGATTAAATGTACAATTGCTGCTGTGCTATCTACAGAAAGCAGGAACCATACAGAAGGATTGGTGGCAGAGTCGTCTGCTGTTGCCCTTCTTCAAAGGGTTTGCCGAAAGAGGGTAACTGGCCGGAAGACGCAAGACTGTTCAGGATTGCTTGAAAACAATGCAGGTTAGAGGAGATGTTGGTTGGGTGGTGAGCCTAGTGCCTAGCGCTCTGAGGTGGAAAAGGTTCATTGTTGGCCAGTTGAAAATAAGCTCCCGATCTTTAAATACCTCTTGCAAATACTGAAACATTGAGTATGAGCTTGGTGTATTGTCCGCAGTATTCCCATACATCCTATGTATGTGTACAAACATGAGGTAGGCTTGGTTAAGAATATTCCTTAAGGGAGGGAAGGATGGGGGGGGGGGAGAGAAAAACAAGGAGCATCAGCCTTAGACAAACTGAGAAAAGGAAACCTCAGATACCAGTACTACCGTATTTTTCGCTCTATAGGATGCACTTTTCCCCCTCCGAAAATGAAGGGGAAATGTGTGTGCATCCTATGGAGTGAATCCAGGCTCCTTGGCTTCAGTGATAGCAACACAAAGCCTCTGAAGCGCAGAGAGAGAGCTCCCTCCGCACTCTGGAGGCTTTGCGTTGCTCTCGCTGAAGCCTGGAGAGTGAGAGGGGTCGGTGCGAACTGACCCCTCTCGCTCTCCAGGCTTTGCAGCACCTCTTCAGCGAAGTGAAGCCTGGAGAGCAAGAGGGATTGGTGTGCACCGACCCCTCTTGCTCTCCAGGCTTCAGGCGGCTATCCGCAAGCCTTCGGAGCGTGGCAGGAACTCCCGCTGTGCTCCTAAGGCTTGCGGATAGCTGCCTGAAGCGGGAGGAGAAATGGAAGGGGCTCTGTTTCTCCTACCGCTTTGCTGAAGGGGCGCTGAGCAGAGAGGACGAGAATGTTTTTTTCCCTGTTCTCCCCCTCCTATGGTTGAGTGCGTCCTATAGAGTGAAAAATACGGTATTTTGGTACCTCTGGAACAAAGGACAACGTCATTCAAAGATGTGACCAACATTCCCCTCCTGAAGGCCAGGAGGAGACCAGATGGGGCGCTTCAGATGCTGCCGGCTGCAACTCCCAGCAGCCCGGACCACTCGCCAGGCAGGAGAAGCGGGTGCGAATTGCAGCCCAGTTTCCATTGATTTAAGGGGGGAGGACTTCCAAATAAATGCGCTCACCAAGAAAATACCATTGGACGCAGTGAAAAATACTTCCAGGCAGACATGTTTAAAGATTGGGGTGCCCAACTTGGCGCGGGGGGGGGGAAGAAGGGTGTGTGTGTGAAATAGCACAAACATATTTTTATACAATTTGCATAAAATATTTCCTTTTGATATGTACAGTTAGGTTTCACAGAAGAAGGAACTTCAACTTCTCGTGGGCTACTTGGTTTGGTAATCCTGGTTTTTCTTCCAGCAGGTGCATATTGCAATCTAAGCATATCTACAAACAAAATATTTAAAGAATATGAGCTGTATGACATGCACAGTATTTTTTTAAAAAGTTGTAAGAGTACCAAATACTGAAGCTCTTTCTATGCATTTTTATTGTATTAATTTCTGTTGATGGAAAAGTGGCTGTTTTTTAAGTTGCAGAACACTTTGAGGCAGAATGGAATGGTGGAGGATTATCCATCACTTATTTAACCATGTTCGTAAATGCGGCACATTAAATGTTTTATATTTATATAAAATAACAAATAAACTAAATATCAATGTATGTAATTTTTATTTCTTAATTATATTTAGTGGTAGTATGGCTGTATTGTTTTTTGTAACATAAAATCATTCAATAAAAATTATTTATTAAATTGGCGGAAATGACTGGCAGAATCCGAGACCAGGGAGAAGAGTTGGTGGAAGAAGATTGGAAGAAATTTAAAGACTATTTACTGAAACATTGTAAAATTATTGAATGTTAAAATGATGTTGGAACGAAACGAAGTGGTCTTAGCAATAATGTTAAAAGGGATATGTAAAAAGGGATTGATATTAGATGAAAATTCGAAATTATAATATGTGAAGACAAAGAATTAAGAGAAAATAGAGAGGGTATGGATTTGCTGAATTAAATATCTGAATTGGAATACAAAAAAAGGGAGGTGTGAGGAAGTCATGAAAATAAGTAAATGAACTGTAAGATATAGAAAGAGGGATTTGTTTTTTTAAAAAACTATTTTTGTTTTTCTTAGTGTTTGTATTTTTTGTGTTTTTCTTTTTATCATTTTTGTAACCTTTTCTTTGTGGAAACTTTAATAAATATTACTTTAAAAAAAATATTTATTAAAAAATAAATAAATAATATTTTATATTTATATACAAAAGAGAACAGTCAGGCATGTCCATGTCTTCAATAGCCACTTAAAAGAACTGTAGTTCAATCATGTTTTTTATTCTGACCAGGTTGTTGTTGTTTTTGGTATCCCACCCACCTGACTGGGCTGCCCCAGCCACTCTGGGCAGCTTCCAACATTTCTATGCAAAGATCTTTGCATACAATTTTGGCCTTATTTCAAACACACTTCTTGCCTCAGACCAAGACCAGCAAAACTCCAGTTTTAGCACCGCGAGTCTCAGAAGCAAAATAAAAAATTGGGAGAGGGGTCTGTGGGAGATGCAGAGCACATAGGCTAGAATGTAGCATTCACTACAACAGATGGCAAAGGTTTGCGCTAAAGACTAAACATTCACAAGTAATGAATTATACAATTTTGCAGTTTGGTAATGATTACAAATCTTATCCAAGAGCATTTCTTACCTAAAAAATGGATTCTTTAAATCAAGGACATTGCCTGACTTAAAGCCCGTTTCATCCACTACAGCAACAATTTGGATGTCATAACTCTGCCTGTTGCATAAAAAAGAAATTTTGTTAAAAAACTAAAATCATGTCCATAACAAGTTTCGACGTTTCTGAATTAATACTAATACTCTCTTTTGCTTGTGTTTTTTCATGCATAATAAGGATTGAAAGCACTAACTTGTAAGTTGATCAACTGAACACAGGTGAATCAAAGCTTTACCCCATGAAAAAGTATTTAAAAGAGATGACATTGAGCACTGCTAGACTCCAACTAGTAAGTTTCAGTCACACGCCAGCAAATCCAGCCCAATTAAAGTTGATTTGATACACTTGCACAATGTGCCCGCTTCCCCACAAATAGGACGCCCTCAGATGATGATGATGATGATGATGATGATAATAATAATAATAATAATAATAATAATAATAATAATAATAATAATACCCTGCCCATCTGGCAGGGTTTCCCCAGCCACTCTGGGTGGCTTCCAACACAATATTAAAATAAAGTAATGCATCAAACATTAAAAGCTTCCCTAAACAGGGCTGCCTTCAGATGTCTGGTGGTAGTTGTTCTCTTTGACATCTGATGGGAGGGCGTTCCACAGGGTGGGTGCCACTACCAAAAAGGCCCTCTGCCTGGTTCCCTGTAACCTCACTTCTCGCAGCAAGGCCAGAAGGCCCTCAGAGATGGACCTAAGTGTCAGGGCTGAACGATGCAGGTGGAGACGCTCCTTCAGGTATACTGGACCAAGGCCATTTAGGGCTTTCAAGGTCAGCACCAACACTTTGAATTCTGCCCGGAAAGGTACTGGGAGCCAATGTAGGTCTTTCAGGAACAGTGTTATATGGTCCGAGTCACCAGTCACCAGTCTACCTGCCGCATTCTGGATTAGTTGTAGTTTCCGGGTCACCTTCCAAGGTAGCCCCACGTAGAGCGCATTGCAGTGGTCCAAACGGGAGATAACTAGAGCATGCACCACTCTGGCGAGACAGTCTGCGGGCAGGGAGGGTCTCATCCTGCATACCAGATGGAGCTGATAAACAGCTGCCTTGGACACAGAATTGACCTGTGCCTCCATGCACAGCTGTGAGTCCAAAACGACTCCCAGGGTGTGCACCTGGTCCTTCAGGGGCACAGTTACCCCATTCAGGACCAGGGAGTCCTCCACACCAGCCCACCTCCTGTCCCCCAAGAACAGTGCTTCTGTCTTGTCAGGATTCAACCTCAATCTGTTAGCCGCCATCCATCCTCCAAGGAAAGGGACAAGAAAAAAACAACTGTGTGAAGTCAAATTGTCTAACCTCCCCATAAACAAATTAGGATGAGTGCTCAACAAACCATTTGGGGGGTTTTTTTGGGGGGGGGGGAACCACACAGTTTAGCAATGGGGGCTTGCAATAAAAGTGTGTGGTGGTTTTTTGTTGCCCTACAGCAATAATAATAACAACAACAACAGGGTGTGTGTGTGAAGTGGGGCACCTCACCATCCTTAGTATTCAAACCATAGCATGACAAGCATATTCACAATGCTATCATCATTCATTTTACTACCTTTGAATTGATTCTGGGAGTTTTGTGGTAATTGGCTGTATCACTGTTTCTTTACAATGTGGCCTTAAGTAGCATTTAACTTACCATTCTGGAAAATAAAAAGTGGAACATGGATTTTTTAGTCCTGCCCCCACCCCACCCCCTCCATTTTTCTAGAATATCACACTGTTGGGCTCTGCATTTTCTCTCTCTCTCTCTCTCTCTCTCCCATTATTATGTTTTGGTCTTTCAAGAGTTGGAAACCAGGCCCTGCCTATGAGCCTCAGACTGAGATGTTGTGGAAATGACAACCCTATCAAGGATCCGGGAAATTTTGTTTTCTCGTATTTTGTTTTGGACGAAACACAGGCCAAAAGGCCTGCTAGTTTTTCTCTTAATCTGTGGAGCCCGTGTGCTCTTTTCCTCTGGATCAGGTTTGCAGGCAGCAGCGAGGCAGCCAAGAAGCCTGGCCTTTAATGAAGGCTTTGGCAACTGCATTTCATTGCTATAGAGACGGTGTTGTAAACAAGTGGGATTACAATAGCAATTGTGGCATGGTGCGATGGAAAACGCTGCCGCTGCTTCTCTCAACTCTGCAAGTAATTGATATACTTCACCTTTGAAGAGCAGGTATTGTAATATGAGCGAGAGGACTTCTTTACAGGAAAGCTATTAACCAGAAAACGGAAAAGTCACGTGTGGGGCACTTGCTGTCGATACAAATGAAGTATTTTGATCGCAACACTGGCGCCTCTGATTTGGGCACTCTGCCTCTGAAGAAGCTTGTGAAAATAAAAAGGCGAGAATGCTTTGCTTCCCATTGCAGACGGACATTTCTAAGAAGATGATAGCGCCGTTTCATACTGTATTGTAAGTGCCCTGCGGTGCCCATTCTGGGCACAAAGGGGAGGGGAAATTGACTGAGATGCACACACATGCAAACTAGCTATGTTGCATGCGCAAGGGTTGCCATGGCATTAAGACCCAGCTGTATCCTACCTTTCTGAGTCGCAGGCTCCCCAAAGCCCTATGAAGAAGCAGGAGGAGACCTATCAGGGAGCAGTTTTGTATTCTCAATTGCTCATTTTGCATATGTCCTTTACCTGCTCTAGGCTAAACCCATGACCTTTTCTGGGTTCTGTGGGAAATTTCCTTCCATTTGGGGCATTGGATCTGCAAGGAGAAGCTGCTAGAGTCTACACATCACAACGCCATGGTGGGAAGGGTTGGGCTTTAGAAAGCCTTATGAGGAACAGTGGAAGGAAGAATTGATGCTTTTGAATTATGGAGCTGGAGGAGACTCTTGAGAGTCCCATGGACTGCAAGAAGATCAAACCTCTCCATTCTTAAGGAAATCAGCCCTGAGTGCTGAGACTCCAATACTTTGGCCACTTCATGAGAAGAGAAGACTCCCTGGAAAAGACCCTGATGTTGGGAAAGATGGAGGGCACAAGAAGAAGGGGATGACAGAGGACGAGATGGTTGGACAGTGTTCTTGAAGCTACGAACATGAGTTTGACCAAACTGCGGGAGGCAGTGGAAGACAGAAGTGCCTGACGTGCTCTGGTCCATGGGGTCACGAAGAGTCGGACACGACTAAACAACAACAATAAGCCTGGAAAAGAGGAGATATCTCAAGGGATGTCACATGGAAGACGGAACAAGCTTGTTTCCTCCTGCTCTGGAGCGTGGGACTCAAACCAATAGCTTCAAGTTGTACAAGAAAGAAGACTCAGACTCAACATCAAGAAGAACTTTCTAACAGTAAGAGCTGTTTGGCAGTGGAAGAGACTTCCTTCCTTGGAGGCCTTTAAACAGAGGTTGGGTGGCCCTCTGTCATGGATGCTTCAGCTCAGATTCCTGCATCACAGGGGGTTAAACTAGAAGACCCTTGTAGTCACTTCCAACTCTGCAGTTCCATGATTCTAACAAAAAATATTAAATTTGACTATTCAGTCTTAAACAAGACCCAGCAGGTGAATGTTGTTATGTGCAGTGCATTTCTGCAGGTAATTCAGTGACTGGGCTGAGGACACCTTTTCCGCCACAGCCCAATTGGCCAAGCTTCTTCCTGGTGACTTTGCCATGTTGAAGGTGACAGGAAGTAACCAAGATTATCCCATGAGGAATAATTAAAGTGCCTGCAGACTGTGAAGAATAGTTGGATGGAATAGGAAAGTAAAAAAAAAAAATCTGGGAAATGATATATAATGAGATGAAAAAGATGTTGAAATATACATTTTTTAAAAAACCAGAAGCATTCTTACTTGGTATTATAAATGAGGATAATAATAGAGAGGATGTTAAATTGTTTTTATATGCAACAACAGCGGCAAGAGTATTGTTGGCCCAGAAATGGAAGCAAGAAGAAACACTGACAAAAGAAGAATGGCAGACAAAATCAATGGACTGTGCAGAATTGGACAAAATGATAGGAAGGATTCGAAATCTGCGGGACCAGAGATTTACAGAAGATTGGAAGAAGCATATGAATTATTTGAAGAGCAACTGTAATCAACAAATTACGCTAGTAGGACTACAAGAAGTTTTGTAAGGAGAAATACCGTATTTTTTGCTCTATAAGACTCACTTTTTCTCTCCTAAAAAGTAAGGGGAAATGTGTCTGGGTCTTATGGAGCGAATGCAGGCTGCGCAGCTATCCCAGAAGCCAGAACAGCAAGAGGGATCGCTGCTTTTGTGGCGCAGCGATCCCTCTTGTTGGTCTGGCTTCTGAGATTCAGAATATTTTTTTTCTTGTTTTCCTCTTCCAAAAACTAGGTGCGTCTTATGGTCTGGTGCATCTTATAGAGCGAAAAATACGGTATATGAAATATTGCAAAGAAGAGAAAGAAGAGAGATATTAGTTATGTGATTTAAATGTAATAGTGAAGGTAAGAAATGTAAATTAAGTGAAAAGATTGGAAAATTTTCAGATGTGATTGATGGAAGTAAAAAAAAAATTGTATAAGATATAAAAGTATGTTTAATAATTGTTGTAAATGATGTGTTAAAAAACATATATATATATATATATATAGGAATATAGAAAGAACTCCTGACGCAAGGACTTCTGATAGAGGACACTCAAGCCTGAGAGGGAGTCATGCTGATTGCTCTAAGATTCCCCTGCCCCCTCTCTTTTAATCTGCATTAACTCCAGCTTCTCATCTCATTTCTAGACAGTTACCGTAATTTTCGCTCTATAAGATGCACCAGACCACAAGATGCACCTAGTTTTTGGAAGAGGAAAACAAGAAAAAAAATATTCTGAATCTCAGAAGCCAGAACAGCAAGAGGGATTGCTGCGCAGTGAAAGCAGTGAGCCCTCTTGCTGTTCTGGCTTCTGGGATAGCTGCGCAGCCTGCATTCGCTCCATAAGATGCACACACATTTCCCCTTACTTTTTAGGAGGGAAAAAGTGAGTCTTATAGAGCAAAAAATACAGTATATTTTGCCCAGGTGTGTCATTCTGCAGAGGAAATACCACAGGAACCCTGAGAATCCTCTTTTCCAATATCCACCTAGTACACATGTTTAGGCTGGTGACCTGTAAACAGAGCAGTCTTAAAACAGGGATCAGAAATTGACCTCCCTGCTTTAATCCTGCTCTCAAGTACCAACAACGAATGCTAAAAGCCACCAAGGATTTATCATCAGCTGAAAAATAGGAGGTCACAGCATTTCATATACATTCACCCCTTTGCACAGCAAGCCTGAGACTGGGCAGATGTGTATGTTACTCTGAGGAGTGTTTATTGCCTATTTAAAATCATTACATTGAAGCTGCTTCAAAGAAAAGGAAATCTTGCTCTTGCTCATTATATTCCCTACAGCACAAATCAATATTGCTGTGCTAAATTTAGGAGCAAGTACATTGCTAATAGCAGCAAAACATCAGATCTCTGAAGGAAATTCACTTGGCACAACTGCTAAGACTGACCATTTTTTATGTTGTCTTTGCGATACTTGAACATACAAATGGATTTTCGGCACTGTGGTTTGAGATGCAAAGCATATTTTCTATTGTGGCTTCTGTTCGTTAACACAAATCTGCAGATGTTTCACATAATTAATTTTTAGTAATCTTCTCCCACATAAGCGCTTCGGAAACACTTTCACCAGCAAAGTGATTTGCCTGTGCTTTGCTGCTTACCGTTTATTTGCCACAAACAGGACTTTTCCTGAAAGAGTTTCCCCTTCTTTGGCAAAGAGAGGAGTTTGGAGAAGGCAGCGGACTTGATACCAGTGAGTCAGAGGCTCCGTAGGGGCAGTCGAGAGCCAAACAGTCACCCTTGAAAGAAGAAATCCAGTAAATACGCAAACATTTATTTATGCCTTGAATTTTGATCTGAAGATCACAGGGCCGTTAGCAACACGAAAGCACAAAATGAGAACACAAAGTACATAATAAAATGGAAACAGAAATAAACCAATCGCCCCTACCTCCCACAAGCCCCTTTAAAAGGCCATAGGTATTTTACTCATTTATTAAATTTGCATCAAGAAGGCAGACCTAGTACATCTGCAAAACAGCTTCAGAGAAGACCAAGACAAAGGTGCTCACATCACAAATTCTTGGTCCATGAACATAGCAGCTTCTCTTCATGGATGGAGAGATGCACTCAGAGAAGGCTGTGGAAAAAACCCTTTTAGGAGCGCATCTCTCTTCTGTGCACAAAGCAAAAAGTTTAAGGATTCAAGCCAATTTTATTCTCCCTGGCTTCTGCAAACTTCAGCTGAATCTGGTTTTATTCAACCCCTAGGATGTTCATGTGTTTTACTGCTTCTGCTGTTTTAATTTAAACTGCACTGCCCCCCCCCCATTTTTGACACATTGTTTTAATTATTTTAATTGGTGGCCACACTGAGAGCCTATGGCTGAAAGGCAGGATGTAATTTAAAAACCCAAAAGGCCAGTCTTATGCATTGCAGTTCTGACTACATGATATGGGCAGGGTTGAAAAAACCATCACCCAGGATGCTCATCTGTGTGGTGAAGCTGGAGGTGCCCTTTTATTACTGGTTTGTTTTTCAGGTGCTTTATGATGAGTTATGGGACCCGGGTGGCGCTGTGGGTTAAACCACAGAGCCTAGGGCTTGCCGATCAGAAGGTTGACAGTTCGAATCCCCGTGATGGGGTGAACTTCCGTTGCTCGGTCCCTGCTCCTGCCAACCTAGCAGTTCAAAAGCACGTCAAAGTGCAAGTAGATCAATAGGTACCGCTCCGGCGGGAAAGTAAACAGCGTTTCCGTGTGCTGCTCTGGTTCGCCAGAGCGGCTTTGTCATGCTGGCCACATGACCCGGAAGCTGTACGCCGGCTCCCTCAGCCAATAAAGTGAGATGAGCACCGGAACCCCAGAGTCGGTCACGACTGGACCTAATGGTCAGGGGTTCCTTTACCTATGATGAACTACCACATCACGTTCATACATTCAAGTGACAAAAACCCAACACATGAGTGGCTTTTTCATGCAAAGTCTGTTTTCTCCAGATGGGCCCTCCTGCAAAAATAACACGGTGAGATCCCTCCATGAGAATCCGACTATCTCTACAACAAAGATGTATAAAATGAACTTGTTCCTCCATGTAACAGGCAAGAGAAGAACTTGAGCAAGGTTCAGAATTTGGCCAGATTAAAAGGGTCATTTCCCTTTAAAGCGAAGTTCCAAGGTTACTTTTGGGAGCGAGGAAGAAGAATACGTACAGTGAGCCGACAAATGCCACATCAAACCAGAAGGCCAAACCATGAATTAGCCCAGACTGCATCATTTGGAAAACAAAGGGGATTTCCACTCTGTAGAAGAAGAAAGTTGCCAGTGTGGCATTTGAAATCCATGGTTAAAAATTACAAATATCACCATTCATTTAGACACTGGTCCGCTAAGCACAACACATTTACCAGAAATAAGGTAGAATGGATTTTTATCCAAGATAATTTATTATAACAAAATCTAGCTATGTACTCAATTATTATACCTTGTACAGTGGATGCTCGGGTTGTGAACGTGATCCGTGCGGGAGGCACGTTCGCAACCCGCAGTGCCATGTCTGCGCAGGTCGCAATTTGGGGTTTCTGCGCATGCGCATAGTGCGATTTAGTGCTTTTGCGCATACGCAAGCACCGAAACCCGAAAACGTGCAACCTGAAGCGTCTGGAACCCAAGGTATGACTGTATTTCATTTTATTTACTAGGATTATCTTGACAGATGTCATTACTCTTAAAACAACAAAAACTTCACACCAAGTTATATTTTACCCTAAATACTGTGCTTAGTCGCCTGCAGCAATTTGCAAGGCTAAAATGCCATTAAGGATTAGAGGCTTAAAATACCCTGGATGGGATCCACACACATGCTGTGAAGTCCCTCACTTGCTTGTAAGCGGAAAAGTGTAGAAAGAAACAATTATTTGACATGGAAAGGCAGGACTTTTTCCAGACACTTACCTATGCAAATCTTCCTCTTCTGCGTCTGTAAAATTGACCGTGTACTTCACTGTCCGGGCCATTAAAATTCTTATGTCAAATGTATCCTGAGGGTTGAAGAGGAGAAAAAAAGAGAATCAGACCCCTGCTCTCCTCTAGCGCTGCAGGCTTACAAAACAGAAAATTCCTCCTCCCACAATAATATACCTTCTCTTGGTCCCTTTGATATGCTATTTTAGTTGTTCCTCTCTCTGTTAAAAGAAATTTGCACCGCATACACATTGCTTATATCTGGAACCCTGAGGGATTTCTATATTGAGGGGCATTTCTGACCTTCATACTACGCCCAGTTAATGCTTCAGGAAAGCCAGTGCTTTTTTTCTGGGGGGATGCATACCCCTAAACATTTTGTGAATCTTTGTACTTTTGTCCATTTACTGTATTTATTTCCCCCGATTTGAACTATGAAATGGTGATTTTCTTGCGTCAAAATGAGAGTACCACTAAACATTTTAAAGGGAAAAAAGCACTGAGGAATGCAGTACCAATTCTATCAGGGAGAGACAATATGGTGCCCTCCAGCTGTTGTCGGGGCTCCCATCATCCCTGACTCCTGGTCCTGCTGACTGGGGTTGATGGGAGTGGAGTCCGGCAACACAGGAAGGCACCCCACTGGCTGCCCAGTTAAAGCTGGCAAGCCATGAATTTAAGTTTCCTTCCTTGCACTTACAACCAACCCACAAAACCTGCTCATGGTTATGCACTGGTCAATGGAATAATATTTGCCTCAGAACAACTCCAAACAGACTTTTACATTTCTGTTTACTCAGATGCTCTCAGAAAAAAATGACTTGGCTGTGATCAAAAGAATTACCAGTTAATTCATGGGTAGGCAAACCAAGGCCCGGGGGCCGGATGTGGCCCAATCGCCTTCTAAATCCGGCCTGCGGACGGTCCAGGAATCAGCGTGTTTTTACATGAGTAGAATGTGTGCTTTTCTTTAAAATGCATCTCTGAGTTATTTGTGGGGCGTAGGAATTCGTTCATTTTTTCTCTCCAAAATATAGTCCGGCCCCCCACAAGGTCTGAGGGACAGTGGACTGGCCCCCTGCTGAAAAAGTTTGCTGACCCCTGAGAATTACGAGGTATGACCCATTCACTGATGTTGACCTTAAGGGAAAGCAAAGCAAAAACAAACACATGTGACATGCTGCTCTGTTCCACATGGATGCCACCTCTGTTCTATAGCATTATTGCTCCTGCTATTGTTATTATTATGAGCTGCCAGGGACTGGCTGGATGAGGAAGAATGGTGGCTGTCTCCCACCCAAGAGCCCCCAGGGAGGACACAGAAGAAGAAGACTTAGACCTCGGGATGTGGTGGTGGGACACTGAAGAGCAGTCCAGGGAAGGGAGGAGGAGGAGGAGGAGGAGGAGGAGGAGGAGGAGGAGGAGGAGGAGGAGAAGAAGAAGAAGAAGAAGAAGAAGAAGAAGAAGAAGAGTAGTAGTAGTAGTAGTAGTTTGGATTTGATATCCTGCTTTATCACTACCCTAAGGAGTCTCAAAGTGGCTAACATTCTCCTTTCCCTTCCTCCCCCACAACAAGCACTCTGTGAGGTGAGTGGGGCTGAGAGACTTCAAGAAGCGTGACTGGCCCAAGGTCACCCAGCAGCTGCATGTGGAAGACCAGGGAAGCGAACCCGGTTCACCAGATTACGAGATTACCGCTCTTAACCACTACACCACACTGGCTCTCGGGGAGGTGCTAGAAGACGCGTGTCAAGAGAGGGAGATCCTTCCAGGACAGGGGTAGAGGTTGAGAGTCACAGTGTGAGCGCAGACTCAGGCAGAGAGGAGCCAGAGGTTGCCCTGCTATCCTGCAGCAGGACAGTCCCAGTCGAGGAGAGTCCTGTATGTTGCTGAACAGCAGGCAAGAAGAGCCCAGAGGAGGAGCTCGCCCTTCAACGCAGCCTTTGTCTGCTGGGGAGTGATCTGGAGTAAGATCGACTGGAAGGGGAGGGGGGGGGACAGTGGTCCATTTCAGCCATACCTCAAGCTGAACGAGTTGAGCTGGTATTTTCTGTTAAGAAAAAGCTAATTGCCTTCCATGCCTCACAGTCTTTCTTGCCCTGTGGTCAACCTGGGCTCACTTGACAGCTTGAAAGACCTTCATTGGCTCCCAGTATGTTTCCGAGCACCATTTAAAGTGTTGGTGCTGACCTTGAAAGCCTTAAACGGCCTCGGCCCAGTAGACCTGAAGGAGCGTCTCCACCCCCATCATTCTGCCCAGACACTGAGGTGCAGCACCGAGGGCCTTCTGGCGGTTCCCTCATTGTGAGAAGCAAAGTTACAGGGAACCAGGCAGAGGGGCTCGCTCCTCAGTGGTGGCACCTGCCTTGTGGAACGCCCTCCCATCAGATGTCAAAGAAATAAACTATCTGACATTTAGAAGATATCTGAAGGCAGCCCTGTTTAGGGAAGTTTTTAATGACTGATGTTTTAATGTATTTTTAATCTCCTGTTGGAAGCTACCCAGAGTGGCTGGGGAAACCCAGCCAGATGGGCAGGGTATGTATGTACGTATAAATAAATATTATTATTATTATTATTATTATTATTATTATTATTATTATTATTGACATTAACCCACGTGTCACCCCAGGTCTCAGGGCAGAGAAAAATACAACATTACAACACACAAACAGTTTAAAACAACTTACAATTACAGAAGTAAGGTGGGTTCTACAAATATACGCCCCCTAGTGTCAAAAGCCTGGGCGAAGAGGTGTCCCTTCCACATTCACCAGATGCTACATAATGAAGGGGCCAGATGCACCTCCGTGGGGAGGCAGTTCTGCAACTTAGGGACCCCCCCCCAGCCCCTGAGCTCCTGAAGGTGGAGGAAGAAGGCAAAGGAAAAAGCGAGGAAATAAAAAATGACTTACTACAATAGGTTGCCTAAAGTATTCATCTACAGCTGCATTGCGGAGACTGGACAGATTGACTCCATAAAAACACTGCTGGTACCTAGAAGAAATAATGCAGTTGTAAAGAAAAGAAAAGAAAATTGCACAACGAAATCTCTATAAGCTGCATGTAACAGCCACAGATCCATGCACATTCTTCAAACCGCCTATGAAACCCGATCAAAGCCTATTTTTTGATATGCAAAGATACTGTCTTTCCATTCAGCTAACCTCTTCAAATAGCATGCAGCGTGTGGGTTATTCATTGTGTACTGGATTAATGAGCTCAGCAAACAAGGGTGAGAGATTGCTGCTTAATTCTCCCAAGGAAGAGCCCTCCGTTGGCGCCTCTTTCATGTTTCAATGTACCGGAAGTCTTTGAAAACCTTACGCCCCACGTGAGGGCAGCACACACAGCTGAGAAACCCAACAGACCACAGAACTCCCCACCATTGTTGCTATCCTACAACTATTTCCCAAGGCCCCGAGAGGGACCAGTTTTTGAGGCCCAACTAGCTTCAACCAGGAACTGACGACCGAGAGGAAGAACTTGAAATTTACGTGCATTCATCAGCCTTAAGCAACACAACAGCAAATGCACTTTTCTCAGGCGCAAGTGTCATCCAGATGTAAAGCTCATGTTTCAAAGCAAACTCTGATTTAAAGAAGTGCCCGGGAGCTCCGAAATTGGAGCCCTGACTGAAAGGCTGCCGGGCAATGGAAGGCGGGTTAAGCCAGGGGTCTTGGGAGGTGACGCAATGGACCCTTGCCCCTCTTGGCTGATAAAATTCAGCAGAGAGACGACGGCTGCCTGGGCAAAGGAGGTGGTTGTCAGGCAACTGCCACTGGCTCAGAGGCGAGAGGGGAAAAGCCGGGTGGATTACAGAGAGCCCCCGAAGATCGTGGGAAGCAGCACCTCCTCCGCGGAGGAGAGTAACCACGCCTCCAATGGAGAGGAGCTTCAGGGCTCGGAGGAGGCGAGGCAGTGCCAGAACACCTTGCCTGGGCAAAGCGGGGAGGAGGGAGGTCCTCTGTTACTCACGCCCTCCTTGCGCAGTAAGCTTTCGCACTGAGAGGGAGGCGCAGACTGGGCGTCAAGAAACTACTCTGCTGGGGAAGGTTTAAGGACCGCCCACCAGTGGCGTAGCGTGGGGAGTGCAGGGGGGCCGGCCGCACTGGGCGCAACATCTGGGGGTTAGGGTTAGGGGGCGCAAATCCATGGGTTAGGGGGCGCAAATTACTTGCCTTGCCCCGGGTGCTGACAACCCACGCTACGCCACTGCCGCCCACTCTCAGATTCTGCCAGTGAATGAGCCAGCCACGGGAGAGTGGCGCTCTGGGCAGATAAAGTTTATTTTGGCATCAAAAGCAAGGCTTCACAGCCGACCAGGGAGGCATTTGCCTGCTTGCTCTCGAGCAACCCCTTGGAACCCTAACAGTGGTTGATGCCCTTTTACAAGGGGGGGGGGGGAGCGTCGTACCTGTTTGAAGGGGGTAGCGATAAGACCGCTCCTTAAGAAACACCCCCTAGACAGTATTCTGAGAATCTATGCAACTACCAACCATTGCCAAACTCCCTTTTGGGACAAGGTGTTTGTGCTGCTGATTGTTGATCAACTGCATGCAAAGCGACCTAGACCCGGCGCTTTTCACCAGAGACCCTTCTCATCGTCCCCCTTCCCCGAGAGGATGGCAACCCGAGAACAGACCTTTTCTGTGGTGGCTCCCTGTTTGTGGAATGCTCTCGCCGTGTCTTTAGGTGCCACGTGGAAAAATCCTCTTTACCCAGGCCTTTGGCTATTAAACAGTCTGTGTCATTTTAAATGTGGAAGGATTGATTTGGGACATTCAGATTCAAAAGGACTAAGAAACAAAATTTGAGTTTTACTCCTGAACATAGAGATCTGGATGGAAAAAATGGACCTTCTTGAGATAGAGTTTTTATAAGATTGGGTGTTTGAAACCAAAGACTATCAAAAAGATGGCAAAGACTATCAAAAAGACGGCAAAGTGGAGCTGAGTGAGATTTGGACATGGATGTGGGGTCTCCGGGCTGAGAGCAGACTTGATGGACATTGGGGATCGAAACCGGGAAAGGGGGGAGGAAATTCGGAATCCAAAGGGTGTAAAACTATACTTTGTTCTTTATTTTTTTTACTTTGTTCTGTTTTGCGTACTAAAGAGGGGAATTCGTGGAAGGGAACAGGGGTCGATCTTTGGGGGGAAAAAATATTTTTACGGTTTGAACATTGGGTCAAGGATAAATAAGCTTAAAATTTGGGGTAAGAACTTGTTGAATTAATTTAATGGAAATGGAATACAAGAGGGGGTGGGGTGGGGAAGTCCTGGAAGGATGTTAATGAAAGTAAGGCCTAAATGTAAATGTTTCTTCTTTTTTCTTTTTCTTTCTTTCTTTTTTCTTTTATATTTTGGAAACCTCAATAAATATTATTTTTTTAAAAAAATTAAATGTGGAAGGATTGTTATCACGAAATTTTCTGTGATTGTTCTGTTGTTGTTGTTGTTATGCCATGTAAATTATGTTTTTAATGTTGTACACCATCCTGGGATCCTTGGTTAAAGGGCAGTATACACGGGTTAAGTACTTAATTCGTTCCGGAGGTCCGTTCTTAACCTGAAACTGTTCTTAACCTGAAGCACCACTTTACCTAATGGGGCCTCCTGCTGCCGCCGCACCACCAGAGCAAGATTTCTGTTCTTATCCTGAAGCAAAGTTCTTAACCTGAAGCACTATTTCTGGGTTAGTGGAGTCTGTAACCTGAAGCGTATGTAACCTGAAGCGTATGTAACCCGAGGTACCACTGTAGATTGAACTACTACTAATAATAATAGCTACTGATGTACATCACACAGCTAAGAAGGATTTAAAGGGAGCTGGTTGTGCTATAAGAATCCAAAATACAAAAAAAGGGAAAAACACAGCCTAAGCCTGGTTTGGAGAACCCGCCATTCTTGCCTTTGTGTCGCGAGGCCTGAAGTGATGTGGTGGCAGATGTGGTGCATCATCCTGCAGGGCTGGCAAACACTTGGTCGCTGGTCCCTGACGGACTTTCAGGGGCAAAGGAAAGGGCAAAAGGTTCCCCACTCCCGCTGTCCTTGGCCGCTTTTCCACAGTCAAATCAAGCAGCAAACACCCGGTCAAACATACTTCAAGACGCAAGTCAAACGCATGCCAGGCATCCAACCAGGCAGTGCATGAAGGATGTCCCTGCTTTTCCCAATACAGAAATTATATCCAGAAAGGAAAGGAAAACAGCTCTTAGAACACATCTAAGACAACATTCTTGTCTTAAAAACAGAACTGACCACTCGTGGGATTGAAAAGCTGATGCCTTGGACATTTACAGTCACTACTCAGTGCAAAAGAGCAGAATACACAGAGGCGCCAAGTGACAGGAGTCATCACTGCACAGCCCTATGACGTCTGGAGAAATATTTAACTCAAATCTGATTGAATCTGATCTCTATTGTCTTCAATGGATAAGAAATTATAACATACCTGGGATTTAAAAAACAAAACAAAACCCCCATTGGGGTAAACAAATGTTGCTGTGGAGGTCACCAGGAGTGCAAATTCACCATGTGGTGTTGCAGTGGCACCACTTTCTGAAAGATTTAGCAAAAGTTTGTACAACATCTAGCTCTGTCCCAGACCTGGCAAAATGGAGCAGTATGGCTAAAATCAAGTGAAACTCAATACACTCCATATAATCTTAGAATCACAAAACCACTGAGTTGGAAGGGACCCCAACGGACATCTATTCCAACCCCCTGCAATGCAGGCATCTTAACTAAAGCATCCATGACAGATGGCCATCCAAACCTCAGAATTAATAGCTAAGGAGGTTTCAGGAGCCTTTATTTACATCAGGCCATTCTCCTTTGTCATGTTCATCTGGTTTGGGGAGAAAATCTGCAAAAAACCCCACACGATTTCCCTGCAAAACCCACATTTTCTACGTTTCAGTTTGGTACCCCTCCTGCAAATTGTCCAAATCTCGTTCTGACTTCGTAACGAGGCACGTAGATAGTATCATGGCTTTCATTGGCTTTCTGAAAACTAATGGAGTAACGGCTTTCTGACTTTGTTTCTTTGCTTATAAAGTACATGACTCGTTACTCTCTGGTAGCTACAAATGCCTAATACAGTGGACCCTTGTGTAACGTAATCTTCGGGTTGTAAATGTGGCAACCCCGGAAGTGGGTTTGCCACTCGCACATGCACAGAAGTGCTCTGCGGCGCTGCACGCATGCGCAGAAAGCAGTCCTCCGGTTATGAAATTTTCGGGATATGGCCAGGCCTCCAGAACGGATCCCGTTCCTAACCAGAAGTACCACTGTACTGTACATCAATGTAAGTTACTTTCCTTAAGGGCAGGAGTAAGAAGATTTCATCCCTGCCAGTACAGTGGTACCTCAGGTCAAGTACCTAATTCATTCCGGAGGTCCGTTCTTAACCTGAAACTGTTCTTAACCTGAAGCACCACTTTAGCTAATGGGGCCTCCTGCTGCTGCTGCGCTGCCGGAGCATGATTTCTGTTCTCATCCTGAAGCAAAATTCTTAACCTGAAGCACTATTTCTGGGTTAGCGGAGACTGTAACCTGAAGCGTAAGTAATTTGAAGCGTATGTAACCTGAGGTACCACTGTATAAATGTTAAGAACATACTCAAAACACAGGCAAAACCAATGGTGAAGTCTCTCTCACTTTCTTACAAAATCTTTACTTGTTTTAAAAAAACCTCTGAAATCCAAGTCTCACATTTTCTCCACCTGAAGACCCAAAGGCCACAAGACGGCACAATGCGTTGATACTACCAGAGAGGCTTCTAACCTGCCAAAGCTTACAAGGAAACTGTTGTGCTTCTGCCTCAGGCTGCTCATTAGGATTACGAAGCATGAACTATCCGTACGCAACAAATATCTGAGTTGCTTATTTGGCTTGCTGGGACACAGAAACGGTGCACACACAAAACGACAAAATGATGGGCTGGCACCATTCCATTTCAGCTTATCATTGTTATTACAGGAACTGGAAATAGAAAGAATGACAAAGATGGAGAAAAACAGCTCATACAGAAGACAAGTTTTGCAAACCCACCAGTGCAGAAAACAAGCTTTGAGTATAAATAAGTCTAAGTTGGGTCTATGAAGGTGCAGCCACATGGTGCTGCTGAAACCAAGAGATGCAGGTTCAGTTCCACAAAGAACACATCTTCCAGTGGTTTGTGTCCTCTTCTGCCAGTGAACACAGCAATTGGCACCCAAGGCCAATGCAAACGCTAAGTGCCAATGGCTTCCTCCTTCCACAAGGAAGCCCTGCTTGTCTGCACTACTATGGGATGACCACCAAAAATAAGCAACATGCACAGAGCAGGAGTCATCTCTGGAGCTTGCCTGCACACGTCATAGTCTGCCACTTGGACGCATCCAGAAGCAAATGTCAGTTTGAATGGACATAAAAATGCAATCCCCAAATCCAAATTAAAGCAGCACTTTATAGGCCAACCAAAATGCCACCAAACAGTGTGAAAGATTTCAAGTTCTCCAGAAATCTTAATCAGGCTACATGTTAAAACACACACACACGGGGCAAGGAGAGAGGGGAAAGAATGGATGATGGGCAACCAATCAGAGTCTGCCAAGAGGAGGTAACAGACATTCAAAATGAGGCTCCTTTAGATGCTATGCAGGTGAGAGGCTGCTGCGTCAAGTCTTCTTGGGAAGGAGAAACATGTGTTTGACCACCTGTATTTCTTCTCACCTCTTCTCCCCCCTTGGTTCTTTTTCTTTTTTGTGACATCTTGTTGGTCCAACAGATACTGTCCTAATATGGGATTTGGATTGTTTTCTATGGACCAGCATGACTACCTTTAGGTAAAGGTAAAGGGACCCCTGACCATTAGGTCCAGTCATGGCCGACTCTGGGGTTGTGGCGCTCATCTCGATTTATTGGCCGAGGGAGCCGGCGTACAGCTTCTGGGTCATGTGGCCAGCATGACTAAGCCGCTTCTGGCAAACCAGAGCAGTGCATGGAAACGCCGTTTACCTTCCCGCCAGAGTGGTACCTATTTATCTACTTGCATTTTGACATGCTTTTGAACTGCTAGGTTGGCAGGAGCAGGGACCGAACAATGGGAGCTCACCCCGTCATGGGGATTTGAACCACTAACCTTCTGATCAGCAAGCCTAGACTCTGTGGTTTAACCCACAGCGCCACCCGCGTCCCATGACTACCTTTATATTTGCATAAAATAGAATATTCTAGTTACAGTTCAATGTGTTAGCTAAGAATGAATGGTTCAAAGCAGGAATGACAAATCATCGTCTCTATGTAGCATCTCCCAGATGTTGCTGGATTACAGCTTCCATGACCCCTGGCCATTGGCCAAGCTGGCTGGGGCTGGCAGGAGGGGTGGTCCAGCAATATCTGGAGGGCCATAGGTTCCTCACCATGCAAGCAGGGTTTCAAAACCCCGTGGATTAGCATTTCATAAATCACAACCTCTCTTCTGATGGTGTAAACTCAAATCTGAACAATTCAACCAGATCCTCAGGTAGAAATGGAAGAAAAATCTGCATGATCTAATAATAAACAGTGGCTCAATTCATTTTACAGCAGTTTTTGGTTCCATCTGCATTAGGAAAAGTGCAAGAAATGGGAATTTGCAAAGCAGAAAGTGGGCAACCAATGTATACGGAGGTCACAGAGGATATTCCTATTGCATTGTAACTAGATTTCACAAGTGATATGAAGCTCTCGCCACTGTGCATCTTCCCTACAGCCCCCTTGTAATGTCTGATTTAAAACAACATTTTAGAAGATGCTACTTCATAGCATGCTGCCTCAAACTCCTGCCTCCCGCCCTCCCCCCAATATTACATAATAGGTTGGGAAAGAGGAGCAATGTACAGTGCGATGGCACACAGAGTTAAATTAGATCTTATGGTATGGGAAAGGGGAGGAAAGATCAAGTCAAATCTCAGATCATGTTGTGATTGGTACCCTGACTTAATTCTCAGGTATCCCCTAATACAAAGCCAAAAGGCAGTGGCACGGAAGAGGGAAGGGTCATCATGAGAACATGAGCAAGGCACACTTAGTTCTGTGACTACGTAAGCGATGTGGCCACATCCACCCAGTCCTCAATTTGAGCCAGGATAGAACCCCAAGACCTTCTGATTGTAGCCCCAAGAACCCTTTTCAATCTCAGGAATCAGCGTTGCTGCATGTGACTGACATACAAGTAACATGAAGCCTAAGGCATTCTGGACACCACAAGATGGCAACTCTAATCCCAACACTGCCTTGGCCAATTCTGAGATTCGTTTTTGCTTGATGGGAGCATCCTTGCCCTTCGACGGCTGCATCATCCTGATGCCATGCCCCTCTTGCCACCCCTTGAATGCAGGGCAAAGAGTTCTCTCATCGCATCTATCTCTCTGCTTGGAGCAGGACTGCATGGTACCATGTCTCCTGTTGTAGGCTATATTTGCGGAGACAATCTCATCGAATGAAGCCATTCTCTTTCCTAGACAGGTCCTGCCTCTGCCTCGTAATGAAAAAGCCATCAAGTGAAGAGCCACCACACGACGAATGCTTCAAAGTGCCAAGCCATCACATGAGAACAGTTATCAATGCACAAACAACATGGCCACACGAATCAGCTGTAAGCGCCATGGTTGCAGATCAACAAAACAGAAATGGGTTAGGAAATTAGGAAGTTTCTTTTGACAGATACAATTCACCACTGCATTGTGATTCCAAGAAGCAGTTTCATTTTGAGACCTCTGTTATGCTGCAGAGCAAAAGACATTTTCTTTTCCTTTCCTTTTTTTTTTTTTTTTTTTTTTTTGAAAAAAGTGAAATAATCATTACCAAAAATTGGCTCTGGAGTAGTGTTCCATGTAGAGCTGTTCATCGGAAAAAGGAGCCAAATGAATGTCACTAAATGTTGGAAACATCATTCCTAGTGAACAAAAGATAATATACAGTAGCAAAGTTCAAATCTTCTGTGTAGCCCTACTTAAACATTTGTTGGAAACATCCAGTAAACATCATCCACTCTCCATCTCAAACAGTTTATCTCTTTATAATTCTGGAGTGGATAATAATTTATGCTCTAATTCTTGATCACATTTCAGTAAGCCCATTAGCAACAATAAAGAACTTAAGACGGCAAGTCAAATATGCTGCCATGAGTGATAAAACCTTGCAGTTTTTAACTCATTTGTGATTAGGTATTTAAATAATTTCTTCCTTAAAAACAAAGGCAATATTATATCCTCATTCATCTTCTACAGCTGGAGGAAAAGGATAATATTTCTGAACAACTATCTACAGACTCAACGTATAATTGTTAATACATTGCCACTAAACAAACCATCAACAGTTTCAGATGTTCACTAAGCATACTTCAAGGCTGACAATATAAAGGAACTGGTAATGATGTTGTGTGTTTATCAATGATATCAAAAGACTGCAAAACATTTTACAAACCTTATGCCCATTTCACAGACTATCTAATGCAAAACACACAAGCATGAGCACATTACAGACTTGTACTGCAAACAGAGAAGGACAAGGAATCAGTCATCCATACCTCCATTAAATAAGGTCTTAACCTACCCAACAACTATGGAAATAAGTCCGGATAATATATTTTTATAAGTGAATTGGTTAAAACCAGTGCACCTGGCAATGCAGAAATGAACTAGCCTATGAAGGAGATGCAGGAAATGTATAGGAAATTATACTTCTACTTAATGAATAATACAGTGTTAGGTAGGAGGAAAATTGTTCCATTTCTGCAAACACAGTTTGAGATGGGGAGTTGCATTGTCAAAAGGCAATGCCATTGTAAAGAATGTAGAGATTACAGACTGAAATCCTAAAACTCTTTACTCCCAAGTAGTCACTGAATTCAGTATTCATTTAGAGTAAATTGTTTCATGATAGCAATCTCACAGTGCATAGATTTAAAATGCTTTATAAACAGAAATCATTAACCAAGGGGAGTGCAGCTCCATTGCATTTATATCATGAACAAAAAAAGACTTAACATTAGTACAAACGGCATTGCCATTAAAGCAGGATTTGAATCAGAAGCACAGAGATTAAGACATCTATTACAATAAGAAACACTAACTTTTAAAGCAGCAAAGTGTACCACCGGAGGAGGACAAAGAATCTGAACCTTTAGGCTGAGAGAGATATTTGCTGCATCCCGAGGAAGACTTGGCTTAAAGTCAAACATCTTGCCAGCCTTTCCTATTCCACGCTGCACCCAACTCCCTCTTAGTTTATGCTAGTTTTGTTTTTGCAAAATCCAGACATAATTGTCCAGACATTCTCTACAAAGCATTCTAAACAGGTGCTCTGTAGAGAAGCCCCCCCCCCTCCTGCATTTTAATTTAAATGGGCTGTAAATTTTTCCCATCCTGTCATTTCCCTAGTCCAGATGCTTCCCAGGACAAAAGTTGTTTTAGAATGAAATCATCTTGAAAGTTTCAGAGTGAAAGCCTTGCTTCTAATATTAATTCAGCTGTCTCTTAGCGGACTTGTGTCAGGGATTCTCTCTAGTAGCGAGTCCAAGACTGTATTTGGAGACAAAAGTGGAAACAGAACTCTTTGGTGATGCATGGTCTCATCTGCGGATTATTGCATTGAGCTTATTGTGGAGGATATAAGGCATGAATCGAGAAGCAATCAGGAATATTAAATATGCCAGAAAGACGCTAACATGAGCTCTGACAGTGGTGGGAGGCGGGGGGTTGTATTCCAAAGACCCTACGAAATCACCACTACTCTGATCCAAGTTGGCAAATTCTTATTTCCTCCAGTTCATTCCTGTGGAACACAGACTCACCATTTGACTTGAGCCACTTCTTGGAGTGGAGGTAACTTTCCAGCATTCTCTCGTTAAACAGCATATAACCCATTGGCTCAGAAACAATGACGTCGACATTCTCAGGCAAGGAGATTTCCTCAATTTTCCCCGTCAAAACGCTGATCTTATCAGAGAGATTGTTACTTTGTACTAGAATCTGTAACGGGGAGGCATAAAAAAAACACACAAACAAACTGCATTAGCTTCTTTCATCTATAAATAATATGTATTTATTAAATAGTTCTTCATTTGATTTACAGCCCAGAGTGGCTGGGGAAACCCAGCCAGATGGGTGGGGTATAAATAAATAAATATAATAATAATAATAATAATAATAATAATAATAATAATAATAATAATAATTATCCCACCCAAAGGAGCTCAGGATGGCAAACAAGTGATAAGGCGATAAAAACAATTACAATGCAGATGTGGATCAGGAAGGATCTCAACCTAAAAGGCTGGTTGAAGGAGGAAGGTCTTCCAGAGGCCTCCAAAAGACAACAGACGGCCCCTGTCAAATATTCAAGAGGAGGAATTTCAAAAGGCAGGTGCCACAGTACTGAAGACCCTGAAAAAAGTGCATCTAGACATGATGGCACCTGCAGAAGCCTCTCACCTGCAGAACGCTGTGATCAATGGAATGTTAACAAAGAAGCAGCGCTAGTATCATCTGTGCACTGATGACACCTGTCCCCAGAGCTCCCAGGGTTTGAAATTAGCCAGGCACCAGGCACATTTTGTACCTATGAGCCCCTGGAGACCAAGTGAAGACACCCAGGTGCAGGGCCGTATTGAGGTTTGATGAGGCCCTCAGCTCCTGAAGGTAATGGGGCCCTTTCTATGTCCAGCCATCCTTTGTCAACAACAAAATGTTGCTGTTTTTTGTGTTGAATATATGCTATATGGTCATTTATGGTATCTCAAGCCACTTGCACATGTTGCCATGCAACCAGTCATACAGAATGTAAGCACCCTGTATATAAAGGTAAAGGGACCCCTGACCATTAGGTCCAGTCGTGGCCGACTCTGGGGTTGTGGTGCTCATCTCGCTTTATTGGCTGAGGGAGTCGGCGTACAGCTTCCGGGTCATGTAGCCAGAATGACTAAGCCACTTCTGGCGAACCAGAGCAGTGCACGGAAACGCTGTTTACCTTCCCGCCAGAGCGGTACCTATTTATCTACTTGCACTTTGATGTGCTTTCGAACTGCTAAGTTGGCAGGAGCTGGGACCGAGCAATGGGAGCTCACCCCATCGCGGGGATTCAACCCGCCGACCTTCTGATCAGCAAGTCCTAGGCTCTGTGGTTTAACCCACAGCGCCACCCGCACCCTTCACCCTGTATATAGAAAGGAGACAACCAGGGATATTTGAGGGAGCAGGCTAGCAGGCGGGGCCCATGACAACAAAACACTGTTGCTGTCTGTAGGTTTTATTTTACTTGTTTTTTATCTTTTATCTTTTTCCCCTTTAAATTTTTTTTGGGGGGGGGCAAGAGAGTGGGGCCCTAAGAAGAAGAAGAGTTTGGATTTGATATCCTGCTTTATCACTACCCGAAGGAGTCTCAAAGCGACTAACCTTCTCCTTTCCCTTCCTCCCCACCCTGTGAGGTGAGTGGGGCTGAGAGACTTCAAAGAAGTGTGACTAGCCCAAGGTCACCCAGTAGCTGCGTGTGGGGAAGCAAACCCGGTTCACCAGATTACAAATCTACTGCTCTTAACCGCTACACCACGCTGGCTTCACTAAGCTTTAGCTTGTTTAGTTTCTACAGTGGAACCTCTATTTGCAACCATAATCCATTCGGTCGAAACAGGTCCCTGGGAGAGACGCTGTTGTGAGCAGATGCGGGTGGCGGTCACCACTCCTGCGCATGTGCGAAGGGCGTCAAACCCGCCAGTTACTTCTGGGTTTGCCGTGGTCACGACTTGGAATGACTGTAAGAAGAGGCGGTGGTAAGTAGAGGTTCGACTGTTATAAATCCGGCACTGTCCAGGGGTCAGGATGGTGCCTGACGTCTCCTGCCCCGCCCCCCTGGAGGTGCCTGCCTGGGGATCCTTGGATCTGGACTGTTTTCACACACTAGCAACACATCCTGTAGAATTCTATCCATTATATTTTATCTACACAATCAAAACAGATTGCAGGAACCAAAAGGTCATATTGAAAAATAAGACTTTAGAGCCATCTTGTCCAAAAATGGCAACCAGGCATTCCGTTTAGGCACCCGTAACCCTGGTTGAGGGATGCAGGTGGCTCTGTGGATTAAACCACAGAGCCTAGGACTTGCCGATCAGAAGGTCAGTGGTTCGAATCCCCGCGACGGGGTGAGCTCCCGTTGCTCGGTTCCTGCTCCTGCCAACCTAGCAATTTGAAAGCACGTCAAAGTGCAAGTAGATAAATAGGTACCGCTCCAGCGGAAAGGTAAATGGTGTTTCCATGTGCTGCTCTGGTTAGCCAGAAGCAGCTTAGTCATGCTGGCCACATGACCCGGAAGCTGTATGCTGGCTCCCTCGGCCAATAAAGCGAGATGAGCGCGCAAGCCCAGAGTCGGCCATGACTGGACCTAATGGTCAGGGGTCCCTTTACCTTTAACCCTGGTTGAAGGAGCCGTTTGGCACCTAGCTTAGATATCTGAATTTCTAACACTCAAATCTCCTAATACAAGGGGGTATCAAGTAGGCAAATTCAGAACAACTGTAGAAGCCCACAAGAATAATGCCTTAAGCCACCTATGTCGTCGTGTTTCCTTCCACACCTGCTAAAAACAAATAGAATCTTGATGTTGTAGTTTATCTGTTTTGATCATTTGTTGTTTTATTTGTGTTTCCATTTTTGTTGTACATTTTACGTTGTACATTGGCTAGAAGACTGGGATAATAAGTGACTAATTAATATAAAAAACTAAATTCTGCCCTTAACCAGAATTTCCAGAGCAGTATCTATTTTACTGACAGGCAAAACAAGCTAGAGAAGCACTGTACTCTAATAAAATAGCACTGAAGCAGTTTGATCACATGCCTGACCTTAAGCAGGCAAAATTCAACGCATTTCAGTTTAAAATGCTCAAGATTTTAAGGATTATGATTGCAGCCGAATCACTTGCTGAAACAAGGCCACAGACTTTTTAAGAATTTGCTTGGGATGAGGGAAACAAACTAGAAAATCTCATCAGATGTTGAAATGCAGAGGCTGGGAAAATATTGCTTTTTGTAGTGCTTCATAAAGCAGCTAGAAATTGGTTATTTTATCTGGCATGACGATGCACTTGGAACCACTAATCCTATGACTGCCAGATGGGCCACCCAAGGACTTGCGGCGTTACGTGACCCTTCTCCCCTCCTCTTTCTCTTGGGATGTAGCCCAATGTGGACCGCTTCTGGTGTACATAACTGGTAATTTTAGTGGACTTACAAACAAATCTCGATCTTTTCCAACTGGTGTTGAAGGAGTTGGCCCCTGCCGAGAATGGCTTCTACTACCTGATCTTGTGAGCTTCTAGTAATTGTGATTGTCCTCAGCAATGATCCTCCATCATTTTCACTGTTATTATATGGAAATAAAATGCAGAGCAACTAATATTTTAATATTTTAATGTTTCAATATTTTAATGTTGTATTTTAATTTTGTTTTTAAGTTGTATTCATTCAACTTGTTTTTATTATTGCTTGTTAGCCGCCCTGAGCCCGGCCTTGGCTGGGGTATAAATAATATATTATTATTATTATTATTATTATTATTATTATTATTATTATTATTATTATTATTATTATTTTATTATTATTATTATTATTATTATTATTATTATTATTATTATTATTAAAGGGCATTGACTGGATGCAGCACATTACACTGCACAATCTCTGACGGAGTGGTCCTTAGCTACCTGTAGGAGCACCATCTCTTGAACAATTATGTCCGTGTCCTAAAGTCATCTTCAGAGACTCTCTTCTGGGAGCTCCTATAATCTGGGGGCAGATGGGGGTGACTAGGAAGTACCAGAGTTTCCCATGATGTGTGAACCAGAAAACTATGGTTAATAGTTTCCAGCTATGCCAGGATATGAACCTGGCTTTCAAATTGGCTTAGGAATCCTGGGTTGTGTAGAAGCCATAAGCCATAGCTCCTCATTCGCACACAACAGGAAGCCGTGGTTTAACTGTGGCTTTCTGGTGTGTTTCCTCACACACATGGAAGGAAAGAGCAAAGGAGCTGTGGGTGGGGACTTAGTTCGCGTACACAGGCATTGTCTTATTAAGACAGGATTCGATCACGTAAACCAGGTCAATGTGGTGAAGGAAGGGAGATGAAATATATTAAATCAAGAAGACTGCTCTGAAAAAGCGGCTTAACAGAACAAAACTAGCAACTTAATTCCCTTTTCCATTTCCAAATTTCACCTTTTGTTCAGTAGAAACCATCATCCTAACCCTCATCCACAATGACATTAGCATCTATAAGAACAATCACTTCTTGTCTTTGGGCCCCTTTGGAAAATAAAGGCTCCTATATAGATCCCACCCCCTTCCACCAGCCT
Organism: Podarcis erhardii; assembly: GCF_964252035.2. Taxonomy (NCBI): domain Eukaryota; kingdom Metazoa; phylum Chordata; class Lepidosauria; order Squamata; family Lacertidae; genus Podarcis; species Podarcis erhardii. Next base: position 11,245,870 of record NC_138515.1, on the reverse strand, counting down.
CAGATATTCCTCTGTATTCCTAGCAGCCTCTGTATTCCTCAAGGGCCAATTTTTTATTTCTAATGATCCCCAGCGCAAGTTGACCTCTTCCCCATAGACAACTGTTCCTCATGCATAGCTGCTCCCATGTCCTGTTTGTTCAAGTGCTCGCCATAAACTCCCTTCAGCTTGACACAAAATTCTTCCTTAATCTTTATACAAGTAACTGAAATCTCAGTCCTAAACACGTTTGTCTGAAAACACCCCATTTGTTTCAGTAGAGCACATTTCCAACTGAGCTTAGGATCGCAGCATTTCAACTGTAAGTCTAAATTAGGGAGTTGTGCGGGGGGAAACTTGGCACACTGAACTGAAAACACCAGCTGGTCATTTATAATTTTCTATGTTCAACCAAATGATGTCTGTGGCATGACAACATAGCACATAATTTAAAATCTAATCCAAATTATTTTGCATTCTATTACAGTCCATATAACTTCAGGAACAGCCAATATATTAAGATATCCAGAGTTTTGGATAAACGGCAGAGCCATTTAATTGAATGGCATCTATATACAGTGGTACCTTAGGTTAAGTACTTAATTCGTTCCCGAGGTCCGTACTTAACCTGAAACTGTTCTTAACCTGAAGGACCACTTTGGCTAATGGGGCCTCCTGCTGCTGCTGCGCCGCCAGAGCCTGATTTCTGTTCTCATCCTGAAGCAAAGTTCTTAACCTGAGGTACTATTTCTGGGTTAGCGGAGTCTGTAACCTGAAGCGTATGTAACCTGAGATACCACTGAATAGCTTTTTTAAAAAGTGAAGGGTAGTAACCACTATGTGCAGATTTCAGTTCTTCCCATTCCTAAACTCCAGATTTGGGTAACTTTTCAGTCTACTGATCTGTCCCTACTGGGCTGGTCTACAAAACTGGCAATAAGGACATCATTCGTTTCCTGAAGAAAGTTGTTGGGGATGACCCAGGAGCACCCAGCTGGGGGACATGTCACTCATTCCTGGTTGATGTTTTTAAGTCCAACAAGGACCAGGAGAGGCAGCTGCCTGGTTGTGGCCTCCAATATTGGTGCTTCAGACAGTAATGCTTTCACTGGGTTTCAGGTACAGCAAAAATATCATAGTCATGTAATGGGAGGTTCTAAATAAATTTAGTTTTTTACATTATTGAGCCATATGCAACTCTTGTTGACTAGGACTAATTCAGTGAAATTTTTGCATCTTCAGTGGACTTTCCCAATGAACAGACTTGTCAAAGCAGCTCTTTGTAAAATTTCAGTTACATTTGTTATGGGAGACACATGACCTTTCCAGATTTGCATCTGTTGTATGGGTTGTTTTACAGATTGATGGGCTGACTGTCTACCTTTCATTTCACTTTTAATCTGTATACGGCCTTTCTAGATTACTGCACACAAGGCAGTTTACAAGCCAAAGAAGCAGCAAAGATCACACACCTTATAAAAATCTGATCCAATACAGAAATGCCACTATAAAAACGTAGCTTTAAATAAACAACTAATAACAAATAAAAGTAATATTCAACAATCCATTAGAATATAATAGCACACAATAAAATTAAATATCAGCAAATGACAATTAAACAGAAATTCACTCTTAATTGCAATGAATAATTTCTAAACTATAATCAATAAAAGTAACAGCGAGTCACAGTGCATAAAATAACACATAACAAACTGAGAAGCCAAGACACACAATTGACAAAATTATTTTTTTAAAAATATCTCTGAACTCCTCTTGTCTCTTCTCTGCTGCTTCTGTCTGTTCCCCTTCCCTGCACCTCTCTGAAAACAGAACTGGGACTCCTGGACTAAAGGAAAGGTAAAGTTAAAAGGTAAAGGACCCCTGGATGGTTAAGTCCAGTCAAAGGCGACTATGGGGTTGCGGTGTCCATCTTGCCTTTCGGGCCGAGGGAGCCAGCGTTTGTCTGCAGACACCTTTTCTGGGTCATGTGGCCAGCAGGACTAAACCGCTTGTGGTGCAACAGAACACCGTGACGAAAACCAGAGCACACGGATATGCCATTTACCTTCCCACCGCAGAGGTACCTATTTATCTACTTGCACTGGTGTGCTTTCGAACTGCTAGGTTGGCAGGAGCCAGGACAGAGCAACGGGAGCTCACCCCGTCATGTGGATTTGGACTGCCAACCTTCCGATCAGCAAGCCCAAGAGGTTCAGTGGTTTAGACCACAGCGCCACCCGCGTCCCACTAGAAAAGTTCTTTAGTCGTAGACTAAAGAACCAGAATCAGAGCTGGAGGGAGGGGGCTTTCGAGACCATCCATCCCAACTCCTTGATCCAGGAAGGAAATCCAGAGCTGGAGGATCTGCCACTGATAATACAAATAAATTTTTATTTATATCCCACCCTCCTCAGCCGAAGCAGGCCTCAGGGCGGCTAACAACAATAAAATAATACAACATTCTAAAATCATTTCATTAATTAATTAATTCAAATTAATTCAAATCAAGGGGGTTGGACTCGATGGCCCTTGTGGTCTCTTCCGATTCTATGATTCTATGATTCTATGATTCTATGATTCAAATCAAATTGATGGCAACCATTGGGCTAGAGTTCTATGAAGATTGCCAAAGGAGGGAGTCAGGCTGTGCCCTGGCCAAAGCCTTGGTGGAACAGCTCTGTCTTGCAGGCCCTGAGGAAAGATGTCAAGTCCTGCAGGGCCCTAATCTCTTGTGGCAGAGCGTTCCACCAGATTGGAGCCACAGCCGAAAAGACCCTAGCTCTGGTTGAGGGCAGCCTAACCTCTCTGTGGCCTGGGACCTTCAAGATGTTTTTGTTTGAAGATCGTATGTTCCTCCGTGGGACATACCAGGAGCGGCAGTCCTGTAGGTACGAGGGTCCTAGGCCATATAGGGCTTTAAAGGTTAAAACCAGCACCTTAAACCTGATCCTGTACTCCACCGGGAGCCAGTGCAGCTGGTATAGCACTGGGTGAATGTGATTCCACAGCGAGGACCCCGTAAGGAGTCTCGCCGCGGCATTCTGCACCCGCTGGAGTTTCTGGGTCAGTCTCAAGGGCAGCCCCATGTAGAGCTAGTTACAACAATCCAGTCTGGAGGTGACCGTCACGTGGATCACAGTGGCTAGGTCAGGGCGAGAGAGGTAAGGAGCCAACTACTTAGCTTGGCGGAGATGAAAAATGGCTGCCTAACCTCTGCTTAAAGACCTTGAGGGAGGGAGAGAATTGCCCTCTCCTGGTAACAGAGGTCCTGCAGTGAAAGCAAGTCTAGGCTCCACCCCAAAACAAAGAGGACTAATAAGGAGTGCACAGAAGCAGCACTTCATGGGCAACAGGGACTCAAACTGCTTGGCCCCCCTCAATTTGCAGCACACCGATGCAGATCTCTTTCTCTTGCGCACAGCAAAGCGTGCCAAACTCATTCAGCCGCGGGACCCAATCCAATGTGCTCACCTCAGCATATTTGGCCACAGAGCTGGCTTCCACTGCATAGACTTTTCTCGCTCCAGCCTGCACAGCAAAAAACGAAAGGATTCCTGACCCACAGCCAACATCTAGGATCACCTTGAAACAAAAGAAGGGGAGAAATAATCTCTGCTTGTGATCCAAGATTTAAATTTATTGTATTCACTAAATAGAAAACACACGCAGTTGAGCCTACAGTGGTGCCTCGCAAGACAAAATTAATTCGTTCCACAAGTTTTTTCTTCTTGCGAGTTTTTCGTCTTGCGAAGCACGGTTTCCCATAGGAATGCATTGAAAATCAATTAATGCGTTCCTAGGGAGACCGCCTTCAGACCAGGTCCGGGGACAATCTGTCCCCGGACCTCTTCTGAAGGCTGGCGGGGGGGGGGGGAAGGACTTTTCTCCCCACCGCCAGCCTTCAGAACAGCCTTCTGAAGGTTGGCGGTGGGAAGAAAAGCCCTTCTCCCGCTGCCAGCCTTCAGAAGAGTTCCTGCAGGGCTGCCTAGGCTGCAGATAGCAGCCTGCTGCCCGGTGCGAGGGACGTCGCGCAGGGCAGACATCTGCAGCTTGGGGAGTCCTGCAGGACTTCCCCGCAGGGCTCTCCAAGCTGCGGGTAGCAGCCTGCTGCCCCGCACGAGGGGCACTCTTAAGCAGAGCGCCCCTCGCGCGGGGCAGACATTCACAGCTTGGGGAGCCCCGCAGGACTTCCCCGCAGGGCTCTCCAAGCTGCGGATAGGGGCAGCAGGCTGCTATCCGCAGCCTGGAGAGCCCTGCGGGGAACTCTTCTGAAGGCTGGCGGGGGAGAAGGGCTTTTCTTCCCACCTCCAGCCTTCAGAACAGCCTTCTGAATGTTGGCGGTGGGGAGGAAAACCTTCCTCCCACCGCAAGTCTTCAAGACAGGTCCGGGAACAGAGGAGAAGCGCTGCGTGCCTTCCCCTCTGTTCCCGGACCTGTCCTGAAGGCTTGCGGCGGGAGGAGGGCTTTCCTCCCCACCGCCAACATTCAGAATGCTGTTCTGAATGTTGGCGGTGGGGAGGAAAAACCCTCCTCCCACCGCAAGCCCCGGGAAGAGAGGAGAAGCTGCGCGCCTTCCCCTCTGTTCCAGGACCTGTCCTGAAGGTTTGCGGTGGGAGGTCCGGGAACAGAGGAGAAGGCGCAGCGCTTCTCCTCTCTTCCCGGGGCTTGCGGTGGGAGGAGGGTTTTTCCTCCCCACCGCCAACATTCAGAACAGCATTCTGAATGTTGGCAGTGGGGAGGAAAGCCCTCCTCCCGCCGCAAGCCTTCAGGACAGGTCCGGGAACAGAGGGGAAGGCACGCAGCTTCTCCTCTGTTCCCGGGGCTTGCGGTGGGAGGAGGGTTCCCCGCTGTCCCCGGAGATTTCCCTATGGGCTTTCGTCTTGCGAAGCAAGCCCATAGGGAAATTCGTCTTGCGAAGCCGCTAAAAAATCGGAAAACCCTTTCGTCTTGCGGGTTTTTCGTTTAGCGAGGCATTCGTCTTGCGGGGCACCACTGTATTAGATTCTTGAATGATGCAGAATCAGAGAAAAGCAGATAAACTGGCTTAGGTGGCCAGATCTGTTCACCTGAAGAAAGATTTAAAGGAGTATGCTGGAGGGCACAAGAGATAAATGCTTTCCATAATGAAGATTTTCCACTCTAGAAGGGATTCCAAGGTATTCTTTCCTTGCTATATGGGCCACAGCCTGGGGAAAAACCTTCTGGCATACACGAGAAAGCTATAATAGTATATATTTTTACAATACTATATAGTATTTCTTTAAGCCAAGCATCCATTTTCTTTGAAGAGGAAGTGTGCTTCTGGTTGTGATGTGCACAATCAAGTTTTACAACAAAACCCAACAGTATCAAAGTACACCTTTATATATATATGTGTGTGTGTGCGTGTGTGTGCGTGTGTGTGTGTGTGTGTATACACACAGACGCTTGTTCTGATACAAACATGGTAAATTAAATTTAAACAGAAAATTGCTTAATTCTGAAAACCACTAAAGCAAAACTGGTCACCTTTCAGTCATTAAATGGATCTAACTTAGGTAATAAAGGTAAAGGGACCCCTGACCATTAGGTCCAGTTGTGGCTGACTCTGGGGTTGCGGCACTCATCTCGCTTTATTGGCCAAGGGAGCCAGCGTACAGCTTCCGGGTCATGTGGCCAGCATGACTAAGCCGCTTCTGGCAAACCAGAGCAGCGCACAGAAACGCCAAATACCTTCCCGCTATTTATCTACTTGCACTTTGACGTGCTTTCGAACTGCTAGGTTGGCAGGAGCAGGGGCCAAGCAACAGGAGTTCACCCTGTCACGGGGATTCGAACCGCCGACCTTCTGGTTGGCAAGTCCTAGGCTCTGTGGTTTAACCCACAGCGCCACCCACGTCCCAACTTATGTAATAAACCCACGTTATAAGCTTCAAGTGACTGCTGCAAAATTTCTGCCAGCATCTCAGAATCCCACTTAATTGCTTGCACCTCCCTACGAAAGAGCAATAAAATTTGTAAAGTGGTAAATCACCAAGACTCTTGTTCCAGGGAAATACATAGCCTTACCATGGGGGGCGGGGAGAGAGAATACAACTGGCTCTGTTGGGGGGGGGTGTTGGGATGTGTTTCTGACATGCAGAATGTTCTACTTTGGTTCCTCATAAAAGTTGACAGCAGGGCTGAGTTAATGGCCTTAAAAAGCGAGTCATTAGGTTGGTTCAAGACCAAAGCAATAAAGGACTAATTTCTCCTCATGCGCCAGAAAATTAATGTTACCGTGGAAACCATGTACCACATGCCAGTCTTAAAGTGTACTTTTGATAAAAAGGAGTCTAGTCTAATGAAAATAATCCTGTTGCATTTCCGCAGCTCCAACTATAACCACTCCAATTTTGTTACAGTGGTACCTTAGTTCCTAAACGCTGAAAACCTGCAAGTGTTCCGGTTTTTGAATGTTTTTTGGAAGCTGGATGTCTGACGCAGCTGTCAGCTATTGTTTCCGGGACGCCTACACCAATCAGAAGCTGCACCTTCGTTTTCAAATATTTCAGAACTCAAACAAACTGCCAGAACAGATTAAGTTTGGCACTTTTGTTTCTGCTGTTTATTTTATTATTGTTTTTGAGGCTTTTTCAATTAATTTGTTTTTGTGATTGTGTGGAACCCAGTTCAGCTACTGATTGATTGATTGATTGATTGTGTGACTGCAGAAATGGATAAAAGCCCCCCATCCAAACAATGACTGTCATCAGTGCAGGTAAAGAAAAAAATGAATTTTTATTTTTATCATCTACAATACTGCCTTCTTTATTTTATAGTACAGTACATTGATTATTGCTTTCGTTTTATGGAAATGGTCTTGTTAAATAGTAAAATGTTAAATGGCTGTTTCAGGGGTTGCTTTTAAAAATCTGGAATGGATTAATTTGTTTTGCATTACTTTCTATGGGAAAGTGTGCCTTGGTTTTGGAACGCCTTGGTTTTGGAACGGACTTCTGGAACGGATGAAGTTTGAGAACCAAGGTACAGAGATTCAGGGGATACTCAAACTTGCAAACTACTACAGGATTGAATGAGCTCTCTTTTATATCACCGACGGAAAACTGCAACAGCCTGTTTCAACCCGTTTGTGTGCTTGAAACCATTAACCCCACAGAGCAGCTGTGATACTGTCAGGCTTTTAAAAATAAAAAAATGCAGATATGGGTGGGAGTTAATAATAAAGATCAAAAAACAAGAACCAAACCGATTTCTTAGCCAAGTAATATAAGAACATAGGAAACAGGAGATCATGATACTGTCAAAAATTCCTCAGAGGTGGGCAAAAGCAGAAGGAGCCTTCAAAGAAACCGCGAGGTTTCGTTTTCCTGTATGTTTAAAGATTCTGACTTCAATGATGCTTCCCGTCTATTGACTTGGGAAAGAGGTGAGGAGAGCCACTTTCTGGCCCCTGACGGGAGGCTGTGGGGCTCACAGAGATCCAGGATCCGCCCCTTTCTGTGCTGGGCATGTCTCCTAGGGCAGCCCTTGGGAAAGAAAGGGGCTGTAGCTGAGGGGCAGAAGACACGCTTTGCACGCAGAAGAAGACGCCTGTTTCTTGTGAAAAATATCTGAAGCAGCTGGAAGAGATCTGAGCCTCAGATCCTCAGGAGCTCCTGGCGGTCAGAGCAGATCCTGTGCTCACTGAATGTCACCAGGTTCAAACATATGTCTGAATTATATGTAGGGATGGGCAAAATCTGTCCATTTCAGTTTTCCTATGTTTCTCATTTTCCAATCTAAACTTCACTTCTCCACAATTCCACATAGCTTGCAATTTTTAAAAGGAGTGAAAATTCGCAAGCATTTTACAGTGAATTTCTTCTTTGTAAGCAATTTTGCCTCCTATATACATTTTTGCAAGGCAATTTTCAAGAATATAATGCATCTATGTATGTTATTTTCCACTAATGGACACTTTACGGCAGTATATGCTTTTCTGTGCATATTACCGTATTTTTCGCTCTATAGGACGCACTTTTCCCCCTCCAAAATTTAAGGGGAAATGTGTGTGCGTCCTATAGAGTGAATGCAGGCTGCGCGGCTAAGCCCAAAGCCTCTGCAGGGCAGCGGGGTGAAGGCACCCCACTGCCCTGTGGAGGCTACAAAGGCTGTCCTTGAAGCCAGAACAGCGAGACGGAGCGCTGTGGAGTGCTCCGTCTCGCTCTTCTAGCTTGGGGATGGCTGCGCAAAGCCTCCACTTTGCGGACGCTCCAAAGGCTGTCCCTGAAGCCTGAAGCCTTTGGAGCGCAGCGGGAACTTGCGCTGCGCTCCAAAGGCTTCAGGGATCTTTGAGGCACAAGCTCGGGGGGCAGCGGGAAGGCGACCTGGTCTTTGAGGCTAGCTTCCCCCCACCGCCAGCCCCAAATAGCAGGTCAAAAGGAACTGAAGCCTCCAGAGAGGGAACTCTCGCAGCACTCCAGAGGCTTCGAGTTGCCTTCACTGAAGCCTGGCGAGTGAGACGGGTCAGTGCACACCAACCCCTCTCGCTCTCCAGGCTTCCAAGGTAGCCGCCTGAAGCCTTCAGAGTGCAGTGGGAACTCCCGCTGCGCTCCGGAGGCTTTGGGTGAATGCACCTTGAACACACCTTGTTTTAGAGGGAGAGAACAAGAAAAAAAAAATTCCTGTTCTCCCCCTCCTATGGTCCGGTGCGTCCTATGGTCCGGTGCATCCTATAGAGCGAAAAATATGGTATTTGCCTGGCAAACTGCACTGCAGCATTGGGGGAAATGGTGTAATAGTTAGAGTGTTGGACTAGGGCCTGGGAGAGAACAGGGTTCGAATCCTCACTTAGGTACAAAAGTCACTGGGTGACCTTGGAGGCAGTCACCATCCCTTAGCCTAATCTGCTTCACAGGGTTGTTGTGAGGGTGAAATGGGGAGGAGGAGAACCACATACACCACTTTGAGCTCCTTGGAAGATAAAAGTGGTCCATAAATGTAATACATAAATGAAAAATAAAAGAGGTCTGAGTTTTGGTTTGTGTATTGTACCGGGCACTACAAATTAGGAAGGCGCACATTTAGATGCAAACTATACTGAATGTCTCTCCCATCTCTAATTATAACAATAGTATGAAGAAGACTGTAGGCAGGTGGGCCAGTGCAAATATTTAGAATCGGGGTGCCAACATAACTGATTATTCGCTTCCAGAATTAAGCCACAAAGAGGAAGACTGGCCAACTAATACAAGACTGATCCTTTTTTACAATAATCATTTTGTCTTCTATGCCTTCTCTAAGGATGCTTATTTAACATGTAACACTGTCTTCTTCCTGTATTCCTTCTGTAATCTTTTCTGTTTGGTTTTTCTTCGGTAGTTTTGTAGTTTTGGCTTGTTGCAATGTCTGTTATAACGGAAAATTCAATAAAAATATTTTACAGAGAGAGAAAGAGAGAGAGAGAGAGAGAGAGAGAGAGAGAGAGAGAGAGAATTGGGATGGGCAGACTTTTAACAGGGCTTACCTTATCCTTAAAATCTATATGGTTCTGTAGTATTGCTCTGTGATATGTGGCCGTCCTCACAAAATCCTGCATCATGTTCTGTTGCTGGGATAAGCAGCCATAAAACTAAACAGGAAAAACAGGAACAAATATATAAAATTGTGCCCTTCCCCCCTTGCCTGCTGCACTTCACACAAGAAGGGCAAAGTCATGGCTGCAGAAACCAGCTCTGAGCAGGAAGTGCAGAAACACAGGGAAAGTAATGAATTTACCTCTTCTAGGTTTGTGATGCAATGGACCTCTACCTGAAAATATTGAGCTGCAGAGGATTCTTCGGTTCTCTGGTTGAACACGGAGTGCTCCTTATTCCAATTCCTGCAGTTCTTCAGCACATTTGAAAACATGCTATATTCTGAAACAGAAACGGTGAATTTAATTAAATACAGAGGCCTGAGAGGCAGGCCACTCAGATTCACAGCAGGTTTGGCTAGGGTACCTGGGGGGCGGGGGGGAATGGTATTGGCTGTGCAAAACTACAGCTGTTTATATTAAAGTAAACAGCATCATGCGAAATGGTAGGCAGTGAAAGGAACGAAACTGAACGATCACTGAGCTGCTCTCTACCCTCTGCAAAACATAATGTAACATTCTGCTGAACTAAATGTGCAAAGGTAAAAAGGTAAAGGGACCCCTGACCATTAGGTCCAGTCATGGCCGACTCTGGGGTTGCGGCACACATCTCGCTTTATTGGCCGAGGGAGCCGGTGTACAGCTTCCGGGTCATGTGGCCAGCATGACTAAGCCGCTTCTGGTGAACCAGAGCAACGCACGGAAACGCCGTTTACCTTCCCGCCAGAGTGGTACCTATTTATCTACCTGCACTTTGACGTGCTTTTGAACTGCTAGGTTGGCTGGAGCAGGGACCGAGCAACGGGAGCTCACCCCGTTTTGGGGATTCGAACCGCCGACCTTCTGCTCGGCAAGTCCTAGGCTCTGTGGTTTAACCCACAGCACCACCTGCGTCCCAGTGTGCAAAGAGCAAGCCACAAATTATACTCTGTGCTCTTTCATCTGCCTGTTCCTTCCCTTAAGACAGGTTAACTCACTGGGGTGAAGTGCTCTTAAGGAAAGCAGACCGCCATTGATTTATGTGTCACTAGAACAGCTGGGGAATCCACCAAGATGAGCACCCCCCCTTCACTCTGCAGCCCGACTCACCCGACCCGTGCAGCAGCCATGCAGCTCCTGCCAAATGATACACGCTGTGGTGAAGGGGGCTGTGGTGGAGGGGGGCAGAATCTTAAAAATAGCATGGACCTGCATATAGAAGATGCATCCATTTGCTCTCTAGAACTCCTCCTCTGCTCTCTCAGCCACCCTTGCCACAGCCCAGGCTGGCATTTCTCTGGTGCCAACCCAATGCCCACAACACAGTAGCATAAATGAAAGAGATCAGTACTGCAAGATTTGACCCAGTCTTCCTGAAACCAGTGTGGACACCAATCCTCTTGTTTTTCAACTGAACTGTGCTCCTCTCAAGATGGCAGCAAGTACCCCGCATGAGACGGCGGGCAAAATATTCCTCGGATGAGCTGCTCTAAATAGACGGCCATTGTTTGGGAAAGACAAGACGATATGCGCAAGACACACTGGCAGCCGATTTTATGGCTTGCTTGATGCAACTCAGATGCCGCACACATGTTCTTCGGGAAACAGAGACAACCATCTAGGATTTATAGCTGTCTAAATGGTGGAACGGAAGGAATGAGGAGAGCTCTGTCCTCTGCATGAATTCAGGGCAGGCATCCATTCGCCACCAGAAAGACGGGTGAAACAGGGGTCTGGAAATCTAAATAGGCATAACTCTCAAGTAATACGCAATGGTAAGTTTAGACTTCGTTCTAAACAATCAGAAGATTGTAGACCCTGCTCTTCAAAGATGCCTTGTTCAACTAGAAGCTTAAACTGGGTGGAAGATGCAAAGCAGTTGAAGCCCAATCTCTGACTGAGGACTAAACTGGAGCTCTGCACCCAAGGCCCTGTTGTCCAAGGCACTTGGACCCCAGCATCTTTGACTGCTGGGGAAAGTCTGCTGCCCAAAAGAGCAACCCTGAATACCTACCCTGCAATATCCAGGACATAAGAACATGATGCACCACTTTGCTGAAGCTAAGCAGGTTCCGGCCTGGTCAGTGCAAGAATGGGAGACCCACTGAGAACCCTCCTTCCCACTGCCTTGAGTCCCAGGACAGAAGAAGGAGAGCTATAGATCTACCAATTAACTAACAAATCATGTTTGAGCCTTCCTATTCATGCAAGTGGCAGCCAATTAAGTCAAATGGGGGCCTGGAAATTCAAAAACATGGGCTCATAGACATTACAATAAACTCACAGCAGCTGCTTTAGACAGAAGGCACATGTTTCTTGTGATTTCAAGTTTTGTCTGAAACATCTTCAAGTTGTCAGAAAAACATTTTGATCTTGATACCTATACTCTATAGGCTGACATCTGAGAATATCTGACACCCTTGGGTATTCTTAAAAAGCAACATATATTCAACACAATGTTGCCCAGTTGTTTGGTTCCAACACAGTATGATGGTGTAAAACTTTGAAACAGTTTTGAAGGAATTTGCCACCATTACGGAGAAGCATGAAACCCTTTCTGTTAAATTCTCCATGGAGCAACAGATGTCAAAGGCTGTCCAATGTGCAAAATATTTCAGACATAGAGGCAAACAAGGAAAGCCTACAGTGAGATGTTGCAGGACATGGGTGGCACTGTGGTCTAAACCACTGAGCCGCTTGGGCTTGCCGATCGGAAGGTCGGCAGTTCAAATCCCCACGACGGAGTAAGCTCCCATTGCTCAGTCCCAGCTCCTGCCAACCTAGCAGTTCAAAAGCAAGCCAGTGCAAGTAGATAAACAGGTACCACTGTGGTGGGAAGGTAAACGGCATTTCCATGTGCTCTGGATCTGTCACAGTGTCCCACTGCGCCAGAAGTGGTTTAGTCATGCTGGACACACGACCTGGAAAGCTGTCTGTGGACAAACGCTGGCCTGAAAGCGAGATGAGCTCCCACAACGCCATAGTTGCCTTTGACTGGATTTAAACCATCCAGGGGTCCTTTACCTTTTACCATTCTCCCCAAACTAAATGTGTGTAGAATATTTAAACTATACCAAACTGTGTTTTTTTCAATTTTCCCAAAAACAAACGGCTTTGGAAAAAAATGGGGGTGGGGTGGGTGAGGGTTATTATTCTGCTTTCCCCCCAGGCCTTCCCATGTCTAGTTGTACTTCTGCAAACCTCAATATCTTGGACTGGTTGATCCTCAGGGTCTCTTCCAACTCTACAACTCTATAGTTCTATGAACTCAGAGCATGCAAAATAGTGTAGAAGAAAGTGCACCCAAGTTACTGGTTGGGGGGGGGGTGGAAGTGTACAGAGGGGGAGAAACTTTGAGACATGTACAGAACTATGAATGCCACCAATCACTTACCAGAATGGGACCTGAATTGAAGTAAGGCATTGTTATAGCCAAGCGATATCAAGATTGATTCTTTTCCCACACGGCAATATTCGGTATCTTTGTTGACCAAGCATTTAAACACACAAACGCCATCAGCTGCAGGGAGGGGAAAAACATGTTAGCGCTTATTAAAAAACACAGAGACAGGTACATACATATGTATATATTACTGGCGGATGATCCACAGCTTGCCTTGCTGGATGGCATTTTTAATTCAGATATATTTCTCATTATTTATCTGCCCCTTGTTTTGTTTTGAATTCATGCCAACAGCTCCATCTTTACCTAATTGTTTTGGGAATGCAAAAGTTCTCTGTAAAAGAAGTACTGTGAAGCACCAGCTCGGAGCTGTTCCTGGTGCAATTGCCTCCAGAAAGGACAATGTTCTCCTTTAGGAAGTCTCTAAGGAAGTTTCCGGACACGGGTGGCGCTGTGGATTAAACCACAGAGCCTAGGACTTGCCGATCAGAAGGTCGGCGTTTCGAATCCCCGCGACGGGGTGAGCTCCCGTTGTTCGGTCCCTGCTCCTGCCAACCTAGCAGTTCGAAAGCACGTCAAAGTGCAAGTGGATAAATAGGTACCGCTCCAGCGGGAAGGTAAACGGCGTTTCCGTGCGCTGCTCTGGTTCGCCAGAAGCGGCTTAGTCCTGCTGGTCACATGACCCGGAAGCTGTATGCCGGCTCCCTTGGCCGATAAAGCGAGATGTGCGCCGCAACCCCAGAGTTGGCCATGGCTGGACCTAATGGTCAGGGGTCCCTTTACCTTTAAGGAAGTTTCACCTCTCCCCCCCCACCCCCGATGCTCAGAGGTGTGGAAAACAACAAGAATGGATGTTTTAAAGAAGAGGATTAATCTCTGGATATGCGTAGATCAGCAGCCAGGAGAAGGAATTAGCAACCAAATAAGAACTATTTTTAAAATCTATGTGGACACAGCAAACATAGCAGCAAAGAAGAGTTTAAGTGATGAATTGGATTTGGAAGAATAAACTCCCAATTTGGGCATCTGGAGATATATGTTGAAGAAATTGCAGGCGGGACTAAATTATGTGCAGCAGACAGAAAATAAAATAGTAATGAAAGAATTGTGGAATAGATAAAAATAAAATGCAGCATAGAAGGGTTCTTTTCAGAGGGCCAGGAAACCTTTTATAAGGGGAAGCATCATTAGGGGTGTTATTTTTATAATGAAATGATTTTAGAATGTTGTATCATTTTACTGTTGTTAGCCGCTCTGAGCCCGGCTTTGGCTGGGGAGGGCGGGATATAAATAAATTATTATTATTATTATTATTATTATTATTATTATTACTACAGCTGTTTTAATCCTTCATGGCACATCAGGAGAAATGTCTAATCTGACACACCGTCATCTAACTGCTTGCCATCTATGCTGCTTTTCTTCCCCCGGTACTTTTCTAATAATAAAACTGCCATTTGTTGTCCTGCAGTTCTAATAATAATAATACTAATACTTCCCAAAAAATATTAAAATACTGTAATACATCAAACATTAAAAGCTTCCCTAAACAGGGCTGCCTTCAGATGTCTTCTAAAAGTCTGGTAGTTGTTGTTCTCTTTGACATCTGGTGGGAGGGCGTTCCACAGGGCGGGCACCACCACCGAGAAGGCCCTCTGCCTGGTTCCCTGAAACTTGGCTTCTCGCTGGGGGGGGGGGGGAACCACCAGAAGGCCCTCAGCGCTGGACCTCAGTGTCCGGGTAAAACGATGGGGGTGGAGACGCTCCTTCAGATATACTGGACCGAGGCCGTTTAGGGCTTTAAAGGTCAGCTGACATGGAGCTGCTGCTCCAGAATAGTGTAAAAGTTTCTGCATTCCCCCAACCACCAGAAGAAGGAACAACGTCTTCAAAAAAGAAGCTCAACGTTGCACTCATGATTTGGTCTTCATGGGACAATAATACGACAATACATAATTCACAGGTCTTTTTCTCAATCTTGCTTAGTGAATGCGTATGGTCATAAAATCTACTGATATTTTATCACCACTATAATAAAAGGGGTGGAGACATAATAGCTATAACTATCTGCAAATGGTTTTACAAGATGCAAAGCTAGCACGTAATTTGAGACACATAGATGCAACCCATCATGTTGCTTACTTATTTTGGGCAGAAAGAAGAAGATATATGTTTAGTTCACCATGCAAAATCTATTTTTCCTATTCTATAGGAAAAGAACTGTCATAGTTGAATGCTAGAATATGTAATTAACTTGTCTGAATATCCACTAATTTACCAGGCGCACAAAAGCAGGGGGGACAAAAGGAATTTTTGCACAAAAGTGACATCTGATTAAGACACTAATATTTTGCATAGCTGCTGTCAAACTGTCTGTCTGGATTCAAAATCCATTAGAGCTTTGATATCCTGTTCAAATGCTACAGAAAACCAGAGATTTCTGTGTGGGTGGTCAGGCTGCAGAAAAGGAGCCTCACTCATTGATCAAGAGAGCAGCCCTATGGAAATAGGTTACAACTAACCTAAGAGAAGGATGAGATGGCAAGCACCAAGATCTACAGTGATACCTCAGGTTACATACACTTCAGGTTACATACGCTTCAGGTTACAGACTCTGCTAACCCAGAAATAGTGTTCAGGTTAAGAACTTTGCTTCAGGATGAGAACAGAAATCGTGCTCCAGCGACACAGCAGCAGCAGGAGGCCCCATTAGCTAAAGTGGTGCTTCAGGTTAAGAACAGTTTCAGGTTAAGAACAGACCTCCAAAACGAATTAAGTACTTAACCCGAGGTACCACTGTATTACTGCCGACTGTGTTAGAAACTCCTATCTATAAGCTAAGTGCCAAATGGCTCCTTAAACCAGGGTTACAGCTGCCAAAACGGAATATCTAGTTGCCATCTTGGGACCAGACGGCTCAAAAGTTATATTTTTCAATGTGACTTTTTAGTTCCTGAAATTCATACTGATTGTGCAGATAAAATATGGGAGTTGGAATTCTACAAGATGTGTTGCTGGGGTGTGAAAACAGTCCAGATCCATGGATCCCCAGGCACGCACCTCAGGTGCAATCCTGGTGCCTGGACATCTTCCCTTGCTTGCAAGTGGACAATAAAAGGTAAAGGTAAGGGGACCCCTGACCATTAGGTCCAGTCATGGCCGACTCTGGGGTTGCAGTGCTCATCTCGCTTTATTGGCCGAGGGAGCCGGCGTACAGCTTCCGGGTCATGTGGCCAGCATGACTAAGCCACTTCTGGCGAACCAGAGCAGCGCACAGAAACGCCATTTACCTTTCCGCCGGAGCGGTACCTATTTATCTACTTGCACTTTTGTGCTTTCGAACTGCTAGGTTGGCAGGAGCAGGGACCAAGCAACAGGAGTTCACCCTGTCACAGGGATTCGAACTGCCGACCTTCTGATCGGCAAGTCCTAGGCTCTGTGGTTTAACCCACAGCGCCACCCGCATCCCCCAAGTGGACAATAGCCAGGTACAAAATGCTCCTGGCGAATTTCAAACTCTGCTGGACAAAACAGAATGTGATTTTGTAGTTTTTTCTCTGTGCTGCATGGTATAATAGTATGCCATGTTAGATAGCAGCTGAATCTACCCAGATTGGGTCTCTGATCTGAACTGCCAAACCTGATTACAAAGCAAGTCTTGGATCTGCCAATCACTCATCAAAGCGGTGGGCGGGGTTTGCAACCCGGTGCGGGTTTCCTGTGCCTGGGTTTGCTTGCTGGCCGTTGCTCCACACCCTCTCCGCCTAGCCAATTGGTTGGGGGGGCGGAACGAGGGCCAGGTGGGGCAGGCTCCAGCCAACCATCTCTCCAGCTGGTCTTTGGAGCCAATGCTTCTGCTGTTGACATGCTGCTGCCAACCCCACCTGCGAACACATTAGCTGAATGTGAATATCTAACTGCATCTGTAACATTGGCTCAACCTACACAGGCCTGGCTGGTGGATGTCAGGTGCCAATGGGGAAGAACTCCAGCAGCGCCTGGGCTGCAAGGAGCGCTGTGGCGTGCCGCCAGAGTCGCACATGTTAACCTTTGCATGAAGGCATAACCCCAATAAATAAGTAGAGCTTCTTTTCCTCCCAAAGGAGCTTTCATTTACAGGAGAAAACTGGCAGAAGCCTTTTAGCGTAAGAGCTACGGACCATGTCTGGCGGGAGACTGGAAATCATTACAAGGCTGGGGTGGGGAGTAATAAACTCGACAGAGAGGCCCCCAAGCGCCACCTGCTTCCTGCCGCACAGTGTCGGACAACCAAGATTAAAAGAAAGCAATGAATATGCATTGCTGGTTTTAAAATTAAACATTGATCAGGCAAAAAAAAAGAAAAATGATTCGAAGAAAAGGGGAAGGTGGAATTTTAGAATAGGAACACAGCACTGCTTCAGATGGTTCAATGAATAATCCATCTGCTCTACACCAGGCCTCATCTGCACCAATGGCAAAAGAAAATATAAGTAAGAGCAGCCTGAGTCTCAAGGCAAGGCCACCAGCACAGGGCCCTGACAGCAAAGCTTGCCAGTGTTATTAGCTTCACCAGATTCAAACACAAAAGTAGCTTAAAACACATATTTTAATGTGCAATGGCATCATTTGCAGTATCTTAATATCCTTCACTGCAAATGGCATATATTAATGGGGGAGGGGGGATGTTGTTCTGCTACACACATAGAAGCACTGATAAATATTTGCCAAATAGGCTAAAATGGATAAACACATTTGTGTGCCAGTGATCTATGCTGCAAATTTAGTAACTCGAAAATCAGGGGGGTATTTGCAGCCACAGAGTACAAAAATTGAGCATATGTTTCAGCAACAACAGTGCTCAGTTTTCTTACAGGAGGGTAAGAAGACACACAACACACAGCTTCATTTTCTAAAAATTGAAGTTGACACTTTTTTTATTAATACTAAATGCTGATGTTTGCGTGTAATAAAAACCTTAATGCGAAACTCCTGAGGAACAAGTTGTGTCTAACTTTGCTTTCACAGCTCAATGATATTTGAAATGAAAACTCTTTATCCCTTTGCTGAAAGTCTGTCTAGACTGCGCTTGTTTACTTGAAAAACAGATTTATCTGCAAGATCTATACTTCCATACACATGTCTCCACTTTATTTTCCAATAAGAACTGGTTATTTCTCTTACTCTCCTCTGGGCTCCATGTATTATGATGTCATGTGTGCTATAGCAGACTTAACTGTGATTAAACAAATACCATATGCACATGGGCAACAAAAGAGAACAAAAATTTCAGCCAGACATAGCAAAGCCCCAAGTCAGATATATCACAAGCTGCAAGAACTGTAGCTTTCAAAATGTGTTTGTCTGTTTAACTTTTTGTTCATTTTATATATCCACAACAAACGCAATGGGATAAACAGATGAATTTACCATCACCAGAATAAAAAGCTTAACACATACACATTATGTTCTATGACTTCATTTACTTCTCTCTCTCTTACATTTTTTCCCCTTCCTTACAACGCGTTTTTAAAATGGGAGAAAATCTAAAATGAGGCATAATCGCAAAGAAAATTATTCAAACCTTTTAAATAATAATAAAGAGATTGGATAGAGGCAAACAAGTACCCAGTACTTGTCATGGAATGTGGGACTCATATCTGAAGTTAGTACAGTGGTACCTCGGGTTAAGTGCTTAATTCATTCCAGAGGTCCATTCTTAACCTGAAACTGTTCTTAACCTGAAGCACCACTTTAGCTAATGGGGCCTCCTGCTGCCACGCTGCGCTGCAGGAGCACAATTTCTGTTCTCATCCTGAAGCAAAGTTCTTTACCCGAGGTACTATTTCTGGGTTAGCGGAGTCTGTAACCTGAAGTGTATGTAACCTGAAGTGTATGTAACCCAAGGTACCACTGTAGTTGCAAAAGACACACACCTAAGGAAATCAATTTGTCTGATATTCTTGAAATAAGGGTTATTAAATGTTGTCACCCAATAAGGTAGGGATCATAGTGCTCTAATAACCCTGAGATAACTGGAGACATGCTCAGCCTTGTAAAAAGAGAATTGCAAGGGGTCACCAACATCGGCCTCTCCAGATATTGGACTGCCACTTCCATCATCCCTAACCATGGGCCAAGGCGGGGGAGAGATATTGAGGACTTGCTATTTGAGATTGTTATTGTGACATTACTGATGTATTTTTATGTCACTTGTAAGCCACATTGAAAGGATGTGTGTCCTGGAAGGCAGAATACTGTTAAATAAACGTGTGCCTCTAAAAATAATGTGCTATTTGCATCCACAACAGTGTGTTTGTGTGTGTGTGTGTTGGGGGCTTTTAGAAGGAAAGGATTAACCACCGCAGCCTGGCCCAATCGGAATTGCCATGCCCAACAATCACTGGGTATATTTTTAAAAGAATTAAGACTAGATCAAGTATTTGCATATCTCCTAGTTTGACCCCATACTGTACATCTTGAAATGAATCTTAAATATGTATCCAGTTTGTGTCACTGGCTGCTTCTTCCCCTAGTTTCCACAATAACATTCTGACAAACATTACAAAAAGAAGCAGCAAATATGTAACACTCTCCACTGGTAGTGTTTTAATGATTGAAAGCTTCTGCCCAGAGAAAACAGTGGATTTGCCAGACACAACTGGTGTTTGTGGTATGATTAGCATTAGATTAGCATGATTTTGACATGCACTTCTACTCTGTGGTTACACATCAAATCCCTACTTTCCTTTAGGCAGATTTTGCAAGAAAGCGCGTTAAAGGAGCTCTCCAAAAATAGGAAACAGTGACAGGAAGAGCGCGTCTTGCTGCAAAAATCTTAAGACACCACAGCTCTTGCTTACAAAGGAATATGATGAAGCTGTTTCATGCAGGAAAATAAACGCTAAAATGCGGCACAACAGCAGGGCAAGTTTGGCATGGTTCTGCAGAAAAACTAGCAGCTCGTATGCAAGCAGCAAGAACAAAGCTGCAGGACAAAAGATTTCCAGTATAGGAGAGACAAAGTTCTATCATCCAGATTTTTATATTATGTTTTCTTTCTCCTGTGATCCAATTTAGGTTAGGAGGATGAACAGTTTAGACGAGCTGCAGTCAATGCTAGTCCTACTCACAGTCAATCCACTGAAAAGTCTAACTTACTGTAGGTCCACTGATTTCAGTGGGTCTACTCTTGAGTAGAGACACGGGTGGTGCTGTGGGTTAAACCACAGAGCCTAGGGCTTGCTGATCAGAAGGTCAGTGGTTCGAATCCCCACGACGGGGTGAGCTCCCCTTGCTCAGTCCTGCTTGGCAGGGGGTTGGACTTGATGGCCCTTGTGGTCTCTTCCAACTCTATGATTCTATGATTCTATGAGTCCCAGCTCCTGCCAATCTAGCAGTTCGAAAGCACGTCAAAGTACAAGTAGATAAATAGGTACCACTCTGGCGGGAAGGTAAACGGCATTTCCATGCGCTGCTCTGGTTCTCCAGAAGCGGCTTAGTCATGCTGGCCACATGACCCGGAAGCTGTATGCCGGTTCCCTCTGCCAATAAAACGAGATGAGCGCCGCAACCCCAGAGTCGGTCACGACTGGACCTAATGGTCAGGGGTCCCTTTACCTTTACCTTACTCTTGAGTAAAACCTAGTTGGCTACAAACTAGGAGTTTTATGGCTGCTATCCCAGCATATACAATTTACTAGGGAAAGTCTCACTGAATGCCATGTGGGGCTGATGTTCAAGGCAGATGTGCACAGAATTGCAGGACCTGGGAGTGAAGCCCACTGGACTCTGTTGAACTTCTCAGCCGGCACAAATAAGAGTGTATTGCTATTCAAATTTCATGTAAGACTTCAATAGGATCTGAAAGTGATCTTCCTTTATCTGATTTTGTCTACTTCTGTACATCATTTTTTTTCTTCTAAAAATATAAGGTTCTCAGCCAACATTAATATGTGCTCCAAAGACAGAAGCACATGGAATCTGTTGACCCTTACATTTATTTACTCTTCATTATGATATTAAAGATCAAAGCACGTTTATGCCCTTCAAGAGATTATGATACTGTACTTTAAGAAGAAGAAAATCTATTTTCTCCTACAATTCTCATATACCACCAGAAGAGGAAACTACAGTGGTACCTCGGGTTACATACGCTTCAGGTTACAGACTCCGCTAACCCAGAAATAGTGCTTCAGGTTAAGAACTTTGCTTCAGGATGAGAACAGAAATTGTGTTCCGGTAGCATGGCAGCAGCAGGAGGCCCCATTAGCTAAAGTGGTGCTTCAGGTTAAGAACAGCTTCAGGTTAAGTACGGACCTCTGGAACGAATTAAGTACTTAACCTGAGGTACCACTGTACATCCTTCCTGAAGTCTGACTAAATTCAACCACACATAGCTCTAAAATTGATTTTCTTTCCCTGCAACAGATTGACAGCTCAGTTATGCAGACGCTGCTTCACTGACTTTAATCGGACAACACCTGGTTAAATGTAGCCAAGAGAAGGCACTTTCTTGCCTAGGCTGGCCAGTTCACAGAGATCCTTTGCTGAGTTGCTCTGCAGTCTGCACTCATCCTTCAGGTGACACCCAAAGGAAGGGCCTTCTCTGCCCTGGGAGAAGTCAGGCAAGCAGCCACCCTGGACTGCTTTCGGGCACTTACTAAAGCCTTGTTTATGTGCTCATGCAATTGCTATGTTATCACCTAAAGGTAAAGGTAAAGGGACCCCTGACCATTAGGTCCAGTCGTGGCCGACTCTGGGGTTGCGGCACTCATCTCGCTTTACTGGCTGAGGGAGCCGGCGTACAGCTTCCAGGTCATGTGGCCAGCATGTCTAAGCCACTTCTGGCGAACCAGAGCAGCACATGGAAACGCCGTTTACCTTCCCGCCAGCACTGTGACGTGGTTTCAAACTGCTAGGTTGGCAGGAGCTGGGACTGAGCAACGGGAGCTCACCCCATCGCGGGGATTCGAACCGCCGACCTTCTGATCGGCAAGTCCTAGGCTCTGTGGTTTAACCCATAGCGCCACCCACATCCCTCATGTTATCACCTAGCTCTTAGCATTTGCATTTTCCTACTGTGGATTTCCCATTTTATTAGTTTTATTGCACTGAAAGGTGTTACCAGTGTCTACATAAATCCCGTACGGATGCAGTTGCCAGACAGAGACTTTTTGGTCCTCTCAGGCACATAACTGCCTTGTGGGCTTTCTACCGGCCCAAAATGAGCTGTTTTCAATGTTTTGTATCACTGGGGGTTACTATTGTTTCCTTGGTATATGTTTTGAATCCAGCACGTTATGAGCAGCCTAGACAAGATGACAACACCGTGTAAAAATATAACAACTAACAGTAAACTGAGCGAGGCACCCACGCTCCCCAAATGAAAAGTCTGCTAATTGCTGGGTACAAAGTATATTTTACACGGATGGGAGGAAAGTGACTCCCACCATTATTCCAGAGCATCCTGAAGAACAGCCCTGCCAAGGGATCAAGAGAGAATGAGCAGAACGTTGAAGACTGGGAAAGAATGTGGAAAACTGACTTGAAATTTACAGATTGTTGAAAGAAAATTATATGAAAATGATGTACAGATGGTACATAACACCAGTGCAAATAGGAAGAATGTACAAAACTGCTTCAAATATATGTTGGAAATGTATGGAAAAAGGAGGGACCTTTTATCATATGTGGTGGGATTGCTGTAAAATTTAAAAATTCTGGGAAATGATATTGAAGAATTGGGATGAATTGGGATGAACTGAAGAAAGTGTTCCCATTAACATTTGTTAAAAAAAAACCTGAAGCCTTTCTGTTAGGGATTGTAGGAAAAGACCTGCCAAGGAAGTTGAAAAACATTTTCATGTGTGCGACAATGGCGGCAAGAGTCTTAATAGCACAGGGATGGAAGAATGAAGAAGTCCTGACCAAAGAGAAACTGATGGACTATGCGGAATTGGCAAAACTGACATATAAACCAGTGTTTCCCAACCTTGGGCCTCCAGCTGTTTTTGAACTACAATTCCCATCATCCCTGACCACTGGTCTTGCTAGCTAGGGATGATGGGAGTTGTAGGCCAAAAACATCTGGAGGCCCAAGGTTGGGAAACACTGATATAAACTACGTGATAAGGACAACTGTGATTTTAAGGAAGAATGGGAACCCTTTACAAAGTACCTAAAGAAACAACAGAACGAACTGGACTCCTTGGCAGGTTTTGAATAAACACTCACAAACTTTTTAGTGATAATAGCCAGTCAGATAAATTAAGGATCTATACAATTTTGTAACATGCAGAGAATAACATGTGTTGATAAACAAGAGAGAGGAGCTGAAGGAAGTCGGGGGGGGGTTACTTTATGGGGAGGGGGGAAATGGGGGGGTTAAGGATATGTTTTTTGATAAAATGTTTTGTTGAAATTCCTAATAAAAATATTTTTTTAAAAAAAAAAAGAGAGAGGATGAGCAGAATGATTTGGAAAGTCATCGGCGGAGGATGAAAATGTTGCATGTGAACATGTCCTGTGTGAGACATGCAAATAATAGTTTTCGACTATACTATACAATGAAGATAAAACACTTTCACATGTTTAGCCTGGAAAACTAACAATCTAATCATAAATACGGACATCTGTGTACAGATGGTGACAAACCACCTTGCCAACAGCCCCCCCCCCACACACACTGGGTAATTCAAGAGGTGAGACAGGCATGACCTTTAAAAACTTATGTTTACCTAAGCTTTTCTGGGCACAAGCTTTCCTTTCCTTTTGTGATATAACGCTGTGGTTTTAATCTTGTTTTTATCCACTTTTAAAGATAATTTTACTGAATGTTGTTTGCATTTTTACTGCTACTGAAATTAATTGTAAATTGCTTGGAGATCTGTTTGCTATACCTATGTAAAATTTCTTGAAATAAATAAGAGAACTGAATGCCGAATGAGCAAGTCATAACCGCTCTTGCACACACAGAGTCTGTGAACATAGCATAAGCCATGAGCTTACTGCGCAGAGACCACGTACAAAAGAGATGAGTAGCTTGCTTTTTCTTATTATGTACTTCACCACAAACCATTTTTGCATAGTGTGCATTGGCTGGTCTTTGTATCCATCACAAATTTAGCTCCCCCCATTCTCCAAACAGTTTTAAAGTGTTTTAAACTGTGTAGAAAACAAACAAACAGCGTCTGACAAAATTTCCATGTGTTTGCTGCACTGGGAGTGAGGGGCATTGTGATTCTTCTTCAGAAGAGAACCATATGTAGGCAGAAAGACATCTATTACCAGCCACATGCTTGAATAAATCATATGATGGGTTGGTACAATACTCACATGAAGAATGTAAGCCCATAAAGGAATTTATTCCAGCACATCAGCTTAACACATAGTATTATTTCAATTTTTTGCATTGAAATATACCTTTTAATGTGCTGGCTGAATCGTTTTAAGTTGGCAATCAGTGATGAGGCTGAACATTACAACGCAAAATAATATTGCCAAAATAATAATTTCCATTCTGTTTAATGACAGTTTTGTTCTTAATAATAATAATAATAATAATAATAATAATTTTATTGTTTATACCTCACCCTTCTGGCTGGGTTTCCCCAGCAACTCTGGGCAGCTCACAGCATATATTGAAACATAATAAAACACACATTGAAAACTTTCCTAAACAGGGCTGCCTTCAGATGTCTTCTAAAAGTCAGATAGTTGTTTAATTCCTTGACATCTGGTGGGAGGGCATTCCACAGGGCGGGCGCCACCACCGAGAAGGCCCAGTACTGAGAAGGCCCTGCCTGGTTCCCTGTAACCTCACTTCTCACAGGGAGGGAACCGCCAGAAGGCCCTCAGCGCTGGACCTCCATGTCTGGGGCGGACAACAGGGGTGCTTAATGTGTTTAATTTGTTGGAAGCCACCTGGAGTGGCTGGGGCAACCCAGTCAGATGGGCAAATAATGATGATGATGATGATGATGATGATGATGATGATATCAGGGCTTCTTTTTAGGGGTACTAAATGGTACGCAGTACTGGTAACTCTTTTGTTGTTAAAAAGTGTGGCACTTACTGTAACAACTTTAGGTAATTTAGATACCTCCTCATATTTAAAATAAATCTCTAAGAAATTTACAATGTTATTGAAATATTTCAAATGCAATAAATTACAATTTTAATACCCACATTGTAAAGCAGCACAGATAAATTACACCAGATCCTCATAAACAATAACCATACTTTAGATATGGGCAGGAATATTAGCAAAAGACATAAGCCACTGCCATTTTGCCTTAAGGTTCATTTATTCTGGTTTTCTCAGCAGAAGTTTTGTATTTATTTCCATTTTTATTGCTTATTTCTTCATGGGAAATGCACAGAGATTAAAATGGGAAGTATCAAAAGAAGATTCTTAACAGACAGGCAGTTAAGAAAAGGATATAATGATACATTCACTACAAAACAGATGCTACAAACAAGGTTTTGTAGCCAATGCTAGTCCTACTCAGAGGAGACCCAGAGAAATGAATGAGCCTCAGCTAGAAATGCCCATTATTTTCACTGGCTCTGCTAGGACAGCCCAAGGTAAAGGGCCCTGCGTTCACAGGAATGTCACAGATCAGGCACCAAGAGTGTCCCTGAACACACAGATATACAACGTGATCAAAATAATGTTGCTAAAGGATAGTTTAATCTCATCCTCACGGCTTTTATTATCAACGCAACTTTCCCTTGGGACGAATTAATGTCTCATCCACCTGACAGCGACAACAATTTAAAACAGACTTCATCTGTGTGAAGAATCCCATGGCTCCTATGAATTCAGGCGAAACCAAGAGCTCCAGCATCAGGATCAATATTTGCCTCTGAGACACAAATTCTCTTTCTCCCCCTCCACACTTAGTACTCAAAAGCACAAAACAGCCGCTGTGTTTTCTCCTAAAGCCTTGGAAAGGCTGGCGCTGAAGTTTTCTGAAACACTTCCTGGTAAGATCACTGCTTCCATCATCTTGTGAAAGAGCCGGCAAAGCATTTGGCATCCGCACGGCCGGATCCTGAGCATCAGAGCAGCATCCCAGGAGAAGCCGCTACAGGCCAGGTGGGGAGAGACACCTCAGCTGCCACCCAGGGGCAGATTCTGCAGAAAAGGACTAGATCAGCAGGTCTTGGGGGTTCGTTTCCAGAACCTTTGAAGAAAACCTTCCCAAGTCACACGCACATAATAATCCAGAAAACATTTCAGCTTTCTTCCTTAGCACAGAGAAGAGCCCCCTTCTTAGGGAGCATCTGCACTGATCACAAAATTAGGTTTGGCCTCCATTAAGCACTTCAGAAAAACAGCCCACCTTGGCCAAAGGCACTTTGCTCCAATACAGCTCAGGGCTGCTATCCCCTTTGCTACAGAGGATTTTTAAAAAAGCGAATCCCCCCTGCAATCATTTCTCAAAAATTATCCCACATTTTTGAATTATTATTTTTTATATATAATAAAATGTTTTGTACAAATCTTGATGCTGGTAGGGAATCAACTTTAAAAAAGAAAAAAAGAATTCTTTTTAGAAAACAATCCAGTCTTCTTTGGCAACATATAAAAATTGCTCTAGTGTTGGGCATGCAGCTTATTTTTCTTGTTCAAACTAAAAGGATAATGCAACACACATGGCTGAAATTCTGCCTTTTAATGTCTGACATCTTAAAATATTATTCCGTTTATTTGCAATGTTTATATCCTGCTGTATACTCAAGTATAGCTCAATATGGTTATTTTAAGCCTCTAATGTTCCCCTAATAATGCTTTTGAGTATCAACTGTCATTTCTGCTATATTTTTAGCACAATCTTGATATTAGTAATGGAACATATTTTATTTCTCGCACATTTCAGAAGTCAAAAAGATTTCCCCAGCAGCAGTGGCAGTCGAAGATAGTGCCGGCCCCAAGGAAAGACAAGTTGTGGCATGAAGTTGAACTGAACTTGTTTTCCTCAACCTGAGTCAAAACTTTTTGAAAGTCTTGCAACGCCTTTTAGGGACCCCTACCTGCCTTTAACCACCAAAGGATTCCCTCCCCCATCCGATTTCTGCCCTCTGCATCAGGTCGCTTCACCCTGTTGCATAGCGGGATCTACTCTGGACAAGAGGAGCCATAAATGGAGCTGAGTTATGAATACGGCTGAGCGATATCAGTCTTTTAAATACAGTGGTGCCCCGCAAGACGAACGCCTCGCAAGATGGAAAACCCGCTAGACGAAAGGGTTTTCCGTTTTGGAGGCGCTTCGCAAAACGAATTTCCCTATGGGCTTGCTTCGCAAGACGAAAATGTCTTGCGAGTTCCTGCGGGTTTCCCCCCCCTTCCCCCCCTTTTCCTAAGCCCTAAGCCGCTTATCAGCTGATCCGCTAAAAGCCGCTAAACCGCTAATAGCGCTAATCCGCTAAGCTGTCAATGGGCTTGCTTCGCAAGACGAGAAAACCGCTATACGAAGAGCCTCACGGAACGGATTAATTTCGTCTTGCGAGGCACCACTGTAACAGTGTATCACTATATCACCAGCTAAACATCATGCTATAGTGATACATTGCTATGTTGAAAAGGAAGGAACATCGGCCCTGCGAGGCTCTGGGGTGAAACTGCCACAGCTCCACCTCCTGTGCAACTCCAGGGGCAGGGAGAAAACAGGCAAGCCTCACCAGCTGAAGGCTTCATCCTGCTCTGGGCCTCAAACTGGTCCTGGACATTGATGCATCGCCCAGGCCTAGTTACAAGCAGGCCGTAAGGGATGTACCCAATTTGCAAAGCTCACCTGGCACCTTTGGCAGCCACTTACGACCAAGCAAAGAAGCCCAGGCGCCAGGACGTGGCCTGATGTCTTCCCTGCCTGGAGGCACCTGCCTGGGGATCCATGAATCTGGACTGTTTTCACACCCCAGCAACACATCCTGTAGAATTCCAACTCTCATATTTTATCTGCACAATCAGGAAGCAAAAAGTCGCATTGGAAAATACGACTTTTGAGCCGTCTGCCCCCCCCAAACGGCAACCAGGCATGCCGTTTTGGCACCTAGCTTATAGATCTGAGTTTCTCCCACTGCCTGTGTGCCTCTTGAGGGTCCCTCCCCCCCCCTTTGCCAGGGGTCCACTCCATTTCTAGCCCCTTCACTTGTCTCCTTGGCTCTGAGGCTCATCCGCCACTTGGGACACGATGAACAGAAGATCCACAAAATATCTCTAACCCACTATAGTACCTTAATGCAAAAGCCCTGTGCTCTAGACAACAGAGAAAGCCCAGGTTCCCCATGTGCCAGAATGTTCTCAGGCCCGTGACTGCCAGACAGCTGAAGTCCAGAGCAAAGGAAACACACTAAGAAAAAGGCACAGTAACTTCTTCTAAACTGTGTTGCTTTCATTCACTCGTAAAATATACTCATAAGCCACGTTTTGGCCCTAGCAGCCGAAAATAAAAAAATAAAACACTAATACGAAAATTAAGCAACAAACCAAATAAAGAACATGAACCCCCCCCCCCACACAAACATATACATTAAGACCAAGAGGAATGGAATCAAACCTCCACCTATTAAAAACAAGTAAAAGCTGCCTGGAAGAGTAGGGGAGAGTCTAGGACAGGCATCCCCAACCTGTGCCCCTCCAGATGTTTTGGCCTACAACTCCCATGATCCCTTGCTAATAGGACCAGTGGTCAGGGATAAGGGGAACTGTAGTCCAAAACATCTGGAGGGCCAAATGTTGGGGATGCCTGGTCTAGGAAATGCCTTGGTAGGGCATTCACAGCTGGGGTGCTGCCACAAAAAAGGCCCTGCTCTGTGTTTCCACCAACCTCAGCTCTCTAGAGGACAGAAGAAACTAAGAAGTCGACTAGAACACAGCACTTTCCCTCCTGCTCCCCCCTGGGGGTCCTTCCACAGCCCACCCACCACCAAGGCCTACACACTTAAGCTCAAAGCTTGCTTATGGGCTTCCCAGGAGTAACTGGCTGGCCACTGTGAGACCAGAATGCAGAACTAGGTGGACCTTTGGCCTCATTCAGCTGCTCTCTTCTGTTCCTGGCTAGTCAAGAAGGCAGGGCATCCTTAGCAAGCCATGATGGCCAGGAAAAAGCCCCCAGCGGAGGCTGGGCTGCCTGCCCTTTCCCCTGCCCTTCTCTCCCGCTTTGCAGCAGGCAAAAGCAGGTGCTCCTCTTGTTCCAAGCTGCTGTGATTGCTCTATTTGTTCACTTTTTAGAATGCAGTTAAGATAGGTGCCTCCTTAATGCAGGAGCAATCAAGTGCAAGTCCTCCATCTCTGACAGAAGCTCTCTGTTCAATGTCAGAACTCAAGCAGGAATCCTTCTGCAGGAGGGGTTAAGCCAAGTGAGGACTCACTAAGCTTTGAACCCAGAACATTCTGCACGACGGAGCTCCACAAACAGACTCCTTTAACCCTGCACATTTGTGTCATGCCATTCAGTCAGATAATAATAATAATAATAATAATAATAATAATAATAATAATAATAATATATTTATATGCTGCCTATCTGACTCAGGGTGGCTTCCAACACATTAAACCATTTGCCAGAACTGCAAAGAGATCACCGGAGATCACCTAGCTATCTCTGAGCATGGGCAGACTGCCTTTCAGTCCCCGGGAGTTACAAAACGCAGAGGGACCCTCTCCGATTCGGGATGGCAGAGCAGGGCTTCCGGGGAGAGTCTGCCTCTCCTTCGCTCGTCCCTTCCTTCTCCTGCCTCCCAGCTTCCCGGAGTGAAGACGCAACTCCGCGGGTGCGAGCTCAGCTCATCCTCCTCCATTCCACGGGAATAGCGTAACGTGTGAACGGCTCCCCCCCTTCCCCAGACACGCGTTTGATTACTCCGAGCGCCTTTCAGACGTGCCCCGCGAGGCAGCCCTTGCCGGTGCCTTCGGGGGACGAGGGAGCCGCGCGCCTGGCCCTGCTGCAGCCCGCCCTTCCCTCCCTCCCCCCCTCCCCGCGCGCCCTTCCGCGCCCCTCCGCGCTGCTACTTCACCGTCGGTCACGGCCAGCTCGGCTTCTCCGTCTCTGGGCTGCAGCTGCAGGCGGAGCGCCTTGGCCCCGGCGCGGAGCAGGAGCGGCCCCTGCGCCAGCTGCTCCTCGCTCACCAGCCGCAGCTGCACCGCGAAGCGCGGCGCCGTCGGACAGGCCGACCCCGCCGGGGCAGCCATGCCGCCTCCTGCCCCGCGCACAGCCCAGGCGGCCGTGGCTCCTCCTCGCGCCAGACCCGAGGCAGCAGCGGGCGGGCACGCGCCTGGCGGGCACGCGCCGGCCGGGCTCCCCGTCGGAGGCGCCTCGCGCGGCCACGCAAAGCAAAGCAGCCTGCTCCGCTCCCCCCCCCCCAGCTAAGAAGCCCCGCGCGCGCCCGCACGAGCGCGCCCGACCCGTCCAGCGCTGCCCAAGTTGCGCTCCGTCGAGCTCCGCGTTGGCAAGCAGCGACGCCCGGCGGCAGCCCCGGGAAGCGCGCTCTCGTTCTCTCGCTCGCTCTCGTGCGCCCCGCCGGACTGCAGCCGCGCAGGAGATGCGCCTTCTTGGCGGGGGTCGCGGCAGCGCCCTCGGGCACTGGCGTAGCGTGGGGGGTGCAGGGGGGGGCGGCCGCACCTGGCGCAACATCTGGGGGTTAGGGTTAGGGGGCGCAAATCCACGGGTTTGGGGGCGCAAATCCACGGGCTAGGGGGCGCAAATTACTTGCCTTGCCCCGGGTGCTGACAACCCACGCTACGCCACTGCCTTCGGGGGACGGACGTGGCGCAGCAACGCCGGGGAGGACGAGGGGCAGCTGACCTTTGGCTTTCCTTGGCTTCTGAGCTTTGAGAAAGGAGGCATGAGAAATGAGGACATAATATAATGTTTGAGGATTGGGAAAGATTGTGGAAGAAAGGGGTCAAGTTCAAGGCATGTACTGTGTTAAAGGAAAATATAATGAAAATGATGTACAGATGGTATTTGACTCCTGTAAAATTAGCAAAGATATATCACAACTGTGACAATCTATGTTGGAAATGTAAAGAAAAGGAAGGAACTTGTTATCATATATGGTGGATCTGTCCCAAGGTGAAAGACTTCTGGGAAAAGATTTATAACGAATTGAAAAAAATGTTGAAATATACATTTGTAAAAAAACCAGAGGCCTTTCTTCTTGGAATAACAGGTTTGGAATTGCCCAAGAAAGATGTTAAATTATTTCTGTATGCCACAACTGCTGCACATATTCTGTTAGCTAAAAACTGGAAAACCCAGGAATTACCAACGATAGAAGAATGGCAGATGAAGATGATGGATTTTTCGGAGCTAGCCGACCTAACCGGAAGAGTCCGCAACCAGAAGGAGGAGGAGTATCAGGAAGAGTGGATTAAATTTAATGATTACTTAGTTAAATATGCCAAGTTAAATTAACTGAAAACAGCTTGCAGACACTTAATTGGCTTAGGATTTTATTTATGTTAAGTGTTGAATTAATATGTTTAATTTCATAATGTGAAGATCTAAGGATGTTAATGTTGAAGTTAAATTTTATAAGAACTGTGATTTGGAAAACCGTTAAAAGGATATGCAATGAAATTCAACCAAGAGGAAGTCACTTAACAATGTTAACAAGTGTAATTTTCAATAAGGCTATGATTTATGTTTGTTTGTCTTATGTGTTTGTTTGTTTATAATGTTGTGAAAACCAATAAAAAAAATTGGGAGGGGGAGAGAGAAATGAGGCCGGGGGCCAAGAAGGGTTTGCCCCTGGCTGGGGGCCCGTGGGACCAGGAGGGCTCATCCCCAACCCCCACTGGACGCTCCTGCTCTTCCACCCCCAAGTCAGTTCTAATGCAAAAGACACCTTTGATTTGTTGGCGTGTCTCCTTCCTTGTTGCAGGCTGCAATGCAGAAGAAAGCAGGAGAGGAGCAACAGAAACCAGAATGAAAATAAATACATAAAGCATTCCATAAATTCTGCAAAGCAAACAGAGTAAATGTTCCAGGTCTGCCTCAGGGTTCATTTTCCCTCCGGTAAACTTAAAGGTAAAGGGATCCCTGACCGCGGACGACTCTGGGGTTGTGGCGCTCATCTCGCTTTATTGGCTGAGGGAGCTGGCGTACAGCTTCCGGGTCAGGTGGCCAGCATGACGAAGCCGCTATGGCGGGTCAGAGCAGTGCACGGAAACGCCGTTTACCTTCCCACCAGAGCGGTACCTATTTATCTACTTGCACTTTGACGTGCTTTCGAACTGCTAGGTTGACAGGAGCAGGGACCGAGCAACGGGAGCTCACCCTGTCGCAGGGATTCGAACCGCCGACCTTCTGATCGGCAAGTCCTAGGCTCTGTGGCTTAACCCACAGTGCCACCCGCGTCCCCTGGTAAACTTAGTTGGGGTCTATAGCATCCTCTTTAGTTTTTCCCCTTCTGGTATCTTCCAAACCTGCTGTACCTAGAGAAGGAAACATCTTGAATGACCCTGCAGAGGAACAACTGATACACTCATAGGAAGCAGCTCCCAGGGGCCACTGGACCCCCAATAAAATGTCTGAGGGGGCTCTCTGCCCCCAAGTTGATGAGCATCGCCATTCAGATGGTAGACATGTGCTGCATGTATAGATTATGCAGAGTGGGACTCCCCCCCCCATTTTTTTTATTCAAGTTGGTACCCCTGATTGCACTTCTGTGTGTGTGTGTGTGTGTGTGTGTGTGTGTGTGTGTGTGTGTGTTGCTACATTTTGGTCTGGGGATGGGGAAAATCAATGAGAATGTGAATTTACATGCCTCTTATAAAATCATCTACACTGTTATTTTTCTTAGGACACTATTTTAAAAAGTGCTAGATTATAAATGCACCTTGGCATTCCTTCTGGGGTGCTTTTGATCATAAAAGGGTCCCAGTTTCATACAGATTTACCAAGGAATGCCCTAAATCCCTTAAACTTATTTTAATGCCCCCCCTAATATTTAATACAGTTTTATTGAGAGTGGACCCTTTGAAATTAATGGGCCCAAAGTAGTCGTGTTCATCAACACACTGTTGGGTCCACACTGCATAAAACTTAGTTGAATACCACCCTGTATTCCAAAAGATGGAGAAGGAATCATTTCAGTTATCACCCTGGAAAATGCTTTCATGCAGATTAAAAATAAATAACACCTAAAGTCAATAGCAAATGGAACAAAGAGTCACAAAGAACCTGTGTGTGTGTTTTGGAAGCCTCCCAAATCCAGATCCATTTTTTTAGACTTCAAATGAAACAATTAAATTCTTGGTATAAATTGGTGAATTTTATTTTCTAGTGCTTGGCTGCTTGGCAATCTCTTTTAGACCATTTCCCTTAAACAGTCTGTATGAAAACAATTGCCCAGGAGATGTCACTGTTAAGGTGTTTTCATCTAGTAGCTTTTAAAAAAAGAACTAACAACAAAATCTGTTAAGTGAAGCGTTCTAGAAGTGGTTAGTTATCTTTCAGGCCAGAAGGGGCACTGACATTATTAAAACCCACACTGGAAAAACCTACAGTGCAAAACAGCCCTAATTAGTGACTATCTAGGGAGCATCTTGCTATTAAAGTATTATGAAGGTAATTTTGGGTCCTAGTCTTCTTGAGAGCAAGGGTATACCCTCATAAAAAAATGCTCAGGGTATTCCTTCCTTGCATAATATGAAATGCTGTAAGAAAAACATACAAAATCTGCATTTGTAGATTAACATGGAAGCATCAGCCGGCTATGCTATATTAAATAGCAAGTAAAAATATATATATATTCATGTGTTATGCAGCTAATAGTAATTGGAAATAGTGAAATGAAAAATGAACAAGTACTTGTGCTTGACTAACTGCTGTTAGTCAAGCCGTTTTCTACTGAGAAACTGCCTACCCAAGGGCAATGCCTCTTAATGCTGTTTGGAGAAGTTTTTGGCTTCTGCTGACTGGTGCAGTGCGATTCCTGCATTTCAGGCAACTGCACATGGGCATCTTCCCTGGAAGGCCTTGCAGGCACAACCAGAATGAGAAGGGAAGCTGCCCTAGCATGGAGAGACTGTATAATCAGTTTGGCTTTTTCACACCATGCACTGATAAAGCAGATCATTGTGCTCCAGTCCTTGTCTCACCAGCCTCCTGGGCTCTCCTGAAATGCAGAAGCTGCAGTTCTGTGCAGTGGAAATTTTCATAGGGAAAGTTAGGGCCAGAGGTGGCAGCTTGTGAGAGTGATGGGGGGGGGATGCATGTGAGGTCTCATGTGCCTTTTAAATATGAATTTGACTTAACTACCATGAGATTTTTATTTATTCATTTATTTCCATACCTCCCTTCAGATGTCAGGGAGATAAAGAATTACACAACTTTTAGAAGACATCTGAAGGCAGCCCTGTATTGGGAGGTTTTTACCACTCAATTTTTTTTATGATGTTTTTAGATATGCTGTAAACCACCCAGATGGGATGCGGGTGGCGCTGTGGGTTAAACCACAGGTCGGCGGTTCAAATCCCCGTGACAGGGTAAGCTTCCGTTGCTCTGTCCCAGCTCCTGCCAACCTAGCAGTTCGAAAGCACGTCAAAGTGCAAGTAGATAAATAGGTACCACTCCGGCGGGAAGGTAAACAGCGTTTCTATGCGCTGCTCTGGTTCGCCAGAAGCGGCTTAGTCATGCTGGCCACATGACCTGGAAGCTGTACGCCGGCTCCCTCGGCCAGTAAAGCGAGATGAGCGCCGCAACCCCAGAGTCGGCCACGAGTGGACCTAATGGTCAGGGGTCCCTTTACCTTTACAAGCCACCCAGAGTGCCTGGGGAAACCCAGCCAGATGGGCGGGGTATAATAATAATAATAATAATAATAATAATAATAATAATAATACCACCGCTGGGTTAAAAAAGCACACCTCCAAGCAGTTTACAAAAAAAATCTGGAAAAATCCACAACACTGTAAAGCATACAAAAAGTTAAAACAGATTAAAATTCACAGCAGCATTTCTAAGCATCTCAGCCATGAGCCAGGTTCCATGCTTGAAAATGCTCAATAGTTTATTCTCACTTGTCCATGAGAACAAAGAACTGAATGGTGATAAGTACACAACTGTAATTTTCTTCAAGGACATCATCGTGTCACGATGACATGAATCAGGACGGCCACCCTTTTCCCCCAGCAGCTAAGCACAGCTCTATTCTGCAGCTGCTGCTGCAGTTTTTATCGTAGCCTTTGCACACAGGAGAGTCCAGTTCATTCGCCAGCCTCTCCAAGGAGGGCTGCCGATGTCTCCCTGCCTGAATCCATAGAATGCCGCTGCCAGTCCGTGCATGCACTACTGAGCTCCATGGACCAATGGTCTGACTCAGTAGAGGGAGGGCAGAAACGGGGCCATCCAGGCACCTGGCTGCCAGGGATGCAGGCAGAAGGTGCAGCAAATGCCCTGAAATGGGCTGGCTGGCTTCTAGTGCTGTATCAATCTGCAGAACAGGGAGAGAAATTCATTTTCCCTCCTCTCACTGCAGCCCTTTGTACATCCATCTCCAATCTGCTCCAGAAGGTCTCTCAACTCTCCCGGAGCAGATTTTGGGAGGGATGGGCAGCTGCAAGGGGGAGGGGGAACTGCCAAAAACTGTCTCCCTTCCTCTTCTGCCAGTGGCTGCCTTCTGCCATCTGAGAAGACAGCTTTGGATAAAAGTATCTCTGGCTTGTTAGCCATCCGGGGTAGCTCTAGTACAGGTGAATTGGATATATAATCAGTGCTATTTTTCTAGCACTGATCCCATCACCTCCTGGCAAATAGAAGGGGAAGAAAGATCCCTCCATGCAGGGATTAACTGAATTTTGGGTCATGGACTTGGGTCAGGAGGAGACTGGAGTTCTGGGGGCCTTTGGATTTGGAGGAATCTTGAAACATGTCCTGAAATACTTTATGGATCTTAGCTTTAACTATGGAAATCTGGCTGACCTGTCGAGGAGGAATAAAAATATTGTTGGGTCGGAGTTTTCCCGAGATCTGCTCTATAGCATCAAAGAATATGAAGAAGACCTGCAGAAGGGACTTGGAAAAGAGTTAAGAGCCTCGGACATAAGATCTCCAGGTTGATGGACTGTATGGAGTTGACGGAAGTGACTGGCAGAGTCCGAGACCGGGGAGAGGAGATGGTGGAAGAGAATTGGAAAATTTAAAGTCTGTATATAGAAATACTGTAAAATTAATGATAGAAAAATGTTGGAATGAAATTTTATGGCCTTAGTAGAAATGTTATAAGGAGTTAAGCTTAAATATGTATATTAGTTTTAATGGAAATAAGATTAAAAATATGTTAAGACATTTATATGACAGAAAATAGAGAAAGATGGAAAGGAATTCCTGAAACAATGAATAGAAGTGGAATACAAAAAGGGAGGTGAGGGGAGGTCGATGAAACAAGGGAATGAAAGATAGAGTATGGAAAAGGTATGATGTATGTTTTTAAATTGTTTTTGTTTAGTTTAGTTTATTGTGTTTAGTTTAATGTGTTAAGGTTGTGTTTTGTATTGTTTATATATTGTACTGTATAGTTTTTCTCTTTTTTGTTTTCTTTCTCCTGTCTTTTTTCTTTTCTTTCTTTTTTGTAAGCTTTAAAAGTAATAAATATTATTTAAAAAGAAAGAAAGAAAGAAATGGAGGCAGTGAGAGATTTCACTTTCTTAGGCTCCATGATCACTGCAGACGGTGACAGCAGTCACGAAATTAAAAGACGCCTGCTTCTTGGGAGGAAAGCAATGACAAACCTAGACAGCATCTTAAAAAGCAGAGACATCACCTTGCCAACAAAGGTCCGTATAGTTAAAGCTATGGTTTTCCCAGTAGTGATGTATGGAAGTGAGAGCTGGACCATAAAGAAGGCTGATCGCCGAAGAATTGATGCTTTTGAATTCTGGTGCTGGCGGAGACACTTGAGAGTCCCATGGACTGCAAGAAGATCAAACCTCTCCATTCTGAAGGAAATCAGCCCTGAGTGCTCACTGGGACAGATCATGAAGCTGAGGCTCCAAGACTTTGGCCACCTCATGAGAAGAGAAGACTCCCTGGAATGTTGGAAGAGAAGACCCTGATGTTGGGAAAGATGGGGGGCACAAGAAGGGGACGACAGAGGACGAGATGGCTGGACAGTGTTCTCGAAGCTACCAGTGTGAGTTTGACCAAACTGCGGGAGGCAGTGGAAGACAGGAGTGCCTGGCGTGCTCTGCTCCATGGGGTCACGAAGAGTCAGACACGACTAAACAACAACAAATTTTTCTAGAAAAAGAGGTGCTAGAACTCACCATGAACGCCTCCCTTGTTCTCTCATGATGGCAATGGCACCCACCTGAGAGTTGCTGGAACCGAGTTGTGGCTGAAAAGAACCCCTGAATATAATCCAAAATAAATCCCTATGTGCCCTTTGTGGGAGATTCACAGAGTACATATTTGCATATAAGAAGAATTCCAAGTTCTCATTTCAGTATATTAAAATTAAATCTGACTATAAAAGGGCTGCCAATCTGAGGGAATTAATTTATTTCCCCCCTGTTAGGCATGCATTTAGTCATCTTAGATTTTAAATGATGCCCACATAATATGAGCAGTAAATTCTTTAATAGGTCAACAAATGACCAGTCTTTGTGTATGTCGATTAGG
The DNA here is from genome assembly GCF_964252035.2 of Podarcis erhardii. Taxonomy (NCBI): domain Eukaryota; kingdom Metazoa; phylum Chordata; class Lepidosauria; order Squamata; family Lacertidae; genus Podarcis; species Podarcis erhardii. The sequence goes on along the minus strand of NC_138515.1, from coordinate 11,208,300 downwards.
ACAGATTGAAGACATTATGCAGCCTATTCGGTATTGCCTTTTACACATAAGGCTGCTATTCATTTCAGAATCTTTTAGATGGCTGCAGATGATCTATTGAGGACAAATGCATCACCTGTAGAAGATCTTTGTATGTTCCAGCAGCAAGAAAGTTAAGGGCTACTATATTGACTAGGGCTTGCTTATGTCCAGATTTTTTAAAAAATAAAATAAAAATAATTTGAAGAACTTTACAATTTCATATTTTAAAAGCATGCATTCCTGAAAATTGACAGGTTTGATTTATTCTTGGATTGTTTTGCTTGTTTTTGTGACTTGCACTGGAATGGCCATTGGCTACAAACTAAAAATCTAACTGACTGATTCCACACTTCAGTTAATCTTCACAGCAGGATGCCTGAGGACTAAACAACTGCTGGGCTAAAGTCCTGGGGGTAGGAAGCCTAGTCCAATTCACATTTCTGCAGAAGGAAGCTCTACTGAGTTCAGATGAATACTGTATTTTTTGCTCTATAAGATTCACTTTTTCCCTCCTAAAAAGTAAGGGGAAAAGTGTGTGCATCTTATGGAGCGAATGCAGGCTGCGCAGCTATCACAGAAGCCAGAACAGCAAGAGGGATTGCTGCTTTCACTGCGCATATTCAGAATATTTTTTTTTCTTGTTTTCCTCCTCCAAAAACTAGGTGCGTCTTGTGGTCTGGTGCGTCTTACAGATTGAAAAATACGGTATATGTCCACTAAGCTGGTACAGGATTGCAACCAGTCAGCTTAGACTTGCTCACTTCAGTGGTACTAAACTGGGTTAAACCCAAGCACTCTAGCTGCAGTTATTTCCATTTATCAAAATTCATGGCCCGACTGTGTAGATCTACATCTTCTGATAACATTTTACAAAAGACCTATTTATTCATCTTTCATAGTCTTAGGAATTTATTAGTTAGAAGTTCCAAAAGCTTAAATTTAATAGGCAGTAGTGCAGAATGTGTGACTGAACTTTCAGTTGTGGCTTTAATCCATGCGGATCAAGAATACATGTCAGATATTCCTATTAACAAGTGTTTTGCTTCTTCAAAAGACCTCGCAATTCCATAGTGCTACTCGGTTTTCAAATGTTTCATAACAATGAATAAGGCGCTGACACTGCACGCCCAAGAAAAGGATTGCTCTGTTATTTTGCTGTGATCCAGTTAGCATTTAGATTACTTGTAGGAGTTCAGAACAAGATATTATGGCACTTCCCAATTTTCTACAGTGTCAGAGATAAACTGCTGCAAAGTGGCAAAGTAAAACATAATCCTACAGAGCACATACAAAAGAATATTGGATTAACATTAGATGCATGAATTAATGTTAGAAACTAAATATTTGCACTAGCGAGGGAGCGGTTGGACCTTTGGATGAGGAAAAGGAGATTGCAGAGAAGCTGCATGAATTCTCTGCATATGTCTTTGCAGCAGCAGATGTGGCGCTTTCATGGGAAGGGAATCTGAGGAACTGAGACACAGGACAATTGAATGGAGATACTAGGTCAAGTTTCTAGGCGTCCCTGACAAATTAAAAACTGACAAATCACTGGGGCTGGGATGTCATCCACCCTTAACAACGCAAATGTAAAATTTGTGATCTAACAAAAACATGTCTCCAAGATCAGCCTCTGTACCTGAGGACTGGTATGAATGTAATACCAATATTTTAAAAAGCAATCCAGGAGGAATTTGGGGAATTATATACCTGCTAGTTTAATGCCTATTCTGGGAAAGCTAGTGTTAAAAGTAGAATTACCAAGCATACAGAAGAACAAGTTTTGATGAAGCAGAACTAGCATGACCCGCCCCCAATGATCTATTTAATGTTTGTTTTAAATTTATTTTTGCTTTTAACTTTCCTTTATTATTATTATTTTTTAACTTGTTAACTTGTTTTAAACTTTTTTTGATTTTGAAGTTTAGTTTTAGGTTTTTATATTGTTATAAACCATTGTGATGCCGTACCCCTCTATAAAAATGGAAACATTTGAAATATATTTGTAACAAGAAAACAAATTTATTGATTTTAAAAGACAAGACACAATTTTGTTTTGAAAAACACAAGAAAGCTAGCCTGAGTTCAAGTCTGAAATATTCAGAAAAATCCTACTATCTTTAGTATGTTCCAGTCATTTGTTTAAACAACACACTAAAAGTTAATATATATTTTTATAATTATAAAAGTTCCCCAGTTATTGTACAGTACACAATACAAATTGCCCACAAACTATTATTTAGCTCCTGCCAATTTTGAGAGGACATGATATACTAAAAGATTTAGCATTTTCACAAAAATCACATCAGGAAATACGTATTTACAAAATCAAATACATTATACAAAACCCATCACGTTATTCTGTAAAGATGTTTTCTTTAAATAATTAAAAAGTATATTCAACTGTAATCCAAAAACTGGAAAAGAACATTACATTATCTCACACATACAATCTACAAAAAGTTGCTTACCTCATTTACATTATATATTCAGTCAATTTTGAAAATAAAAAGATCCAATATGCTCTATGAGTGTTTCCTGCATTTCTGTGCTTGTGGGACTGAAAAGCATGACCTGCCACTTACTAAGTGAAATTTAAATGATGGCACGTAACGAAGAACAAAAACAAATTGTAAAATAAAACAATGAAATAACTTATATCAAAGGTAAGAAAGCCCTGAGTGATAGTAGAGTTAGCAATGGTAAGAACTAAATTTAACCGCATTAGACAGGCACAAATTCCCCAAGTTTTTAAGAAGGCACACAAATGTTTGTTTTGTTTTTTTACAGCCTCACTAGCTATTATTAAAAAAGTCAAATTTCAAATGGGAAAATTAAGTTATAAAAGGAGAAACCTGCTTTGGTTAGACTTTTGTTTTTGATAACTGCACGTTGAAAATTATTTGGTTACTTTGAAACTATAATTAAGATTTAAAATGTAAGGGTATAATTCCCTAAACTACCTGGGACTGTACTTCTTGTGCAAGAAATCTATATCAGAATTTCAATAGGCTGCTTTTGAAAGTTGCCATGAGGCTGCAGAGCCAAAGGCAGAACTCCAGGATCTCTGAAATTGGGCAGGGGGGCCAGGGGGAACTTGGGGGCCAGAGGAAGACCGGCCTGGCCCCTCCACTGGTCCAGGAAGAAGGTGGCTTCCCTCGCTGGCTGCCCTGCGACGGCTGGAGCCAAGCAAAGAAGAGCCATAGCAGAACAGGAAGATCGCTTCCCTTGCATGTCATGTTTTTTTAGTTCATAAGTCTGATTACAGGGCCTGAATCTCACTTTTATTGATGTGAGATGCTTAGGGAGATAGGAATGTAGTAATGAAATAACACAGAAGTACTAAATAGGGTCCTTCTTTATAATCGGTATTATACTGGGTTCCATACTTCCTATGCTGTTTTGCAATAATACATACCGTATTTTTTGCTCTATAAGACGCACCAGACCATAAGACACACCTTGTTTTTGGAGGAGGAAAACAAGAAAAAAAATATTCTGAATCTCAGAAGCCAGAACAACAAGAGGGATCGATGTGCAGTGAAAGCAGCAATCCCTCTTGATGTTCTGGCTTCTGGGATAGCTGCGCAGCCTGCATTCACTCCACAAGACGCACACACATTTTCCCTTACTTTTTAGGAGGGAAAAAGTGAGTCTTATAGAGCAAAAAATACAGTATAGCCTAATGTGGACAACCCATTCAAGCCATATATCTTGTTAAAATTTCAATTTTGGAAATGAAATGATTCCTATTTATATAGTACTTGCATGCATGCTGAAGATTTGTCTCTTACCTGGCCACAAAAGGTGACCGGTCATTGCAAAAGTGGCGCGCAAGCAAGTGGAAAGGACCACACACTTGTCTTGCTTGACAGTTTTGCTTCCCTCTGGATCGCAACCTGTTGCCCCATCCCGTTCTCATTGCAGTTAAACCAGATCTCCCTGATTTCCGCTAAGTCTAGGTACAGAAGGCACAATCCACAAGGCATTGCTGCTGGGCAATTTCAACTCGTTTCCTATGTGATTTGTATGGAAGGCTGCCCAGCATCAGTGCTTGGTGAAATGTACAGAGATGAGGCTTAGTAGGATGATGGTTTGCATTCAATGGGTATTCTGGTGTATTTCATTTTAACATAATCAATTGAACTGAGAATTCTTACCAAATATTACTCAGGGCTTCATATATATATCAAAAGAAAAAGAAAGGAGGGGACTAAAAAAAAGAGGAGAGAGAAATCATTTAAAAAAACCACAAATTGTTTTGAAATCAAGGCATGTTACTTCAATCAAAAGACCCCAGGCAGTCACTTTGTAAGTGGCTTTAACTATTAAGTAAAATTGGTAACGTAAACTCAGTTCTACTGGCACATAAAATCACTAGCAGCAATGATCAAGGCATGCAAACTGAGAAGCATTTACAGTAAAATTATTATGAATAATAAATTCATAAACCCTTTGAGTATTGCATTCGTTTTTAATTATACATTAATTTGAATAACTTGTCAGAATAAGGGAAGGCTGGTTAGAGGCTTGTGTTAGAGAACCGTAGCGCTCCCAAGTCCCTTCCAGAATAACCACAGCTCCAGTGCAAACTGCTTATTAGTGATGATGCATTGAACCAATGGACAAGAATCTTGCAGAACTCTATCGAGAGCAGGCCAGAGCTCCTGGAGACTCTCCAAGAGAAAGGCAGCTCACCAGCCACCTACTGGGAGCTGCTGGGCGCTCTGCACCCTGGTGACTGGGGCAGGGCCAGTCCAGCAGCAACAAGGGGAGGTTGGTGGAGCCTCAGCTACAACAGGATTCATAACTTGGGGGGTCACAGGCTGGATCTAGAGACTGGGCTGGTTTGGCAAATGCGACTACGTAAAAAACAACCATCTACTGCCCACAGCCTATTTTTATCTCCACAATGTCTGAAGTTTGGAATTCCTTATAAATACTGTATGCCACTCTGCATTCAGTAACAAACCGACTTGGGAATGGGGAAATGGGGTGAATCAAGGCTTCAGCTCAACAAAACTACATGCCTAGCGGGAAAACTAGGTGCGCAGCCAAAGGCTTCTCTGAGCACCACAAGAGCTCACCATGTGGGCGGGGAAAGCCATTTCCACTCTCAAAATGCAGCCTGCCTTCAGCTTTACAGTGGTTGCAAAAGAAAATCCAAAGACCCCTGTAATTCCACCCACTTCTCTCCCAGGAACACCTGTAGAGGCTCCTTGGACTGTAGTCACAGCAATACCCTGGAGGAGACCGTCTACAGCACAGCCGTCTCAACTGTGGCCCTCCATATTTCGATGGACAATGACTCCCCTAATGGCTGGGGCTGATAGGACTTGGGTCCCAACATCTGGAGGGTCATGGGCCAGCCCCCCTGGTTTATAGGATGGGGGCATGTATAACTGAACCGCAAATGTCTTATAAAATTCAGGTCTCTGAGATACATTTCCTATTTACACATGCTCATATACTAGCCTAGCAAGATTTCCCCACTACAGTGGTACCTCGGGTTAAGAACTTAGTTTGTTCTGGAGGTCCGTTCTTAACCTGAAACTGTTCTTAACCTGAAGCACCACTTTAGCTAATGGGGCCTCCTGATGCCGCTACACCGCCGGAGCATGATTTCTGTTCTCATCCTGAAGCAAAGTTCTTAACCCGAGGTAATATTTCTGGGTTAGTGGAGTCTGCAACCTGAAGCGTCTGTAACCCGAGGTACCACTGTATTCTCAAATAAAGTTATTTTCTTGTTAAGTATCTAATTTTAAGACCATATAGGTACTTTTCAATTCATGTTTTTTGGATCAAATAATTTCCCCCTAAACTAGTAGCAATATTAGTTTGCTGTAGGCAGTAAATAGCATAAATGCTAGTTTGCTGTAGGCAGTATTCTAAATGTATTCAGCAGAGATGTCCTCCTCAAATTCAAGTATTGAAATTGTGAAGAACATTTACAATGCATCCAGATCTTTGATGCTTAAAATGTCTAATAGGGAAGGGCCATAACTCAGTGGCAGGGCATGTGCTTTGCATGCAGAAGTCTGTTTCAATCCCTGACATATCCAGGCAGGGCTGGGAATGTTCCCTGCCCCAAACCCTGGAGAGCTGCTGGGTAGACCAGTGTTCATCAACTTCAGGTCCCCAGATGTTGTTAGACTACAACTCCCATCATCCCTGACCACAGGCAAAGCTGGCTGAGGATGATGAGAGTTGTGGTCCAGCAACAGACCAAGGTTGAAGAACCCTGGGACAGACAATTCTGAGCTCGGTGTACCCCTGGTCTGACTTTGTATAAGGCAACTTCCAATGTTCCTATGACACACCTATTTAAGTGCAAACCAGGGTTGGATCCTAACTTAGTCATACTTTAAGCAGACCTATTGAAACCAAGTCCCACAAACTTCCCTGGGCTGACTTGAAGAATGACTATGGCTAGATTCAACCCTATGCATGACAAAATTTAAAATAAAAATATCCACCCCCCCCAAAGGTAATTGCTTCAGTAGGATTTGGGGAGCATTCAGAGTTCTCTGAAGTAGGGCACAACTCCTTAGATTTTCTTAGAGTTCTTGGGACCTGTTCCCCTGCAAAACTGTGCACATGGTGTTCATTATCTCAGATAATGGTTAGGGCTGGGGCCACGGCACTCCTCCTCTTGCCAGTGGTCTCTGAAATATTTGTACCAATCACATTAGCTTACAATGCTCAAAGGGTTAATGCAAGGCATTACTATCAAAATAATTTCCTATCACTAGAACTAAGCACTGCATTTATGCTTCTATTCCAGTTTTCTTCAGTCACCAAACAACCTTGCAACAGTACTAACATTCCTCTTCCTCTTAACTCATTTTAACCATATAGATAAAAGAGACTGACCTGTAATGCAGGAATAAGGGCCCAATTTTCACGTAGGGGTACTACTCTCACCAATCAGGGTTACATATTCCGAAATTAGTGTTATATGAAAGTTAAAAAAAAAATTCCTATAGGTATTCCTTATATAAAATTATTCCATTACTGAAACAAGGTTGCAATTAAAAGTCAAACTTATGTATTTCCTTGCTGATTTGTCTTGAGAAAACTATGCAGTTATTTACTGTTTTACTGAAAATTATTTGAGAGAAGTGTTTCTGATGCTTAAAAATACCTCGTTTTAAATTAAAGAAATTGTATGTAGATCTGTACATTCCTGAATGACGGTACCATTAGTACAAGTCCTGTTTAAATTATCACCACGCACGGTGAACCAAATGTGGTAACATTGCACATTGGTAACTTTTTAAAAGGTGATCCATTTCTAAAGTAGTGTCGTAATTCCAAGTTGTAATACAAAAATAAGCACAAAGCAAATAATTTCGACAAGACAGTACAAACATTTGTAAGTTTAAAGTGACAGCACCAACTATTTTGCATTCCTGAAGAGCTTATGAAAACTGGGCCTGGCCTCTGAGTAGGAAGTTTCCAGAGTAGCATCTACATTGATCACTGCATTACTTCTACAAGAGCCAAAAAGTCCTATTTTAAAAACTTATTATTCCTTAAACCAACTTTTAAAGACAGGAGCCACACAAATCCTATGAGTCTATTCTCCTGCAATGCCATCAAGAGTTAGTAATGTCCAGTTCTTTTTTTCTAAAAAAAATAAATGTTTAGGGGTACTCTCATTTTCCTATTCATATTGAAATAGTGCCCCTCAATGAGGCCAAAGTTAGATTCACAAAATGTTGAGGGGTATGCGTACGCTTGCGTCCCCCCAGAAAAAAAAGTACTGGTAATGTCAGTGCTAAGACATAATATTAATATTTGTGTTGTGAATGATGGTTAAATTGTGATTATTTTGTTTAAATTCATCTCCAAGATTCAAAGCCCTCTATGGGTCTGAGGTTTCCTCCCCAAAGCAAGTTGGGGGGATTCTGGGGCAACAGAATCTAAGGTCCAAAGGATCTAGGGTGGGAAGAGGGACTTGGGGGAGCCCTCTGGGTTAGGGGCACAGATACACTTGGGCACAAGCAGGGGAGTCTGGGAATCCCAGCCACATTTTGCAAGGAATGCTGAAAGGATATAGGCACAAAGAGTGGAGTGTCAGAAAGCTCCCTTGATGAGGCTTCGTGATTACGCGGAAGGGTCTGTGGGGACAATGCAGGGCAGAGGACTCACCCGATTTGTGAGACCAATAAATAGAAAAGCAGAAATGATCAACTGCCACTAAATTAAGTGATAAAAATACGCACATTTGGATTGATCAAAACTAGTATTCCATTTTTTAAAAATATTAACTTATCAGAGCATTTTTGGATGAATCTGGGGCAATATGTGGCTGCAGAGATCCATCTTATTTACCTGGTTCCATTACAGACTAGAATGTCACCTTTTAATCAGAAAACTTGACATAAGATAAAATTATATATTGATCTTTTTGGCACCTTGAATACAGTGATCAACTAAGGTGGGAAGGCGAAAAGAGTTGACTTACAGAGGATTTACAAGGCCTGTCTCTCTCAGAAAACTAAATTTGCATCTTTGTCATTTCGCTGCATGAACAAAATTCAACAATAATGAAAAGGACAATGATTAGAAAACATACAAGTTTGCCATCTCAAAGGATTATTATCAGTAAATAAATCTAATCTCCTTACTAGAGCCTTAAAAAACTATGCTGAAAAGTGTTTCTTTGTTTTTACATTTAATTTCACTGTATTTAAGTGTAAACATTTCATAATGCACAATGAGAGGGAGTAAGTATCACAGCTTAGATTTCTTTAAAAAATGGTGAGGGGTACAGACGTGATGGATTTTGAGCGGGGGGGATGGGGACACATTTAAATAACAGAGGAAACAGAATGATCATGGAATCATATCAGCATAAGTTAAACAATGTGGCAGGAATGACCAGGCACAAGATCTTGCCTGGCCGCTCTGCCAGTGGGCCTCCAATTCTGCAACTTTAAGAAAATTCATAAAGCTTGGTTTAGAAGTATAAATGTTTAAATTAAAAAATTAGTAAATCTTTAGAAATTCTTGAAACATGAAAAACCTAGGATCAAACTTGTGTGCTATAAATATACCAACAATTTCTCCTTGCTGTTCAAGCATATGGTGACTCTAACCTTAAATATCGTCTTTCAGACAAATGACAAACAAGGCTCTGAATATTTGACATGGGCCTTGCGCTATAGAGTCTGTGAATTTTCTTTGTGCTTTCCTTCATTTTTGGTTTGTTTTGATCAAACTAAGGAAATTCAGGTATATTTTCAACCAATGACATGTTTAATCCATTATACTTGTAACAGGTCATTAGACAAAAGCAAAACGAAAAACCCCCACATATAGTATGATTTAACCAGTAAATGAAACAGCAGACTGACCCCCCACATGTGCACAAATTGTAACTATATGCTGCTTTTAAAAGTTTTGCTTACTTTACTTTTTAAAAATTAAAAGTAGATAAGGGTTTAGAAATATATATAAATTCTTGTTTGGAAATTGGCTAACCTATTTTGTTGACCTTTGACATTGTTAAAGCTAGTTTTGTTTTTCATACACTCCCCTCCCCACCAAGAAAATCTGATTAGTAATAAAGTGAAATTCAGCTATAAAGAAGAAATATGCCGTCACTCTAAGCGGGATAGTGTATCTAATAAATAAATAAAGAAAATCTTGATTTTTGAAAACTATGTAACCTGCCCTTCTACTGTTTGGGGACTTGGGGGAGGAGGGGAGAAAGAAAGAAGACAGGCACACTTTGCTGAATCAATGCAAGAGTTATTAACAAGAAAATCTTAGCTTCAGTTCTGTTTAAGGCACCATGTAATAGCCGAGGTACAATGATCCCTGATGTACATTCTTAAATGGCAATGGTCCGTCTAGCCACCTATTCAAATTCTACGCAATTGGGAAATAAGTACAAGTGACATGTGCCAGTTTCACTGCCTTTTAAACATTTTTGTATAAAATGAAATCCACTTAAGAACCAGGAATTATTTTGAGCAAAATTACAAGGCAGGTTGCTACATTCCTTGCATCCTATAAACTATCTTTAACAAGAGCAGCAGATTGAACTATCACGGGGAAAAGGACATGGAATAAAAAAAGTCATCTGAAAGGAATGGTTTCCTGCATGTCCAGTTCAGCATAAGTAGTACGTACACTTAAAAAATAATAATCAAGATGCTTTTCTTTTCTTTTTCTAGCTTCAGTCTCTAGCATCGACAGTCCCACTGAAGAGCAGAAAGCATCTGGGTGGTGGTCCCCTGTGTATACAAGGTGCATCATCCCCCCAGGACAGGCTCCAAATCTGGTGCAAGCTCAACTGAAGTCAGTGGAGGTTGCACAGAGTTGGCCGCTTGGGCAGACGGCACCTGAAATCAGTAGTCTTAAAAGAGAGGAGTTGGTACGCAAATAACTGATTCTTTTTTGAAAAGGAAGCTTGCATTGTCTGTAATGGTGTCCTGTGTACATGAATTAAGTACACATTATTACCACATGTGATCAGAGCTCTCATTTATCCTGCAACCGTGAGAATCGCTCTTCCTCTGAGAAAGACGACAGTCTATGTTCTCTAGCGTCATAATAAAATTTCCAATATAACCCCTGAACACTCTGAAATGTATCAAAATAGCATCTTCCAGTTCTGTCCAATGAAAGCTGCCTTTCCTATAACAAGTTTAATGCAGCTGCTATCAAATGAGCAGGCCTCCAGTGTAAATCAAAGAGGAAAATTCTTGATATTTCAGAGTGCAATTAATTAAAACCCTATTTATACGAAATCACCATGACTAACAGTTAACATTAAAATATTTTGTAAAAACTATGAAAAATTAAATTACTTTTAATTATAAAGAGGACAAAAACATTAACATTAAGCTTCTCAAAAACGCTTCTTGACTCTTGAAACTAAGAAAACTCTTTATATTAAGCGGCCAGTGTAAAATGATTGTATTTACCAATTTTTTTTTTTTCTTTTCCAAAAGAGACCTGGAGAAATACATACACTCATTTCATTTCACAACTCCAGTAAAAGTAATGTTCAAGCACAGATAAAATTTGACAACAGTCAACCTTCAGACTTCTTTTTTTGCATCCCTCCCCTCCCCCATGATAAGCCCAACATCAACAGGGCTAATATAATCTGGAAAAAAAAAGAGCTTTAATATCTGTTAGACTGCAGTATACGTGTTTCCAGTGGCACTGCATTGTCTGATCGTTTGCGTGGCTGTCACAATGTGCTCGTTGTGCAGGGGGCTCAGCAGGCTCTGCTGAACTCCGCTCTCCAGGACGGGTTGCAGGCAGCCCACCTGGAAGGCCTGGCTCAGGTCACTCTTCTCTCTCTTGGCTTGCGGCTCTCCGGAGTCATCCAGCTCTTCGTCCATTTCACTTTCCACTTCACTACCTTCATCTGCACAAATAAAACCACCATGAATCCTGCAATCTGAAAGAGCCAGATGATTGGGAGATGGAATTGTTTAGCAACCCGACCATTTCCCTAAGTATCAACTGTTCCCAGTTTGGGACCCCGGCAAAGAATAATGAGGCAAACTTGCAGGTGCATCTGTGTACCCAGTTAGTCAAATAATTCATTATTTCCTAAATTTGCAGGTGCAGGGGGTTGGACTAGGTGACTCTCCAGGCCCCTCCCAACTCGACAATTCTATGATTCTGTTATTCTACTTTCAGTCATCCTAACTATCATACTGCGGATTCTGTCCATGTTTCATGGTAATCAAGATTTCCTATAATCTACATGCCTATTATACTTCCGGTTTCAGAACTATATTATCTCAGTGTATACCGATCTCTCATTCTCATAACCTCTGACCAGGGTTTAAACTGGTTTAAACAGGGTTCAGCATTGTGTCATACTGGTTTCATTAAGCCTGATTTGTCCATTATTCTGGAGCAGTTTTAAATATTACACGGTACACACGTTTCACAACTTCACCTGTTCCTGGATCCAGTGGTGCTTTGTATCAGAAGGTACTGCTGGTACTCCCCTGAGAGGTGTTTCTAAGGGGACGCTAGAACACTACCAGTTTGCTATTTCTGCCTTTCAAACAAGGCAAGAATAACGATATCCCACTTGGTGGGGTTCTAGTCTCCAATGGAGAAATGCATTTCTGTTCATGCAAGATGTCCCACCCCTACCCCCCACAATCCTGTTGATTTCCAGAGGGTTCTCTGATCCTCCAAATGGATTTTTGGAGAGAAAAGAGAGCTGTAGCAGGGAGGTGAGATTAAGAAAGCACCACTGCGCAAGCCAAATTCTACTTGCAATTCTCTGGATGCAACCCAAGATCTAGAACAAACTTCCTACTGACCTTTGTCCATATTTCCAGGAGACACAGCATTTAAATCACCAAACTGCAGAGGAGGAAAGCATAACAAATAGATAAATATTATTGTTAAAATTCCTATACTGCCCTTCACCCGAGCATCACAGCGCAGTTTACAATATAAAAACACAACAATACATAATGCAGTAACAAAAAAAACCCCAATGTCCCACAGGCATATTTAAAAGGCCACAGATTGTTTAACAGGATAAAAGGAATGTTTCTGCCTGGCGCCTAAAGATATCTACTGAAGGCATCAGACTAACGTCGCCAGGCAGAACATTCCACAAATGAGGAGCCACTGCGGAAAAGACCCCTTCTTGGGCTCCGATCCTCTGAACTTCTTGTGGAGAGGGCACATGAAGAAGGGCCTCGGATCACACACACACTCTCTCTCTCTCTCTCTCTCTCTCTCTCACACACACACACACACACACACACACTGCATTATCTGAACATTTTCTCTTGCAGTCAAATCCTTTGACCCATCTAGTCGTCCCCTTGGCTCCACAGGAACAACACAAGCAGCGATTGACCCCTACGTTCAGATTTTGGGTCTTCATCCCTCAGTCCTCTGGGCTTCTCCAAGGTTCGAAGATGTCAGGGATGGTAAGGAAATGTTTATACTAACACAAAGCACAAAGTCTTTTAATCTGACTCTGACTTATAAAAAGTATTTGAGACCAAGCGTGAGGAAAGAATGAGAAAGTGGACGACAGCATTCAAAAGGAAGCATTTGACAACAGAAAAGGCAACAACAATGGTTGTGACACTTGGTGAATGGAGGCAAGGCACACTCTTTGCCTACTTGGCACCTTTCCTCACAAGACACTCTTGCGGATTTTAGCCCAAGAAATAGAAATAATTATTGTGCGGTATAGAAGACAAGCAAGAAGTTCCTTGGATAAGCTTTGATATGTCGAGAAAAGCCACAGTAAGCAAACAGGATGCAGGCGTTCTATTTTAAGGCTTATTATTACTTTCAATTAAAAAGGCAGGCAGCACATTTTCTCAAGTTCTCATCATGCACAATTTTGATACAAAATCTCTGAGGGTGATTAGGAGTTAACTAATAAGAAGATCACTATTAGGATGATAAGACAGACCAATTTTGAGAGGAAAACAAGAACTTTCTTTACTCTAGGAAGAAGCAAAGGAAGGATGTGAATGATCTAACTTCATTCACTGATGTGCCATGCCAGGGTGACAGCACAAATTGTATTATTATTATTATTATTATTATTATTATTATTATTTATATACCACCCTATACCCGGAGGTCTCAAATATGAATTCTGGATATTGGAAAATTATAGACTCAAAGAGCAAATTTTGAGGTTTGGTACTTATGGAAAAACTCAGCATGAACAGATACATTCTGACAAACTAGAATGAGCAATTCAGCATGGTTTCAGGAACTAAAGTATTAGATACTACAACTGAAAATTGGATTTTACATCTGTCACACCCAAATCTTACATAAAGATATTTCAGTCCAACAATTATCCCATGTATTCCCCACAAGACACATTTATTTCTTAACTGAATACACTTTAGAGAAAATTATTTCTAATTCAATTTTATCAGCTGGAAAAGTGTTCTGGCTGTGGACTTACTTCTCCCATAACCGCAATAGGTGTCTCTCCTGTGGCTTGAGCAACACGATGTTCAACTAAGTAAAACATGTATTCGTCATACAATAGACGGATCAGATGAAAAGAACCAAAGCTAGCAGCACTGCGCAAGGTTAAATCTCGAATAACCATTGAGCTGTATAAAAATAAAAATGGGAAATATGATCATTCCATAATTACTTCAGAAACCTCTGACTTAATTTCCAAAGTTATCCAAAATAATTCTGAAAAATCAAACCACTTAGGAAAATATGCTTATTTACATTGCATTTAGAAAGTTCTATTAATGTGTAAATGGCTCAGTTGGGTACCATTAATGTGTAAATGGCTCAGTTGGGAGGTAACATTTTTGCTTCCTGATTTAAGCTAACCACAGTTTCTTGTTACACCCAAACTGGGAACTCTGGTTAACTTAAACTACAACAAACCATTCTTTGATCCCAGCGTGTTTTAATAAACCATAGTTTAAGCTAAAAACAGTCTGTCCTTTTGGGGCATTATAATAAACTGCAGCTAGGAAACAGATGGTTCAAGTTTCCTCATTTTATCTGTGCTGGAGAGGAAGAGAGAAGGGCAAGGTGTGAACATGAGGCTTATTCGAATAATGATAAACTACAATTTACTGTACTGTTATATCCATTTTCTTGGTCAAATTCAATTTTTGTTGGTATGACCATCATGGTCATTTCAAGCACCAGCAGAAAGAATTGTACATCCTATACATACTATATAGAATGTGCAGAAATACACTGTTAAAAAGCTGAGTTAACCAATGTATACAGATATATCTTAAAATACAGACCAACACGAATCAGTTTCTATATTACATTGCCAATCAAACTTTACAGTCCACCATAATATCTTTAATGAACATTCTTCTGTTTCTGGGCTGCAAATCTCGCAACATTGTTGGTCACAAACTTCTCCGTGCCAGACAATAACTACACGATTTTCACTCAGTCGTCCACATCAGGCTCCTCACACATTAATTCCAGAATATACTTAGCTCTCCATTCAGGATACAGAGGGCAATATAGTACATAATGATAGAGGTCTTCTACTGCTTGTGTACAAAGCCAGAATTTTCCTGCAGCGTCCCTTCCATTGTGTGGGTCAATATCACTTATCGTAGGCATATGGGTGAAATGATGCAGCAAATATATAGCCATGGCTTTGGTTACTCAGTGCTGTGCTTAGAAGCCCCATGTATTACAACTCAGAATAGAGTCCCATGCCTAATATATACAGCCTTTTTAACGGAAGCAACCTACAGCCAGCGCAGTCAACAGAAAGGCCCAGCCTGGAAAAATCACCCCGCAGAAAAGTCACCCTACAGTGGCTGCCACAAACGGTAGAACTAGATTGACAATACCTATTCGTTAACCACAAGGATCACATTACCTATATCAAAAATTGAGTTCTGATCTTAAGTATGAGGTTAATAATTATCTCAGCAATAACTGACTCATTTTGGGGACCCACAAAGATAGCTCCAAGGAAGGAAGGTATAATAGTTAATAATACTTCAAAGTTGTAATTCCCAAACACAACAAAGCCTAAGTATATGTAACTGCACTTGCTCATGTTTCTCTCTTGTTACTCTCCTCCACCTCTGAAAAAAACTTTTAGGTGGTAAGCACCCTCAAACTTTATTTTTTAGGTGGTGGCGGCATATATGGTAAATGCCACAAAGTTTACTTGTGTTGTTAGCAAGATAAGAGACTGTGTGCTCGTGACCGAGCACCAATTGTTCAGAGTCTCCTAAGGCACTGACCTGTAGAAAGACCACTTTAAGAGAAATTGCCGTGCTGCTTTAGGAAAACTCGGCCTTCCTTCGTACGGTTTCAGTGCTTGCATCATGACGTTGTCAAGCCAGGCCGCCCACTGCTCCAGAGTGCTCTGCTGCTGAAGAGTCATCTTGAAATCTGTTTCCAACCTCTGCACCATGTTGTCATCACACTGGCACACCCAGGAAGCCTGCTCCTGTCCCAGTACAAAAAAGGCACAAGAAGAATCCAGTTATGGGAACTTAGAGATGGCAGAGAAGGAAAGCAGCCCATGAGCACATCAAGGGA
This sequence comes from Podarcis erhardii, assembly GCF_964252035.2. Classification (NCBI taxonomy): domain Eukaryota; kingdom Metazoa; phylum Chordata; class Lepidosauria; order Squamata; family Lacertidae; genus Podarcis; species Podarcis erhardii. The sequence continues at coordinate 11,192,244 of NC_138515.1, read as the reverse complement.
CAGCAGGTTTGGTTTTTTAATCTGCAGGGTTGGCAGCAGGCTCAGAGCTGCTGATTTGTCAGGGCTGTTCATCTCTCAGGAAACGTTCTCAGCTTGTGCTGCACCAGAACAAAGGGAGTCCGGAAGAGAGCGCTGCTACTGCTGCGACTGCTGCCATCACACTTGCTCTCCATTTCCAGCTTCAAGCACATAGACACAGCTCTGGCTGTGTCTGCAAACAGCAAACCACACAACCTCACAAGCAGGTGAGGAGGCAGAGGTGATTAATAGCAACAGCAGCAACAGCATCACTGCCGTGAAGCTAGAGAGAAGAGGATGGGGACCAAGGGCGGCTGTGCAGTTGACAAGGCCAGGTTGGCGGCTGCAGCTGTGCTGTGGCAGCCAGGGGAGGAAGTGAGGCAGAGGCCGAGGAGCTGCTCACCTGCACCTCAACCCTCGTAATGCTGATGATGCTTCAAGTTGGGTGTGAGAAAGCGAGGACGAGGAAGGCATGGCATCAAAGGAAGGACACCCAACATTGAGCTTGCAAGTGAAGTAAGGGCTGCATTTTAAGAAGTGACATTTTGCATTCTTTTTCGTCCAAGGTCTGCTTTTTTCTTCCAACTCTTAACTATAGGGTAGCACTTTTGAAGTCAAGAAATAGGTACAAAAAATATAAAGCTACATGATCTCCAGCTTCTTCCTGGACAAAACAGACAGCACAGTCCTATAGCTGTCTTTTTGCCTCCTAAAACTACCAGCAAGGAAGAAAAGTGATACTAGACAAAAGCAATGTCGTACTTTAGATCTCCCTCCATCAAGGCACACTCCCTTGGTTGCAGTGCTTGTGCTCTTCCTTTCTGAATGGACTTTCTAACTTATTTTTATGTTAATGTTCAGGAAGGTTTAGTTGTCCACAGGCCTAAGCCTGAGACTGAACTTGTCTTCATTTGCTCTCAAGTTAGAACTTCAAGAACTAAATTGGCTTTTGGTGGATCAATTTGTGACAAGTTTGCCAAATCTTATGAGTAATTTGTACTGCAATTCCAATGTGGTTCTAGTTTGTCGTTCTCACTGGTGCAAAAGGCTGCACATCTTAGTTAACATTTGATATCATGTGCTTCAGAAGAACCACAGGCAAATGCTAATCTTTGTCATCCTTAGCTGCTAGAGGTGGGTTTATGGCAGCTCTGATCTACAGGAAAATCTCAGGGAGATTTCCAGTATATCACCTTGGATGTCTTATTCCCAATTTTTTACTAACAGCAGGGGGCAATGACTTTCCCCTCACCCAAACCTATACTATTGAAATGAAAAAAGCCTGGAGTAACCAGGCATTGTTTCGTGTGTGGAAGGATTGTAAGTCTCAATCAAAGCCAATTCTTTGGCTTAACATTCTTTAATTTTATTTTTTGGTCATTTGCACTGGGCTCTGGTCTAATCTCAATCTCAGGACTAAAAAAATGACCTCACAAGTCTCAAGTCTGATCACTGTGTGGTAGCAGGTCTAATGTAAGATCCAGTGAGAAAGGGATAGATTTGGGGGTGATACAGCTGGAGAGAGAAGGGTGGAAATGGGCATTTAATTTTTGTTTTTGATTCTCATCTCATGTGTATGGGCTATTTTAAGTAACTTATTTTATCATTTCAAATGCTCTTCTAAACATTTTCTTATGACCTTGGCTTAGAGGATCCTTGTCTATAGACAACAGATGCACGGATACTGATACTGGGAGACACCCCAGTACTTTGTCAACGATCCATATGTTTTCTAAAAGTATGAGATTGGAACACCTGAAAGATTCCAAGCTGAAGAAATGTTTCACAATTATTTTTTTGCAAGGAGGCTGAGCTATAAGCTGACATGTTTCAGTTATGTACAGTGGTGCCCCGCAAGATGAATGCCTCGCAAGACGAAAAACTCGCTAGACGAAAGAGTTTTCCGTTTTTTGAGTCATTCCACAAGACAAATTTCCCTATGGGCTTGCTTCGCAAGACGAAACGTCTTGCGAGTTCTTGCGAGTTTGTTTCCTTTTTCTTAAAGCCGCTAAGCCGTTAATAGCCGCTAAGCCGCTAATAGCCACTAAGCCGCTAATAGCCATGCTTCGCAAGACGAAAAAACCGCAAGACGAAGAGACTCGCGGAATGGATTAATTTCGTCTTGCGAGGCACCACTGTATACCTTTTCTATAGAAATGAAACATTTTTGCAGCCATTTTTGTAGATGAAACTGGCACTGCAAACTCAGACGCAAGAGAAGGAGAAACAAGAGCAGTCATATATGCTTCTTGCAAACATTCTGCCTACCTGGACATTGGCAAAATCTACACGGTTGAGGTCATTAAGCATCTGGTTGATTTGAGACGTGTTCTGCAGTACAGCCCGTGCTGCCTGAGCCAGATGATTCAGAGATGTGTATCTTCGCAGAGTCTGAGCAAAGGCACTTACAGCGGCAACCTAAGGAGAAGGAAGACTAGAGCCTCACACACCACACAAACGCACAGAGATGAGACAGACCAGGACATTTCACTCAGGTCTTATCTTCACTGAGATAGACCATGTTCACTCCTGTCTATCAACCTTTTCTTAGAAAGTAAGCTAATGAGAATGTGGCAGGTCCTGCTTGTGGGATACAGCAGTGCAAGAATAATACAGCCACACATCGCAAAAGGTTTTCACTGCCCTGCTCACGGGATAAGGCAGAGAAGCAGGTAAAGGCAAGGCAAGAGTTCTGCATAGGAGATGGAAATTGGAGAGACCCGGGAGGGATAGTTCTACTAGAATTCATATAATTGTCTCCCATTCTCTGACAAGTACATAAAACCCTCTCTTGGACCTTCAGCATACAATGAAGAAGTACACAAGAAAATAAAGTGTTCAACACCATGTCATTTAAAGTGCCTAGTTTATTATTATTATTATTTATTAATTTTTTTCTTGTTTTACAGAAGTAAGTGTAATGTCTCTCGTATTTTTTCCATGTAACATTTTTACAAATCCGTTTCATTTGTTGAGACATTACGGGGAGAGAAAAAAGGGGTGGAGGGAGGGAAGATGGGTGGGGGTGGGGTTGGTGGTGATGCTTCTATTATGCTTAATGTATGTAGGGTTTGGTGTCAGCGTTGCTTGTGCTGTTCACTTGTGTTCCTTTGGTGGTGAGAGAGGTTGGGGTTGGCCTAGGGTGCGATTGTTTGTTTGTGATTGGCTGTGGCGATCTTTGTTTTCGTGTGTGAGTGGGGTGGGTGGGTGTTTTGGATCAGGTTAGCCAAAAGCACCTAGTTTTTGACATCCGTAGAAAACTATGTATGTTGTCAGTTATACTGAAGCTCCCTTGAGTCCCTGTCAGGGAAAAAGGCAGGGTATAAATCAATATACAGTGGTGCCCCGCAAGACGAATGCCTCGCTAAACGAAAAACCCGCAAGACGAAAGGGTTTTCCGTTTTTTTTGCGGCTTCGCAAGACGAATTTCCCTATGGGCTTGCTTCGCAAGACGAAAGCCCATAGGGAAATCTCCGGGGACAGCGGGGAAGCGCAGCACCTGTCCTGAAGGCTTGCGGTGGGAGGTCCGGGAACAGAGGAGAAGGCGCGCAGCGATTCTCCTCTGTTCCCGGGGCTTGCGGTGGGAGGAGGGTTTTTCCTCCCCACCGCCAACCTTCAGAACAGCCTTCTGAATGTTGGCGGTGGGGAGGAAAGCCCTCCTCCCACCGCAAGCCTTCAGGACAGGTCCGGGAACAGAGGAGAAGGCGCGCAGCGATTCTCCTCTGTTCCCGGGGCTTGCGGTGGGAGGAAGGTTTTCCTCCCCACCACCAACATTCAGAAGGCTGTTCTGAAGGCTGGCGGTGGGAAGAAAAGCCCTTCTCCCGCCTCCAGCCTTCAGAAGAGTTCCCCGCAGGGCCCCCCAAGCTGTGAATGTCTGCCCCACGCGAGGGGCGCTCTGCTTAAGAGCGCCCCTCGTGCGGGGCAGCAGGCTGCTACCCGCAGCTTGGGTTTTGCACTTATGTTAAGTCCTGCAGGGCTCCCCAAGCTGCAGATGTCTGCCCCGCGCGAGGGGCGCTCTGCTTCAGAGCGTCCCTCGCACTGGGCAGCAGGCTGCTATCCGCAGCCTAGGCAGCCCTGCAGGAACTCTTCTGAAGGCTGGCAGCGGGAGAAGGGCTTTTCTTCCCACCGCCAGCCTTCAGAAGGCTGTTCTGAAGGCTGGCGGTGGGGAGAAAAGTCCTTCTCCCCCCGCCAGCCTTCAGAAGAGGTCCGGGGACAGACTGTCCCCGGATCTGGTCTGAAGGCGGTCTCCCTAGGAACGCATTAATTGATTTTCAATGCATTCCTATGGGAAATCGTGCTTCGCAAGACAAACAACTCGCAAGAAGAAAAAACTTGCGGAACGAATTAATTTCGTCTTGCGAGGCACCACTGTATACAGGTGCCCCCCCCCACATGGGGGTTATGTTCTGGGCGTATAAGTGAAATGCGTAAAGTGGGGAGCACCTTCCAAATACCCTTTAAACACCCTCTCTGTCGCTCTCTCTTCAATCCATACCAAAAATACTGTATCTAGAAACATCCACAACGAGAGTTGAAGCTCTCGGGCCAGCAGGAGGCTGAAGGACAAGAGGGAAAGCAGGGGTGGCAGCTGCTGGGCTCCTCTGCACACCAGCTGTTAGGCAGGAAGGCTGAGCAGGCAAAAAAAACCCCCGCTGAGCCTCTGGTCTCTTACTCCACCCTTCCTGACATCCTCTTCAGGCTCCAGGAAGGGTCTTATTGCGAGCCAAAAGGACTCTCCAGCTCTCTGCTGCCATTGACAGGTTTGAATCAAATTATTTATTTATTTCCCAGCACCATGCATATATGTGGTCATGTGCAAGTTGATCACACGTAAGGGGGGGGGGACACTAATACTAATACTACTAATAATAATGCAGTTAAATGAAGGCTAAATTTTGCATAGTCTTCTTTAAAGAGATACTTCTGGCACTGACTCTTAACAATTATGTTTTATTCGTGTCTTTGTAATGTCATTTTTGTTCCATATCGTGTAGAAGGCATTTACCTTGGTTTGAATCATTCTCTGTGGAATATTGTTCATGGCATTGGATAGCCAACCTTCAAGGCTTTTTGCAAAATTGCGAATGGCTTGGGTCAAGGCACCTATGCATAAAAGAATACAAAACAAATGAAAAAAAGTCAAGGCATGTAGGTATTTAAAGATCAACGTCCTTGACTATTACAACTACAGAGAACAGCGAGGGAGCAAATGATAACCATGATAGGAACAATTAGTATAAATCCCACATAGAATTAAAGGTAGTGCTGTAGCCATCAAACAATGACTATCTAATGTTCATGGTTCCAGTTCTCACCGAGGCAGTAAACCTCTATCTTGACTGTGCCACTTCAGATGGGAAGAAAGCACCATTTTGGGGGAGGAACACTCCGTCATGGGAGTCAGCACCAGTACAGCTCACTCTCACAGGTTCACTCTTGCACTAAAGACTAGGCCTAAAAAGGGGAAGCAACAGAACACTGCCTAACTGCACAGCAGGTAGGAGAGAACAAGCATTGCAAGATCCACTTTAGACTGTAAGTACATCGTCAGATAAAGGCCTAGATCTTGCTGCTGCTGTGCAGTTACAGTGCAACATGGCAATGCTGGGTTTGTACCTAACAGTAACTTGTGATTTGAAGTTGTACCGTTTAGAAACTAAGCATTCTTTTATCATAAACTATGATCCGCAGTTTGTACGTAAATCTAAACTGAGATTCTTTGAAAGGACTCAACTTGGCAGAAGTCATCCTGCTGCTGAGAGGAGGACAATGTGTGAGTTTGGTGTTTGGCTTGAGCTCCTGATGGCTCATCCACACAGTGCTAAATCATGGCTGAGTGTTACATGTGATCCAGGCCAGTGACTCTTCTCTGAAATATTGATATTCACTCTGGGAGAGGGAAAGTACAACGTTTTAGATTGGTACTGACACAATTATGCGAACTGATTTTTATGCAGTATTTCCACTGATTGTTTCAATACAGATCTGTGTTATGCATTCTAATTTGAATTTTTATTGACACTCTTTTAAACCAAGCGCTCCTAACATTCTCAGGCAGTTGTTAGATTTTTGGGTGTCGCTTGAATGTCAGTCAACCTCACTGAAATTCTCTGCTTTTCTTAGAGTTTATTGATGCTTTAAAACACCAAGGGGACATATTTCATGATTTCAATTCAGACACTTTTAACTAAGGACACATTTATAAACTAGAACTAGTCAACAGCATAAAGTATGCAGTTTGCCTATAAAATTATAACCATACACCCAACCGATGGAAATGGGAGTCAACTCCCATCATGGAATGGCATTAGAATCTGCCTTGCTGTTTGTCATGCCCTAATTAAGCATGCACACTGTCTTAATTAAAGAGCTGGGAAGTTTATAAAATTTTCAGTAGGTTTCTGGCTTAAGAATAGTGGTGGAACAAGGATATATGCTGAGACATCTAGAACTGGGATAAAGACATAGGAAATTTGTAATTAAAATTTGACTTTCCCTGTATCTTATTTGCTTTCATTGATATGGGAGTTAGTAAAACTACTGTTTTAACATCTGAAAGAAGCAATGTCAAAAGAATAAGGTAAGCAGATCATTCCCCCTTTTCCAAATGTTCCTGTATAAGAGCCATTGCTGATGCGCTCAAATGACACCATCCATGCATAATGCGGACGGATCAGTCTGCTGCAGGTGTATGTAGAAGCACAAAAAGAAAGCTTGAGGAAAAAACACTAAGCTCTCTCCCTGCAGCAAAAAGCTGAATGAGAATGGGCCATTGAATGGTGACTGTTAGGGTGAAAAAAATGAATCTGAGGTGGGACAACATGGCTCACTAACACTAGCACAGAAAGCAGGAACACTATTTTGTTGCATGTCTGACTTGTGTAACTTTCTAGGACTAAAATGGAAAGGGCAGGCTTCTCCATCCTTCTTCCCACATGTCCCAAGACTATCTCCAAGACTATGGGGAGGGGGCTCTCATAAACACACCATAAGTCACAAGAGCCATTTCAGCGAAAGAGCAGGCACACACAGCACCTCTGAAGATGCACAAGGTTCCTAGATTCTGGCTCATGTAGATGACCAAGGGCAGCATCCTGTCAATTGCACACCTCAACACATGGTGCTAAATAAATGTGAAACACTAGCTAAATATTAATTACTAGTACTAAAACCGGTCATAGTAGTTATCCATAAAAAGCTCTGTGCTCTTTTAAAATAGAATGAATCATATTGAAGTTCAATTACAAATGAGGCTTGAACAGCTCCATAACACCTACCTATGAAATAATCAGTCTGTTAAAACACACAGCACATTTCTTTCTACAGAGATATCAGACTTATATAAGGGAATCATGATTCCATTGCTCTTCTGTTCTTTTCTAATGTTTTAAATTGGAGTGTGTGTGTTGGGGATGAAAAGCAGGATATAAATATTTAAATAAATCAACCAAAATTACAATCTGCAGACATGACTATCCTCAATCACTGCAGGGGAATAAATAGTTTTTAGATGTGTGTTTGTCTATGCGATAGAAAGATAAGCAAACACACAGGTAATGTTAGATAGCTGAGGATTATTTAAGCCCCACACATATATGAGTACTGAACAAAATATCTCTAACGTGATTTCAAATTGTACCTGCATAGTGGTACTAACATATGATACCAAAAAAGCAAGAAAATATTTGTATCAAGATTTTAGCACTCACAAAGAAGTCCCCCCCCCAAAAAAACTACCAGAAATAAACTATACGAAAAGCACAAACTGAATTTCCAGGTTTCTGAAGATTTCAGAAGGGGTTCCAATTTGAATTTCATAATTCCTCTAGATTTGTACCAAATCTTTACAATAAAAGTTTATTTCGGTAACAACTATATGAAAAACGGTCTGTTTTCTTTTAAGCATTTATGAAGCTAAGTATTAGAAAGAAAGATACTCTGCAGGACACAGTGTTTATCTGGGGTGACTACAGAACCCTGCACAATCAGGGTCAAAAACTGCACAGGGAGACTCTAGAAGAGGAGATTTGTTGCTGCTAACCTTTGCCTTCTAACTTATGGCAGGCTCTTAATGAAGGAACATGAGGGTGCTGGGGGGCAGGACTTGGCTGTGTGCCCCCCCCCTTTGCATGAGAAAACTAGTGCCCTGGTGCTCTCCCAAAACCTGCTCAGACATGGTTATCGGTCCAACCTCTTCATTTCTGTGCAATTTCACTGTCCTCCTTGCACACCATTGTTGTCTAACAGTCCAACCACCTCTCTTGCAGGATTTGGGTTTTGATTTACCGGTATTTAGAGGGGTTTGGGGTTGTTGTTGTTTTTAATCATTCTAACACCCTAATGTTTTTAGCCATGTATTCTTCAAAAAAATATAGCCAGAGAACACTGACACATTTTCCTGTAATGGTAACGGACAATTGGTCAGAAATGTAGGAGAGGAAGATCTACAGAACTACAGAGGGAGGCCTCCTTTGGCACCAGCCATCTCTCGTTGAGGGGGGAGTCTGAGCAGGGCTTTGAAGCACCTTCAGCTGGACATGCTTGCAAGCCCCCTTCCGCCCTTCCCAATGTGCAGGGGCCTCTGCCCTCCCTCTAGCTTAAGCTCTCACGCTTTCTTTGGAATGCAGAAATAGGACTTAATACTATAACCAACAAAAAGCTCAAAAACGTTGACAAGGCAACAAATAAAGTTACTTCTCTGGTGTTCAAAGAGCAGTATTTGGGGCCTAGGCTTTCGACAATATTTTGTCGCATTTGCAAGGTTCCGTTACATATGTAAATTTATTGTGAATCAAATGTGGCAACCATATTGAGGGTAAAACCAGTATAGGGTCAAAAGGCAGTGATTTTTGGACCACTCTATCCTCTGCTCTCAATGCTGAACAATTCTTCATTTTTCTATGCTGTACCTTTGAATCTAAACTAGTATTTTCTATCAGAAACTCATTTACTTAAAACATTTAATAGCCATCACTTTGCTTTGAGATGGTTTAGAAGTAGAGCAACAATAAAAACAACGTATTTTTTAAAAAAACATGCTCCATCATGGCAGCTTTGGTTCAGTTAACAAGACTTCAGTTTCCTCAAAGGACTAAATGCAAGAGTGTGAAACTCAAATAGACTGCAGGACCAAACTCTCCACCTGGCAAATACCCAAAGGCCACATTCGTACTCTTTCGACAGAAGTCAACTGCACTTGAGTTCAGCACCAAAGGGTCGTAAATTCCATCTCAGTTGGACACTAACATCTGAAAAATGGCTTCAGGCCCTGCCATCTAAGCTCCCTGCCCACATGCGACCAACTGCCCTCCTCCATCCACCACTTGGCAACTTGGCCTGACTTTCCCCATCTACTCCATGCACTTTCACAAGGGGGCCCCATCTGGCAAATGGCCAGGGCTCCGCTCCGCTCCATGCCAAGGCACTGCACCCCCCGCCACGCCCCCTGTTGGCACTGTTACCACTCAACTAGAGGCAGGAAGAAAGGCTGCTGCCATTTGCAAACCAGCCCATTTGCCCTTCAAGGGCACCAATGTCCAACCTTTGAAGACAGTTCACTGGCTTATATAATGTGGCAGGAATCCCCAATGTGGTCAAAGGCACACTTCAAGGGTCTCTCAGTGCTTCCCAACCTTACATTTGACCCCTCTGATGTAAGAAATAGGTATGACAGTCCAATATTTTGAAAAGGAAATTTGCCCTGAAGAATGGAGTATTGCCTGACAATGTTGATCTCATTACACATCCATCTTGCTTATAAATTGGGGGGGGGGGGGGGCTTTTTCTGCAATATTGATTGAGGTAACTATGATTCTTTGATCTTTAAGACAGGAACTCAAACTACTATTTCATAATTCAAGAGGAAATCAAATCAGTAGTTAAAATGCAACTTTCAAATATCCCAGAAATTCTTTTCTTGGATCAATCTCTGTTCTCCTTTGCCGTTCCTGACTACTGCTGAAAATGGCTTTGTATTTTACAAAGGAAACAAGCAGAAGGTTGGCAAACCACCTATAAAGTAGTGAGAGGATAGCCAAGGAACATTGACGCCCCCCCCCAGCCCCCAGTGAGGAGTTGTTGGTAGCTATCTGAATTAAACCTGGTTGGCTTTGTCTTATTCAAGAACGGTTCTGAGGGTGTCGAATTGTCACCCAGAAGAGTCTCCGTTTCACAACCCATGCTACTACACAAATTTCAAACAAAATCCTTTCATGCCTGTTGCTTTCACTGCATGTTTCAAAAGCTAAGCAATTGTCACACATCTGCATATATCAACCCTCTGAATTTCAGAAAAATGTAGAAGGCATTATTGACATTTAGACTGTGTTTTATAAGAACACTCAGGTTTGCGCCACAAGTGATATAAATAGTAAGGTTCCTTCTGTCTTGTTTGCAGGTGAAGGGCAGTAGCGTGTACTTGCAAAATTGGATATGCATTTTTTCTGAACATTTTGTAACAACTATAACAACTCAGTAGCTTTTATAATCCCTTCAAGAGAAAATAGTTTTGTTCGCTCCTGGTCTCTTTGAGGCATGAGTACATCTAACTGAACTACAAAATAATTGTTCACAGAAAGAACACAATGCTTGTGCAGTTATATGGATTTCCTCCCCCGCAGAAACCGTTAACCTTTATTGTTAATGGGAAATAAATTCCTAAGTATTTATCACAGTGCCCAGAACACATATAATGTTTTATAATGGAAATCAGCTTTGCTAGAACCCAAAGTAAATCACTTTCTATACCAAACAAGAACAAACTACACTGCAACAATCTGAATAATTCTATGTCTAAAAGGGAAATTTTCATAAGTATAACTATTTGATAATGGCTGTCTAGCTGAAGTGTAATATTTACAATTAGATGGTGAGTCTACCCTGTTAGACACTCCTGGCTTTTTAAAATAAAAGACTGAGTGACTAGAGAAATGAATGAGGAAAATAAAATGTTAGTCTCATATTTCTTACAATACAGTTAACTAATAAGATTTGCAACCAACTAATTCCGGTAAATCTTTTATAAGTAATATGTTCAAGTGGATTCAAATGCTCAGCTAATACCGTGTTTAGCACGGTATTCCTCTATAGGCACCAGGGCAAACTCTGATCCAACCATACAAATGTGCAATCAGGTTATATGTCAGTAAAACCAGGCCACTGAAAAGCTACTTTTCAGTTCTGATTACTTATTACCCTGACATGTTACACAACTGCACAAGTGCCACTATGTGCTTGGTCTTCACCTTGTTGAATTCAGTGTAAAACAAAAGTTGACATAGACATAGACCGTCATGCATAGATCATAGTTCCTGATGAGAATAAGGGGCAACGGACCTTGGGCTAGCCCTCTCTCTCTCTCCTGCTTCTCTGGTGTGTCTTTGAGGGGGAGTTTGGGAGCCTTTATTTCCAATTTCAACTAACCTCCATTTAGCACATCATCCAAACTCTAAACTATGGCTTGTTAAACCATACCCGTTTAAGAACAAATGGTTTGAAGTTTGCTATTTTCAACTGACAACAGACTGGGATGACAGGGAAAGCTACAATTACTCTAAACAAGAAACAAAAGCTTCTGAATTCCATGGCCACAAAGCAGGAGGATTGGGCACCCAAGCCCAGAGCTCATTGTGGCTTATTCCCATCACATTTAAGCTACAGCTTAGTGTGTCATTTGAACAGAACTACGTACTCAAGCCTTCAACGTTTTAATGTTATCATGCGGACTAGAGGAATAGCTCAAAGGAATGAGGGGATTTTCGTTATGACAAAGCGTGCATTGCCAGGGCAGCCAAAAACAGATAAATATATACCACAAGCATGTTGAAAGCTACTTTTTTCAAAACCACAGAGTTATATTTTAAGCAGTATTTATTATTTTAAGGTATACCTTTATAACATGTAAATAAAGTGAGCACACCCACGCTACTTCTGAAGTCTTTAAAGTCACTCCTACAGGTTTCCTTGGGAGGCACTGAAGTCACAAGATCACCAGAAGAAAAAGAAATCCTTACAAGACGTCATCTATAGTCAACTTACTAGGAATAGGTCTAAGGACGTCAGGAATGAGAATCTCCACCAAAGTCTGGTACATCACATGGTCACAGTTACACATCCATTTCAGAATTGACTCATTTTTGCACAGAGTAATCAGCTTTGCTTTCGGAAGTCGACTTTCTATTTCACTCAGATTGCTGGTGTGAACAAATGTATCAAATGAATAAATGAAAATGCATTTACATGAAGATAAAAAAGAAGAACAATGGAATTCAAAGTTTTTAAAAATAAACATTAGGAATGTCTGAAACGCATCCAACTGCCCTGAGGCACTTAGTGTTGTAATAATGGCTGGTACATGGCCTCCAGAGCTTTAGTCAAAGAGCAGCAGTGATAAGAATGGTCTTTGGATTGGATATTATTTCATGAGAAAATAACTGGGCCTCTTCCCATAAAATAAAATGGTATGCGTACAAATATAAACTGCAGTTATCATAACATGGCAATTTAATCTAGTAACGAACTGCAGAGATAGCATTCCTATTTAATATGTAAATTTTAGATTTCTAGTTTATTTGAAAACAGCACTAAAACTATTCACAAACTTTGAATAAAAGATTACCAACCTTGGTTCAGTAATGGTAGTGCCATCGGTTGTTGTTGAGGGAGAATAGCGCCAGAAAGTCTGCCACAATTTTTCTATTAGGCTAAACTGAAGGTTCACTACAACATCCAATATTGCCTAAAAATACAACACAGATACTGGTATTCTTTAACAGAATGCATGAAAAATATTGAGCAGTCTGTCTGCAATCCTGAATACTTAAGGGAGCATGATCTATTAAATTTGGCGGGACTTCTTTCTGAGTAAACATGCTTAAAGGTAAAGGTAAAGGGACCCCTGAACATTAGGTCCAGTCGTGGCCGACTCTGGGGTTGCGGCGCTCATCCCGCTTTATTGGCCAAGGGAGCCGGCGTACAGCTTCCGGGTCATGGGGCCAGCATGACGAAGCCGCTTCTGGAGAACCAGAGCAGTGCACGGAAACGCCGTTTACCTTCCCACCAGAGTGGTACCTATTTATCTACTTGCACCTGATGTGCTTTTGAACTGCTAGGTTGGCAGGAGCAGGGACCGAGCAACGGGAGCTCACCCCGTCGCAGGGATTCGAACCGCCGACCTTCTGATTGGCAAGTCCTAGGCTCTGTGGTTTAACCCACAGCGCCACCCGCGTCCCCATGCTTAAAGGTAAAGGTAAAGGTACCCCTGCCCGTACGGGCCAGTCTTGACAGACTCTAGGGTTGTGCGCTCATCTCACTCTATAGGCTGGGAGCCAGCGCTGTCCGCAGACACTTCCGGGTCACGTGGCCAGCGTGACAAGCTGCATCTGGCGAGCCAGCGCAGCACACGGAACACCGTTTACCTTCCCGCTGGTAAGCGGTCCCTATTTATCTACTTGCACCCGGGGGTGCTTTCGAACTGCTAGGTTGGCAGGCGCTGGGACTGAACGAAGGGAGCGCACCCCGCCGTGGGGATTCGAACCGCCGACCATGCAATCGGCAAGTCCTAGGCGCTGAGGTTTTACCCACAGCGCCACCCGCGTCCCCTGTCCCCATGCTTAGGATGTATCAAAAGACTTATCAATTGTCCAGGACTGTGTATTTTGAATTTAGTTAATAGCATGTTCGTAACTAAAATTTTAACACAACAGTAAACCAAAGACACATTTGGCATTGGCATATTGCTGATCTACTCTCAACTGTCCTGGGTGGGTGAAAGCAAGCCTACAGAAACGCTCTGTATTTTGGCCCACAACCACATTTTCCAAACACACACAAATTTAGCAAGCATAATGTTAATTCTCTTCACAATATTCTGCTTTGCAGGCAATGGAGATCCTCCTGTATCTGATGTATTCCTGTGTATCATCACATCATGAACCCTTGACAGCATGAGAGGAAGCCATTGTCAAATCCTCCTTTCTTACCTCACAGTGCTCTCGATAGAGACTCTGCAATGACTTAATATCCTCAAAAGTAGTACCATCTGGCAGAGAAGAGATTTCAACTTCTCCGAACTCTGGAAGTGCTCGAGATGCATCTGTTTCCATGGCAACACAATGAAAGAAAAATATTGTAGAGTGTGTCAATCCCACTTTAATTAGGGAAACATTTAATGATACAAAGAAATAAATATCAGAAAGGTCACAAAGTGTTGGACTAAAAATTGAGAAGGTGTAAGGTTTTTATGTTTAATAGGTCGCAATTAAAAAGGAATCAAAATTTTATTCTTCTAAATTAAAATTCTTAAGCGAAGGGAGCCAGATCTGCTAAATTGTATGTGCTCGATCCATAGGAATTAAGAAATACTTACACAAATTCTAGGATTTCTGACTGAATGTGAGGCTTACTTCTTTGAATGTTTAAACCAGCTGTAATCATACTAAGAACGAGTGGTGCATAACTTACCTGTCTGAAAACCTAGTTAAAATTGTGAATAGACAAGAGGCCTGAATTTAGAGATAGACAAGCAGAGCTCTGTGGGTTCAATGGGACTTCCTGGTCGTCGTCGTCCCGCAGCCCCCTGAAAAGCCCCTCCGGAAGGTGGGGGGTGGAAGGGGGCAGGGGAAGGGCAGGCGGCAGTGTCATGGGGAAATGGGGAGAACTCACAAGGGCTGCCTTCCATAAGTGCTTTCCCACCTGCTCACATAAGGCACCTGGATCCAATGCAGTGAATACACACATTTTAATATACCAGTTGATCTTTGCTTCTTTTAATTTAGTAAGGTGCCTTTTGCCTATGTAGTTATATTTCCAGACATATCTACGTATTATTGCATATTATACAAGGTCTTTAGGGAAAACGATGAGCAAATTATAGCTGGATTTTACCTAATTATAGGTGGTTTCACTATTACATGTGAAGTTCCATTGTGTCTTAATTCAATGACAATTATGTTAGCAATATTAAATAAGTATACTTCATGTATGTATGGTAGTAGTTTTTGGAACATATACCCAGTCTATATCCATGTAGTAGCCATTGTGACACTAGCCTGGCTCAGCAAGGGATTCCAAGATGCCCCCCATCAGAGGTGTGATCAGGCCACACGGGTTGAGGGTACAGATAAATAAGTCTGGAGTATTTCATCCCATATATTGTCAAAATAGTATGTATGTGCAAAGACAACAGTCCCACCTATTCTTTGTATGAGACTTGGCTGCAAAGTCATGGTAAGGTTATAAATTTCTTTGTTTCTAGAATGAATGACAGCTTTAATTAAGATCAATACCCTTGTTAGAAACTTAACATTTGCATAATGTTAAACTCATACAAATGGTTACACTCCACAGTTAGTTAACTCTGGATCAGCTTCAAGAAAACCTTTGTTCTGATTCTTAACTAACAACTATACAAGTTATTTTTCTTTGGACCCGAGTACAATACTCTTCCTACATACCCAAAAACTGTTGATGATGTTGACTTTGAGCAATTACAGTTTGTTCAACAGATGTGCCTGTCTGTTGACCACTTGTTGTGAAACCGTCTGTGACTCCATCCACTTTCTGCATAGGCTTGTACCTAGAATATATCACATGCAACAAAGGACAAATTTATCCTTTTCTTTCTCCATCTCTCAGACTATAAAGTTGATTTTAGCAACACCTTGTGACATAGCTGGCAAACTTTGGTTAAAAATTTATCAAGAAACTCAAATTTATGCTGGGGGGAGGGGAGAGAATTATGATTATCCGAAGCCGTACTTTGATGTTCTGATCAATCCACAGAACTACACCTTACATAATTTTTCAGTAACAGTCCAAACACTTGGATGCTGAACTTGTTTATGTATTAGGTAAAAACAAAACCCAAAAAGCATAGATGATTTGTATTTCTGGCTCACTTTTTTTTTAGTACACAAAGTTAGCAGTAAAAGTAAAGGTGACTATCTCAGTTTTCTCAATTCCTACTCATTTTCTGTACCACTTTTCCTTAGCCTGTTTAACCTAAGCAACTGCATTTGATTTCCTGGAAATTAAATCTGGGAAGAAGCAACACACACATAACTTAAAGTGCGTGTAGCCATGACAGTTTGCATTCACTTAACTCTGCACTATATTACACACATATGGACAATTACTTAATTAACATAGTACTGAATGAGTCCAGATTTTTGGCAGCCACCCAAATTGCACATGATGATTCTAACACAAACATCATTGGGCTGTTTATTTTAAAAGGATGGTGCTATACAATTTGCTGCTTTCCATCATCTGACTTACTGATTAATGTAGTTAGTCTAATAAGGAAGTCAACCCATGAACATGAACTCAGCAACAGGAACCATGAAATAAAAACAAAACTGTCTGAGAGCTACAACTATATATTGCAATGAAGGGTTTTAAGAAAGGAATAAAAGTGACTTGCAGTACCACAGTCAGCTGAATCTTGTACATTTGCATGCCCATCCCACTGCTTCCACCTCAAATCTTTCTCTATGTGAGGAACGTTCTGAACTTTGCAAATTAAAGGCACTCACAGATAAAAACTGGTGGTCGTCATATGAAACAGGCAGCTAATTTTAGTAATTTAGTAACACTGAGCAAAAACATTAGAGCGAAGCATAGTGATCAATAAAACAATGTTGACTCAATATGAATCTTTGTGGGAAGACAGAAACTAAATTAGCAATGAATCATCATTTCAGAACTATTTCTCACAAGTAGGGCACAAAAGAATGTTTGTCATCATTTGCAGTTGTCGTAGATATTAAGATGTTAATTACTGAATGTTAGCTCTCAATATGTACTGATTTATTATTACAATAAAGTAGCACCTGAACATCAGGAAGTGCAGTATTTGAATAATGAGAGACCTCTATATAACTAATTTGACAGAACTATTATTCAGATTATTTTCCAGGCATTTTGACTACCTACAACAATTTAAAAAGTTGGGAGTAGTAAAGCATCTGAGATTTAAAATGCCTTTTCGAGTAAATTTTCTAAGAAACAGCTGGTAAAGAAGCATGTGGAATTTGTCTCCTATGCACATTACGGTGGTCTCTAATTGCAGAGTCGCTGAGAAAGAAAGTTAAAATGCTCCAAATTTAAAATAGTTGTGCTTGCTTTCTCCAGTGAAACAAAGGAACATCTGCACTTTCCACTGAAGATGCTGCTCCCAGCAGTGCAGGAAGAAATAAAAAATAATGTTCTCCCAAACAGATCATTGGTTTCAGGATGCACTTCTTTTGTTGTTGTTGTTGTTTAGTCGTTTAGTCGTGTCCGACTCTTCGTGACCCCATGGACCAGAGCACGCCAGGCACTTCTGTCTTCCACTGCCTCCTGAAGTTTGGTCAAACTCATGCTGGTAGCTTCGAGAACACTGTCCAACCATCTCGTCCTCTGTCGTCCCCTTCTCCTTGTGTCTTTCTCAACATCAGGGTCTTTTCCAGGGAGTCTTCTCTTCTCATGAGGTGGCCAAAGTCTTTGAGCCTCAGCCTCACGATCTGTCCTTCGAGGGAGCACTCAGGGCTGATTTCTTTCAAGAATGGATAGGTTTGTTCTTCTTGCAGTCCATGGGACTCTCAAGAGTCTCCTCCAGCACCAGAATTCAAAAGCATAAATTCTTCGGCGATCAGCCTTCTTTATGGCCCAGCTCTCACTTCTTTTATCTTCCACCTAATGGCTATTCCAACATTACTAGAGCCCTGCCTGAAGTGGCCATTGCAAATCGATCTGTTCTGCCATTGGCCTCCATGAGCTTTCAGGTTCCACCGATATTTTCCCATAACCCCCATGGAAGAAAGTTTGCCTCCCCATCTCATTCTCCCCATTCCTTCTACTCTCTGGATGTTCTGCTGGTCTTTCTCGGATCTCTCGTTTCTTCACCCTGCCTTGGCTTTCTTCCTTGGACCTCCGACTGGGGCCTGACGTTTCTCTGCTCCTTTAGTCACTAGGCATCTTGGTCTTGTTTTTCTCAACTTTCTCATAACCCCCACCCCCATCTTCAGACTCTTCTTCCTACCTGCAGCAACACTGAATGCAACACTTGCACAAGAATGAAGACCTTCTCTCCTTCCTTCCTTCCGTCCCTGCTCTGTGGCACTTAAGTAGATTCAAATATAAAGTCAATCCATGCACTGGGGTTTCATCAGAGCCTAAAAACGCCCAGCTCTTTACAGCATTGCCTTTCTAACAATGGCCAGTGAGATACCATCCCAAAAGAAAATATCTACTGCCCAATAAAACTGCCATGGCATAATCTGCTGAACAGGGCTGACCTGCAAAAAGAGATGGACAGATTTGCCTACTTTGAGTCAATATCACATTTGCATGTATTGATTCATAAGTCAGCAATTGAAATCTGTCCGGAAAAAGGTGCATTTAAATACATTTAAATACATACTTGCATGTATTTTCTCATGAAATACCCTCAGGTTTAGGGTGATATATAAATTCAATAAATAACAATAAATAACGTTTTCTCATAAAATACAACATTTCTAAACTTATTTTATCTTAAAATATTAATCTTAAAATCTTTTTCTGCATGTTTTTTGAGCTGAGAGCTGCATCACAAAATTGGGAAATGTGCAAACTTTGAAGGATATTTACTCGTTTGGGAGATACAGCTAAGTTCTTACTGGAATTTGCAAAGTGCTAATGTCTTAAGCATTCCTTGTTTTTAGAAACTTGAGTTTCGATACACTCTAGACTCAATTGTTCCATTAGGCATGTTCTGTTTCTTAGTTCCCCTGACAAACCAGTTACAGGAAGGAACACTTGAAAATGTTATTTGGTGTTATTGCTGCATATTTATTCACTCTAGAAACATAGTGGAAGTGCACAAGTATGGCTGAGAGAAGTGGGTGCTAGCTTTTAAAACACGGAAAATGGCAATCCTCCTATTTGCCTTGCTACAAATGTTACAATTTGCCTTCCTACAAATGTTACATGCTGTCTCTAGTTGCTTTGTAAGAGTATCTCAAAAAATAATAATTTGACAAGTAAATGGATATGTGCTACTTGAAAAAAGCAAAATGTTCCGAAAGTGCTCCTCAGCTCACTGAGGGAACTGGCTCAGAAGTACATCAACCCAGTTTGGAAATAACGCGAGGAATTAGGCTAGATTCGCCCACGGCTATACCAGATGCGTTCAAGTGGAGATTCTGGCCAGAATCCAGTGACCACTTTAGGTAGGATGGAGTCATGCTGCTCTTTTACAAAGCTAAATAAAATTATGGTTGTATACATGAATCTCTCCTTCATTCCTACACCCTGCATTAAGGCTTCTGACCAGACCTGGAATTAATATGTTCAAAGGACTTGTTTTGAATAACATTTCCCTTTTAGATGTAAGCAGTTTATTCCACAACACAACAAGCAATTCAACTCATCCTTCATAATTTCAAATGGTGCATCACAAATTTTGTATACTGCGCATTAATGCTCTAAGTTAAGAGCAGCACAAAGCATTCATAAAGTTGTGTTTACTTTACTCCCTTCCTGACCCATCCTGCTTCCACAACGAACATCCACTTGTGCAAATGAGAGTTACCCTCCCTGCCCTCCTGGTTTGCAGCCCCCCAGGCACCCCCAAAATCTGCTCTGGAGCACTGGAAGGCCTTCCACAACAGATTTTTTTCGCCGGGGGGGGGGGAGCAGGGAGGAAAGGAGGAAGGGAAATGTTGTCATGTCTGCTGGCATGGCATTGGATCTCAGCTTTTTTTAAAAAAAAAATAGCATTCCAAACTTGGCCATAGGGTGGCACACATAATTCTATCTCCTCTCATTAAAGGCCAAATTCTCTTCTTAAGTTTAGAAGATTCTAGAAACACAAAAGCTTTTACATTTAACCACTCCTCACTCAATTTTGATATAAAAATATGAGATAATACCCTTTAGCAAAACTATTTTTGTCCAGATAAAAGGTGGTTGGTTGGTTTGTATGTTTTTATACCAACCTTCATGAATAATAGTCACAAGCCAGCTTTTGAAAATAAGGTAATATAAAAACTTAACACAAAATAAACAGAAATATGAAAATAATTCTCAGAAATTACATAATTAACAACATTACAAAAACGACTTAACGCATCAGCATCTAAAAGCCCAACCCAAAAGGTAAGGTTTTACGTAGTGTCTAAAAGGGTGGAAGATTGAGGCAACTGCAGGTAAACTTTCAGCTAGAGAAGTTATGTGGTCTAATAAAAGGAGAGGTTACTGCTCCCTGACTAAACACTCCCGCGATAGAGAAATGCAGAAAAAGATGCTGGATTCTAAGGGGTCTGGCCAGCTTGGCAGGACTGTACCTTTGTTTCTGCTGCATGGGTTGCTGTCTCATAGCCATATATTGCATGTCCTCTTGTAGCCGATTTAGAGGGGAGTCTGGCTTGACACGAATCCCATAGTAATGATATTTGGAGTTCCCCCTTTGGGAAAAAGCAAATATTAAAAACGAGGGAATGTACACAACCTAAACACAAATGTGATCCCTTTGGGTTGTTCTTAAATATTTTAGATCTGAATTGTATCTCAGACTGTTGTTCAATTTGGCTGTTTTCCTCTGAACTGTGCAAAAATAATCCTATGCAGCCAATTTAGTCCCAGCAGAATGGAAAGCTAGCTGAGTATTAGATATTCACTTAGTTACAACTGCAAATATTTCACAATCATTTCACATATTGGTCTCTTGACAAGGTTTTTACCACTCAAATAGAAAATGGCCCAAACAGCAGGGGACTGTAGATTACTCTAATGATTAAGGAATGTATTTAGCTTTGTACATAGTTAGTTGGCATGATCTCAGAATGTCAATAGAATTTAAGGAGGCTAAGTGCGTATAGGATTTCAACCAGTGTTACTGATTTGTGAAAGAGAAGGGGTGGGGTGGGGGAGAGAAATTGCAATTATTTTGTCTTTAACTATTTATTGTAAGTTTCCTTTTATGACAAAAACTTAAGATCAAAAGGAAGTTGCTCACACTGGGCAAAAAATTCGCAAGCAATAATGCAAGGACACCATTTTCACGGGGACCCACTTTGTGCCCCCCCCCAAGTGGGATGAACAAATGCTGTGTATATGGTGGCCACCCAAAAGCAGCCACCTTTGCATATGCTTGGCACAGCTCTCCTCTCTCTCTCTCCTCTGAGGGTGGTACGAGGGACTGAGCCTGGGAGACCAGAGGGAGATTTACTCACTGCCTATATACCGTATTTTTCGCTCTATAGGACGCACTTACCCCCCTCCAAAAATGAAGGGGAAATGTGTGTGTGTCCTATGGAGCGAATACAGGCTTTCGCTGAAGCCTGGAGAGCGAGAGGGGTCGGTGCGCACTGACCCCACTCGCTCTCCAGGCTTCAGGAAGCTATCCGCAAGCCTTTGAAGCACGACGGGAATTTTTTTTTCTTTATTTCCCCCCCTAAAAACTAGATGCGCCCTATAGTCCGGTGCGCCCTATGGGGCGAAAAATACGGTAATTATAACTGTTGCTGTGTTCTGGATATGGGGCATCATCTCCAGGTGTCAGCCTGGATCCTTAAAGAGGTGTGGGGTGAGCACACCACCCTCTAACTCAAGAAGAGCCACCTTAGTCAAGAGGTCTGGTTCAAGACCAGTGCCATGTCCTCAAATGTTCAGGTACAGTGCTGGGGGCACTCTTATACAGTGGTTTCGCTCCTTCCTCCTGGACCATGTCCAGAAAAGGGGGGGGGAATGAGTGTTCAGACCCCTGGGCGCTCACTTGTGGGGTGCCTCAGGGTTCCATCCTCTTTCCCATGCTTTTTAACATCTATATGAGGCCGCTAGGAGAGATCATCAGGGGGTTTGGGCTGGGTGTTCATCAATATGTGGATGATACCCAGCTCTACCTCTCTTTTAAATTGAAAACAGTGAAGGCTATGAAGGGCCTGGAGGAGGTTGGAGGATGGATGGCAGCTAATAGATTGAGGTTGAATCCTGACAAGACAGAAGTACTGTTTTGGGGGGACAGGGGGCGGGCAAGTGTGGAGGACTCCCTGGTCTTGAATGGGGTAACTGTGCCCCTGAAGGACCAGGTGCACAGCCTGGGAGTCATTCTGGATTCACAGCTGTCAATGGAGGCACAGGTCAATTCTGTGTCCAGGGCAGCTGTTTACCAGCTCCATCTGGTACGCAGGCTGAGACCCTACCTGCCCGCAGACTGTCTCGCCAGAGTGGTGCATGCTCTAGTTATCTCCCGCTTGGACTACTGCAATGCGTTCTACATGGGGCTACCTTTGAAGGTGACCTGGAAACTGCAACTAATTCAGAATGTGGCTGTTAGACTAGGGACTGGGAGTGGCTGCCGAGACTACATAACACCAGTCTTGAAAGACCTACATTGGCTCCCACTTCGAGCACAATTCAAAGTTTTGGTGCTGACCTTTCAAGCCCTAAATGGCCTCAGCCCAGTAGACCTCAAGCAGCATCTCCACCCACATTGTTCAGCCCGGACACTGAGGTCCTGCGCCGAGGGCCTTCTGGCAGTTCCCTCACTGTGAGAAGTGAAGTTACAGGGAACCAGGCAGAGGGACTTCTCAGTAGTGGTGCCCACCCTGTGGAATGCCCTCCCATCAGATGTCAAAGAAATAAACAACTATATGACATTGAGAAGACATCTGAAGGCAGTCCTCTTTAGGGAAGCTTTTAATGACTGATTTTTAATATATTTTTAATCTTTTGTTGGAAGCCGCCCAGAGTGGCTGGGGAAACCCGGCCAGACGGGCGGGGTAGAAATTAGTAACAACAACAACAACAACAACAACAACAACTGTCAGAGGAACATATAAATGGACTGCAGTTGTTGCTTTCCATCCTGCAGCATCTACCCACAGGCAGGCTGAACAAAGCACTTCTTAGGACATGCCTATTATCAGAAGCAGAATCCCTGTCTGTGTGCCATGCCTTCCTACAACCAGCTGTATCCAAAGAAGCTGTGGGCTGCCTTTCTTCAGTTCATGATCCTGCCTGAATCTGGCACTACAGGCACCAGTAGCTCATAAGTCCTTCACTATTATTCTATGTAAGTTTGTTCACATTCTACATGCTGCTGGTTTCATCCATATGGCAGCAATTGAAACATTTACTGTAGAGCATTCAAGGCATACAATCAGCTGTGACAATACACAAAGTACTCTTGTATTCTGAAATGCATGTTATCTGGGCTGTTGACGTTTCTCACACAGGCTGAATCTGCAAACCGTACACCTTTGTTCCAAGGACAGCTTGCTTGAAAGGGGGCTGATTCATTCAGAAAAATGAGGTGCAACATTTGGAAAAATGGACAGAAGCATTTTGTCCGTATTTAATCTAAGGCCCTTTGTTAAATGAAGCACCTTACATGCTGCAATGGATAACATAGCTTGCATGTACTAATTAATATATGTACCTCTTAGAATGCTTGATAGAAGCTGGTGCTTTGGCAATGTCTTAAAGAGCAATATGGGAGAAGAAAGTGCTTAATACACATTTTAATGAACTAGGCAGTATATTTAGACAATTGCACAAACTTTGTTTTTACAGCACTTTGTTGTGGGAGTTGTACCACAACCTTATTCCAAACAGCAGTGTTATAGTTTAGAGTTCTAGGTGGACTCTCTCTCAGTCTAACCTACTTCACAGGGTTGCTGTGAAGATAAAAAGGAGGAGGGACGAGGGGGAACCATGTAAACTACCCTGAGCAAGAAGGAATATATAGCTAATAAGTAATATTACAATTAATATACAGTTAATAAGCAGTCATTAATAGCCTTATCCTGCAAGAACAAATTAGTGGTGGTGAACACAGATACTGTGATTGAAAATTCCATGGTTTAATTCTGTGCTATGTTAAAAGACCTTGCCTGTCCTGAATCTCCCACCATAAGGTTCACAGAATTGCCCTTTGCTCTAATATTATGAGGGCAAGAAAAACATCTCTTCATCCACTTTCTCCACTCATGTATCACATCTCCTCTGACTAACCACCAGACTGCCAATCACTGGCCAGTCACTGCAAACTGAGACTGGAGGGAAGTGGGGCTTTGGGTCTTTAAAAAAACAAAAAAACAAAAAAAAGCCAACATTTTTTGTACTTCTGCAATTTGGGGTTTTCATGAACATGCAGATTCCCACCTTTTGTTTCTCAATGATCATGTTTTTGCTTCATGTCTATTGTCACGAGAGCACTAAATTTGCTATTAGAGGGAGTACACTCTGTCCCGTTAACTCAGAACTTTGCTTCCTTACACTAACCTGGTTCCCAATCTTCTGGTTCGTAGGCCCATGAAAATTGACCTTATTAGTTTTCCAAAAGAGGCAGCATTGACTGGGTCCAATTTATGCTCCTGACAGTGTCTCAAGTAGTGGTTGTAGAGGGTACTTCTGGGGAGACTCACTCCTTCTGCTGTTTCATAGTTGTCTAAAAGCCACTGGAGCTATTTTAAATTGGGAACAAAGAAGAAAAATGAGCTCAACATAACTTTGCAGAACAGTTATGCCTTCATTAGTGTTGAAATAATGTAAGAACAAAAATAATTTTCTCTGTTTAGCTGGACACATCTTTCTTTAGCTCCAGGTAATTCTCCACAGAAATTTTAAAAGCATTACATCATCTTAAAATAGCTTTACAAATAGAGAAACAGCAGAATTCTTAAGACTTGTGGCCTCAGGCAATATAAATTACTTTATATTGTAGCAACATGTTAATTCCATGTGCACTGACCTAGACTTTCAGGCAAAGTATTAGCACTTGAGAAAATAAGAGCAACACTGAAAATAAGTCACACAATCAAAAAGGAAAATATTCTTATGAAGTACTGGTAACATTTATCCATGCTTCTGTATCATTAGATTACCAAGATAACAAATATTGCAGTATTTACTGGATTAACTTTTGTTTTTATAAGAGCTGAAGATTCTGGATCAGATCCTGCTCCTACTAGTGAAAGAGAGAGGGGGAAAGGGAGAGAGAGAGGTCCAATTTCACTGAAAACCAAACTGGGTCTTGTGAAGAAGCTAGGCTTCCTTTGGACCAAGTATGGACAACCAATGTACAACTCCCCCCATCCCTTTCCATTGGCCCTGCTGGCTTGAGCTGGGGGGAGCTGGGAGTCCATCCCGAGGGCCAGAGGTTTCCCTATCCCTGATTTAGGCTACTTTATTTGGGATTTACATGATCACTCATGGTCTTCTGTTGAGGGGCACATGGCAGCTATGTCAAAATTATACAATGTATGCAGAGAAGATTGCAAGGTACTGAGACAGAAACAAAGTATCGTGTTCCAAATAATCAAACCACAATTTGTTACAGTTTCAATGGCAAAAAAACTTTTACAGCACAAATTTACACATTCCTATTTAGAAGTGAACTCCACTTACATTCTAGTGGAGGGGGGAAATGTTCAACCAGTCTTTGAGGATTGGTAGTTTTTAGTAAGATATATAGAAATGGGAGTGATACACATAGCTAGGTATATTTATTGATTAACTGTTCCAAGCTGTTTGGTTTAGAAGAGTGATTTTCAACCAGTGTGCTGTGGCACCCTGGGGTGCCTTGAAGGATGGTCAGGGGTGCCATGGCAACACTGGTCTCTGTCCCTCTTCCCTTCCCTCCCTCCTCTGATGCCCTCTGGTGCCTCTGGCTCCCCAAGACAGCTGTTTATTTCAGCAGCCCTTGCTATAAGCTCCACAGGCGAATTTTGGGGCAGCTCAGAGACCAGGGGCAGCAGCAGTGGCTGCCCAGAGGAGAGGGGAGAGGAGAGGAGGCTGAGGAAACACTCCACAAGGGAAGGTGTTTGAAAAAGGGTGAGAGGCTGCCAGCCCTGCAGGCATAACTGGACTCCTGAGCCCCACAGGAAAGCTGCAAAAAAGAATGTAGCTGGTCAAGGAAGTCATGGAGTCAGAAGGGTTGAAAACCTCTGGTGTAGACAGCAAGGTTTGGGGGCTGTAGTAACCAGGCCATCTGCTGAACAAACTATAAATCAAGCAGAAGACATGCCCCCTGTCATTAGCCATCTCCCTATTAGTGCACTCTAGTTACCAGACCAGCTTGAATGACAAAAGCCCCAGCAGAAACCTTCAGCAGAAACCCAACCCCCAAGAAATGCCTCCTGTAATGACTATTCAGAGGTTAAAATCTTCCTGCAGTGCTGCTGTAAATGAAGGCAGTGGAAAGGCTATCAGGATCAGCAGGCGAAGGAAAGGTTCCTCTGGCCACCAGCAGCCAGAATGAGACTTTCTCATAGAAATCAAGTTAACAGGGCAGGCAGATAAGAGGTCCCGGGGGCGACCAGGACTGCTTTCTCCCTTTGGCCCATCATGCTTGGCATCTTGTCTCCCAGCCAACACAGCAACAAAATGAAGGATGCTAGCCAGTCCACTTCTTATCCTAAGTGGTGTTCCTCTGGCTTCCCTGACACCCTGTTCCCATGTCAGACTGGATTAGATGTTTCCTCAAAAAGTAGAGGCAGATGGCCCTCTGAAGTTAGTCATAAATCTGCTTTTGGGTTCAAATTTCATCTTAGGCCTAAGGCATGCCACCAACTCTCAGCTTCAGCCACTCATTATTATCAAAGGATAATAACACTGACCTGAGTTACAGTGCTGTTGTAAAGAATGTTATAAACACTACGAACTCTCTAAAAAGCTGTATACATTGTATATTTCTTGATGCTGTTCTTATTGCTGCTGTTCTTGCTAATATAAAAATGGAAATAGTTGTGCTGTGCCTGGGAATTCCACGCAACTGAGATATGGCTTGTTTGTTTGTTCAAAGCCTATCAAACAAGAGATCCAGAGTGTCCCTTTCACGAACAGAACTGAGATCCCGGGGAGGGCAGGCTATTTCCCACAACTACCATTTTCCGCTGCAGCCTCCTGCAACATCCCCACTGTTCTGGATTGTGCCCCCAAAGCAGTGTTTTAGGAAACAGAGAGAGAGGGAAGTGGGGACATGGCCTCTGCAGAGGGGAACTCTGGATCCGGCCTGTTCTTTCTTCCTTGTTTTAGTTCATGTACCCAATATCATTTCAAGATATCTCATTTGTCACAAATCTCTTTCAAATTAGTGATGTACCATTATGATCATATAACGTATGACGGCATGTCAAGGGAAATGGTAACCTTTACCTTGGTGTATTAAAAACACTTATTTATTTCACTAATGAGCTAACATAAGCATATCTGAGGACAGGAACCATCATAGCTTTCAAACTTTGCACTTAACTCATTAGAATTAATCAGCATAGATTAAAGCAGATATTCTATTGCTATTTATCCCAAAGGGAAATACCGAAATGGAATTGCAAAAACCACAGAACACTTCCCAATTAAATTATAAATGTAACATTTGACATTTCCCCCCATAGATGAATTACAAAATACTATGATTAATTTTAAATACATTTTACAAAAAAACCTTACTTTTGACATAATATGTTACTTGCAATAGTCATTGCTGGCAGTGCAGTCAATGTTCTGAATAAAGACTTTTGCTTTAGGACACACACATTTCACGGACAAAGGTCCAGTTGTTTTGGATTATAAAACTGGGGGTGGAGCAGAGGATGATGATTTAGGCCACAGAAAATGTTACAGTGGAAATAATAAATTTAAGTTCTACAAATTTGGAAGCATGGACCTCCAAAAATGAGCAAGGCTACAGCTCTCTTGCATGTATGCTAGTAATGGGTGGGTAGGATTATTATGATGATTATTTTGATATACCGCTCTTCATCTGAAGATCACAGGGCGGTATGTAGCATAAAAAGCTTAAACTTGCCTTTGAAACAGTAAGAGATGATGCCCCTCTAGTAACCAGCAACTACTCCGACACAAATTCATGCAGAATAGGTCTAGCAATGACCATTAGCATTATAGCTATACAGAATTTTCATGCTCAGATGCCTATGCCTCCAAATATCTGATGCTGGGTACAAACAGGGGATGGGCATCAAAATAATGAGAAAGCCACAAAAATAAGAAAGCATTAATACTTGGCCCAACATACAAATAATTTAAAGAAAACACAAGCTAATAGCATTAAGACCATGTTGTAAAACCATGCCATACAACCATAAAGTGCTAAGCATTGTAATTATAAGTCACCATTATAATAGTCTGTTTCAAAGTAGTTATGAATTTAAATTTTAGTCAAATATTGTTATGATGTGCAAAAATAAGTTAATCCAATAAATTTCCCTCCCTTCACCCAATTTCAACCTTCACCCTTCCACCTAATTCTCAGCCACACTGGCAATTCCCATACACATAAAAAGAGGTCAGGTGAGATAAAAACAGAGATTTAAAATACTATTAAACTAAGTGCTGGTATCCCATCTACTGAATGTCATCCTACTATAACCGCTAAGTCTAAAAGATCTCTACATTCAAAACTTAATATTAAGGAGGGGTCTGGATCAGGTTTCTAGACACATCAATGAATTTTGGGATTATAAAATTGGGGGGGGGGGGGAGTATTTATTTCATACATGTTGTATTTTTGAGACAAGTAACCATTCTTTCACTAATAAAAATGGCATCCTTTTTATATATCCTAATGGTCCATTTCCAAAAGGAAACATTCAAATAATATTCAAACAAAGAATTTTGAAAACTTTATGGATTATGTAAACTATGAAATGTAATGTTAGGTATATTGCTTTATTTTTCTGGAAATAGATGTTCACATAAAGCTGTGAGATTTTCAGTCATGGATTATATGGGCCACACTACTACAAAACAGAACTTCACAAAATACCCTGCTTTGGAACAATGACTTAGCTTTGCTTTCCTTTACCCTGGAAATAGCACAGCAAGGCACAGGGTATAATTATTTTTCTGCATACTTATTCTGTGAAACAAGGAAACACAGAAAAATAACAAATAATATATTTTTGTCAGATTTACCAACACATTTCAGGAAATGTGGTGGCAGTTTACTTATACGCCAGCAGGTAAATTCTTGAATAAATTGAACCAGCTTTTTATATACAGTCATACCTTGGTTTACAGACATTTCAGGTTGTGCATTTTGGGGTTGCACACTGCGCCAAACCCGGAAGTACCAGAACAGGTTACTTCCTGGGTTTGGCGCTCACACATGCGCAAAAGTGCGAAATCGCGCTTTGCGCATGCGCAGAAGTGCGACCCACGTGTGCGCAGACACGGCGCTGCGGGTTGCGAACGTGCCTCCCGCACGGATCACGTTCGCAACCCTAGTGTCCACTGTATACACAATTAGTTAATTTTGAGACAATCACATATTTGGAAATTTCATTTCCATAGTTATGCTTCTTTTAAGATACTTTTTCATGCAAACATATGCTGGAAAAGCATTCATTCATCTGCAAGACTTGAAACATACAAGCTTTGTGATTTAACAATAATGAGATGGCATGATGAGAGCTGAACAATATTTACAGATTTTTGAGTGGGGCCAACTTGTGGGATGGAGGAGTGGGAAAACACAAGGGTAGGAAAACAGCACTGAGGATAAAAATACGTTAGGCCGACTCAAAAGGTCATGGGTTTATGAGCATACAGAAACGACAAGCATATGGACCCCATGAACCAAGCCCTTGACTCTCCTTGGTTGTTCCCCAGAGGCAGCCTGGGTCAAATCACCCTGGGCTCAGTCCGACACTCAGAGGAGGCATCAGGAAGTACAGAACCTGACGCTAGGTCACCAAAGCTCAACAATGCATTTCTTCCTGAAGAAACAGAAGCTGGTTTACCTGTGAGACACCAGACATGCCGTTTTCCATATCTATGGCTCTCCTCCAGGTGCACAATTTTGTATATATAAAAAGAAAGTGTTTAAGATGCCAATTGATTAAAAGACTGGCTTTTGTGTAATGAATATATGGGAATTAACGCCATTTTACCAAGTGGCAAAACACTTGCCATTTTGAGAGGCAGGCTGTATATGAAAACAGTCCTCATATGGCAAGGACTCTCTGCAGGAGGATGTTGGAGTCCCACTACAGAATTCCAGGTGACCCGTCTGGCTGGGGGGGGAGGCTGTTGCTCCACCACAAGAGCATCACCACTTGGTTGCATGGGAGGGAGATTGCATGGGAAATAATGAAGGGAGATACTCAGAACATGGCTGTGACAGGGGCCAGATCTGCTTCCTCCCTCTAGTAGTGTCAGCTCTGAAAGTCATATCTGCTCTTATCTATATCTAGGTCTTCGCCTAAAGAGTCATATTGTGTTTCTTGTTCGTACTGGAGCATAGTGGAGTACAGTGGTGCCCCGCAAGACGAATGCCTCGCAAGACGGAAAACTCGCTAGACGAAAGAGTTTTCCGTTTTGGAGGTGCTTCGCAAAACAAATTTCCTATGGGCTTGCTTCACAAGACAAAAATGTCATGCGAGTTCCTGTGGGTTTTTTCCCTTTCCCCCCTTTTTCTAAGCCGCTAAGCTGCTTGTCGGCTTATCCGCTAAGCCGCTAAAAGCCGCTAATAGCACTAATCTGCTAAGCCGTCAATGGGCTTGCTTCGCAAGACGAAAAAACCGCTAGACGAAGAGACTCGCGGAATGGATTCTTTTCGTCTTGCGAGGCACCACTGTATTAGGAACTGGCAACGAAGAAGCATAAAGCAGTGAAATTATTTCTTTGCTTAAAAAAATCTTAAGTCACAACTGTGACATCTTACCCTTGTCAAATGAGAACAGAATACACATTTTGTTTAACAGTATGAAGCCTATGTTAACAATCCAAATAAAACTGGGTTGTTGTTTTTTTAAAAAAATTGCTCATGGTGGTTTGAGCAATGCTATAAGGGCGATGAAATCAAACAACTCAACAATTTTGCTGCACTGTCATTGTGTCTGAAAAAAGATAGTGAGGAGTTGCTATGAGAGCTTAAAAGTAGAAAGGAAGATTCAGGAGGCAAAAGAAGAAAAGGAAAATGAAAAAAGCAGCAACCAAAACAAGCATTTAGAAGGCAAGCTAGGCATGCAAATCAAGCAAGGGATTAGTTTACATGAAGAAGAGGCAACTTACATGGCTGTTGAGAAGAGAGCTTCTGTGAGTGGACAGACCATCAGACTTTTGCAGTGTCTCAATCGCCATTTCAATCTGATAATAGATGTCATTAAAAAAAGGGCTCAAGACAAGATAGTAATAAAAGACTGACCACAGAAATTTTGATAGATTGCCAAAGTTCAAAAGAAAACTTTAGTTCAAAGCTATTACAATTTATTGGGGGCATAGTCTTCAAATCTTTACCCCAGCAAATTTTGCAGCAACAACTGCTTCAACAAAACTGAAAGAGCAAGTTATCAAAAAGGCCACCCCCCACTCCTGCTCATTCCATAAAAAGAAAGAAAGAAAAACACGGTTTATTGTTAAGCCACAATGCAAACATTTCAGAATCCTGAGCATGGTATAATATCCATAGAAAACAGATAAGCATGCTAGAAAATAAGTATACAAAGAACTTGAAGCACTTGATTGAGCCTGCAACCCTCTGCTCTGTTCTGGGAGCAGGTCTCCCTGACCTTAGTGAGACATACTTCCAATTAAACATGAACAGGATGGCACCAGGAGGGTTTATTCTTTGGACCTACAATTTCATATTATGTGTCTCTTGCCTGCTGATACTTGAAAAATGATTGAACAACTTTAATTAATCTCATGATTTAAATGGGTACCAAACCACCACAATTTATTCGCTGGGCTAGCACCCTGGCCTTCCAAAGACAAATGCAGATGAGAAGGAGAGAACTACACTCAGATCTGGTCCTTTGCTGAAATGCTTTTGCAAGAGCAGTTCCCAATGCAGAAATGTAGGCCGCTGCTCAGTTTAAACAGGGCGATGGGTTCCGAAATGGGGGGGAAAGACAAGACAAATCTCCCGATGTGCCTGATGGAACATATGCTTCAAGCACATCTGTTCTTTCTTTGCATCCTGGCCTTCTGTAGATGTCCTTACATTGTGTAGATGTCCTTGCATTTGCACCTATAAATAAATTCTGTATGTGGGAATATATAAAAACAGAAGCATTTTGATAGGACTTCCCATTTCCCTCTTAAGTTGCTCAGAGAGATAGTAACAAATAAGCTACTGTCATTCAGGGGGTTGGACTCGATGGCCCTTGGGTCTCTTCCAACTCTATGATTCTATGATTCTATGATTCTGAGTGAAATAAAAACAGCATGAAATCAATTAGTTGTTGAGGAAAAAAACACTACAGAATAGACAAAAACATAAACATGTTTTTATCTTTATGAATTGAGTCTTTTTAGAGAGCATTCTACACTGATCAGATTATGAGGAGACCAATTGAAGATGGTATTTGTCTGTGTCAAACCATTGTCCAATTCAGCCAATTCTTGTCTATTCTAACAAGTGGAAGTCTTTCCTAGCCCTCTACCTTTTTAACTAGAAATGCCAGGGGTTGAAATGAGACCATTTACGCCTGTACAGCATGTCCCCTTCCACTGAACTTCAGGCCCTTCTCATAGGACACAGAAAACTGTAAAATACTTTATTTAGTATAACATTCTCCAGGAAATCTATTTAATTATTATTTTTATTATTTTAAACCATGATCTCAGTGAAGAATCGTCAAGGTCTCTAACAAAGTATATTAAACATGTAAATCAAGTCAAATTTGAAAAACACCCCAGAGAAACAAATTAGCAGCGATGTTGATCAGAAAAGCAGAAGCAGGAAAAAGATAACCAGGGCAACTCAAAAGCCTGCCAGAAGAGGACCACTTTGGCATGATGTCTAAAAAACCAGAAAGAGGGGAGCGAGATGGACTTCCCTAGAGAGAATTCTGCAGCTTTAGAGAAGAAATTGCCTGCATGTTGCAACTCACTGCAATGAAGATCCCAACACCCCGTCCTTATGGCGTTAGGGACCCAGACACTTTAGGGTATTAAAGCTCAAAAGCAGCACTTCAAGCTGAGCCTGGAAGCAAACTGGCCACCAACGATGTACAGTAATTGCAAAATTGGTCTGTATGTGCTGCCATTTCCAGAACATACACCATAGGGAGACACATGTAAAGTACTGTATTGTACAGTGGTCTAACCTAGAATGCCAAAGATACAAGGAACTTTTAAATGCAAGTGATTCCAGATTTGAACCTCTTTCCTGATCCAGTACAGCTCTTCTAATGTTCTTGTATTCTTAATAGCATTTTATATCAAAGGAAAATTAATTGTTATGGGGAGTGTTTTAGCCCCAGTCAAGTCTGGACAGAGGAGGAGGAGATGTTTAAAATAGATGAGAACACAGTAACATAAAGTATTGTACTATACTCTTAAGTAAACAAATGACTTATCAAAGAGCAAAGAACATATCACTAAGCTCATATTAATAGACTAATAGCTATACACCCTAGTTTTATCTAAATTCATGCAGACTAAAATGGTTGCAAACCTCAGTACACATGAAGCATTGCATGAATCGTCCATATTCAAACCTTCAGTCTACAACAGGACTAATGCGAGTGTACAAATAATTTTAGATCTCCAGAAATAATGTCCTCCTAATAATAATCTGTTTACACCTGCAATGTGCACAAATATAAATAAATCTTCTGCTTGCCAATAAAAGGCTACAATGGCAAATAAACAATTGAAATTTGCCTGTCATGTTGACTTTCCATATTCTCACAAAAGGCAGCTTCTATTTAAGATTACTCTTCCAAACGTTTGGGGAAAGTTGGGATAACAATGTATTGGAATATGCAACTGTATGAATGTGCTAATTGCGTCTTTTAATGATCAAGTCCCTATTCTCCCCCCCCCCCCCACACATTGTTTTAGAGAATATGCATGCCTATTCAAACAGGAGAGTGAACAGATATTTTTTTTCCACACAGAGACATTGATTTAACATTTGTGCACAACATACCACCACATGTTAAGGAAACAATTCACTACAAATTGCGTGTGTTATATTATCAGTATGTACAATGTGCTTTCTGCTTAGAACAAAAAAAAGTGTGCTTTCTGCTTTAAAAAAAATGTTCTCAACAGAACAGTTGTTTAGTTATTGGGTGGTACATGGAATATCTTGCATTTGAAAAGGCAAATGTTGTGCTACAGTAACTCATAATTATGGAGTTGGCATATAATTATGCAAATTAAGAAAATTTGCATAATTTGTTTCTAGTATGTCTAAGCAACCATTTCACTGCTCTTTTAAGGGCCTTTTCTTGTATTACTCTGGTGACATGGAAGTGATTGCAGCATTTGTATTTGAAAAATACTTGCTCTTCCCCACACCAATAAATGTCTTGGGAAATGCAGAAAGAGACCAAACTGTGGCTTTCCTCTGTACCAGTGGTTTCCAATTGGTGGTCTGTGGACCCTCTGGGGGTCTGCATAACCCACCCAAGGGGCCTGTGGCACCATCCACATAACAAAAACCACCAGAGAGATATCAAAATTTTCACAAGTAGGAGGTCTAGGGCTTGGCTTATGAAAAAACAAGGGGCCTGCAGCACTTAGCTAATTGGGAACCAGTGCTTTACACCAAAGCTACCCTTCCCATCCTGCCAGTTTAATTTAAGAAGGAGCCCTTAGCGGTCTCTTTCTTTTTTCCAGTTTCCACACAAGGCGAAACCATGATTTAGTGCCACATGCATAAACTGAAAGAAACCCAACATAGAATCTTTCCGAAACACAAATATATAAAAGACTCTTAGTAAAATGTCAGCTTGCGTCAATATTCACACAGAATTCTCAAAATAGTAAATACAGTTATTCCTGATGTATCAATGTTTTACTTGACTCCTTGATTAGTTTTTGCGATCAAACGTAATCAGCAGAGAAGGAAATTGAAATAATTTTAGAAGCCCACCTTCATAAATATGAGCTCCTGTCTGGCCTGTTTTAAATCAGTGATCACTGGGTGACAAGTGATTGCTCACTGATGGATGAGAATTTGTCTGCAGAGCAGGAAGTGAGGCAAATTTCAGCAGTCGCCCTCTGCCCTGCTGTGGCCCATGCATTCTCTCAATCTGTCCAGTCCAGTCTGCTCCCAGTCCCCCAGTGGGGTGTGTGTGTGGCCAAAATGGATTCCCTTCCATCAGTGGGCAGTTACCACTCAATATCACTATCATTATCTCAGGTATGCAAATGAAGTGAAACATTGATTGCAGGGAGACCCGGTTTTGGGGATCCGGAGCGACGTGGGGTGAGCGGTGCGGTGCTTCGAATTGATTGCTTCTTTCACGGAGTGAAGCTGCATTGCTGTTGCCGGAGAGCGCTGATTTTTTCCTGTGGACAATTCGATTTTAAACAACTACCTGTGAGTGGAACGGAAAATTGGATCTATAAATGTCTTAATTTGGCACCGAAACGGGAAGGTTTCAAACAGGAAGTCTGCCTTCCCCTTTTGTAAATAGATTAAAGCAAAGACGCTGCAAGCTAAGGTCTTGGAAAGTCTTTCGCAAAGGATTAAACTTCCATCGATTAAAACTATTAAACCCCCCTTGGAAGCAGGAGAAGAGGGGGGAAATTTTGGATCGCGCAAACCTGCAGGAGAGAGTGATGAAAATTAAATCACCACCGCTCGGAACCTGGAAAGGGGCTGCCAGTAAGATTGACGTTTTGAAGTTCATTGGCTGTGAATAGAATGTATCTTGACAGTTAGCTAAATAAGAAAAATATATTGTTTCCATTGTCCTCTTCTGCATTTAAAAAGGAGGAAAAGTAACTGAAAATTGAAACTATATTTACTGTTTGAACTGTGCTTAAAAGGATTGACACAAATAGAAACTGTTTCCCTCTAGAGGGAGCCTTTGAAACTGTTATAAGAGCTGAGCTGGGGGAACCAGCTGCAAGATAAGAGTCTGTGAGAATCAGGGATTGACCTTGGACTATTTGAGAATGTCGACAGAAGAAGCTTTAGTGATTGCATTATGCAAGGTAAGTCACTCGTTGGAACAACTCCACAAGAAGACAGATGTTATGACTACTAAAATTTATAACTTGGGACAAAAGGTGACTAACTTGGGACAAAAAGTGAACATCAATACAGAAATTATTCAGGATCTGATACAGGAATCTACTTTGACAGGGCAAATTGTCGAGAAGGCGAAGGAGAAAGTTGCTGTTGTTGAACCTAAAGTAATACAAGTGGGAGCCCCAGCCTTACAGAGGCAAATTGAGGACTATAAGTTGAGGCCTTTTATGATTGAATTTAGAAAAAGTCAGATTTTGAGGATCGGAGCCCTGCCTGGACTGGAGAAGGAAAGTTGGATAGATCCCTTCATGCAGGGATTTACTGACTTTTGGGATTTGGACTTGGGTCGTGAGGAGATTGGAGCTGTGGGGGCCGTTGGATTTGGAGGAATTTTGAAACATGTCCTGAAATACCTTATGGATTTTAGATTTAACCATGGAGATTTGGTTGACCTGTCGAGAAGGAATAAAAACATTGCTAGGTTGGAGCTTCCCCGAGATCTGCTCTTCAGTATCAAAGGAAGGAAAATAAGAACAAGATCAGTAGAAGACAAAGTAAAGTGCATGTATAAATATGAAGAAGACCTGCAGAAGGGACTTGGAAAAGAGTTAAGAGCCTCGGACAGAAGATCACCAGGTTGATGGACTATATGGAATTGACAAATGACTGGCAGTATCCGAGACCAGGGAGAAGAGATGGCAGAAGAAGATTGGAAAAAGTTTAAAGTTTATTTTTAGAAATAGAAATATTGTAAAATTACTGAGTGTTAGAAAAATGTTGGAATGAAATCTTATGGCTTTAGTAGAAATGTTATAAGGAGTTAAGTATAAATAAGCATTATAGTATTAATGGAAAATAAGGGTAAAAATAAGGTAAGATATTTATATGACAGAAAATAGAGAAAGATGGAAAGGAATTGCTGAAACAATTAATAGAAGTGGAATACAAAAAGGGAGGTGAGAGGAGGTCGATGAAACAAGGGTATGGAAGATAGAGTACTGAAATGGTATGATGTATGTTTTTAAGTTGTTTTTGTTTTGTTTAGGTCAATGTGTCAATGTTGTGTTTTGTATTGTTTATATATTTGTATTGTATTGTTTTTTCCCGTTCTTGTTTTTTTCCCTTTTTGTCTTTTTTCTTCTCTTTCTTTTTTGTAAGTTTTAAAAGTAATAAATATTATTTTTTAAAGAAATATGAAATACAACGCTGAGAACTAACTCAAGAGAAATCCATCCTTTCTAAAGTAAATACAATTCTAATCTGGTTCACAGTGACAAAATGTAATAAAAGACTATCATAATATCAATGAATTCAAACATCTGATTTCAACATAAGCCTTGTCTTTCATATCACTCATGTCACTCATTTCTATGTATAAATCAACAGCTTTTCCCATTTTGTAACTATTTCACATTGTGATTTTCAAAAAAATGCACTTGTAATAGGTGACAGAAATACTGCCATCAATCTCCAAATATAATACTGATGTCATCAAGTGGTTAGTGAAACTGGCATACAGAGAGTTTGGCGGATTTCTTTTTCTTGTAAACTCATAATAAAACACTTAGCAGAGTAAGCTTCCATGGCATATTGTTAGAACAAGATACGCAAAGAACTTCTGGAATCTTGAAACAGCTTATTTTCCACTACATCATAGGGGTTTTTTTTTGGGGGGGGGGTTGCTGTTGCAAAAATAATGAGGAAGAATACAGTAATTATGCAGTTCAAAATAGGGACAGTATTTCACATTGCAGAACAAATATAAAATTTGAATTTACCAGCCACTCTTTTGTCTTTTGCTATTTTAACACCAATTAGTCATAATATTAAAAAGCACACAAGCTGCTTGAAAGTTTCTCTTTCAAGCGCCTCAGTTTTTTAAAATTCTCTCTTTTTAATTTGCCAAAACAGATGGTACATGCAACAATTATGGATATTGCTGTGTATGGCATCAGCAGTTGAAAAGTATGCTCTACAATTCCTACAATTTAAGAGTTATTTTAAAAAACAAAACAAAACTAGAAGTATTTTTAAATAAAAGTTTCTAGCTGTAAAGAGGAAGAGCAATGTACCTACAATTTATATGTAAACTATTAATAGTTTATATGTAAACTATTTTTTAAAAACCCTAAAGAAAATACACACAGAGATTAAAAACCCTCATTTAAAAAAATTAATCTGATTTTCAATATATTCATGGTTGGTGAACCTTCTACATCAAGGGGTCAACATTTGAAATGTATGAAATTTCCTTTCTTAAAACTTGCCTTTCCTAGTCTGCATCCCAAAATCCATATACAGTGGAACCTCGGGTTGCGAACGTGATCTGTGCAGGAGGGACGTTCGCAACCTGCACCGTTCGCAACCCACAGTGCCGCGTCTGCGCACGCGCAGGTCACAATTCGGCGCTTCTGCGCATGCGCAAAGCGTGAGTTAGTGTTTTTGCACATGTGCGAGCGCCAAAACCAGGAAGTAACCCGTTCCAGTACTTCCCTGTTTGGCGTGGTGCGCAACCCGAAATCGCATAACCTGAAGCGTCTGTAACCCGAGGTACCACTGTACATTATAATCTGAACTTGACGTAACTACACAATGCCATATGAGATTTCCTCCTTAAACTTAAGTTCTCTTGAATGCCAATCTACAAGATCCACTGACTTTACAGAGTGGCTTTACTGGCAAGGCAGAGAGAGTAGAAAAGGAACCTCAGAAACCTTCGCTCCCTACAAGGCTTTCTGGGTTTCGTTCCCAATGTTTAACATTTCTCTCATTAATCTCATAATGCTGTTTATTTTGGGGTTTTTTTTCTCCTTTCCCCACTGCCTCTGTATTTTAACATGGCTGCTACAAGCAGGTCTATTTAATTTGTATGTTCTCCTCCATTTTGCACAGTCCTCCAGATATTGCAGGACCACAACTCCCATCACTCCTGACCATTAGCCATGCTGGCTGGAGCTGATATGAGTTCAATAACACCTAGAACACCACAGGTTCTCATAACATAATGGCCTTGTACAGATGCAATGTTAAACCTTGGTTTGTCAAGCTCAACACTGGTTTGTTTGTATGTCTTAAGCTGACTAAGATCACTCATCATGGTTTGTTTGGAGCAATTTACACTATTGCACTTTGTGGGAGACCTGGATCACCCAAGTTGTGCGTGGGCAGGGTGAGGAGGCTGTCAGAGCAAGTGTGCTGGGTGGGTGAATGTGAAACGGAGAAGTTTAATGTCTCCCTTCCCCACTGAACAATCACCGTTGAGAGGAGCAAAAGACAGCCTCGCCTGATAGCAAACTACATAATCTGGGTACAAGCAGAAGACTTTCAGAAGGAAAGGACTTTTTCTTCAAAAGGATTGTGGGAGGAGGATGTTTTACTGCTTAGGAGCTTTCTGGAGAGGCCAAAGATCTCCAAGGCAAGTGTTTATGTTCACTGCCCCGTTTCTGTAACCAGCCAAAGGTAAGACAGCTGGTGATGCCTTGCCAGTCTCCAGATGCCACAAAGAGCTTCAGCGTAGCAGCAGGGTATTTGCAGAGGAGCTCAAGGAATAGCAAGCCAACACTAGACCAAACAAGCCATGGTTTGGCTGAATATCAGTAAGCTGGACCCTGGACTATTCAACAAACCATGATTAAAACAAACGATCATTTACTGCTACAATTTATATTAACCAGGAATGGGATTGGTTGTTTTTAAGGAATAAAAAGTTCTCAAACATTGAGTTCATTTGCATCCACCTGCCATTTAGCAACTTTACATGCAGTTGCTAATCTCTGTGATACATACCTCTAATGCAGTCAAATGCCTGCTCACATGGAAACTACAACTGTGACTGAAGCTGCTATCAATATCAAGAAAGCTAAAATACGAATGACAACCACATGGAGAACTATCTAGAGCGACCCATACAGGAGACATGAAATCCAGAACTGAAAAGAATGCAGTGAAAGAAGCTGTGATACTGTCATTATATTTAACTAAATTTCTGCAATTTTATTTCCCCACAAAGTAAATTTACTGAACATAGGTTTGAGAGAAAGCCATCTGAAAGTCTGAATCTGTTCGAATAAATCTGAGTAAAAGAATGGAAGAGAATGAGACTCATACTTTTCCTTTTTTGCATGGTGGGCGTCAATTATTTGGGGCAAAAACCCCTGCGACCCATTGCTGTGAAGCTTTTGTTCATTTCAATGTCCTTGTGGAAGCGACACAAAAATGAATAGAGGTTGCATGGCAACAGGGCCAGGTAGTCCATGCCTTCATTAAGCAAACCTGGAATTTCTGCTCCTGAAAACAAACAAGAGAGACGGAAGCGTCTGCGCTACTTACTGTGGCTGGGGAGGCGCGCGTGGTGTGCGTCACTGAATGGCCAGAGTTCTCCATGGAGTTGCCAATCAGGTAGGTGCCTCCCGTGCTGCTGATGAGCTGTCCTCCCGTGACACCCATCTGAATGCCTCCAGTGCCCACCATACTATGAGAAGAGACCACAGTAGTCACCTGTGCAGAACTGCCTTGGGTATCAAAGTAATTCCCTCCAGTGTTTTGGCTGTACATCTGAGTTTCTGTGTAAGGATACGTGGTTGTTCGTCTTCAGGGAAAAAGAGAGAAAAGACAAAGTTGTTTAGATGCATCCTTTTACTAGAGGAAGACAACTGTTTCACCACAATGGCTTGCATCGAGCTAAATATTATTTCTCATTTCTAACAGCATTTTCTATTGCACAAAGTCTTTTAAATTTATTAGTTTATAATCTAAGATGAATCTCTTTTCCTGGAAAAAAAAACTATAAACTATTTACTACAAAAGTTGCAACACAGCAAACTGTTATTCCCAATGTTTAGAAGTGGAGATGACACACCCTTTGCTAAGACAAAAAACACAACAAGTGTGTAACTACCGAGTCCATCTGTTTCAAATGCTCACTCTCAGTGATGTCAACTCCAAGTACTTCTGAGCTCAGAATACAAAATATTAATTCACAGTAGAAAGATGACATACACTTACGGGCAGAAAAAAATGGCTCAGCTTAGATGCCGAAAACTTGATCAAGCACGGAAAGTGTGTTGCCGTGTTTGCCCATATGTATTCAAACTTGTGTGAAATCACGAGAGCTATACAATAACTTTAAAAAGAAACAAAAGCAGATTCTGCAGATATCAGCATGTCCAAGGGAAAGCACAAGCGATGTATACAGGAACTGGGCTCTGTGTGTGTGTGTGTGTGTCCCTGTGGACACAAACATAAAATCATAGAGTTGTCCAACGCCAGTTACCATTTTCATGTGCTCAAGATGTTTTGTGTCCTTCTGACATTTCCCTGTGGGAAAGAAGTCAGGTAGCAGTATTTCTGATGAAAGAGAATGGCATTGAAAGGGTAAGTCTTTTATATTTTCTGAAGTTTCAAAGGTGGTGTGCACATGGCACACTCCCACACATTGATTTATTCCCAGCTGACTCTATTAGGTTCTATGGAAATGTCATGACAATGATCTGTCACCTTTTATAAATTAGTACTTCTGCCACCTCATCTTGCCTCAGCATGTACCTGAGCTGAATGCGACCCTAAATTTTCTTTCATCTGCTCATTCAATAGGCTTCGTTTACCTGGAGCACACTGATCTTTCCATGCAAAAGTTGCTCTTAGGTTTAGTACTGTTTTACAGGTGCTTTTCACTCCATCAAGAAAAGGCTTTTCCTAGCAATTATTTTCTACTCAGTTAAGTGTTATTTCCTTACAGGCAGCCTAATTGCTATAAAAATTTGAACGCACAGAAGAACCTCGATTCAAACACCTGTTCTTACTACTGTAGTGTTTAACTTCGCCATCTATTTACATAGGGTTCATTTATTATTGTTATTTCAACAGTATGTAGTGATAGTAATAGAATTTAATAACATTAATACATTTAATCATATTAGCTAATATTACTGTGGGGAAAGTAGACAAGATTTCTTAGCTAAAAATTAAGGAAGCTGCTTACACCCATCAATATTTATGAGAACGAACACAAGTTGTTATAGGTTTTTAAATTATTTATTCCTGCAAAGCAGAGATGTTGAAGACATTAACCACAATGTTATTTGAAGACAATATATTTGGAATTATTATGGAGAGGAGATGGGAGAACAACAACACAACCCTGGGCTTTCATTTTTGGCAGCACCACATGTCCTTCCTGAGCGTCTGGTTCACACATCACACTAACTAGGCCAAACCAGTGCTTCGTGCAAATGCATGAGGGTGCAAGTTCTCAAAGGGAAATGGCAGCCACCTTGCTCCTCCCCAGTTATTCTGCTGGTGGTTTGATTTAGGGTGCTGCCCAAACCATAGGACAAACCATGGTTACAGCTTGGAGCTAGTTTAGAGAGAGCTAAACCATGGCCTTGGGCTTAGATGACATGGCTTGGCTCAGCACAGCAGCAGAACCAAGCGGCAATGCGGCCACATTCCCCTCTCCCAGAGCCTGCATGCTTGCATGTTCACGGTAATGTGCAAGCCAGGCAAATGTCTAATTCTGCCCTTAGAAAACAGCTTTTGCAACACGGGGAATGAACAAATGCATCTAGAAGGCTGGCTGTATGAGAAATAAGGAACATAAGAGTCACAATACTAGAGACCTATAATTATTTAGAGATATCTAACATAAAACTGAAGTAGTAAACTTGATTACTCTTCCACTCAAAATGATACAGTGGTGCCCCGCAAGACGAATGCCTCGCAAGACGGAAAACCCGCTAGACGAAAGGGTTTTCCGTTTTGGAGGCGCTTCGCAAAACGAATTTCCCTATGGGCTTGCTTCTCAAGACGAAATGTCTTGTGAGTTTTTCCAACTTTTTTTTCCTCCCCCCCTTTTCTAAGCCGCTAAGCCGCTTATCAGCTGATCCGCTAAGCCGCTAAAAGCCGCTAAGCTGCTAATAGCGCTAATCCGATAAGCCGTCAATGGGCTTGCTTCGCAAGACGAAAAAACCGTTAGACGAAGAGAATCGCGGAACGGATTCTTTTCGTCTTGCGAGGCACCACTGTAATTATAAAAATTCAGGCGCTAAACGAATCGCTTTCTGTCTGCACACTGCAGGTGACATATCATGGTCACATTCATCTATGAGAAGTACATTACAATGGTAGAGAACAGGCAATACAACCTCAAGAGTCATCCACTTAAAACTGTACTCTTTGTACCTCACTACTCATAGATCAACCGTCTGAAAACTCACAGATCTGTGATGTGCATAATATACTGACTAGAATGCTGCTTCCGCCTCACTGAAAATTTCCATATGAGCATGGCAAAGATTCTCTACCATAAGGCAGTTTTATTTATCACCCAGTATTGTAATGACGTATGCACCACTTTAAGGACACTGCTTGCTTGCGCTCTCTCTCTTCTTTCAAAATTCCTAGACTGTGTAATTATCACATACTCCCAAGACCGTGTAATTATCACACACTCCCATAATCAGAACTGTTCAGCTTATTTGTGGCATTAGCTTATTTATGTTTCCTGTGTCTACTGAAAAGAAAAATACCAACCATGGTTTTTATCTCAACATGGGCTTCACCTATATCATGTGACAAAGAAACACCCCCCCCCCTCAAGATCTACGCCAACCACCAGGTGTCAACTGTGATGGAGCTTTAAAAAACAAAACAAAACAAAACAAACACAGAATGAATGATGGGGGTCCATCATTCACAATTGGTGAGGATAGTTTCATATGTTCACTTTCTCACACATTTTTCCATCTTCGGTCCTATGTGCATGTAGAAGACCTGCATGTATGAGTGGGGTGTCCAAGATGAAGGACTTACATAGCTCCGTTTGTGTAGACGGTGTCACTTCCCTCCACATACTGCACCTGGGCTGGGTAGACATGCTGGACCTGTTGCACCGTTTGCACTTGCTGAACCTGCAAAGAAATCAGTCACATGATGAGATGCGTTTCCCTCTCGGCCATTCAGAACCTAATCTCTACTGTTGCTAATTATTAGTGAGCAATAAACAAACAGTGAAGCACTGGAGCTTCCTAAACAGATTACAAAACAAACCCACAGTAGGGTGACTGAGGACAGGCTCCCCATGGCATGCTTGCCTTATTTATCTGTACATTATTAAAGTAATAATATTTTAATAACTTTATTATTTATACCCTGCCCACCTGACTGGGTTCCCCCAGCCACTCTGGGAAACTTGCAGCATATATAAAACATAGTAAAATATGAAACATTAAAAAGCCACATTTCAGCAGGTGTCCACATAACATAACATAACATGACATTTAGAAGAGATTCAATCTTGTTCTGTAAATATACTTGAATTATCAAAAAGTGACTTAGCAATGTTAGCTTCATGGCTAAAAAAATTTAAAGAAGGGGGAAAGAATATTGTGAACTGTTCAGATGCCATGACAAACCATGGTTTGTGCTAAAATAATAATTTAAACCAAAACTATAGGCTGTGCTTGGACAGAACAATGAAATAAGGTTTATTGTTACAGGAATGAGTGCAGTGAAGCCTTGGGCTCATGTATCTTCCCCTCTCCTCTCAGCTTCCATTATGGCTGCAAGGAACTCAAAGAATTCTGTTTGCCTTTTTGAGGAAAGCACCATTCAGCAGGAAACGCGAAGCCGTGCAAGCCGTGGATAGTCTTCATTATGGTTTGCTGAAACAAGCCAACTGCAGACTGTGGTTTATGAAGCTGGCTTGTTTCAATAAATCATAGTATGACCCCAGTTTATGATTCAGATG